>NC_088787.1:23163478-23861280 GCF_949628265.1 Cloeon dipterum
AGAGAAGATCAAAATCTGTTCACACGAGAGAGAGAGAGAGAGAGAGAGAGAGAGAGAGAGAGAGAGAGAGAGAGAGAGAGAGAGAGAGAGAGAGAGAGAGAGAGAGAGAGAGAGAGCGACAGCAGGGTCGCGGAAATAAGCAGCCTGAATTCGTTGGAGCGAGGAGGGTGCTGTGAGGGTTTAAAGAAATTGTGCACACGAGAATGATTTGATCAAAAGAAAAGGCTGCAGGCCATTTCGAGCCGTAAAAGCTGCATATATGATGAAGTGGTAAATGCTGCAGTGTTTATTGAAATGCTGCATCATTCCAAAGATGGAACACTCCCAGAAGTAAAAACTAGTTGATCATCAATCTTACTGAATCCTTAAAAATTTGAAAAACTTAAAAATCACACCTGCAAATATTTCGGATTAATGGAATAAAAATATTTTGAATTGAAAAAGCGATGAAGAAGATGACTATGACATCTATACGATATGTTATTATTGCTCTGAGAGAATCTTTCAAATTGTGCATAACTGGAACGGAGCAAAATGGTGTGCCTAGTGCATTCATTATATTACATTTCAACAAGAGGCTCATTTCTCATTATTTGCATAAAAATTTTCGAGTCAGAAAAATTGGAAGACAAGGTTAACATTTTTGACGTGATGCAGAATATAAAATAGTTGCGTTAATTTAATTTATGTATTTCCGCTCCGTTTGGACCAGAGAGACTTTTTAATTGGTCGAGTTGAACCTATTTCCTTCGTCAAGAAAATGAACTTTGCGAATAAACTTGTGCGAGCCGTGCGAGTGAAAGAAGGAAAAATGCAAAAGAGAAACCGCTCATCCGGCGTTTGTGGCCAAGGAAAAGGGAGCCAAGTAATTACTCGGTCGGCTCTTCTCGTCCGTCGATAGACTTTTCCATTCTTTCATGTTTTCGTTTGCCTGCGTGTGGTGTAGAAAAGGCTTCTGCGCGGCCCGCTAATTAGAAAAAGCCTGTCTGCCTCACGCAATTGAATTTGGGGCCTGCCCAACAGCGGCTGACTTGAGTTCAAAGGCAGCTCTTAATATTTCATGAGAGGCAAGACGAGCATCACAACGAAGAAGAGGGTGTTCGCCCCCTAATGCGACAAGCGTGACACTCCTTGCCTGTCTCCGTCGTGGAAGGAAAACATGCTCTGGCGCGGGCAGAGTCATGCTGAATTACATGCGATGTGGAATGTATGAAATTCCGCTCTGTAAATAATGCCTGAGGCAACTCCCTTGTGGTTAAAACTGATCTTCCACTGCTATAAATATCACTCATTCACCGTGTGGTTTTCGAACTTGACGAAACTTAAGGTCAAGTATAGTTGCAAAAACTTCATTTTTTAAATAACACAAGACTAGATCCTACTTAGAAATAAAAAAACTTCCATATTTTCATATTTTTTAGCAGAGAAAGAGGAGGAGGACAGAGTGAATTAGAGGGAAAAAGTGGAAAATGGAGAACGAATCTCCATTCCGCATTATTAACCCAAATACAGCATTTGAAGAAGTAAGAAGTTTTTTATTGGTCCTTTGATGCCTTTGGTGTGGGCGTGTGTGTAAATTCTAGCAAAAGATAAGTCGAAGGGCGGAAAAAGGGTGTGGACATCTAAATTTATTACACACACACAAAAAAGACCACTCTCTCATGAATCACGCAAAGGCCGCACACTACACTTCTTCCCTCCCGCAACCGGGGGTGGAAAGTGTAATCCAACCACGTGCCTTACGTTTCAATCAATACTCTAATTTCTTTCCCTTCGCCCAAGCTGCCACAAAATAAACTCTCTCTCAGCAGGTTGATTTCCCTCGTGAAAACATTACTGAACAATGAGTCGTCATATTTGCTTAGCATGAGAGCAGAAGTGAAAGATTGAGCTGGGACATACAAATGTTGTAGATCATTTCTTTAAAAAATCCTGTATCAACATCATGATGACAAATCATTTGTTTAGAGTGCATTATACGCATTGTATTATTTGATTAGCCTGATTTGAAAAAAAAAACGCAACACAGAATATTTAAAGTAATAACAATTAGTTTTCCTTTTCTCGGGTGACGTCAGAAAAGTAATTGTTTTCAATCAAAGACAGCTTTTCTAAAACTAATAACTCGAGAACTTTTATAGAACTCGTTTAGTCATTATATACCACTCGAATGACCAAAGTTCTTTGGAAAATATGCTGGATAATAACTTTGACACTTGTTATTGCTCTAAAGAAAGTGAAAATATTTTTCTACAATGGGAGCTATAAAATAAGTAGCTGTTTCTTTTGAAGCATCGTCCAGTTGTCCAACTGCTGCTTGAGAAGATTCAAGGAACAATTGTGTGAGTGTTAATACTTATGTTTTATATTTCTCATTATTATTTTATGGATTCAATTTATTGATTATTAATGTTTAACAACTGCACAAAAGCATATAGGTATTTCAATTGGGGGGTCAAAAGAAAGAAGATTATTTATACAAAGAGTTAACAATTATATTCGGATCGAGAAGTGAATACCTAAGGATGGATATTAATTCCATGTCCCGCCAGCTTGACATTCTTTGCAATTTAAGATTTTAGTAAAACTTCATAGGGGAATTGAATAAGTAACTATGAATTTTTATTTATTTGAGTTATCTTGTGAGAAACACATATACATATTATTGGTATTTTTCTACATTTTAGGGTTGCAAGAAATATACTTCTTTGGCATTTTGTTACATTTGTTAAAAATCGTTTCATTTTTGGTAAGACCTAATGGACAATTCATTTTGTGGGCAAATATTGTATTTTTAAATATTGCCTTTAATACGGCAAATATACTATTTATAATGTAAAATAATCTTTTTTGGAGCAGCTCAGCAACATATAAAATTAAATGTAACTTACTGCTTTGACAAAAATGAATGTGCTCAGCCGAAATATAGTATTTATAAGTAGGGTCCATATTCATTCCTCTATGAATATGATAACTGGAGAACAATTATAAAAAGATTTTTGTCGCGGAGTTGAGGAAGGTCAACTCCCTCTGCCGTGAATACGAGAGCTACGAAAAGAGAGAGAGACCCATCTTACGGATTCTCTCTCTTCTCCCTTCTCTCAGCTTGAGCTTTCCATTGTGCACCACAAGAGCCAGGCTCAAGGTTGGATCTCTTTCTCTCTCGCTCCCAACTTTTGTTATTATCTAATCAGCCGGCGGGATATTTTTATCAACGCGCTCTCTCGTTGTTCCTCTGCGCTTTGTTTGGCTAAGTGCTCAATAATTAATCGCGCTCAGTCAGTCGATCGCTCTATTCCAGCTGCCACCGGCTTAATTTGCCCGCTCCAGGCCTAATTCGCTGACAAGTGAGTCAATTGATTCTATTTTTAGCCTTCCGTCGGAATTTGCGGTCTCGTGCCGTACGTGTTGCACTTCCCGCCTTAAGAGAAAACATCCTTGCTATATTTTTAGAAAGAAAAATAGCATAGTTATATTAATGCTTTATTTAATTTAATCAAATTGTTATGTGTTAATAAAATTCAATAGCAAAATCTTCTCGTTAGAGAATAAGTGAAAATGCAGTGAAATTGGTTTTAATGGCTTCAAAATTTAAAAATGATTTATTTTGTTTTTAAATTTAAGTCATTATCTCAATATCTCCGTTAGAAAGTTATTTATCAAACCATACGAGGATCAGCAAACAAAAACTCGCACTATCGGTTCATTATAGCAGAGATAAAGTTCACACAAATAAATAATGCTCTTACGGCTGTCCTGAAAATCAAATGATAAAAACGGAGTGTTTCAGTTAAATCAACGGGGCACTTTATAGTTTTATCGGATTTATCCCATTTTTGTACCCGCGATATATTTGTTTGTTTCATGAGCGGATTGAACAAAGCATCGAGAGAGGGCGTCCGTGTATTACACTCTAACTCTAAAGCCAGCCGGTATCCGAAACAACGCGCGGACTCAATGCGACTCATCTAAATTTCAATTATTGCGATCATATATATGACATCGTGCGGAATTTTTTTTCTAAACTTATAGCGCAATATAACCAAGATAAATGATAGTTATTTGAACGATACTCGTTTCTGACATTCTGACGCTTAAAAACTAAAAACATTTATAAAATAATTTACCTTTTTTAAGTTTATAAAAAAATTACTACATTTTTAGTAAGCACGAAAAAGGGTAACAGAACTATAATTGAATAAATTTTAAAATATATAGGTGATCACTTGAGGTAGTGTTCATATTTGAAATAAATGAGACCAGGCTTCATCCTCGTTGTTTTTCAAATTTGTTGTTTTAATTCCCGACCAGTTTCGACGTCATCAAGTACGTCCTATTCATGAGGCAGTTGAGGCTTGCTCCAAAGACCATATGAATTTAAAAAACAACGAGTATGAAGCCTGGTTTCATTTATTTCAAATATAATAGAATCATTTTATTCAATACCACATTTTTACAATCTCCGCAAACAAAATCAGTTTGTGCATAATTCAAATTTTTAACCATTAAAGAAGATAAGAACAGAACTAAAAATAAAATTGTAGATTAAAGCAGAATCAAGAGATATTTTCTGGAAACTCGTCAAATGCTGCTGACTCAATAAATTTTGTTGCAAAGGATGGAGGGATCGAGAGCTGTGTGTTTTTTTGTGTTCGAATTTAGTGCTAAATATTTAGTAATAATATATAATTTTTTGACATCTACTATAGCTTTAAGAATAACAGAGAAAGTATCACTCAAAGTACAACGCTATCAAAATTTGATAGGACTGCAGCGAAAAATATAAAATAATTTCCCAAAACGATTGGTGTGGTATAAAATTAACCAAAATGTTGTTGTGCAATTAAGCCTGCCAAATTGGGTTTATTTTTAAGTTAGGTTCAAGGTCAAAGCAATCGATTCAAGTTAGGAAACTTCCATTAAGAGCTCGGTGTGGAAGTTGAATCGCGGTCACAAAAGGCCGAAAATAAAACAGAAAGGCGCGCGGCGCGCAATATTTATCTTGAAATTATGCAGCAGATGTAGCACATACGTCGAGGAATTATTTCGTGTGTGTTTGTGTAGAAATAAAAGGGCGGTCGTAAATGTGGAAATAGATTGGGCAAAGGCTCGTAAAAGGCGATCTAAAAAAAGTGTCTGGACCGGTCTCTGGACGAAGAACGGCGTTGGGACAATTGTGCGCGCGAGAGGGGGCTGCACAGCAGCGAGCGTGCGCTGATTGTTGCCGCGCGCCGATTGTTGCGCCCGCGGCTATTTTGGCCCCTTCGGCCCCAGCAGTCTTGGTCGTGGCACTGCGGCCGCCGTACCGACGCAAGCTGTTTGCTATTTGCGGCAGTCATGTGCGAAGTCGGCTGCTGCTGGCGCAGGCGCAGGTCAGCTCCTTTTTTCCACACTGGCACCTGAGCAAGGGTCGCCAGGACGCCCGAGCGGGTGCCAGGGGTCTACAAGGGCCGCAGATGACACCATAATACACTCTCTCTGGCTTTGTTGTCACGGCTGTTCATCAATGCCGGCATGGACAGACTTTTTGGCAACAATGCAGGAGAATTATATAGCATGTCGTCCTGATTGCGGTAAAATTGCACTTCGTTCAATAAACCCCCAAATTTCCACCGTCGAATCGATTGTTGCCTTTTCTTGCAACAAGGATATTCGCATTTGGTTGTTGAAAGTTGAGCAATTTTTCCGCTACCAGGACGAGTGGTGTATCATCCGGTCCTTTGGTATCCCAGAATTTGGTATGTTGGGTTGATTGGCGCAATTATAACATAACCTTCGATGCTTTTATGTAATATACCATATATTAGAATCGGCCTTGCATGCTACAAATTATTTGCTTGTCACTATTTTAAAATTAAATTAAACGATTTCAATGATCATTTCTATCAGTTCTTGGACGTCAGTGGCTTTAACTTAAGATAACAAATGCATTAAAATTCAAGAAGAACTGTTTCAAGTTTTGTTTCAAAGGTAAACAAGTGTCAAACATATACATACAAACATCAACAATTTTATTATTCTATGACAAATTTTTGACGAGTAGAGTGTCATGGAATTTTGTTTTCTTTGGGATAGCATCTATCAATATACATTGCCGTCAGGAATTCATTCCATGAATTCCCTGGCGAGTAAAATTGGAATTCTAGCAAATATTTCGTGAATACCTAAAAAATAATTCGAAAATTTATCGGTGAACAATTCAATTGATTTCAAATCTGTGGTGTAAAATATTTTGAGATGATTGATACAAATGAAATGGAATTATTAGTCTCTGACATATATTTGTCTATACACTTTTTTATTGAATAAATTTCCATTCAGAGATGACATTTACTTGCCCTCGCTGTTAAGAGCTTTTTGTATATTTCCTAAATTCTGACTCGTGTCAGTTAAATCGGTATATTTTATACAACACGAGGTTGCGTCTCAACACCTAAAAATTAATCAAACTCTTTAACCATTATTACGTAATGACATAACCACAAATTACTTATTTCCTCGTGGCTTAGGGCGACGTAAAAGAAGAATAAACCTGAAAACATTTCTTAACGGTGACAAGTCCATTAAACTTTTTATTTTTTGAGTTATAATCATTGGAGCATTACTTACTTTATCCCCTGATGCAATTATATGGCTTAAATTTACCCTATCCACAGATTTACATATTAACCAACTTTGTGAACGTTCTCCTGCAGGAAAATGAGCGTCGACCCTGAGCTGGCGGGCGTGCAGGTGGAGGAGGTGACTGCCGCCGGGGCGGTGCAGCTGGGCGAGGGGCCGCACTGGATCGACTCGGAGCAGGCCCTTTACTGGGTTGACCTGCTGGCCGGCGTGCTGCACAGGCTGCACCCCGCCTCGGGCAAGCACACGAGCACCACGCCCCCGAGCAAGAAGTCCCTGGGCTTCGTGGTGCCCGTCTTCCGACATCCGCACCTCTTTGTCGTCGGCCTCGGACTGGACGTGGCACTGCTCCGCTGGGATGGAGAAACGCAGTGCGCGATTGAAAGGGTGCTCGGCTCTGTCCATGCAACCCCGGGCTCCCTCAGGTTCAACGACGGCAAGGCCGACCCGCAGGGCCGCCTCTGGGCAGGTAACCTTCCAAAGCATTTAAGTTGTTGGGTGTATCTTTTATATTTTCATAAATTTATTTGAACAAAAAACCCTTCATGCAAATACTGTTCCTCTATGCAACGAAGAGATTTTACTGGTGAAATTTCCGGGAAATCTAGTGCAGTAATTTTATATTTTTTATCACTCAAATATAAAAATAAGAAGCCCAAAAAAAATTTTAAATTAATTTTGAATTCAAACTCTTCTCTTACAAATCCATCCAAGAGAACATAAGTTAATTCCAACCATTCAAGAATAACGCAATGCGAAACACTTTTCTTCTCAATGATTCCCATAGGTATATTTTTATGATATAGTTTCATTGTTTACATTGCTGTAAAATTTGATGTTTCATTTGCTTGGCATATTACTAAATGACCTGGAGTGTATTTGGCCAACGGATAAAAAAACAATTCAAAATTTATTATTCTCAACTAAAATATCACATGAAGGTAAACAAAGCAAACGTTCATGCACGATTTTCTTAGCAATTTTTAGGAGAATAACATTGGTACAGTTCTAAAAAAAGTGGATTAGATTTCATAATTAATTTATATTTAGAGTGGAGATCTAGTCACAAATTCATGACCAGAAACTTAACGCAAAAACGCTAGCAGAATTGCAATTTAAAATCCAATTTTAAGACATAAATTTTATTTGTTTAGTGTAAGAATGACGTTATTGGTGATACTTTTGAGTCATCGTGACGAAAAGGAACGAGAAAACTTTCATCTTCGAGCGCGTGTTGTAAAAATTGTTGAACTTGTTTTTAAAAGTCCGATGAGTCAATTCGGAGGTTTATTTTTTCTTGAACAAGGAAAAGCAATCCGCACTCAATTGAGTGACGAGTAGCAACTCATTCTTGTGATTCATCGGCGCGTAAATTTCGGGGGCAAGTCGCGCGCGCGTGCATTGAACGCGCAAGGCAGAATTAAAAGCTTTATTTACGCGTGTTCAGGCATTGTGCGTGTGCATATCTGACTTTTACGAGTTGTCATAACTTAGGGCGCGCGCGCGATGAGCACTCAGAGGCGGCGAATTTATTTTTGATGGGACCGATCAAGTGCAGAGAGAAAGAGAGGCCAGCCCTTCTATTTCGGTCGCGCTCTTCGACGCCAGCATCTATGTATTTTCCTTTTAATAGCTTTTGCTGCCAATTGTTGCCGCTCGGACGGATTTTCGATTAGTGGCGCAAGTTAAGGTGCGGCCAACACGCTCGCAGCTCTTCGATTCATTTAAAAGCCTGCTTAGAACTTGGAGAGGAAACTTTTTAGCGTCCGAAACGGGTGTTTGGAGCAACATTCTCGCCTCGTGTTAATCGCCTTTGAAACTAAGTGTATAAAATTTTATTTCGGTGCTCGCTGGTGTTTCATTTTTCACCCAATATATAAATAGACATTATGATTATGGAGCAAACAAGAGTTTCGGTGCCAAATGACGAAATAAAGTCATTTTTAGCTTCAAAGTGGAGCCTTCTGTTGTGCAGGTAGAATTATCAACGCTGCTCGCTGGACAAATGCCAGTGCGCTTGTTAAAAAGTTCGGCCAAACGCGAAAGTTTATGAACTCGGCTTGCTGCAATTAGAAAAATAACCGCCACCGCGCTTCTGTTTGCTCAGCAAACTACTGAAATTTTAGGTCGACACGCCCCGTAAAAAATAGGAATTGTCTCCAGAGGCAAAGAAAATAATCCTTCTTCTTTGGCTCGCTCGAAACGCTTTGGCGGATTAACTGCAATTTGGGCTCTGTCCAAATAAATCTGCGCGGAGGTTTATCTCTGGAATATTTTAAAATAACTGCGGCATTGAGCTAATCTGGACATCGAAAAAAATTAACCATTTTCCGGCAGCAAACTATTTAGTTTGCAGAAGATATTATGAATGTTGAAAATAAAAATCTAATGATGTAAAAAATTTGATCATTGTGTTTGGCACTGCAAAACAAGACAAATGCTGGGTCCGACCAATAGATAAATATATAGATTGTGTCATCAGTTAAAAGACTTAAATTAGTATGCTCTTTCAAAAAAATACATAAAAGTAATTAACCCTAGAGATTGTTTAGAGGAAAACCACAAGAAATTTTTTGTTGTCAATTGTTATCGACATTTCTACTTTTTGTATATCAAATAAGCTCCTTGCCTTTCAACGAGGCTAATAAAACAAGCACATTCACTTTGTTCGTTAAAAATATTTTAAATTTTCTTGACTGTTTAAGCAAGTAAATAAATCACAAAATCGTAGCTAAGAGTGAGATGTGCACCCAGGCCAAACAAATTTATATTCCTAAACTGTTCCTGTCTCGAAAAAATCGCGACTGTTCAATCTTGTGAATTTTGCGTGCGAGAAATAATTTACACAGTTGCTTTTTAGGAACAATGAGCACGGCGATCGACAAAGGCGTCGACCCGCAGCCCGAGATCGGCTCCCTGTACAGTTTGGAAGAGAGTGGCGTGAAGAAACACGTGGACTACGTAGGCATCAGCAACGGGCTGGCGTGGCGCGACGCCATAATGTACTACATCGACTCGTCCGCCGGCCGCGTGGACGCCTTCGATCTGGAGCCAGCCAGCGGCCAGCTCAGCGGTCGCCGCTGCGTCTTCGACTTACAGAAGAACGGCGTGCCAGGCGTGCCCGACGGCATGACCATCGACAGCGTTGGAAACCTTTGGATCGCGTGCTTTGATGGCGCTCAGGTCTCAGAAAATTATTCAATTGTCACAATTTTTAATTTTTTTACGACGATTCTTTAATTAAAAAATTGAGAAAGAAGAGGAAAAACAATTCTGATATGAAGAAACGATTTAAACTGAAAAAATTGCGAGGAAAACTAATTTAGTTGTTTTTATCCTTCAAAAGTGATTAAGAAGAATTTAAGAGTGAACCATAAATATCGTCATGTTTTTTTCATTCGAAGTTGGTTACATTCTTGACAAAAAATTATTCGTTAAACTTTGAGCAAATTAAAACTATGAAGAGTGTTTCTATTCCATTGAACGGTTTTGTCCAATTCCCTATTTGATTTAGAAAACGCTACAATTCATACTTACGATTTAATTTATGTTAAAATTTATCATTTTTATTCAATTAACTTTTATTTGGATTTCAGGTGATCTGCGTGGACCCTGAGCGGGGTGCCCTTTTGCGGCGAATTCCGATCCCGGCGAAACAAGTGACCTCCGTGTGCTGGGGTGGCCGGCTGCTTGATGAACTTTTTGTGACGACAGCCGCAGTGAAGGCGGAGACAGGCAAGGTGGCCGCTGGCCGCCTTTACAGGGTGACCGGCCTTGGCGCCAACGGCCTGCTCAACGACCAGGTGCACCTGCCCCTCCACCAGTAGACCCCTACCCAAATATACAATGTATTTTCAATCGAATTATTACCTTTCTGCGCAAGCACGCTCTTTCTGTCAATAAAAAGACTTTCTGTGTATCAAAAGACTCGAAAGGAGGAATCAGAGTTTTATTATTGTTTTTCCACCCCGATCGACACATGAATGCTTTACAACCCTTTTCTATTTTTTCTCGTTCAGGGAGCGCTTGTGGGAGAGGTGTATTATTATTTTTATTAGGTAACCCGTGTGTGTACATGGGCGGCCGTAAATAAATTTGGTGTTCTTTCGCATGATCGGTGCGGCGGTAAATAAACAGTAGATTGGCCCTTCGATTCGATCAATGCGCAAAGGACGCGTTTATCGATGTGTCTTCTCAGCGAATAGCGCTTTCAAGGACGAGACACGCGCATCTTTAAATATTCAGCGGAAACAAGCGCACCTTGTTTGTTTTGCCGTTGCTCGCGCGAACGCCCCCGGCCAATCGCCCCAGGTGCGTTTTCGTTGAGCAATTTTTGCACGGATTATAACTAATTCACAACAACTCCAGACTGCAACACTGCAAATTACAGCGTTTACTCAACATAAAAGAAGAAAACAAAAACTCAAAATAAGAAAGTTGCTGCTGAAAGTGGAAAACTTTTCAATCGCTCTCGTTTTCCCCTTTGAACATTTAATGAAGCATAAATTATCATCCCTCAAAAATTTTTTCCGCCATCTGTTCCTTAGTGCCAAAAGAAACAGAAAATGCACTGCAGCGTTTCCATTTCTTTCTATGTTTGCTTGAAATTGTATCGCTGCAGTTGGAGCAAACAATATCTGCCGACAGTGTTTCCAAACTTTAGTTTTTGTGGCATGGAACATAGTTTTGGGAGCGACAAAGGACGTGCCGCAGGCGGATTTGGAAAGAAAAACGGGACTGGAAACAGGCCTTTGGGAGCGGATGTTTAGCCATGTGGCAGGAGACGCGATTCAAGACGCACACAAAGGTGAAATGTGTCACGCGCAGAGAAATATAATTTTCGCAATGCAAGCCAGCCAGCCGGCCGGCCGTGCAGAAGCAAAATATTTGGACTCAGCGTGCAAATTAATGATTTCCTCTGCACCGAAAATCGTGTAAACCTGCACAAGCGAACACGCAGATTTCTGCGAACGCAGGCAACCTGCACGACACGCGTCCCCCACGGGTTGCATACCCGTGTTTATTTTGCTTTCCACACGGATGGCTGTGCAAAGCGCCAACAAATTTCCAAGAGCCATATCATCTCCAGGGCTCTGATTTTTGCAGATATTTATTTCTGAGAAATATTTGCCTCGTAAACAGCCTGAAATAATAAAAAAACTCATCTGAAATTCCTGCGGGAGATATTTTTGAACGCTAAATATGTCGTTTTAATACATGCCAAATTGAGTGTTGCACACAACGGAGTAGTGATTTAATAGGCATTTAGTTTTCAATCATTAGGAAGCTTCCTTGTCAATATGGAACCCAGAGAAAACATCTATAAATAAATGATTGGTTTGGTTTTTCCTTAACAATTGAGTTATGGTTTCGGCAGCAAAAATGGCCTTAACGTGCAAACAAAACTAACAAAACGCATGGTTTGGAAGAAAAAAATCACAGAAAATCCCTCGTTGAAAGTCGTCTTTTATTTTGCGAACTAGGTTTGGCTTCAACTGCAGTTCTATTTCATCGAATGATATCAAAGCAATTCATATGCATCCAATTTACACACAAATTGCAACAAGAACAAAACCCACACATTTATAAATTCTTAATTTTGTTTCTATCTTGTAAAATAACTGTTGCTATCTGTGTACATTAACGATATGTATTTAATCTTTTTTATCATACCATGAAATAGGACTGCTGTTGGCGGCAGAAAGCAGCAGGAAAAATGCAAAATAAAAGACAATATTCAACGAGGAAAATGTTTAATTCCAGTGAACAAATCCTTGAGGGCCTCCTTTATCGACAAAACATTTTCCCAAAAAATTTTCCTTCTCAATCGCATGAATTTATAATATTTTTCTCTTTCTTGCATGATATACGGAAATTTAGCAGCGCGTAAAAATTGAACCATCAATCATCATCGCGAGCATGATTAAAATAAACAACGCGCCTGACAAGCATTTTGTGTAATAGGAGCGGGCACGGAAACATGAGATACATTTGACGGGTGCGAATGATGACGTCCTGAAAGTGGGCCAGCGCAGCAGCAGCAGCGAGGAGGAGGAAAGAGACGAATGTGCCGAGCGAAATTACGGGGTGAGAAGAGCCGTTTGGCGGTGCGAAAGAGCACTTTCTGGTATTGCGTTAATCCCGTGACTTGGTGTCGTGATGAGTCTTTGCGAGTGCTGAAAAGGCATCGATCTTTGGCCAACGCACAATCGCAAAGAATCACTCGGAGATTTCCGGCAAACACACCTTAACGAGCTGGAGAGCCGCTCACGCCCGCCGTGACCCACTTTCTGCCCTCGTAGCTCCTGGCGCTCGCAGGACTGGCAAACAAAGTCGAGAAGACGCATAGAACGCCGGCTCGGGTTTTACTCTTTGAGTACAACTTTTCTCTCGTGAGGGAAGGGAATGGTTAAATAGGTTAAATGATTGATTCGTTGCAAACTTCATGCTGCTAATGTTGTTTCGATTCGAATTAACTAAAACCGGGGGAAACGTGGATCATTCTATATCAGGACGAGAAAACTGAGAAAAACTTCCCCTTTCATTCTGTTTGAACAACAATGGTCAAACCCGTTCATTATATTGGGCTCACGCTAATTTGAGGCGTAAGCCGGCGCTCACTCATCAGCTATTTACAAAATCCCTTGTTGACCCAGAAATCAAAATTGAGCAGCGCGGCGGAGTCGAATTTGTCTCTGGCTGGTGCACACGCCTCTCCCCAGGGAGCTTGCTCTGCCTCGTTCTCGCCTAATTGACTGCAAGACAGATAGGGTCCGATGCTTCCCGGAAAAGGCCCGTCGCACCCCCAAGCGTTGCTTTGTTGACATTCAACCGACTCAGCGGCAACAGGATGCTTTTGGCCACTGTGTGCGTTGATTTTTTCTTGTTGAAAAGAACTCTGTATTTATAGTAACCATCAATTTATTTTTCATCATACTATTTATAGAACACACCAGCATGAAAAAAGAACCGGTGATTCTGTGAAAAGATAAACATTCCAATTTTATATCAATTGTAAAAATTATTTTTTATTAAGAATTTATCGAATCATACCATTTTTTTGTATTATTTTCAAACAATAGTTTCACGTTATTCCAAACTGCTGATTGTGAGTAAAAAAAGCAATTTTACAAAAGCCTTTTTAATTCATGCGTGCTACACATGACGTTAATGTATAACTCGGTTTTACCGTTAAAAGTACGATGAAAAAATATGAATACATTGTTTCGAAGCACCAACATGATGATTGTTTTAGAAGAGGCAACTTTTCGGATAAAATAGTTGTCATTATCTAATATTAACATATTTTTTGTACCCCTGCTATCGTAACTTCTAGAAAACCTCCATTTCAGTTTAAAAACTGACAAGAAAGGTCAAAGGCTTTTAGGATCCTACCCAATCTTAAATTCATTACAACAATTTCTAACGAGTATTAATGTTAAATGATTTTAAATTGGTCTTTAACTTGCTTCACTCTTCATCAGCCTCCACGAGGGAACGAATAATAAATTCGATCCATATTAATTTGCTCAACATGCACAGACAATATTTAATTACCACCTTGTATTCTTGTGAACAAACGCTCAAAGTGCATCATGAGTGTTACATGCAGCTCGGTTAATTACTGCCTGCCATCAAATTATTAGCACGAGCTTTAAGCGAGTGCACGTTACTACATCCACGTGTAATTCCCGGTGTTAGCATTAATTAGCACGCACACACACGCGCCGGCCGAAAGCGCTGTTTGAATTCATGAATTGCATATGAGCGTCGATTATCAACACAGGCCACCCTCGTCGAGATGCAGCCGCCGGCAATTTACACATAATTATCATCGGAGACGCGCAAATTTGGCGTGAAGCGAGCGATCTTAATCATCATAATAAGCAGGTGGGCGAAAGGGTTGCCGCCGCCCGTAATTACAGCCGAGCGCTTCCTTAATGAGAACAAACTGACTTTTGCCCGCTCTCATCTCGCCCCGTCCCTTGAGAGCCTAACTTTGTTTGCTCAAAGGTGCAATCAGTGCGAAAAATATACCATGTACACTCGCCGCTCCCTGCTCCAGCGATGCTCGGGAATCGGGCAAATAATTGACCGATGAAATCGGAAACGGATTAGAAGCGATTCCATTTCAGACGTTTATTTTGTACCGAGGGAGGCTATCTTGATATTTACTCGAGAACGAGACTGGAACGAGAAGAGAATTGATTCCCTATATATAGACGTTTAAGGACGCTTGAAGGTGCTCTAAATTACTCTTAGTATTTCTTTCAATTCAACAATTGATTTGAGTTTCTAGAAGATGGAAATGAGAAATTTCTGCTTGAGAGAGCAAAATTTTCATTCTATGTTTTGCAAATACTACTGATCTACACAGAACGTTCTTGTCAATCAATATTTTATTCCACTCTTATATAAAGTGGTTGTTTGTTTTTCACATGTTCAGGAATACCTTAATTGGTGACGGAGTAACTTACAACTTACGGTCGCTATTTTATCTAATTAAAATCAATAAGAAATATCTTCTTTTGATGCAGTTTCCTCGGTATAACAGCGAGTTGATTATTTTTCCATATTTTTACAGAAATTTCCCGCTCAATTAGTGTCGGTTGCTTGTTACCGTCCTAATTCATGCGCTTCCTCATGCTCGTCTGAAGGCTGAGTTGTCAACTGAGTTGTTGTAACCAGCAGCCGATACTATTTAAGCAGGAAATTCCTGTACAAATACGGTTTATAAAAAGAGCTCGCTACACACTGAGGAAGCTGCAATTATTTTAAACTGGAAAATTATGAGCATGTCATTAGCTTCTGCCTTCAATGGTGGCATCTATCAATAAACAAAAACCAATATGCCAATGTAAAATCACACAATCTGTCAAAATTAAGGTTCCTCTTCCTTAAAAAAACTAATCAGTGTTAAATTCGTGAATTTTAAAGAAATCATTCAAAACGAACGCATCTATCTAAAGCAAAAGTTTCCTAAATTGTGAAAAGGCTGGTGCTTCATTTGAAATCGGAAACGCTTAATCGATTTGGTCTTGTCTCCTCGTCAGACAGACTTTCTGCAAGAACGTATTTGCGCCGAAATTTGCTCCTCGAGCGAGCCACGTTGCAAGTGAGGGAGGAAAAACGTGACGTGTTGGCAGACGTCACAGCCTCCCGGGGCGTCTTTTCGCCAGTCTGGAGGAAAAGAAAGGCGCTGGGGATAAGTGGATTCGCTCCCAGGAGGGATTATGCGAGAATTATATCGACAACAGTCTCCTGCGTGTGTGTTCGCGCGACTCGTTTCGCTCGGCCGGCGCGGCTAACAATTGTTGAATGCAATTTCCAGCAGCGGCAGCACAAGGACTGACGAGACCAAATCATCTGTTGCGTCTCTCGGCTCGGCTGCTGATGGGGGATGAATCGGCGTCGTTTGCAAAATTGGATCAGTCGCCCCGACCCGTGCGCGCGTTTGCAAAGCCGCTTTCAATCGCCGGCTGCTGCTGGTGCTGCTTGCTTTGTAACCTTATTTGTGTAAACTCCTTACTATCTCGCAGCAGTCAATGCGATGCCGTACGCTGCCACCCTCGGGTATAAGCGGGCTGTAATGCGTCGCTATTCAGCACACAATGCCCGAACGGCACAATGTTGAATTTCGGCTCTTTCCCGCAATTGCAAAAAGCCCCCTCCATCCCATCCCAGCGGATAAATAAAAGGGTTTAAAGTTCTTCAGTCTCGTTGAAAAGGAAACAGAGGCCACAATAATACGTAAAAATACTTAACAACTCTAAAATAAAAATTTAAAGCAAAAATTGTGATATTTTTTATTCTATTTTAGATTTGGAAAAACGATGAGGTTTTTAGCCAGAAAAACTGGAAAGGTGAGATAACTGCCTTCTTTACAAGTAGTAATTTAAGCCTTTTAAAAACAAATATAATGAACAATAAGGTTATGTTAGATTATAGAGCTTTGAATTTTTATTTCTTTACAAGCAAAGTAATGATTAAGATTTTGCTTCAAATGAGGAACATGGCAGCGACGAGGCAATTTTGGAGTAAGTCGCCTGCGCATGGTTTCGCGCGAATTAAAGTTGATTTTGACTTGTTCTGATTTCCAATATGATTGGATTTTGTACAAAGTTTGATTTAATTTTATATTTACGTCATAATAATGGTTTAAGTTGCAACAGTTTTTGCATCACATCAGATTAAGGTTGCTTTATAATCCTCTAAAACCATCTCATTAATGTCGCCACTGTTGGCAAGAACATGCAAGTATAAAATTACATATTTAATGGTAGAATTTTATAAAAGGAGGATAACTTAGATCACGCACGAAGAGATCATATTTTATTTTTTAATATGATCGCGATGCATTACCAAGGAGAAGAGAGAACCAGCATTTTCTCCACAGCATTGCATATTTTTTTGGCGGGTGATCCAATATTTTTCAAAGTACGTGCATTTGTTTAGTAAACTATGAAAATTTAATTTATTTTCTATGGAGGTCTGAATACAAACTTAAAAATCAATATAAGAGCCTTTTGATCTTTCGAATTTTCTGCTTAATGAATTGACGTGCCTGGATTAAACCAATTTGTAAATAATGCGTGTGCAATTAAGAAAAAATAATCGAATATTGCTGAATTGTTTAAAAATATCGATTTGTAAAAATATAATATATTTCCAGCTACAAAATTAAAAGTGGTAAATATGAGGGATATATCACGCACAAAAGATATGATTTTCCAATAATTTGTTTTTGCATCGGACTATATTTGAAAATAATCCTGACTAAAAGTTAGTCAGCAAGAAAAATATAAAGCTATGTACGCACTGGTGTTTCTTATATACAAATTCGTACTTCTTAATATCCTGATCTCTGCCATTTTAATCATTTTAAGATAAATTTTCACTTTTCACCGCTAAAGACTTACAACATTTCCTGTCAGCACCTGCTTTGAGGCCGAGATAAAGTGAGAAGCTTACCTGTTTTGTGAGCACGACCACGAGCAGGATGTATCCATTGAGCAGGAGTCCGAAGACGCTGATGACCGTGAGCGGCACGGCCAGAGCCAGCATGGCACTCAGAGGAGGGCTCCGAAGCGCAGCCTCCCGGTTCTCATCGCCGACTGCAACAAGCACAGAATTTACATGCAAACGGAGCAGCAGAGACAGCAAGCCGAGCTCCAGCCGGCTGCGCGCATCAAGCCTTGCACATTTTTCCACTTAGAACAGGCTCGAGAGACGAGAGCACAAGAGAAGAAAGAGGCACCCTTGTGCGGCAGCATTTTTACCCCTTTTTACGCTCGTAAAATGTGGAGTGAGCGTAAAATTATATGTCAATATATAGAGACTCCCGTCCTCCTCAAATGGTCGTAAATTTTATTATTTTCCTTAAAAATTTTGGTTGCTGTGTTTAAACTGTAGAGAATTTGTTTAATATAATATCGATATGAACAAACCAATTATGGAGAGATATGAGTTTAAAAGTAGTAAATAAATTTTTAGTATCGTCAAAATTGAACATTTTTTTAGTCAATAATGTGATATTTTGTTTTTAAACTATCCAGAGCGCAATTTTTTAACTGATTGGAACACTCAATAATCAATAATTTATTTCTTACTATTGAAAACGGAATTTGGAGATCATGATTAATATATCGCTCTTGAGGTAATACCACCTCTTTTATCAAAATGGTATAAAATCGAGCATTCACTGCTTGGCTGTTGATTTTTTTGCTTCCGTGTAGTACTAAAATCACCGTTTCTCGAGTTTAAGAGTTCTGTCTATTCTTAGGCAGTTGAAAAGCCATTTCCAACAACTTCTCTGTGCTGCCTCTCTTTTTATTTCATCTCCGTCGTTTTTCGCTTCTGATATTCCATATCCGCTTCGCCTGGCTGCCTGCGCTCCAGCATGCAACTTATTCATAAAATTCCATCTGGCCTTTCAGCAAAAAGGGGCAACAATAACCGTGCATTCGAACCCACACACACACACGTACGCCGCAGCCACTTGACATGTAAGTAGATTCGAAACGCGACTATGCAAATTGTGTAACACACACGCTCTCGCGCGCGCACAGAAAGAGCGACTGATCTGGAAATATTTTATCTCGACGTGCATGTCTGCTCTTCAAGGCTTTATGCGGATGCGGAGGCCGGACAAAAAGACGCAGGGACGTGAATAATGGACTGCTTACACACCCCAGAAGAAAATATTGCCCAGATTTTCTGCCCCTAGGGTGAATGAACCTATTAAAATTATGAAACGTTGGCAGTTTTCCGCAGCCAATTGAAATTTGATGTCAAGCAATTAGTTGAAATAAATATCCTCTGTTGATATATTATATGTAATTAAAAACAAAACTTTGCGCTAGTTTACTATCTTGCATGTCCCTCTGGCATAAACAGCAGAAGTTTGATTCGTGATTTGAAGCAAAAAAGAGAGACATGCAAGTCCCGAATCACCAAATCCAATAAAACTAAAAGTTGCTTGTTGTTTTTGCGGAAAAGAATAGAGTTTGCATATTAAACGGTTCTATATACATATATAAAAAGTGGTCTTGAGTTGCGAAAGCATTCGCTTGGGAATGCACCGCACTTTTTTCGCCAGCAAAGTAATTTGCACAATGCTGCGGCCCAGAAGGCAAATTTGGCGAAACACTGCCTGCTGCTGCTGCGCGATGGGGGAGAGAGGTGCTTGAGCACGCGAATTCTCATTTCCCGACTGTTGTCACAATCGCTCTCATCTCCGGCAGCAGTTGTTAAAAGCTATCTGAAATTTCGGTTTTCAGTTCTGGTGGGGGAAAATGGTAAAACGACAGATCGATGACGTCCATAATATATGTGTACGTTGTATAAAAAATGTTCTACAGTGTACCTATAATTTTGCATATAAATTGAGCGAAAAATCGAAGAGGTTGCTGTGCGACGGGCACGTGCGGCGCTTTCAACTCAAATTACAAAGCTTTGTAGCACATGAAATTCAATATTGATTTAGTTGATTCAATTTTTTTCTTTCTGGTAGATGACCATCTTACACCTGAGGTGCTGTAATATATTTAAAAGGGGTTAAAAAAGTTTTTTTATAGTCATGAGCAAAATAAAAAACAATTAGGACATCAGAGGTTTTGGGACGTCATTATAATGTTTAGGTTGATCCTTGTTCACAAGGTTTTTTACAGGCAGGAGAAATATTTCCTAAAGTGCTATATTAATTATTACTATTTAAAATTCAAATTCCGACACAGTGCACATTTGGAAACAAAATTTGACAAAGCCTTTAAAAGAAATATATTAATTTTGCTGTGAGTGTCTTTCGAGTCTCGTTTGTGCGCGAGAGCATTATTACTTATTTATTTGTGTTGTTGCGATTCAAGGTTCTGGCTCTGCCGAGTGTTGCCAGGAGATGTGTGCGTGTATATTTATGCGAGCTCCCGAGAGTACAAGTGGAGAAATAATAAGAGAGTGACTTGCTGCAGCCAAATGGAAAATGGAGAGGCTTGTTTGTTTGTCTTCGGAACAGAACAGAGAGGTGAGTGTGAAATGTACACGGCGTGCATAGACGCAACTCAGTCAGTCAGCTCTTGAACTATTATTAAATTTGACATGTTGTTTATCTTACGAAATTGTTGCCATAGGTATGCGCAAAATCTGGAACGAGCAGCGCGCGTCTTTGCTGTGCAAAGTTTGTTGGCGCGATGGAAACGTCACTTTTCTTGAGTTGCATTCGGACAAAGTAGGACTGTCACAGACAGAGGCCAGCGATTTATCTGTTTCAACTTTTGCGTACAAATATAGCCATCTAGCCGCAAGTCATATAAGAAGTCTACAGCGAGAAAAAGGGAAGATGGCCAATTTTCAATTTTAAGCTAGTTTTTCTTAGTAAGATGGGAAAGTTTGTCAAACATATTTGATGCCATGAAAGGGTTATATTTTGACCGCACAGTGTACGCCTATTTTATATTTCTAAATATATATGAAAAAATAAAAAGCTATCTTTACACATAAAAAGCTGCTCTTACATTCTTTTGACAATTTATTAAAATCTTTTACAACAATACATTTTTACAATCAATCAGAATGATCTCAATTAAGAAATGTGAAGGGTGACAAATAAAAAAATTATATCCATTGATTTTGACACACAAAATCAGAAATGCAGAAATTTATATTATTCTTGGTGCCTTCTTATAATTTTATTTTTAATCACAAGACAAACAGCTTGATATTAATTTAAATGACTTAAAGCTCAAAGCTGTAAGCAATTCATGAATCTATTATGTTTTTATACTTATTGACAGAGATAATTAACAAACCTCAAAATTTGTAAAACTTCCCACAGACGTTGATTTTTGTTTTACACGTCTGATGGGTGAGTTTCGATTTGTGTCCAGCTGAACGAATTACACGGCACATGAGCCCTTTTTTCGTCATAGCACACAAAATCCTAGGCCACAACTCAATCAACGGCTGCTTGAGTCGTCTCAAAAGATTTCTTTTCCTTGGGAGTGGCGTGTTGACCGTGGTCCTTGTTGTGTGCGAACGGGGATTAAGTGGATTATCCGCGCGCGCAAAATCTGCGCCGGCAAAATGGAACGGCCGAACGAAATTGTCTCTGGCGCGCGGTAGCAATTTGGCCCGTAGTATGTGTGGCCCGCCCGGCGCTGCTTTCTCATCTCTGCGGCTTTTAGAGGAAAAAGCTACGGTTTTGCAGCCCCCGAGTCATTACTAGGATAATATGCCGAATCGATAAAATTACCGACCTTGAGTCGCTGCCAGAGGACGAGCACACTGGCCATCAATTACGCTTCTGATGGAGTGCACGTCGCGTTTAAAATGACATTACCCGTGCCACACAGGTGTGAATCCAACCCAGCCGCCAAACACGGAATTTTTCTATTCTCGACTCCATTTTATCGGTCTATGAATAGAAAATGAGCATCATTCAACCAGTCACAAAGGTGATAAAATTAATGAGCTTTCGCAATTGATTTAATCGCTCCAGATCGATATTTATCATAAATAAAGCAGTGAATTTAAGTTGGTCGTCTCGACTTATGTTTCAAAGCTTCACTCGGAACTGTTAAAAAGCAAGCAATTTTGAAACATATTTTAAAATTGTTCTAAACTTCCAAACCCAAAGCCGTTTCATTCGGCTAAAGAATCGAAACAAACGCTTAAATTGCTGCTTCAATTTTGGGAAACATCTAGAAATGTGCTGCTCTAGTAGTTCCAGCTGCTGGTTGTATCCCTAATTCATGAGCTTTCTGTCCCATTTAGGGGCTGTAGATAACTTTTTAAGAAACTAAAAATACATTTGAAATGCTCAAACTCTTTTTTTAAAGCTAGTAATAATTTTTATACTTTCTGATTTGCCGAAACAGCTGTCCCTTTTTTACATATCTTCTCTTGAGTATTGCCAGTAGACGTTAATTAAAAGTTATCCTTCCTGTGATGTGATTCGTTCAACACTTTTTTAATTGTTGCCAATAAGACATCAGCGCATTTCAAAAGTTATTTAGATCAACATCGATTGATGATTCCGCAATAGGAATTCGATATATTTGTCTTGGGGCAGAGAGATTAATAAGCACGGCTAGTTAGAGACCGATTCATCAGCGGTGTGTGAACGTGTGTGCATTATGAATTTTTAAAGGTGTCGGATGTCCTCTCCTATGAAAATAGGTCATCGCCGACAAACAGGCGAATCGATGGCGAATTTGACGTGCGTCGGGGGACGGATCACCTGTGAGCGGCGGGCGATGGAAAGGAGCAGTTGCGGCAGGGGAAACCCGAGGAGCAGCAGGTTGCTCGTTGGCGAATTATCCTTTGTTAGCATCTCGCGGGTAAAAGCAGGGATCGATGGCTGTACACATGACAGCCTATCGGGTCGACTCTCATTATCCGCTCCTTTGAGTAAACAACCGATAATTAATGGAACCAGAGTTTGCGTCCCGACTCCCAACTCGCGGACTTTTGCCGACGCCAGCAGGAGGTTATCTCGCCGTTATTATTGCCTTGCCTTCTAAGTAGGACGCTGCTCTCGGCGCGTTTTTAACAGCGCGCGAGTGTTTTTTTCCTGGTGAGATCTGCCAGGAAGTTTTTTTTCATAAAAGTTGGTTTATTTAACAACATAGTTTGCAGGAAGAAGACAGCATGTAGTGTTATCTCTAAACAATTAACAGCAAAGCGAGTAAAGCAATAAATTATTTGTGTTCAAACAATGATCATTAAACGATTAGGAGAAATGAAGAAATAAGAGGAACTTTTTAATTGCACCGAAGAAAGAACGAGAAATTTATCGAGCAAAGTAAAACAATTTGTTTTTCTAGATAGATATGTCTCACTCGTTGTGCCTTTTCTGACTATCCTCTCTGTGTTAATTGGACATATTTAATTATGAATCAAATAATGAGATATGTGACCAGTAACATGTTTAAAAATGTTGAAGAGAAGCAAAATTCTGCAAAACTTGATCTTCAATCAGGTTCAAGAGTTGTGTGTACGCATAATTTTATCAAATTTTCAATTCGTTTTATTTATGGAAACGAATTTTTTGTAGCCTATCAAAATATTTTTTGTGCCATGAAACAGCTCTCGTCAATCAATCATCAGTCAATTTTCTATCTCGTAAAAACAAAGAGTGATCGCTGACATTGAAATTTTCGAGGCAAAATATTGGTTTTCACGAGCAATATCATCCGTGCTGTGTTCAATGATGCATTTCAGTTTCGGCAGTTATGAAAAGCGGCGGTATAATAATCGAGTTCGTGTGAGTGGCCGCAATCAATAAGCGAGTCAATACTTTTATATTGCTTTTACCGAAATTGGCCTGCTCTATTTCTGGTGCGCTGCCTCGGTGGAATTGGCCTTGCATGGATTGTTGCAGACCGATCTTGCATTTAAGCCGGCTGAGATACGATACGCGATATAAACAAGCTCGTTCGATGCCGTTTGTTGCCCGCCGGGAGTCGAAAAACGTGCCATCAAAAGGGTAAAAGGGGCAAATAAAATGCCTGGTGGAGCGGGCAAATTTGCATTTTTTTACCCCGTCGCTCGAGATGTTGTCAAGGCAACGCTCGCGGACCACGTCGGGCTGAAAAGAGAAGGGAGCTTGGCGTCTCGATATACATACATACGCACGTATTAAACACCGGGAAACGCACATTGGATGTGCTTGTTGTGCACGCGAAACGATAAATATATAGAATCCAATAAGCCATGTAATATTTATTAATAGTTTAAAAATATGGAATTACCGGAATTACTTTTTAAATTTATATAAAAATTTATTACCATTGATGTTTCATTTTTAATTTACAATTTCTCTACATTGATTTAAAAATAACGTTTAAAGGTGATAATAAAAAACATTTTTGAATTTTCACCACCCTTCTAAAATAATTTTATTTGCACATCAAGAGAAACCCAAGCTGTTGGCTCGTATTGCTTGCAATGTTAGAATCTAAGCAAGGTTTAGGAGTCAAGTGCGGACTGGATGCATAAATTTAACCCGCTCGCAATAATGGCTCATTTGGTATACACTTCGCTGGATTACACCTCTCCAGCTTGCGTGAATTTATCACGGGACAAACAAACAAAGGCCTCGGTGCTGGGCAACAGCGGTCCTTCACAGGACCACGAGGCTCGTCCCTTGCGGTGTGTTCTGTCTAAATTGTTATTCGTTTGCGTTGAATAGGCGCATATACACGCCTCGTTACCAGATATAATGGCTAAAGCAGGGGCTGCCTTTCTCTCTGAGAAAACCTGATTTAATTTTCCTTATTATTTCATCGACTCGTGCTGAAAAATAGATCATTTCGTTATATTCTCGTCTCCCAAAAAGTCATTGAGCTTGAACAACATTTTGATAACTTGGGCAAAAAGTTATTCGCTTCATTCAGATGAGCATTTTACTATTGGTTAGAGTTTATCGCGTCCGCAACCTCGTGTCGCTTTCGGGGCGCAACACGGACATCATCCGCGGTGCACATTTTGCGGCAGTGGAGGTGCGTTCGACGCGAGGGAGAGTATCACTGCGCGTGTGTTTGGTTTGCCCTGTCTCCCGGCTGACGTCACAAACGTGTGCTCTATTTATTCTTCGGCTTCCTTCCTGACTCGGGGCAAACGCGCCCTGCTTGTCCTCGGCTCAGCTCCACCTGATACGCTCTTCCACCCTCGGGCCGTGTTTGCCACGCGCGCCGATTGAATTCCGCAAATATTGCACTGCGTATTCCCTCATAGCTTTCTCATAAGCGTTTCTGTTGAGAGATAAAATACTCTGCTATGATCTAAATATTGAAATAGAATGAGCTGAGAATTCATTATGAATATTTATTGTAAGCAGCTTTAAGATCTTTAGGTATGAAAGAACAGAAATAGAGGCGTCCTTGTAGTCGTTCTCCGAACACCAAGTCGGAATTTTTCAATTATTTATTAAAATCCTCGATAAATTTTAAAATCAATTTACACAACCAAAGGTCAATGAGATTGAACTGGTGAAATAAATTCATCTTTGCGAAGGCTTTCAAGGAAAAAGGGAGTTGATTTTGGTTCGTTTCTTAATCTGCAATTCTGTAACATATTCATAAAATTCTATCAAATTTAATGATTTGTTTATAAATTTATTTAAAAATCTTCTACTTAAATAGATAGATAAGAAATGAGAAATACAGAATGACTACCGCAGAAAAAAGGTATTAGCTATAAATAATTCATTGATTCATTTTTCAAATGCTTAAATCAGTCTCAATATCAAGCGTATTAATACAATTTTAACGATCTCATATATTTAAAACCAATATGGATTTGGAGTCTGTTCCTGTGCAGAGTCATCGAAAACCCAACGCTTTTTAACGAGGGGTGCTTATTCAAATCATAGTAGAGTGGATCTCAACGGGAAAAAGTGCATAATTCGCTTTTTGCGGCCAGCACTAAGTGCTAATTGCGGCTGACGCGGGGGATTTGCCGAAATAATTGGCTGCAGCCGTCGGCTTTTCGTATATATCCGCTTTTTGCAAGATGAGACTGCTGTGCTCAACTCACATTATGTCAGCAGAATCTGGCAAAAACGCTGTTCTCGTCATTTGCATACTCGCCGCTCGACATGCAAAGAAGTAGAAGAAAACGGAGCGGAGCTTGTTGTTTTCCCAATTGCTCGTGGCATTGATCGAATGCGGAGGTCTGGCCGCGAGTCCCTCCGCCGGCTGGCACATTAATTTATATTGTTTTCCGGCCGCGAGTGTGAATTTTGCAGCGCACTTATTACTTGTTTGCTCTTTTGGCTCCACTTTTGATTGCTTCGTTTTCGTCTCATCAAACTTTTAGACCGCGCGGTGGATATCACGGAGTGCTCCGTCCTCTGTTCAACTCTGTTATGGCCTGTAAACTGGCGGAAAATGGAAAGGAAATGCGTCATTTCAAATGGATTCGCATTTCACTCAAAGTCAATGTTTTCCACGTTGATTATGTCTCCCTTTAAAAATAATATGTACACTGTCATATATAGCAATGGCCGATGGCTACTTGAAAAAAGAAAAAAGGAATATATATATATATAGTGTTGGGTCAAAATAAAGGCGCTCCAAACATTTAATTTGTTTTGATTTAAAAATTGCATTCGGTATTTTTGCCCTTAGCTTAGCCTGGAATTTGTATCGAAACATTTTATTTTTGACATTTTTGTTAACCAAAAAACTCTTAGCTTTCAGGCAGTCAGCTTTTCTCGTAGATAAAATAGGACCATACTAACATTTAGATATAATCTTTTTGTGGTATTGGAATTGGATTGGCGTCCGAAAAAATATTAGAAAATTTAACAAAAAACGACACGAAAAGAGGAATATAAAATATAATTGCAACTTTAATGAATTATTTGATCTTTCATTTATTTAATTAATTTCCTCGCAGTATTCACTCCTAGCTGGAGGAGTAAACCATTTTTTAATTTTCTATAGCTGCCTCTAATATGATGATTAAAATAGGTCTGACTTCCGGTTTTTTAAAGCAAAATAGGATAAATAATTTATGGTTAAACGTATGATAATTAGCACAATTATCGTTAAGTCATTTCAAAACGAAAAGAGCGAACAGTTCGCTCGTAAAATTTCCAGCATCAAAATCAGCACAATTCATTTGATCGATCTTTGGTTGGAAAATGTTAATCTCGGTCCATTTCATATTTTATTTCTCATTCCATTCAGTTGTCTCCATCGGTACCAAAGTGGCGAATTTCCCTTAAAAGCAGATCCAAACGTGTGAAAGCCACTCCGGCTTTTCTTTTGATTCCATCTCCTGTTGCTCGCGTCGAGGTGAAAAAGCGTCCGTGTTTGACGCTGGCCAGCGATCCGCCATTAAGCCTCCCGCTGCGCCATTCTTCTTGATTTGTCGGCCCTCTTGGTTCGGCAGACTGGCGTTCTGACGACGGAAAATCAATCACGACTCTATTAGGAGAGAGAACGAAAACCATATAGAAAAGCTATCGGGGAGAGGCCAATCGGAAGTTAACAATAAAAGCGCTGCCGCGTAGGCTGACGCAAGCCGGATTTTATTGGCTGGGACGCGCCGGTTGCATATGCGAGAGGAGCACTAATTTTTTGATGTTTCTGCGCGCCGCGTTAAAATAAAAGTTTTTACGGGTCGGCACGCACGTGTTCGGCAACTTTTGCGCCGGAATGGGCTCGTGAACTAGCTTGACAGAAAGACTAACGAGGATTTTTTATATGAACACGAAAGGTCGGGAACACTGCCAACGAGGGTAAGTTTAAATCAAGTGTGGCATTTTGGATCGAAGAGAAAAAAAACGTAAAATTATGAAATGTGTAGTATTTTTCTGGTACAGTCAACCTCACTAACTACTGTTTTAAATTAGTGTCTCAATGGTTATTTGTGATCTTCAAAAACCAACGGGTAAATCTTGCACTAAGATGGCAGTAAACAAGCGTAGCTAAATAGAAAAATATTATTTGCGTGAGATGGAATTTAATGATTTTTGTAACACTGGAACATAATAATATATATAAAAAGAAATATGTAAATGATTTTAATTATTTAAAATATTTATCTATCCACGAGAAAATA
The DNA here is from genome assembly GCF_949628265.1 of Cloeon dipterum. Classification (NCBI taxonomy): domain Eukaryota; kingdom Metazoa; phylum Arthropoda; class Insecta; order Ephemeroptera; family Baetidae; genus Cloeon; species Cloeon dipterum. The sequence continues at coordinate 23,191,166 of NC_088787.1, forward strand.
TGTTACATGTTGAAGAGAAAAGAAGTTTAAATGCTGCATGTTTGGAATAAGGGGAGAGTCTCCATTTCTTTCTTACCCATTTCCAGTGTTTGTAAATTAGAATTTGACCTGCTTCTAGATGTCAACCAATTTTAGACTCATAATCAGCAGAAATGAGCTTAAACACCGTAAAAGGGATCTAAATTTTTGAAGACCGGAGAGCCAAAATAGCATTCGGTCTTCAAATAAAATATTATGATTTTAAGTTGCAAGAAATTATGAGTTAACTCAGTGGAAAATAAGCTAAATGGAAAACAGAGCAGAAAGGAAGAGTACTGAACCGAGCCAAACGTAATGAAAGTGGCTAAAGTAGCGTAAAGTTGTGCTCGGTGTATAATCAGATTTTCATTTCAAGCGCGGCGTCGAACGCTGCTGTCACTGATCAAATCCCAAAGGCAAATTTTCAGCTCGGCAATGCGGCTGGTGGCATATTTTCCAGTTGACGAGGCAGATTTGAACAGCTCATACCGGCTGGGCAAAAAAAGGCGCGGATCAAAATCGATGCGGTGCGTGGGGATGCAGCTCACGGCCACCGACGGCGGTCCATTAGCGGAATCCAATTTTAATTCGGCATGCACTCGCATTTTATTGGTTTAACAACCGGCCCAAGTATACACATACACAACATTAATTCCGCCGAGTGGCGGTGCTGCACAAACACACTCTCTGCGGCACAACATGCATTAAACCCATTATACGTACATCCGTAATGTTTGTGCAGTGATTAAACGCTGCTTTTGGTGACCCAGTTATTGCTGGACTGCATCATACACTTGCAGACCACGCGGCCTCGGGATAAATTGGCCGACGATCGCAAGTGGCTGCACGGCCACTCGACTATTTCGACCGCCCCACTCGCTCTCAGGCGCCATATGCTTGCCTTTCTCACGGCTCATTCGCTTCACGCTTGATGAAGACCGAGCAAAGCGTAAAACTCAATTCGGGGGATGAAAAAATCACAACGCTAGAAAGCAGAACTGTCACAGATATTGACGTAAAATTTTAGCTCAGGGTATGGGGAAATAATGGCAAAATATATGCCTCAAGGTTAAAAGGAACCATTTTGATTATCAAAACAATGGAAATGTTCATGCAACCTAAAGAAAGTAGCGTTATAATTTCAAACCGATGGATCCAGTTGAAAATCAATCTGGAATTGAATTAAAAAAAGAATGAGAACAAATTTAAGAAAAGCAAACTTACGTTTGACGAAATAGGTATTTCTGATTGTTTAATCTCTCAAAACGGTCCCTTTGGGGGAAAAAAAACAAACAACATCCACCCGTTTAAATTTAAATCTGATTCGGTCTATCCTCGTTTCAGGAAAAAATCCGCCCGCTCGAATTTCCTGGCGAGCTAGCGTCATTCGCAACGAAGGGCTACGTGGAGCTAATCTTGAAGGTTTAAATTACACGCAGCTCCTCGCGGCTGGCTGGCTGGGAGGTTGCGAGCCGGCTAATTAGGCCGGATAATGCGATTAGAAGAGACACACCTCCCCGGCCAACCCTTTCCGTGCAAATGACGTAACTCAAGCCGCTTTTTCTACTGTTTCCCTGTGTGCCGAGTGAGCTTTAATAAAATATTTTGCGCCAACATCATTCTTCCCCGCGATTTTTATGACGCGTTCCAGCAGCGAGAGATGAATCGCACTCGTCCTCCCGCTGCCGCCGCATCCGATGACTTTCAACTCGGCACTTATTCACCACCGGTGCTTCACACCGGCAGCCTGCATAATCAATTATTCAGCCGGAATGAGACTTACTCAGGCCAATGACGCATCACCGGAAGATGAAGCTGCATCCGAAGCTGAATATGCATGAAAATCAATTCTGATGGATTGTCTAGGTCTCATCCTAGCATTACGAATATTCTAGAAAAAAGTCACGATAGACGAATGACAAAGTGAACCTGTGCTGAAAAAATATTAGAAAATTTCCTTTAACCTATTCTTGAAATCCGTACACCGTTGGATAGAGCGCGACGAGAGGAATTGTAATGAAGCGAAAAATTCAATGATAAATACCGTTCACTTTGTTAAGAAATTTTGCTGCACCTGATTTCATTATTGAACACTGTAGAGTTAAACATTTGTTAAATTACCAAAAAACCTCAACGATCCACTTGCGATAGCCAACAATGCAAAATGTTCTTAATTGTTGACCCATATGAAGCTTGACTTTAATTTGTTGCACCGATTGCATGTGTGCACTAACGAGATTTCATGATTATATTTCATTTATGTAATCGGATATTTGGATATTTAAGTCCTGATAGTGCAAGAAACCTCCAATAGACAGATATGGATGATGCCAATTTTAATTTACTAGTTTGATGCAATTTTGCTGTAATTTCATATTTCCCTCACTTGCTTATTATGAGAATGGACTTTGATGTTGAATATAAATAAACTGCGAAGCCAGATGTGGTAAAAAACGCTTAGAAACATTCAATAAAAGAGCCACATTCCGTCAAAGCAACAAATTTCTGTCCGGGGGTCGATGGATTTTGATGAATTTTTTTTTGCGGTAATTTGGCCCTAATTGTACTACAATACAATTGAGAAAACTCCGACTTTCCAATTTTTGCGGGTTTTGCGGGCGTTAAAGGGTCAAAATCTGGGAATTTTGAGTACTTCATAACTTTGCTCAGGGTGGACCTAGAACAAAAATTAAAAAACCCGCAAACTCGTTTTAACAAGACAAACAACTTTTATATTGATCTCAAAGTGGTAGGTCAAAGGTCAAGGTCATAAAAATTGATTTTTTTATTTTGAACTCAAATTTGAAAATGAATATATCGAAATTTTTTATTTTTTTCATGACCATTTTGTAGAGCATAAAAAATTGAGTTAAAAACGTTAAAATTTGGAATGGCGTTTTGCCTCATTTTTTTAATAAAAAATGAAAACTTCGAAAACCCTTGTTTTTCGAGGTTGGTAAAAAACGATGATTGACCAAATCTCGACTTCTAGTCATCCGAATTTCAAAAACCGCATACCGTTAGACTCCTCTCGACGTCCCTAAGTGCATTAAAGGGGTATGAGACCCACCAACCCCCAACCCCCTTTTAACCCCCTAAATAACGTGAAATTTAGAATTTTTCGTCCGTTTCAACACCTTAACACGACGTTGACGAGTAATTGTCTTCTTCAAACCAATTCATTAACTTAGTTCACTCAAAGACGAGTCAAATGAAACTTATTTTTTGTAAATAGGACCACCACAACCTGAGATTCGGGTGCACAAAGATTTTTTTCCAAACGCAAAGCAATAAAATTCTGGATGATCGACCAAATCTCGACTTCTAATCATCTGATTTTGAAAAACCGCATACCGTTAGACTCGTCTTGACATCCCCAAGTGTACTAAAGGGGTATGAGACCCACCAACCCCCAACCCCCATTTCGCCCCCTTAATAATGTGAAATTTAGCATTTTTTCGGTCGTTTCAACACCTTATCATGACGTTGACGAGTAATTATCTTCTTCAAACCAATTCATTTACTTATTTCACTTCAAAACGATTCAAACGATACTTAATTTTTGAAAATAGGACCACTACAACCTGATATTTGTGTGGCACAAAGTTTTTTATTAAGACGCGGATGCATTAAAATGCTCGGTGAGCACCAAATCTCGAACAAAACACAAAAAGGTGGTCCTATTTACAAAAATTAAGTACCGTTTGACTCGTATTGAAGTGAAATAAGTAACTAAATTGGTTTAAAGAAGACAATTACTCGTCAACGTCGTGCTAAGGTGTTGAAACGGACGAAAGAATGCTAAATTTCCCGTTATTAAGGGGGTTAAATGGGGGTTGGGGATTGGTGGGTCTCATACCCCTTTAGTACACTTGGGGATGTCAAGACGAGTCTAACGGTATGCGGTTTTTCAAAATCAGATGATTAGAAGTCGAGATTTGGTCGATCATCCAGAATTTTATTGCTTTGCGTTTGGAAAAAAATCTTTGTGCACCCGAATCTCAGGTTGTGGTGGTCCTATTTACAAAAAATAAGTTTCATTTGACTCGTCTTTGAGTGAACTAAGTTAATGAATTGGTTTGAAGAAGACAATTACTCGTCAACGTCGTGTTAAGGTGTTGAAACGGACGAAAAATTCTAAATTTCACGTTATTTAGGGGGTTAAAAGGGGGTTGGGGGTTGGTGGGTCTCATACCCCTTTAATGCACTTAGGGACGTCGAGAGGAGTCTAACGGTATGCGGTTTTTTAAATTCGGATGACTAGAAGTCGAGATTTGGTCAATCATCGTTTTTTACCAACCTCGAAAAACAAGGGTTTTCGAAGTTTTCATTTTTTATTAAAAAAATGAGGCAAAACGCCATTCCAAATTTTAACGTTTTTAACTCAATTTTTTATGCTCTACAAAATGGTCATGAAAAAAATAAAAAATTTCGATATATTCATTTTCAAATTTGAGTTCAAAATAAAAAAATCAATTTTTATGACCTTGACCTTTGACCTACCACTTTGAGGTCAATATAAAAGTTGTTTGTCTTGTTAAAACGAGTTTGCGGGTTTTTTAATTTTTGTTCTAGGACCACCCTGAGCAAAGTTATGAAGTACTCAAAATTCCCAGATTTTGACCCTTTAACGCCCGCAAAACCCGCAAAATTTGGAAATTCGGAGTTTTCTCAATTGTATTGTAGTACAATTAGGGCCAAATTACCGCAAAAAAAAATTCATCAAAATCCATCGACCCCCGGACAGAAATTTGTTGCTTTGACGGAATGTGGCTCAAAAATGTATCTTAATTGTTTTGGAGCATGTATCTTTATCTGTTGAACGCTTTTCCAAAAGTTATACCAAAATAAAACCAATTAATTTAACACAAACTTTATATATTTTTGCAACCAAGAACTGCTTTTTTATTTTCCTTGCCATTAATCTGAATAAAGAACCACAAATAAAATTTATTGCTTGTATGGTTGATTCTTCAAAGATTACTGCCGTAAATTACCATAATTATGACATGAGTATTCCGCAGACATATTAAAAAGAATTACATTTATAGTTACTTTATAATATTCACTTTGGCACTCTCCTTGAAAGTTACTAAACCAAAATGAGTTCAATCATTTATCATCTTAGCTTTACTTGGCGAATGTCTGTAATTCCACCTGGCACTTTCTTCATTTTGGTGAACGATCCGAGCAGAAAAAGCGGATTCAACGTGTCTTTCGTCGGAGTGAGATGCTTATTGCCAAAGTTGGCCGCGAAACGAATATTATTCGCCACGGCGCCGGGGTATAACGTGCGTTTTAGTTTGAGAACCGAGGCACCTGTGGAGGCTCTATCGTCCCTCGCTTTGCCACGCACGCACCCCCCCCCCCTAAATGAGTAATGAAGCAGCCGGGCGTTAAAGAGCCCGAAAGGGAGAGAGCAAGAGGCTGAGTCCGTTAATTAAACAAACAGGCGCCAATTTCCCCACTGTTTGTTTTAATCCGACCAAGTTTTGACCCGGAAGTTTCAAATCTGCATGAATATCATGAATTTTGCTTCTGTAATTGAAACGATTCGGAACTTCTGTTGCAGTTCTCTGGAAAAATAAAAAGATTTAAAAATGTAAACACATAAAAAGTGTTCACATATTTGATACTGCAAAAAAAACGTAACAATCCTTGCTTCCAAAACACAAACCAATCCCAAAAAGGATTGTGTTCGTAGCCGAAATTAATATTGGCAGCACTGCATTTTCTTATTAAAGTAGTTGGTTAGTAATGGTGGCAACTGTCTCCCTACTTGATGTCTTATTAAATTTTGTAATTATTAATATCCCTGTAAATTAGCATCCTGAAATGGGGCATCAAAATATGTTTAAAAGCTGTAAATTTGAGGGGAAAAAAGAGGCCCGATTTGTATTTTTACTAAAAGGGAGATCTTCTTTACCTTCATCAAAAGTGTACTGTGACTAAAAACTCATTTTTAATTTTATTGTTATCTATCCACTTTATATAGCAATGAAAAAACAATTATTAAAAACTAATTTGTTTCAAATATATTTAATTTTACGGATATTTCCATTTTTGTAAAGCTCTTCTTATTGTTAGTAAAAAAATTGGTTCAAATCTCTTCTTGGACTTAAAAATGAGAAAATACTGAATTTATTTTTTCACCCTTCGGCACATTTATGAAAATGAAAATTTTGCGCATCCTTTAAGAGTCTCGTTACGTTTGATGTGCGTACTAAAAAGATGCGCTTCTCTGCAAAAGCTATTTTGTGTTTTTTTTCTCTTTTTTAACAAGTTGTTTTGAAAAAAGAAAGGCTGACATTGTTAACGCGTCGATTCGTGTGATGGAATTTTTGATTAGAGAAAGAGTTTTGACTTCTTTTCCTCCCTTTTGCGTAAGTCGAGCGTCCACCGCATGTCGTGTCGTTTTAATTTGCGAAAAACGGGAAGAGGAGCGGAAAAGAGGAAGAAGACAAGTGGAAGATCTACCATTCTTTTGCCGCGCTCTCATTTGTTTACCGAGAAGCGAAATAATTGGTTTCACCTACTGAAAAGAGGGCCAAAGCGCTTACGGCTCTTTCTTCCTTTTTTCCATCCCTCTTTCTTTATCTCGACAGTGGAACACGAGGACAAAGACGAGCACGCATATATTTTTATTTTTGCTTCATCCTCCGCGTACACACGCTCTCCAATTATAATTCGTTCAAGCCAGAGAACGTGCGTTACAAGTGTTCCCAGAAAATATTTTTGGCTGAAAGGCAAATTCGAAAATTTTCTCCCGGGGTATGGGATCCCTCTCCTCGGTGTAGAAATCGAATCTCGGAGCCCAAGGAGATTTATTAACGATGCTAATCCCCACTCGAGCCCTTTGAGCCGAACGACTGAATTGATAAATAAAATGGGAAGCGAGCGTCTTGATCTTCACGAAGCAGGCAGTGAGACGCATAATCCGCCGATTCGGAAAGATGAAAGGCAGGTCTTTGATCCCCAACTCGCGGAATCATATGCTCGTGTATGACCTTAAACACTGACATGTGATGAAAAATTATTTTAAGATACATGCACTTGAGAAATAGTTTTTCTTTCATTGGGTATTTATTGCTCGTTTAATTTATGCCAAGCCATGGAGCAAAGGTTCAAACTGTAAAAAATTTTCAATCTTAAAAAAGACATAAATATTTCATATTTTAATTTTACTAAAATATAGAAAAAATATCAACATAATTATAACTCTCGTGGAGAAAGAAATTAAATAATGTGCCAGAAATTTAGGACAAGATCATTATAAATTCTACCATACTAATACGCAAGGCGTGGAAGGATTTGCCGAATCAATTAGGTTTGAGGGCGGTTTCCGCACCAGCCCCCCGACCCCCTGAGGGTTTGGCCGCCGGGCCCCTAGGGGCCCCGCAGGAGCCCCCGACGTAGGAGGCGTCCCTATTTGAATTTTCTCATACTTGAAAATTAGCTCAATTCTATTTTCTTCATAAGAACAACAAGTTGAGATAAAATCGAATCAATTTTGAAATTAAAAACAGTTAGTGTCTAAAACACTAATTAAGAAACCTCCCTGGCAGGCAGACAGCTTTGAGGAAAGCAACTTCAGCGAAGTCACTGCTGCAGAAGTAACTCTCAATTTCTCAATACGCCTCTCAAATCAAACTCTGCAATTACACAGACAAGCACACACACTGCTCGACTTAATTTGGACTGGAGTGCGCGATCGAGCGAGCGAGCAACTGTTTCACAATCATCGAAGCAGAGGCTGCTCCGCTCTCCCGTGCAAGTCTTTGCCTTTACCGCGGTTGCGGTGGCAATTCCAGCAGTCAAGGGGGTGTGTGTAATTCCTTCCCCCGGTGCTCTCCACATCAGCCTGCATGGTGTCAAATTCACCCTCGATGCATTAGCGGTGCGTTCGCTGCTGCTCTTGCGGTTATTTCTGTTGTTAGTGGCTTCATCGAGCACAACACACGGCGGTTGCTTGCGTAATCATTGCGTGAGTTGAAAAAAACCTGGCTACTTTCCTCCAGGTTTCTTGTAACAATCAATGCGGCAACTTGCGACAGGCAGACTTACAATTAGAGGAGAAAGGAGTGTCGAGAGAAAAAATAGCGACAAAAATTTACTTAAAGAGCAAAATATAGTTTTCATACGATCGAGTTAAGTATTGCTATGTTTGCAGATATTTGCTCGGTTTTGAGGAACAAATTTAAATGATACCTTTTCGGATATAATATTTTAAATAAAATTTTAATGTTTCGGTTCTAAATTTGCTTGCTGGAATTGCAGCACACAACAGATTAATTTGTTTATAGGGTTTATAGCAACGAAGCCTGTATCCTTATTGCTGAAACTTCTGTAAAGCTGATTTTGACCAGTGGCTTAATTTCTCACGAAAGAATATATTTCAAAAGAGTTGCAGTCATTTTTTGGAACAGGTTATATCTTATCATTGGAAACTGGCAATATTAGAAATCTGAAACAAATTTAGTCTCCCTTGAAATCTGCAATTTTGCTAATTTCTTTTTTAATTATTTAAAATTATAATATCCGCAACAGTACGCAGGAAAAAATTTACTGTCATTGCCGAGTCAGTGAAATTCTTACATTAAAAATTTGTATTATACCCTTAAATTTTCTTGACGTTTCTTACTTTTCAACAAGAGACGCAATTTAATCTCACTGGAGCTCGAGCATTTGAAATCCTTTTAAGCGCAGACATTTTTCCATTCGAATACGCCGCCTTTGCATGCTGTTGGAAACAATAAGGCGTCGCTGAGTTTGCAGAGTCGGTTTCGTTCCATCATCATTTTTGTTTCGCCGCCCTTTTAGCGTCTGCATGTACTACGGCCGAGCGAGTGTTTGCTCCCGCGGAAATAAATTGCGCATGTGTTCGCGTCGTGTACATTCGTCTCGGAATTATTTCTGCAGTCAATCTGGGCGAGCAGAGCGCAGAGCCCGGGGCCGGCTGTTGGGACACAGACTTCCATTACCGCGCGCGCTCTGGCTCGGTCATCCCAAGTGGCTTTCGCCGACAACCGGCAGCACTTCTCTGCCTCGCCAGCTTTTCATTATCAAATTTCCACCCGAAAATCGATGCAGCCCGAAAAGCAGTTGCGGTAAACGCAATTTAAGCCAGCCACGCGTAAATGAGATTAAATTCGACTGCCTTTGACGAAGAAGTCAAAGGAATCTCATTGTTGGACTTCATTCGAGGATGGCTGGCCTTTACTGTAAAAAACTACTACAATTTAAGGATAGAAGAGCCCTCTCTCTTCATTTTTGGCAACGCTAACTTGCACATTTGATCAGCCTCCAATTTTTGTTTCCACCTTAGGCATATATTCCAAAATTGCCTTTCAGATAATATTGGATTATTTTGGAGGCGCCATCGCAACAAATGCTATACAAAACAATGAAGTTCGTGGTACAAATACAATTTTTAAGCCTCTAAATTTATAAAAAATAAAAACCAGTAAACGTAATTTTCATTCCTATAGCAATCGATAAATTTAGCCTAGCAGAAAATCTAAAAAAATTTCGAGGAAGTCTTATATTTTTTATCCTACACACATCACATTGGCTCTTTTTAATAATTATTATGACGTTATATTGTCTACGAGTCATCCGAGAAGAGTGTTGGAAACGGAGACGGGACTTTCGCTCGATTTGGCCAGGCTGGTTCTGCGTGTGGTGGCAGAGTGCCCCGGGCGGCGAGCGTACACATCTTGCACACTGTTGTGTCGCTCGGCGGCTGCGACAACAATGGATCAAACACAGCCTGCACCCCTAATGAATTCCTCCCGCCGTCCCCCCTGCAGACCCCGGCCGATGATGGAGTCTCGATTTGGCCCACTGGCCTCGATTTCGGCGCTGATGAAGAATTATTGTCTCTTGCCAGCAAGCCTCGATTGATCCCCTGCCTTCGACTCATTTCAATTTCAAATTAAACTGCACGCACCGCCGGCTGTGTAATCTTTTATTTATGCGCCAACTTTTCTTCCTCTGCAGCTTGTTTTACAACACGGTCGGGAGTTATGAGTTTTTAGGCTTGTTTTTGGTCCCTTCCGCCGTTGTTTTTATTCGATTTGGGGAAATCACCATCAAACTCTGATGGATGTTGATGGATACACAGAACTGTTGCTGCAGAGTGAATCAAACTTTTTTCATATTTGCGATCCTGAAATTATATTGGAGGGAAATGTAAACAATCAAGTTAAACACTGCTGAAATGAGTGCTCTCTAGCTTCAAAACTTTGATTTTTCCTGGAATGAAGTTCACCCCATGCTCATTAAAGCCAGCGCTTTGTAAATTACTTGGGAAGTTAATTACTTTGATACAAAACATCCTGATTTTATTAATATACTAGCACAATTTAATTTAAAGTAATTAAAATAGATTACTAGCCACAACCGAAAAACCATTTTAAATAACGTGGTGGAATCTCTCTATTTTTAGTGGCAGTTGACAATGAGCAGCCATTGGAATGCTCTCTTATTAAATAAGGAAAGTTGGCTTTGGTACTTATTGTGAAATGTATAAAACTCGTTGAATTTAATTACTTACCAAAAAAGTAAACTAAGAATACCAGGTGAAAATTTTCTATCTGGTATTAAAGCCTCGAAGGTGAAAAATCTTTAAGGGATTTAACGTCCAGCTAATCGCCAAGAAAGATTTATTATTTAAAAATTTTCACCTCTCTACAGTGATTAGCTGAGCTGATTTTGGTTTTTAGCAAATCAAAAGAAATCATTTTCAGTGTACAATGCACAGCAGTAGGATCGAGTCCTAAATCACAAAATGGAAGAACCTTATATTCGGAAATATAATGGTGTTGCCATCTGTAGGCGGCTTCAAACTCCACGGGCTTTCGCAACTGGTTAATTGGATTAGGTTTACAGAAAAATCAAAACATTTAACTCGACATGACATTCCGATCCGGTGGTTGATTGAATAGTTATAAACTTCGTGAGATTTTCATTAGACAAAAGGATCAACAAAAAATATAGTTGCTATGCGTGTTACTGTAGATGGTATTGTTCACAATAATTCCTGATGTCACACCGTTTGATCTGTGCATTTCACAAACTGATAATTCATCACTAAATCTTAAACAGCGCAGCATTTAAACTCAAACCTAGACTTCTTTTTAATTTATTGCGACGCAGAACTACTTTCCGCTCCCGTCCCCTTGTCTCAGTGTAGATGAGGGCTGTCAGCAAGAGATAATTATTTTTTGCCCTTTGTTCAGCAGCGCATGGTTGGTAAATGCGCGTTTCCTATCGCAACAGGGCACACGGCAACCTACTTGTTCTCTTTCTAGAACTGTCCAGGTCGCTAGGAAACCAACAATTAAGAGACTTCTTGCTTGCCATATCGGAGATTAAGACTGCTGTTTGTCTTTAGCTCGACGTGCCGCGCTGCTTAATTACCCAGCCAGCTCGATCTCGAGAGTGCAAACGAGGCACGTGCAGCCGGCCGGCAAATTGAGTTAAATTGGCCACCGTGCTCTAATAGCAGCAGCAACACACCTTTGCCTGCGAGCGAATTAAATGAGCCGAGCACGTCACGCGTTTTTCGGCCGCCGATTCAATCCCGCTGGGCCAATTTAAAAAACTTATTATTCCGCTCACGCAGCTAGCGAGAAAAATGGGCCACCGCACGGAAATTGCTACATTGAAAGGTAAACAGTGCTCCGCTGGAGAAAATTGAATGACAAAATTTTTGAGGCCGCTTCCTTCGCAAATTAGAATTCGTCGGATATCGGTGTAAAGAGAGATTATTTGTATAAATAAATAAATCTTAAAGGAATGTTTCATTTTAATTTGTACAAATTTTATAGCAAATTAAATTTTGCAATTGTAGTAAAAAATCTAATTTTTAATAACGAAAAATTAAAAAACTAAAAAAATAATAATAAATAAAATAATTGAATAATTTCGTATCATTTTTAAAATTAATTATTATTATTTGTTTAAATATACATTATTATATAAACAAAATTTGCAAATCAAATTTGTTGCTTAGTTAGTAAATTTTTAATAAAATTATTTATGACTCGGATATTCAATATCTCATTACAACAAAGGCGTCAAACCAAATTTGTGCGCTCCAATTTCGTTATATCTTCTGGTATGCATGCTTACATTTTGTTATAACTATCAGCGAACAGCGAGAGGAAAAAATTAAACCATGTTTTCTAAAAATGTTTTCTAAAAAGCTAAATACAAATACTATGTACTGGAATGATATGTTGAAAGACCCGTTCATTGAGGCATGTTAATAAGCAGCTTTTGCCATTTGGCCATTCTCCGTTTTGGCGTGTCTACCGGCCGTTTTGGCAGCACCGCACTGAGTTTCCTGGCACTGAGTTTTTATACTAATATCATAAAAATTCGCCAAGTCGAAAAATCAATTTGAGCCGTTACCTTCAAAAGCCTTTTTTTACAAGAAATGTACAATACAAATTTAAATATTTTCTACTTCACTCTTTGGTAGTTAGGGCGATTTGACAATACTCACCCAGTTTAAAGACGCATAAAATATATATGTAATAGAATTCACAAAATTCAAACATATTTATTCTAATTTGAATATAGTATTGCTGGGGGTCTTTTAAAATTCAAACAAATTCCCTGTTAATTTGTCTCCTGAATGATTGTAGATCTGCCTCTACTGGATGAAAATAAAGCAGAGTACAAGAAATCAACAAAGAAAGCCTATCATTATTACTTCTGCCAAATAAACGCTATTTCTGCTATTGATTACAAACATCATATCTTAATATCACTCTCACCTTCATATTAGCGAACTCAGAGACTCTAGATTTTTATAAGAAAAAGGTCAAAAGAAGTAATAGATTTTAACGTCACTTGAGACATGCTTTTTAATCACTAGAAATCAGTAAACTCTAATTGGGCATTGTTTACGTCTTTCTCTCTCGTTATTTATAACAAAAATATTTAAGAATTTTCCTCATTACGGCTGATTGCGGTTTCAACTTCCTGTCATTTAAGAGAGAATAAATTATTAAGAATGCGTGTGTTATTTGCCTTTTGTTACTGTTTTTTTAATAGAAAAATTGTTGGTAAAGAATCGTTTATCAACATGAGTCATTGTTACTCCTGTTTTTCTTGGTGTCAGAGGTCAATTGTACACAAAAGAAGCAGTCAAGAAGGTTAAAGCACCCCTCGTCGTCGCGGTTTATTGCAAACAATATGGCGGGACTCTTGTTCCGACGCACGTGCAAATATTTCCGCTTGTTCTGGCGGAACGCGGTGTTGGTTGCGTGTGTGCTCTCGTCAAAGGCATGCTCTCTATAATGCTTGTGTGTGTAGCATGGAGTTGACGAGTTTATCAAGTTATAACGTGTGCTGTCAGCAGCGAGAGAGCGAAACAGCACTCATCGCGGCGCAGCATCCGAATTGCATTACTAACACACGGCGGCGCCGGTTATTGTATCTGCCGCAATCGATACACAAACGCGGCTCCATTTCAATAATAAGCACACGCACGCAGGATTATTGCGTTATTACGGGTTCGGCTGGTCGGATGGTTGCCTTTGTTACTTTTTAAGCGGATTAACGCTCTGCTCCATCGCTTGCAAAAAGCTAAAATGCCTGAAATTGCTTTCGATAAAATGCTTCATTGGGTTAATTTTTCAATTCTGTTTTACCGACAAATTTTCAGTTAACCCGCAAAGAGTCCGCAGTGTTGGTTTCAATTTTAATAAGGGAATTTAGTTGAGAAACATTTTAGCTGGAGAACTTTAGTAAAGCAATAAAAATACCTTCAAAAGTCCACATGTACCAGCACCCTTTTTCTTTTTTCAAAGTGTCTTATTTTTGACATGTTTATTTAACTTGTTGCCTTTACATATTTTAAATAATTGAGTAATTCTGTGGTGTGTCTGCTTGCTTACATAAATTAAATATTTGAGTGAATTCTTGGGATATAACAAGTAACAAGTCTCTTAATTACCTTGTGAATGATGTTCTCAATATTAATTTTGGTTTCGAGTGCAACGAATTCTCATCTATTTATTGAATGGACATCCTTCATTAATATTTTCACGCTTTTCAACTCCTGAGAGAAAGGTGACCAGAGGCCACAGAAAACTTTAGTACCTCAGGTACCTCAGGTGCGAAAGAAAAGATTTATATCCTTTTGAAAACATAAATATAGCAATTGGTGTCAGCCGCAACAGGTCAAATTTTATTAGATCTTACTTGAACGTTCTGTTTCAGCCTTAAGTAATAAAGGCTTTTCAAAGGGTCTCAATTTCGGTGAAAAATATATGATCTTCTTATGATTTATCAAAGTGCTGTAATAAAACTAACTAGAAAAATATTTTGACCAGACTCTCGCTCGTCTATGATTAAATGTTATGAAAAAATGGCAGCCGTAACGAAAAACCTAAAAACTCCTCTCGTCCGTGGATGGGGATGATATAATGTAATATCTCATCCGTTACAGAAAAAAAGGAGCCGCGCCTGCGGCGGCACAAATTCCGAAAATTGCTGCCGCCCTTTGAAGGGCTGTGGGAGTTAGGGACTTTTTCGGGAGAATTCTTTTTCGGCCGGTGCCGGATTTTTCCGCCGTTGCAAGGGCAACGTAATTCTGGTAATGTGTGTTTTAAGAATGGCTTTTGACGAAGGAAGGCAAAGGGATGACTCAAGAGATTGCATGACCGCGCCGCGTATTGTCATGCGAATAGTGCTCTCTGCCTCTCGGCTGGCCAATCGCCTTTGCGGCTACTCCATTGTGCGGCCGCAACCCCTTCGGGACACTGCTCTGCAGCAGGCTTTTAGTCGAAATGATGTGAAGGCAGCCGCAAGTCTTTCTTAATAAACATTCAAACGCACGCTCTCAACGGAAATTGTTTTGTGCTTCTGTGAAACGGCTCTTAAACTTGTTCTCAAATATCGGCGATTATTACCGACTAAAAGCGCTCTTTAGGTTCATCGTGAAATGAAACAACTTCAGTGCCTACAGTGCCTCATCATTAGAGCTTACTGAAACTCCTGGTAGAGCTTTTTTTTTGTTTTCTCAAGCCATGAGTAGGAGTAAAGGAGCGAAGGAAGGGAAGAAACACAAATATTTACCTTGTAGCGATAGCTCAACTAATTAATTTGTTAACAAGAAATATTTATGGAAGTGTAATGAGGCTAATTTTTGGGATTATCGTAACTGAACAAAGTGTCCAATTATTTTCTTATTGGGGAGTTTCTTGACATTGTATAATAGCTAAATTGATTTGTCGTTAATTAACTTTTGTAAATAATTATATATTTAGAATAAATTAAATTAATTAACGGTTGTCGGCTTACCATAAAATTTAATCGGGGGAAATAAATAACGCATTGATCCTTTAAAAAAGGGATGAACTTCAGTGTAAACGGAGAAGTTATATTTAATTCAGTTAAATTGCATGACCTGGAGCTCTCTCGAGTGCAGATATGGACTCAAGGCTTTTAATTTCTATATGCGAGTAGCATATATATTTAATGTGAAAAGAGCGGTGCATAACTCGCCGTGCTTTGACTTTTTGTCCTTTCCGCCGGATGCACTTGATTCGCATTAGGCTGTGTATTCACAGAAATGAATAGCAAGGGAGGGTGAAAAATTCAATTAAATACGCTGGTGGATGGAGAATGTAAAAAAACGAGCTGCCCCCTTTGAAGAAAGAGAGAAATGCGTATATACGGGCAAGTATATTCTAATGAAGATGAACCATTCTACTCAGTCCGACCAGCCTGTGCTGTGTCGCGTGCATACACCTTACATCATAATGGTGCCCGGTTCGTTAGTTAAAATATGCCTTAATGGGACTTCAAAGGTAAAACAATTCCCTGAAACTAATTTTAAATGCGTAAATTAATTCTATGCTCGTTTGTAAAAATGCAGAGCAAAAAGGTTCATCCAAATCCAGAGGAAAACAAGCTATAGGGCTTTGGTTCGGCTTTGAAAGGGTTGCCTTGTAATTTGGGCGTCGGCGCGTCTCTGTGATTTCCGAGCTGACAAGGTCCTGCAGCAGGACTGGAATTTCCCATTTCCGGCCACCAATGTAATTCGGCTTGATCACGCGATTATCGGCCCGCGCGTGAGTGCTCCTCGGGAAAACAAGCGAGCAGGTGATATTTCGCATTAACCTAATTAGCGCCCTTTTCTGCGCACCGGCGTTAATAACGTGAGCAGCAAAAGAGCCCTCGAAAGAGGGAAAGGTCGTCGTTGTTATCCTCTTGAGTTTCCAACCCTTACTCTGCTCCCTTGAGAAAAGAGAGAAAAGCGGTGATTTGTTCAAAGCCGCTTTTCCTGCGCGTTTGGCCCTGGATCATACACGCACGCACTGTTCCCCTTCATGTGTACGGAAAAGTTGGGCAAAATATTAAAATTCATGGCAATATTTTACAAATTTTAACACATGGAATTAATTCAAAATTACTTGCTTCACTTAAAAAATGAGTTAAATGATCATTTTTGGATTTAAAGGAACGTGTATTTCAGCTTTTTCGATAAAAATTAGATCAATCGGTTGTCAGGAGAAACCTTAAAATAAACCAGTTAAACAAGCATTGACCAAAATTTAATATAATTTTTAGAAGAGATTTGGATTAGTCTGTATTCCAACTTTGAAGTCAATTTAATGTGAAATTACATTTTTTGTGGAATTTCTTCTTAGGAAAATGTTGAATTTCTTTTGGGATGGTCATAAAAAGGAGAAAATGTTAGAGAACATTTCAAAACAATTTTGCAACCGGATTGGCCACTAGAGCTGGTAAGACATAACATGAAATTGAGCCAAAAAGTTTTTCTTTCCCCAAGCGAAATGAATCTTGCTTCAACTTTTTCTCAAAGCTCGCAAACTTCTTCTGCAACCAAATGCAAAGCAGCTGTGATAAATATCGGCGAAACGAGGACTCGTGGCAGCGTTAGGGCGGGACGCTCACCGTGCGCGCACGATGCGAAAAGGCCAATATGCAGAAACAAAGGATCGCCGCCCGGAAAAAAACGAGATGCCGTTTTAATTAAAAACTAATCTCGATAAATCTGGCCTAGAAAAGACGGTTCAAAACGAGGGGACTAATTAAAGATAAAAGCGTTTAATTGTGCGTTAACTGCAAGCAATTTCTAATTGTGAACATGCTCTTGACATACTAACTACGTGTTTAATTAAATTATAAACTCTACAGGCAAATGAAACTAATACGTAAAAAGCTAACGGGTAAAATGAGAACAAATCTTACTCAGAAAATGGTGCTTAAAATATTAAAATGGTTATAAATTATCAAAAGAGCTCATTATAAGCTGTCACGATGTTATTGACGATTTCATTCTATTTTGATAATATATTTTTAAATAATTGAGATAACTGACAATGAGAGTGTGGCGTCTACATGCCAGCAACGATTCCCCTCAATGAACATTAAACCTAAATAGTATTCAGGGTATTTATTTTTTATGATTGAATAGGAGGAGCGTTTTCTTCCTGGAATTATTAATTGCACAGCTTTTCACAGGAAACTGATATCAAGCCACGTGAATAGTATCAAAAGGTTCTTTGTGAAATAGGACCTTTTGTATGCATCGCTAATATGCTGCGAGGCCGTGTTGCTCAATTTTCACACTTTTTCACAAAAGCTTCCAGCGATCTGCATTGCGTATGGTAAAAAGGGCAAAAGGCGTTTGTGTAAACCGTCCGTCCGACCGAATGCTGGCAAAGATCAAAAAGAGCGCCGTGTGCAGCAGTTGTTATGCCGTGCTGGCTCCGTTTTGTTGCTTTTTCAGCAGAAAAAGGATTTTTAATCAGCGTAGCCAGCACGCCAGGTTGTCGATCCGCTTATTTGGGCATTTGGGCCCGGCTGACGGACGCTTCGATTGAACCACGCTCGTGTCGTGAAAAATGCAAATCGAATTACCATCTGAGTGTGCGCGCCGGCAGGGCAGTGCCACTCGAACAAATTGGGCCACTTGAGGCCCACTCGGCTTAATGGCACGCAAAAGGATTTGCGGCTATTCCCGTCACAAACTACGAAAAGTGAAATGTGACTTGAAATTGCGCGAAATTCCTTTGCTCTAGCTGAATTATAATTAACGATGTTCCCTGAGCTTTAAGTAGGTGTTTTTTCACTGTTCAAATAATGTGTTAATTAAAATGATTATATTATTTTAAAAAAGAGTAAAAATATTTGAAATAAAAAATTACAAAAAAGGGTGTTCCTGCAGTTTCATGTGCCGTTCTGAATGATAAAATTTTAATATTCGTTTCAGCCCATTTTGGAGTTCATGAAACACTAGCCTAAATTTATTTCTCTTTTGAACGGAAAAGAAATTCAGTTTTTTATAACAATTTTTCAATTATTTCTTCGTTTTTCTTAGCTGGTCCTGGTAATTTACTCTTATCTGCCTGTATATAGGACGTAACATAAATTGACTGCACTGCACGGTCATCGCAACAAATCAGGGTTAGGCATACAGCGTAGCGCTACGGATGCAATGGTTGCATAACTCCAATACTAGAGGCGGAACGATAAAATGAAACATCGACACGTGCAGGTTGGCTCTGACCCCCTTACAAGCCAATCTTTCAAAATTTCCTGTGGACAACCTTAAGACCATCTTTTATCGAGTCATTTTGCACTATGCATGCTCCTTCAAACACGGCTCTATATAAGCTCTCTTTTAAAGCAATGCCATCTTTCTATTTCCGGAGCGGAGCGGATCAAATTGTGTTTGTGTGTGTGCTTACTCGTAAAAGGAAAACGTTGTTTGCCAGATGTCTTCATGCAAAAATCCCGGCACTTTCAGGCACGAGTCGTCGGCGGGCATGTCGCGAAACGCAGATTCCATCAGGCAGCAGCAGCAGCGGCGCTCAAATGAAGGCGTGAAAATTCAATCTGGCTCGACAATAAGCTCCGACTGTTTGCGTAAATCACGCGAGAGTGCGGCTGGCGATAGTTTTTCAAGCAAGACGGGCGCCGGCTGCTTTGTTCCAGCTGTAATTGAGCGAACGTCAGCAACAGAGCTGAATATAATAATATGCCGGCGTGCAGTTATGGTTTGCGCGAACAAGTTGTTTTGTGTGGGATTTGCGCGTGGGCGGAAAAGAGTACGTAACCATAGACGTACAGCGGCTGTCGGACCGACGGAGCATTAATGCAGCAGACACTTTGCCCTCAGGTGCGCGGCGCAAAAAGCAGCAGAGACTAAAATAAACACTTCCATGACTGCTGCAGGTGTACTAGAACGGAAACCGCTTCGACCTTTGACTCCGGATTAGAAATAAATAGAGCCTACTTTGAGAGGGACGTTGGCTTTCTCTCATTCACAGGGAATAGCTTATCTAGAAAACTCTCTCTGAAGCACTTGAACAGATGAGAATTTTGCTTGAAAGCTGAAAATCATTAACCCACATATTCTCACTCAGTTTACTTTTTAAAATAAGAATTTAGTGCCGTGTCAAATTTGTACAATTTGGTTTCCTCAATTTTAAGCTGAAAAAGTCGATTAATCGTCCCTTTTTGAGTAAGTAGTTGCATTTGGTACTGCAAAATCATTAAGAATCTTTTTAGTCTTTAAATTAACATTCCTGCAAATCGGGTCAACCCTAAAATTATATCAGGAACAGCACAAATGGCTAGAAAACTCAAATGTCTTTCAACTGGACATGTTATGCCTATCGTGATTTATTTTGCCAAACGAGAATTTCCCTTAGGAGTGACACCGGGTGATGTTGGGTAAATTTTCGAGATAATTGCCAAATCAAATTTTGAACAGATTTAATAGTCCATATCATTGTTAAAACTGACTTTATTCTTGTTTCGTTAAAACTTTTAACCAGTCTCTTACCTTTTGCAAAATCTTAGGTCTTTTGTTAAAACATTTTTTTGGTTTGTTCTGTTGCAGCGGTGGGTAAAAGTTGTCCTCCACTTAAAGTTATTAGTTAGCCACCACCTCTTCGCCCGGATAGAGCGCAAGCAAGTGGTGGCTAACTAACTTGTTGCAAATAATCATACCCTAGACAACCGTGTTACACTGTTGTTGGCTGGAGTTGGAACCAGTTGTGTTTTTCCATGAAGTAGGTACATTGAATATTTGTATGATTTTAGTATTATTTTTATGGCGTTGCGAGATTTTGTGTATTTAATAATTTTTATATGTTGGTAGTAATTGTGGATTATTGTTTTATTCATGAAATAGAGCTCTACTGTGAAGCCGAAACATGTCGGAACGAAAGATTAAAAGGAGGAAGTTGTAAAGCAACGAGGATATGAAGTCCGTTTTAATGATGATATAGAACAACCAACCTGAAGTGTCGAAATTTTAACTAAAATTGAACAATGCTATATTCCACAAACAAATGATTCTACTGAACATTTTAACTAATACTAACAGTCAAGTTTAATTTATTTTGTTTATTTTCATCCTTGAAATATCTTAGCACCTTTAAAAAAATCACAATTTTCGCAATTTCCCCGATGCTTTTTAAAGTGTCCGTTAATTGAGTTCTACTTAAACCATGAGTTGAGACCTTTATGGATGAGTAAGATTTTTAACAGGGCTTGAATTTCACACATGAAAGCTACTCGTCTTTTGACACTTGGCAGCATCGCGATTCAATTAAAAAGTTTCAGTGTGTCATTCACGTTCTCGATCTCGGTCCAAGTATCACACACTGCGGGGAGAACCAGAAAAAATTGCTTTGGAAAGTTGTTTGCAGCCGGCGGACGTGTGCTGCTGCTGCTGCTGTGTGTCCCTCTTTCTCTCTCGATTGCCGGCACATCGCAATCTCGACGCCTTTAACGAGCAACAAAATGCAGCACGCGTAATGGGAAAGCAGAAACTTAAAGCAGAACGCCGGCAGTGAAAAGAAAATATGTCTTTTCTGCGAAAAAGGAAGGTCGCGCGACGAGAAAGAAATAAAGCAGAGATAGAAAACGCCCTTAATTTGCAAATCCCATCACAAGATTTTGCCTCAAAGGAATTGTGTTTTGCACGCACCCAATCGCAGTTTTATTTCTTCCCCGCCAGAGGCAAAAATTTATTCGGGCAAAAAGCAGAAGAGACGACGCAAATCTTGCCAAGTTTCTCGGGCATAAGCCGCTTAAAAGTATGACGTGTACTTAAAACTAAATTCTCCCTCTCGGCGACAAAAACGTCGCTGGCGTAGATTCCCAGACAAACGTGCCTTCATTTTTCCCTCGCTCTGTCGCTCGACAATTTCGCAGGCCAGATCATTAAGAGTCCCCCCGCACGTGCTCAATTTCAAATCGGCTGTATTGCATGGCCTGATAGCAATTTATTTTGAAAATTAATTTTTTTAAATGTTTTCTTTAGCATTTGTTAATGTTAGTTTATTTTCACATGAACTTTCGAGAGATAAACTATAAAATAATTAATTACGTTTCTAGTTTCTATACAAGAATAAATTGCTCATCATATACATAATTTTAATTAAGAGTGGTTTTATGATTATTTGAAATTATTTTGTTTATGAAGGGTTTAATTTTGCCATTAGGCCTGGCGAAGAAAATTTAACTCAAATTTGATGCGATATTTTATTTTAATGAAAATGAGCCACCAGCAAGCAAATGCAGAGAAGTGTGATATGTCTAAGAAGTTAAATTAAACTAAAGTTTAAGTTCATCCAACACATTCTCAAATGAAACAGAGAGAATCAGATTTTTAGTGTTAGAAATGAAATAAATACAAATTAAATAAACGCACCAAAACTCAAAAGTCAAATTGCATTATTATCGTCATTGTAGTCAAAACAAGTAGAATAGATACGTGTTTATCCAAAATCAAACCGCACGATTTCATACAGGGTGGATTTTGCGAGACGCGAGGGTGACGGTCGCACACATAAATATGCATGAAGGGTCGTTTGATTCGGCGAATGTCAAGCCAGCGTGGCTTATCGTGCCCTGATGCATTGCCTTGACAATAATCAGAATCTGCGGATTCGGCGGAATCACGCGCCCGCGCCATCCGTGCCACTGCAAGAGTGCGACGCGGGATTAATGTGCGGTCGCGTTGATTTATGCAACGCGCAACTCTCGCAATTTCTAGCGGCACATTTACCCCGTGCGAAATGCAGATTTCATTCGCGGACAACTTTTCTGAAAGCTCTCCGGTTTTTCCTTTTCTGTGGTTGGAGTGAAGTGGGTTCAAATGGACTTCTCCGACACAATGTGGCAAGGCTGGCTTTAGAACGATACCAGTAGGGTTTCCTTGCTTTTAAACGTGGTATTAAACAAACGACATACTTTCGGTCTGAGTGAAAATCAATGTTCGTTTAAATCCCACTGGAAATGTATGATCATCGCACTCTTTTTAAGAAACTAAGGATAGTAAAAATTGGAATCCGATAATAAGTTAAAAGTCTTGTTGCCCCGCCACAAAAATTGCATTGATGGGTAAAAAAAGAATCGGATAGTTTTTGTTATTGAGAGGCGTAAACATTGCTTTTGGATTAACAAAGGGAAACCAATAAATTATTTTTCCAATTAAAATGTGCGAAAATGGAGTAATTCAGGGGTCTTTAGAGAAAACGACAGTTGTTGCAATTTTTAAGCCATATTTAAGATCACCCTTAATACCACGCAAATATTATACAATTCATCATTATTCTGTCAATTTAGCCTCATGGGCTAGACACTGCACCGATTTTATTTAAATTGTGTTATTTTAAAACAAATAAACCTAAAACACGCAGTACCATTTGAATATCCAAAAAGGGCACAGACCAACAGGATAATTATGATCTTGGTCTGACCCCTTTACCTGCCCCATAAAATAAGTTTGCTATTCCTATCAAATAGCTCAGTGTTCATCACAAGATACAAAATTAATCGATAAATTTCACTTCAATTGCATAACTGTCTTTCCCACCTAAAATTGTCAAATATAAAAAGTATTTCAAGGATAGACGAAAATAGAGATACGAAGAAGATTTTGCTGTGGTTTCAACCCCCAACCACTTTTTACTTTTCTTGTTGTGGCGCCTTCTCGCCACTACGGTCCTAATAACTATTTTGAATTTAACCTGTATCGCCAGGTAGCAGTACAAAGGTGTTCGACAAGCAGTGCACCCTTACTGCACCTTATCCCCCACTGCACCTTAAGCCTCGCACCAAAGCAGTCGCAACACAATAATTTCTCTCTCCGGCTAAGATGAGATTTGGTGCGAGAAAATTCCATAAAAACTGTTTCCTATTAGACCCGAACTACGGGGTAAGTGTCATAATTGTAATGTTATGTTTTCATTGTTATAATTGTTTGTTGTATTTGTGATTTTTGATTATCTATGTAATTTCACAGTCTTGATCTTGATCTTGGCCTTGATCTTGATCTTAATTACTAAACCACGAGACATGAATAAAAGACGAATTACTACAATGAGAAAGACGCATTTCTGTCACGGCTTCCACGTATCCACATTGTCATCATTATTATATAATTATGATTCAGTTAAATAAAATTATTAAACTAAATCAGGTCTGCTGTTAAGAGATAACAAATTCCCCTCGTGTCCATTGTTCTGTCTCGTTCATCTTTTTACAAGCCGATTCAAAAGTTTGCCAAGAAAATGCCATTACAGAACAGAAAAAACCGGTAAAAAATGTCAAAAATGGGTACGAAAATTATGCTGATTATATCATTTTGTATAATAATGGCTTTCTAAAAAAACCGTCTAAAATTCTCAAATTTGCTCATCATACTTGCTAAAACGACGAGGCAATAAACATGTCCCATTTGCAGTAAAACGAGCTCGAGAACACGACGCTGCTGTGTGAGTGTTGTCTCGGCAGCCGGCCCTCAATAAAAAGTTGTGCGACAAGAAAAAATTGGGTGTCGGCAGCCAAAAGCGGCTGCGAGAGTGGCAAAAGGCAAACACGAGTGGAGAGCGGTGCAAAATGGCTAATAAGCTCGGCGGCGGCAATAAGTCAGCGCTGCAAACGGCCTCGTCATCATTCGTGTACAGAGAGAGAGCAGGCAGCGAGCCAAACACTGATGCTCCCTCACCATGTTTGCTGCCGAGCGCGCTGCGTGCAATCCAGGTCACATTCATTGTTAGCCAAATCTAATTGCTAAATTAGCGTCGGCCCGGATCGCGGGGGCGGAAAACAAGCCACTCTGTCCTATCATGTGTCCCCTTCGCATTGCTACGCAGTTCCGATTCCGGGTGATTCATGGCCACCGTTAATTTAATTGCAAATATACACGGACGTGGGTCACCCTGGCTGACTGACATAAACAGGCAGAGCTTGTCAGCATTTTTCAAACACGCTTCAACGAGAAGGCTTTTTGATGAAAACAACTTTTTTGATGTGACATTATTTAATGTTGTAACTTGTTAAAAAAAATTGATTTCAGCAGCAACGTTGCGTATTTTGCAAATATATCAATATGCAGGGCTAAACGAAATCGTTATTTATTTATTTTGAATCTCTGCTCGGCATTTCCTGTGGGCTATGATCTCACCGGGTCCCAATTAATAACACCGCTGAGAGGATAACATGGAACAAGTGGCCGCGGAGGAGTTTTGCCCAATGTCTTTTCGCCTTCCCGCACCGAGGTCTTTGATTGAAATGACAGAAATTTGTCCCTAAAGCCGCTGGAAAGGTGCAAAAACCAGCAAGTGGCGTCTCCTACCGGCCTATTGAGTTATTCCAGCATTTTGAGTAACTAAATTAAGGAGAGTAGATCTACTCTCCTTACACTAAATTAACCACCTTTTGCCATCTCTGACATTGGGCAGCTAGTATTAGATCCCCGAACTGCTAAAATATCTCCCACTGCCTATTCATGCGAAGTCACCACTGAAAATTTTAGGGAAAAATAATTGCTATAAAAAATTGTCTGAAAAACAAATTGAAGTAAACATTATCTTATTTATAATAAATCTCTAAGGCTGTGAAGTTTAGGCTATCGACTTTTCTTTGTTTTCTTTCTCCAGAGGATCAGCAAGCATGTTCGATTTTAAGCCATTTATATTGTTCTGAAAATGCCAAATCCATCTTAAACGGAGTCCAAATCAACTAAATTAAACTTAAAATATACCGCCGAAATTCGGGAATTAACAGGAAGACATAGTAGACTAATAGTAGACAGTTTTAGCTCAAAATATCTTTGAGCAAGTTTTCCAAATGAAATTTTATTTTTGTTTGAAATTCAGCGAGTCAATTTAACGGCAATTTTCATATTTTAAGACAGTTAATTGGAATAAAAAATGCCACAACTGTAATATGAACATGTTAATATAAATCTTGTACGTCAGTGAAATTAAATGCAGCCTTCCTCAGTGCATAAGCATGCTGTTTTTTCCCGTATTTCTGCTCAACTTGCTTTGTCTGCTGATTGCAGCTATAATTCATGAGCTAGAATTAATCATGAGTGGCAAGTAGTATTTTTTCATTTAATTAAATAATTTAATTTTACAAAAAACTTCTTTGTGTTCTAAAATTAACTTCCAAAAAGATCAATTTCTTTCATGCTTCCGTTATAATCAAACTCAAAAATCCTCAAATGTAAAGGAAACTAACCGCGCAAATTCGCTTCTTGGTTCAATACAGCAGTTTTTAAGTAAAAATTATTATATTTTTAAGTCCAAATAGGTAAAGTAGTGATTAATATGCCAGACGCTATTTTAAGCGCCATGAGAATAACTCTTTTAAGTATACCTCTAGCGCGATACGATATTGTTCCGATGAACCTCATTAAAAAATGATGAATCAAAGGTGTAAAATTAGAACAAATGTTGAGCTACAACATATATTGTATGTAAAACCGACTATTTCGCACCAAAAATACTGTCGAAATTTCAAAAGCCACTGTCGAAAACCGAACGCAAAATAATTACCTGTTTTATTTCCAGCAATAAAAGTAATAAATCCGACAGTGATAAAAATTCAGGGTCACTTCCAGTCGTTCGCATATTAATTTAGAGTCAGCATTTATGTGACATTTCACGGGTGCGGTGCTGCTGATCGATTCACGGGTTTATTCAACCAAAAAATTAATCTGCGTGCACCTAGACCTTGGCAGGCCACAGCACGCCTGGTAATTAGTCAAAAAGCTTGCTGTGCGCGTGTTTCGATTCTGAGATATTTTCCGAGTCGGTGGCTGCCACCACGCCGCAATCGAGCGGAAGGATCTGTCGGTCAACTTTACCAAACCCATTCATGTTTGCCACAATACGTGTGTGTTTGTGCACCTTGAAACCTCTCAAATGCGAAATACAGGACCACGCTGAAACTAAACGCAAATGCGCAATGTCAGAAATGTTAACGCTTTTTGCCTCAATTGGGAAAACACTCACCAGCTTTCAGGAAAAATAATAACGTGGTGGCAGAGGAAAGAGGAAATTATTTTAGATTGATATGAAAGCTTGTTAATGCAAACAGAAGGTGCAATATTTTATATTTAATTACTTCAGCCTGATGAGGCCAAATTGAGTAGGAAAAACGGAAATTCTTTTATTCTCACGCGAAATTGTGTTATCTCTTTTTCTGAGAAATTATATTAATAATTTCAAACTAGTTCTTGTTAAATATCGTGTCATAACAAATTTCTGAATTCTGGATACCACCTAGAGTAATTATTCGGTTTTTTTGCAGTTAAAATTATTTTTTCAATAACGCTGTACGCACCGCAATTATTTTTTTTCTCTTGGATTTTGATGAAAAGAAAATTTTTTAATTGTGATTTTTTTCAGAGGTAATAAAGAGAAAAAAGTTTGCAAAAATTCAATTTTCACTGCTTCTTGCGAGCAAACAACTTTTGCAAATTTTATTTTCCATTAATTTATGATGACAGAAGATAAGTGAGCGATAATTTTCGTCTGTTGATAGCCGCCAGCAGCAGCAGCCAAATTTAATTTAATCGGCTGACAACGTGTTTGATTTTTCGCTCGCTTTAATGACTCGTTAAACGAGCCGTGATAATAATCACTTTGATCTCTGCTTTGCGATGAAAGCATGTTTCGTCTTTGAACTGCTGGATGTGACGTGCGTGCCTGATGTTATTTGAAAATCGCGGTCATGAATATTATAAAGCCAGTGAAATGCAAATTTCTGGACACTGATGAGTCACATTGACCGCAGATCCGGAAATGACGGCGTTCAATCACTTTTCGCACGTGGATGAATGTGTCCGACGCAGGTGACGTTTGATTGAATTGTTGCTTGGGCTGCTTGCATATGTACTCGACGCCCACCCACGTGCACGCTTTTGTTCCACAGGAGTATTGCCACACGAGTTTGCATCCACGAAGTTGAGACACTAACAAGCTGGCATTGTTGAAAAATCGATCAATCGGCCTCCTCTGTGCTCTCAGTCATTCCATTTTTTACACGTCAAAGTGACAGCAGTTTCTGTTCAGAATAAAAGCCTGTCAATTGCTATGAAATTCAACAGGAACAATAAATTTAGAATTAACTTCATTCTCTATGATTTACAAAGATCTTCCAAGTGTATTTAATTATTTGAAATAACAAGATTAATTATAATTCTCTAAGATTGTGTCTCTCAGATTGAATTTAATACAGAGTGTTCAATCCCCTGCGGTGGCCAGTCCCTTGTCGGAGCCGCTGTTGGACGCAAGAGGGTAGAAAAGATCTGAATCGGCGGCAAGGAATTCAAGGTTGCACGCAAAACGTGTGCGGCGCCGACCGTGCGGAAGGAATCGACATTAAATCCAGTCACCCCATCATTTTCGAGGCCCAGCCGAGCACCCTTGTGCCGCCGTTTGCAAGAGCGGCTTACCTACAGGCTAGCCCGAAATGCGTCCACTCGAAGACTTAATCGCCTCTGACACAAAACCCTCATACTTGAGACGGATGTCTATCCGCTTTTAGTTCTGAAATCAGCTCGTGCGCACGAATTTTTTTTCTCTAGATATTGCACCAACTTTTTTTAGCAGAGACAGTGACAGATATCGCATTATTTAGTCTTTTCTTTATTTTAGTAGGAAATTATATTCCAGATGAAATCATTTTGTAGTCATTTATAACAGTCATATCAATAGATTTTAATCTACCTAAATAGTACTCATGTCAATTTATAGTATACGAAGTCTCTAAACTAGGAGAGTAAGAATATATTTAATTTACAAAATTATTAGAATTTTTAAGCAATAAAATGATACTTACTGATATTTATTGATAAATTATTAGTTATTTTAGTTTTAAATATAAATGTTTAGCTGCTACATGTGTACCATGTCCCTCCCGTCCAAAATCAAATTGTGTCTAAGTTCCCAGTTTCCCAAATATTGTAAATTGTATGTAATGTCACATGTTACGTAGATTTAATGTAGCTTATTAGGCTGTAGTAAAGAATTAAAAAAAAATAACATGGCTCTACGCTGTGTGCAAAATTAAATTTTGATGGAAAGCTATTAGAGAAAAATATACATGGAAGAATCAAACTCTTGTACTGTACAGCAGCAGTTTCGGCTCCGCAGGCATCATCAACTGTACTTTATCTCCGAAAATGTATATTTCTTCATTGTTATAAATTGTTAATAAAATGTCTACATACATGAACAAAAAAAGACCAACTTGTAAAAAATTATTGTTTTTCGTAATGCATAACGTATGCATATTCCTCTAATTTTTCTTAGACCAAGCCAAAACCACTAGCAAACTTAAATGCAGTTAAAGTAAAAGCCAATTTCGAGGCTAACCTGTAGCGATCGTAAAAAACTTGAGATGGGTATGTATGCACTAGGTAGATCGCGCGTCTGTTGTCAACCGCAGGAAATATACACCGTTTACGTCATCTTCCACGCAGTTGTTCGTCTCGAGGCAAATGCAAGATTCGCAGATTCGCAAGCAAGTGCGAGAGAGAGAGAGAGAGAGAGAGAGAGAGAGAGAGAGAGAGAGAGAGAGAGAGAGAGAGAGAGAGAGAGCCCAAGTGGATGACAATATCGTGCCGACTGCGTGCTACTGCTCGCAGCCTGTGTTTCGAAGCCTTAATTCCTTTGCGGGCGGGCGCGTTTTTTCATGCGTCACGTCAGCAGCCTGCGAAATCTGATTTTCCACTCGGAAAATTTCACGAAAGGCGAAATTATTTCTGGCAGCTACTCTCTCGCTCTCTCTTCGTACTGGGAGGCTTTCCGTTTTGTTTAAAGTCGCGGGCGCTCATGACACGCAGCCGGCGCGAGAAATATAATTAAACCCGGCACTGGTTTATGTAAAACGACCTTTTGACTTATTTAGATTTCAGCTGCTACCGCATTTAAGGCGCCATTTCATTCCAATATCCGACACACCTGCATACATCACTTGCGAGATTTACAGAATTTTACCGTCAGATATTGAGACACGACAACAAAAGTAAAAATGATTAGCATTGTTGCTTTCAGCAAACATATTCCTTATTTTTTATTGTTTCCAAGCAGTTGAAGCACGTCTTGCCAGTTGTTCATATATCTTACTTCGATTACTCTCTCGTCGAAACCTTTTTAATGGTGAATAAATTTAGGTTTTTCTTGTAGGGATACTAAGCTCAAAATCAGAAAATATAACACAAAACTTTGAAGCTGCTTTTTCTCACAGATAAATTTTTTTATTCAAATCAAATCCTTAAGTATTGGTTAATATGATGGTGGGAATGATTTTTCTGGATTTCGTAACCCTTTTCCTTGTAAGTACCAATAACCTGGATATTGTGGTGTGCAGTATAAAAATATAACTTTTTTTCTGAAACTTAACGTTCAATGATTTTAAGCATGCCCCAGTGCGAGTATCAACGGAGTGAAATTTGCACTTGTGCATAGCGACCTCATTTCTGTGTCATCGATTGCACTTTGCGTGGACGTGTTGCGGATTTGTGCATAAGAACTTTCAATTTTGTCCTCGCGTGATCGAAGGATGCAGTGTGGAGGGAGAGAAATATTTATTTTTCGATTGCAGCCGCGGTGATCGGTATTCCGCAAAGTTTCGCTTCCTTCGTGTGCTTTGCACCTGACGGACAGGAAAGAAGAAAAGAGGTGGTACCAGCCGAGGCCGTGAACATCCGCGGGAAAAACAATGGACGAGAAAAGCGGCGGCACGCAATGCTGCATGAAAATTACGATAAATCAGAGGAAATCAAAGTGGGATGCCAGCTTTTTATATTCAATTGTGCAACGTCTGCTAATGTGGCTTGGTTGCCCCACCCCGTCGGTTGGCCGGTCGGTCGATCTTTAGCCAGCCAGCAGCCAAACCGGAAAAAATGTGAGTGGCAAACTGTCTGTCAATCACGTGGCGGAACGAAGATTCTTTCAAGGAAAATTGCCATTTTTATAAATCTACCCACTTTAGTACACAAGCGGAGATATTGAGACAAGTTACATTTTTATTTTATGCACGTTGCACATGGAATTTTTTAATAATTTCTATGAGGCTTCATGGCTTCATTAATTTGAACTGTATCCCATTTAACACAGAAGATCAATAAGATTTAGATCCATATCGAGGCATAAAATAATGTAATAGGTTAATACGGACAAAGTTCTAAATTTGATGCATATAAATAAACCATTTAAAAGGTTAGAAAAACAATTAGTTGCTCATTGTTAAAATTGATCCTCGTCCTCTTTGAGATGAGCAAATTAACAACTAAATGTCTCATATCGTGTCTATTTCGTGTATGTTGCTAATTTGGATTAAAAATAATGTTTGGGATAGTCGGATAATTATTACAGCTCAAGTTTTGACATGAATTACTTTTATAAATTAGTTCAAGTTTACAGATCAAGGAAATGTATTTAGTAAAAAAAAGAAGTTTAGCATGAACAATCCTAAACAATGGTAATTGAATAATCTTTCGTGATTGCGACTTAAAACACTTTAAAACGGTGGGTTTTCAAATATGTCCAGTTTCTAGTAAATATTTTGTGTAAAGGAAAAATTTCAAGATAATTAGGCTGAGTTATGCAGCTATCCTTGGTGTTTGAAGAGTCACTATTTTCTGTTTAGATTCCCAGTTTGAACTAACCTACTCTCAAGTTTTTATAAAAGCCTGATTTAGTCACGGCAAAACGTGAAAATTGATTTTAGAGTGAAGGCAGCCGTGCAAAAGGGAAGCGCCATGTGTCACTGGCAGAGTTTGTACCGGTGGTACAAACCGCACACGACGTGGTTGTCAAAGGCGAAAGTCGCTCAATCCGTGTGTGCACAGGCCAGATTTTCTTGTCTGCTCCCAACACTTTGTGGCGAATTCCATTTTCGAATTCAGGTTTATTCCCCTGTAATGGGGAGCTGTTTGCATTTGATTTCAGAATTAGGTGCCCTTTTTATCGCGGCCGAGACACTCACGTGCGACCTTGTTTGTCATTCCGACCGCCTTTTACAATTCAAATGACGGGAAACGTGCGGTTTTTCTTTTCTTTTTCCAATGTGTAATTCATGAGGAGAAATATGTTCGTACGGTCAAAGCGGGAAATCGTGTTAGTATACACGGATTCGGAAAATATGTATTTCCCAGACAAGAGGATTCGATAAAAGTATATCTGGGAAGTGGGCAAATTGCTGCGAACTAAGTTCACCGTCTCCGCGCAGCTCGGAGAGTGTTAAGGTTCGGCGCAACTCGGTCTAAGTTGCCTCCTCACTTAGCTTGTGGCGGTGGAAATTTGCATTTCGGTATAAACAGCGCCACGCCGACAAAATGTAAATTATGAGCTCTCAATTAACGGGCCTTTCCGCGTATCGAGTGCGTGGGAGGGGAGATTAGGATCACGAGATAAAGCGTAATTGGCACGAAAGTGCCGCAAAGGAGGCAGACTCCAATCAACGAGATGTAATTAGCTGGCTAGTATGGCAAAGTGTCGCTCTCGTCCTCTTGACTCGCGGCCAAGCAACTCTTAATAATTGCCTACTCGCCCTCTCTACCAGAGCACTCTTGCGAATAATGCAACTGCTGAAGGAGAAGAATATGCACGTGGGCTGTACGTTTTAAATATAAATGTGTGTTAATGCAGTTTGTGCAAATTTTACACCACCGTATTGAAAAGAAATATAGGACAGTATTATAAACTAACTTCACTAATAAAAAATGCTGACCAAAGACGAATTTCAAATTATTTATTCGGTTGTTCTCTCATCGCTTCAAATTTTAAATATTTTCTGCTCTTAAACCAATATTTTAAAATTAAAAAGGGGCTTATCTAAGTTTCTTGCCTTCTGCCTCTATCTGGGGACTAAAAGAGTTGAGCGGCGAATTCAGAAAAGCCAAGCCCAATTCGGGAGACTAAAATAGATTTGATGAATTATGCAACACTATTCTCTATTGCCTGAGCTCCATAACTTTTTATTTCTTATACCCCTTATACCAACCACATTCGAAGTATCGCTTACATGCAAAGGAAAATCATATTTAAGGTGGAGAGAGGGCCGGACTTTCCCGCGTAGCAACAATTCATCTTTATTAACTGTCCTTTTTATTGCTATTTACTGCCAAGCGCTGATTGTGAAGTGGAGTTGGAAATTTAAGTGGGTTTTAACGATAATGAAGACCATTTTTCCGAAAGAAAAGAAATGCATTTTCAGGGGGTTTGCAATAGAGCGTATTCAAGAAGAGATTTTCCCATCTTGTCTTTCCAGTTCTGGAAAAAAGTTATTCCGGTGTTTTCCGGTTCTTGTTTCAGCTACTAGAAAGAGATCTTGTCCGGTCCGGTTCCGGTTAAAATTTTTCCGGTTCTGTGTGAAAAACCGGAAAAGTACTAGATTCCGGTTTTCAATTTCAGTCTTCGGATCGGAATTCGCTAAAACCAGCATTTTTTTCGGAAAATTCCTACTGCATCGCTAAAACTGTTTTTGCGGGTTTTCCCCAAATTTGCTTATGTTACGCATTTTTTCCAAAATAGTGAATATTTTTTGTATAGATAATTTTAGTTTGTGAAGGTGCATCTTTTTTCCCCGTTTAGTTCATAAATGAGAATTAGATAATTAAGCAATTATCAACAAATATAATTCCAATAAGTGTTAAAACAAGAGTATGAGTTTGAGCTAAAAATTTAAAAAATTGAACTATTTTTTTATTATGATTTGGAAAATTAGAAAAGGTATTCCAAATTGGTCCCATTACAAGTCTGAACTTAGTAGAAAATTTCATAGAGACGGGTTTTTATTTAAAGAATTCCACTTCAAAACTAAAATAAATTTTCCCTAAGTCGCTATTTTTGGAACTCGAAATCTCGGGTTCTAACTATCAGAATTGTAAAAACTACTCACCGCTGGACTCATTTAGACCTACCCTGACCATCAGCTGATGGGTTTAGAGGCACTTACCCATCACCCCTTAGTTGCTATACTTCATCCCCCTCGAAATAAGTAGAACATTTTTTATCTCTGGAATTTAAATTGATTTGAATAAAATTTTAAAATACTTTTCTTTTTTAGTTTGAAATAAGGGATAAGGTGATTATTTAGATGGAATTTTGGATAGCTTAAAATATTTTTCATCCCAGAGGTAACATGATACAAATTTTACTATCAAAATTGGAGTAATGGGGTTGAAAGGGGGTATGAATAAGCACCCCCTTAACACTTTGGCTAGTTATTGGAGGCCAAGACCAATCTAACGGTGGGTAGTTGTTGCAATTCTGATTGTTATAGAACCAAAGATTTGGTGGATCAATAAACCAAAAATGTCGAAAAATTTCATGTTTATTTTAAAATTTTGAAGTGGAATTTCTTGAAAATTAAAATTAACATGCACCACTCTGAAAATTAAGAAATTTTTAGCACTCTTTTTTGATTCAGGCCATAGCTATTTTTATTATTATTTATTATTTATTAGAAGAAAATAAAAAAACCGGAAAATTTTTTGACAAATAAAAATCCTGTCCGGTCCTGTTCCGGATGAAATATTTCCGGTTCCGTTTGAAAAACCGGAACAGGACAAGATTCCGGTTTCCGGTTACGGTTTCTTGTCTTGGAATACGCTCTAGTTTGCAATATTTTACGTTGAAATAAAAGCAACGATAATTTTTGTGGTGACGAATTCTGATAGCTTATTGAAACTAAAATTTTTCGGACTGTCCAAAAACTTTCCAAATGCAGATCATAGCTCGATTTGGATCAAGTGTAAGTCCAGAACAATTCTTAGTTGATTAGATACTTACATATTTTTATTATTTGATGAAAAGGCCCATTGCATACATGCTAAACATGTTGCGCTACGTGAGGCCAATTCCAAAATACGAGGGAAAACTTTGAAATTGCGATTTTAATTAACTTGGTTCTTGGCTCCATGATATTTTTGTGGTTCCCACTGGAAATTTATCTCTTAAACTTAGAGTGTTATTATGCAACCCCGTCAGAAGCAAGACCTTCGCCCAGTGCAGTGGGGAGCAATCCGGAGTCATAATGCAATATGCTGCTTTAATTATTAAATCTCCAATTTTAATAAAGAGATTTTATTCATGCAAAATTCTCATCAAATTCATTTCAGGTCAGTGATTAATTTGGTTCAGTGCCCGCAATATCCTGATATGGAAACGAAGATTGCTCCATGAATGAGGCATGCAATTGTCGGTGCGGTGAAAAGATGCGAAAAGCCAAAGCGATTACCGAGGAATGAAAGCCGAGCGGCGGAAAATGCAAATATACGAGGGCGAACAAGACCTTTGGCAGCGGGCGACGGACACTGACGTCGGATAATAAAGCCCGGGGTTTAGCACGCACGCGGCCGGTGTAAGCCTCGATAAGTAGCCGAGCGAATATTGCACTCGTCAATTGGCCGAGAGAGCAGCAGATCGCCGTAATAAGAATCGATCAGCTTACGTGTGTGTGT
This sequence comes from Cloeon dipterum, assembly GCF_949628265.1. Taxonomy (NCBI): domain Eukaryota; kingdom Metazoa; phylum Arthropoda; class Insecta; order Ephemeroptera; family Baetidae; genus Cloeon; species Cloeon dipterum. The sequence continues at coordinate 23,225,958 of NC_088787.1, forward strand.
GTGTGTCTGCCACACGGCAAATTATGTGCGCCATGCTGTCAATCCATAAAATATATAAATCGAGAGCAAGAAGTTGACACTGGGCGTTTATTTTCTGCTCCGGCTTTACTGTCTTAATATACCTCGCTACCGTGATGGTGATGAATAATTGAGAGGACGACGCACACACATCACCTGTGCATTCTTTTCCAATTCTGGTGTGTGCCATCGTATTGGAATTGTTGTGAATCTTTTAGGATGTCAATTACCTGATACAATGTTAATGTAGTTGAGGAACGGGGATGAAAGAAAGTTGTGAGTTCTACGCTCTAAAAAATTGTGATATAGGAATAAGATGGTTATACACCTAAAATAACGAATTCTCTTATGGGATCGGTAATTAATTGTAAAAAACAGAAATAGCAGACATACTAATTGTTTGATGTTTACTAGGGGTGCTTTTAATTTTCTGATTTTCAGAGATGAAAGAATCAGTTTTAATTAAAAATTTCGTCAAATTCCGATGTTATTACTCTTTAGGCAGCATAATTATATCCATACAATATAGGCCAGACAAAATTCAAAAACAAGAAATTTTGCAGTAGCGCAAATTTAATATTGATTGCTTGAAAATATTTATTAATTTTAAGCTCGAAAAATTAGTAATTTTGGTACGTGAGAGTAAAAATCATCCTCCGACACGAAATTCAATCCAAAATTGCTATGAAATTCCCTCAAAATATTGTCTCCTGCTTTGTGCGCAGTGTGTTCAAAAGAATGCGAAAATAACAAAACTCGACATTCCAAAAAGGTAATGAAGGCGAGATTAGAGGCACCGTTTGATTGGCCCCTTGCCGGGCTGCAGCTTTTAATAATGGTAATAATAACCGCCGAAGTCAGAGTGGCAATTTGGAGCGTCGTAAAGCGTGTTGCGCGTCCATTAAATGCGCCCACGGGGAGAGACGCTTTTGCTTTCTTCCCCAGCACGAGAACTGGTGCACACAGAGAGTGACTTATTTCTGCCTGGGTGCACTAATTTGAGCGGCAGTGGATGCAAATAAATTGCGGGGCATTCCTTGTTTCGCACGCCGAGAGGAGAGGATCGTGCGGCTTTCATCATATTCATGCTTCACGCGTCCGTTTTCAGATCAAAAGCGGCCTTGTTTTGGCGGTTCGTTGACACACGCACGTTGCCGTTGATGCGAAAAAGAAAGTGACAGCGCATACACGTGAATACGTACGTGCGCAGCCCACTCTCGCATATCTGCAAATTGCTTTTTACTTTATATCCACGCGCCTGTTTGTGTGCTCGCAGGGGAGAAAATTAAAACTGCATATCTCAGCGTTTGTGTGCGAGTGTACACCATTTATTTCGCCTCGCTCGCGTTTATCGTTAGCTATGTACACTTTTCACTGCGCTTTTTTACGATTCAAATCTGATGAAAACTGAAAAGAAACACGAGTTAGAAAATTCAAATCTTCTCGTTATATCTCCAAAGAGGCTAATGAAAATGATATCAGTTAAAGACTCGTATTCCTTTTCAAATATTTTTTATTAAAAAAGTGGGAAGAGTTAGACACACATAGCTGGCATAAATAACTAAATTGAAAAATTGCTAGTGGAAAACTGAAATGAATAATTTGTTGTAATTTACTTGAGGAAATGTCTGCATGTGTTGGCCAATTTTCCTTTAATGTCGTCCAGTGACATAGAACATAGAACACAAAAACCAAGTTGTGACGCAGAGGGGTTTCACAAGAGCATGCCACATTTCATTGTGCTCTGAAATGAGGACATTTTAATCGTTTTAACAGCCAGATTCTGAACCCTCTGTAGCTAATACTGTGCAGATTATGGATTTATTTATTGTGTACTGATGATGAAGTTTGAAAATCAAGTTAATTTTTCTCTGTAGTTGCTCACTTTGAGCCACTTATCCTGTTAATGATCCATGCATAGTTGAGATTTTTATGTTAAAGCGTTAAGGAATTTTTCAATAAATTTTCTTTTTCACTGAAACCAGTCCACTGTTTCTTTGGCAATTAATAAATTGAATTTTAATTCAAATCCAACAAATGCTAATCAATCCAAATTGATAAAAATTAAAATCATGACCGAAAAATGGGTAGTTTCTTCTACTCTACAAAATAAGCACATAGACTAAGCTAGATTGTCTTAAACCAATATGCGCATAATCCTGCCATTCACAATTCTAAGCACCCAATAGAAAAATACGGAACAAATAAATATTAAAAATTCAAAAGCACAAAGTTTTGTTTTTCGCAGCCTCCGGTTTTTGCTATACCATAAACTTTCAGATAAAAACTTTGTAACGACGTTGCAAACTTGTTCAAATAGAGCAATACAATAAACGACAATGTTTTCCTCCTGGAATACATTTCACTCGCAATCGGAATTTAAAATCTCGCTGTGCAGAGCGGAATAACTTTTGTCTTTGTCATTTCTAAAGAGTACTTGAAACGCCTTTTGCAAAGCACAATGAGAACCGACATGGCGCATGCATTCCCCAATAATCAGATTAAATTTAAATATAATTCCTGCATACATGCGAGAGCAAATTTCAGCGAGCGGCTGAAAAGCAATTAGACTGAATTCTCGATTGGATTTATTTCTGGCGTCTCTTTGGGCGAAATTCCCGTGACGTCAGCAAAGATTAACAGCGTAGACAATCCTCGGGTGTGTTCGTCAAATGAATTCGTAATAGCAACGCGCACGATTGAATTTCACATTTAGAGGGGATTACATTTTCTCTATTGAATTGAATCTATTAGCTCATATGCTACCTGTTTTTTCTCAAACCTCTAGGGCATATGATATTAAAAATTTAGGAAATTAATCAATTAATGGAAAAGTATGCTTAATTTTTATTTTTGAGAGGAAAAACATTTCGATTTCACTTATACCAAAGCTTATGACTTAATGCAAATCATTATCCTGTCTTTCTCAAAAATCATTTTCACAAACTTATATCAGCCATAATCATACATGGAAGAGTATGAGATAGGAATTTTCATGCTCACGTGAAAATATTTTTATTTTGGGATCGAATGATCAGTTGGAGATAAAATTCTAGACCAATTAACTTTATGGTTCTGCGTTTTGGTGTGGGCGGAAAAGTTGTTTTTTGGTTCGCGATGGTTCCACACGCGCAGTAAAATTAAAAGCTCTCGGTCGGGGGAACGATTGCAATTCTCGCTTGGCATTTTACGATTCGCACACCGAGTGTTTTGGCAGCGGCCAGAGGTGATTTATGCGGAATTTTTACGAGCCAGCCCAGTACCGTGTCCACCACGAACGCGCGAATTCATTTTTAATTTATCGCAGAGATGGATGAAATTGCAGACCAGACTTTTTAATATGTAATCATCGTTACCAAAGTGTCAGCTTCATCATTCGAATCTCCCATGCGAATGATTGATTTTATGCCAAACTTGGAATTTTTGGGACAAAGCAACATTTGAACTTTTCGCTCTAAATCTTCGATGAAAATTAGCGAGGAGGAAGAAAGCAGCTATCGTCCTACCTTAATCGACACGTGGTGGCGTTGGCAGTGGTGCCTGTTGCTCGCAGCGCTGGCTGAGCACTTGGCGGGGGTTGGTGGTGGTCGGCGAGCGTCGTCGGGGCGACTGCGAGCCTCGGCCGGCTGCAGCGTCGACGTGCCGAGCGCACCAATGCGCCGCCGCCCGGCCGGATCACTCGGTGCGCTGAAGAGAGGCAGAGACGGCCGGCCCAACAAACCATTGCTCGCCCTACACACCGGTCCAACGCACCTGCACCACCGCTCATTGAGCAGGCTTAAAGGCTAAAACGTAAATTAAACAATTGTTGTTTTAAAAAAAGGCCCGCACTAGATGTAAATTTTGCTTATTCTATGACATGTGTCGGCAGAGCATTTTTTATTAAGTTTTGAATTAAAATGTTAGAACTGAATTAGCCTTTTAGGTTTTCGTTCATTTGGCTATTGCGGTTTGACTAAACACGAGAAAATCTCGTAGATTCAATTTTATTTCCTTTACTGAAATCAATATTAACTATCAACTCTTTCTGAAGTGTCCAACGTTGATAGTTAATATTGATTTCAGTAAAGGAAACAAAATTGTTTTTTACTCTAACCAATTCTAAATTTTATGCAAATGTTTTCCTTGTTGCTATTTTAACGCATTTTTCTCTATGATAAATTTTGAATGCACGGTTTTTTCTCGTGTTCCGTGAAATATTTCGTATTTTTCCAACGGGTGGACCAAAGTGCTTATTTTTCCTGAAACATCTATTACTTAGCGTTGCAAAAATATCTGCTAAGCGGTATTTACTTAGTTTTTGCTGCCGGAGGCAAAATCAACACTGAATTCTGTATTTGCACCGTGCGGGCACACGCCCTTGTCTTTTGTCTCTGTTTTTGCAATGGCTGTTTAAACATTAAAGTTTGAGATAATACGCATGACGGAGAACGGAGCAACCAGGGCTCTGTGGGCATATTTGCCTTACTGGATCGTTATGCGAAACTCCACCGTTGATAAATTTTGCAAAGTGAGTTTTTAGATAAGGACTCAAAATACAAAGTTTAGTGACATTAGTACGACTTCCTTTTTATCATTTTAAATTAATTTAACATTTGAAAGCAATTTACGCTGCTCGTCCACAGTCAAAATGTGTGTTGATTTAATTTAGTTAGATTATTTAGCATTTTTTTTGATTGGCAAAAGAGAAATGTAAATCATTAATAATTTATCAGTCTCAAATTTGTTTACTCTGTACTTAAAAATTCAATGGTCTGATGATTATTTGTTAAAAAAAAATCAAATCACTTAAGTGTGTGTGAGGAATGTATTCGCGAGTCGGTGGCAATAAATATAATCTTAAAACTGGTGTAATTTTTTTCAAACCACAAAACAGAATACTCTTTTGTATTCTCTTAAGTATTGAACATAAAATTCAATATTTTCACCATTCATGTTGTCCTCAATAAGTGTTGAATAAGGTAATAATCACATGTACTGTCTGAAGAGTTCAACATTCGACCGCAAATCGATCACGGGGCCAAATATCCTGCGGAATCGCGTGGCTGACTGAAAGACTGATATTTTTGCGCGCGTAAACCTTGTGTCGAGCGTCTCGTCTGCGCAATTTTCTGTGCCACGTCTTCGCCATTTCCTGCCGAGCTGTGCTCCGCGGGCCACATCCTTTTCATTCTGATTGCTTTCCATACACCCTCGCCCTGCTAATAGTATTCGGCGCACGTCATTTGGCGCGCAGGAGATGCGCCACCGAACGGCAGCAAATAGTCACTCCATCCTCAAAAAATCGACTGTGAATTTTTGCTCCGCCACTTGAACTCCAATTGCTCTAATTTGCCTTGAAAGGGAAAGAAATGTGACGTATTGTCTGTTACTTATCCATCTTTTGTTACAAATTTTAATGTGTTGTGTGATGTTAAAAACATATTAACATAAGTGAGGCACATACAATCGTAGATTAATTTATTTTGCTCCGCACGGCTATCGATAATATGTGAGTTTTATGAGATGAATCTATGGAATATAGTGGGAAACAGTTGTTGTGTTTTAATCCGGGATAACGAAGGAGAGCTTAAATTTATTAGAGCTTCAAAACTTAAATTTCAATGCAAAAGAATAGTTAAAGAGATGAATAAGTTATTTATGTTGCAGTGATAACGATTTTTTTATATTTTGATTTGGGAACCAAGTAAAATACACAATAATTTTTTTAGCTTTCATGTCAACAAAAGCCTCTTTGTTTATAAATATCTGAATTCCATTGAAGGTTTTGAAAACCACACGCAGCTTCAAACCTAAATTTCGGTTTCCTCACAAATTCGTCAAATGTATATAAAAAATATGAAATACTTAAATCTATTGTGATACATAAATATTTGCTGAATCTTCCATTAATGCTACATATTGCAGAGTAATTTGAACAGGACCTAAATATTAGGGTTATTATGTATAATTTTCTATTAACTCTTCGAGAATCGCAATTAGTAATAGCTCGACTATCTACTAGTTTTCACTGTGGCACTTGCATATTGAAACAATTAAAGGTTCTTTAAGTGTTTATTTAAGTTTTGTCATCTCTTAAAGTTGTGACAGCAGATTGTAGATTTAAAATTCATGAACTCCTCCTTCTATATTTTCATATTTTTAACTGTAAAGCTTGTAAAGATTTTGTAAAATTGAATTGATTCTAACTGTAAGTATAGTTTAGTAAAAAAAATCGATTAAACAACTACTGACAAATTGAGTACATAGAGCCAGAAAATCAACAGAAGGTAGGCAACCGATTTACACGTAAGTCGAGCAATTTACATACCTATTCATCCGTTGTGTTTCCAGAAAGAAGTGAATGCGGGACAGTAGTTGTCGTGCTTGCAGCTAATGTTACGCGCAGTCTAGTGTAGGGTGAATGGCTTTTAATTGAAAGGGAGCATCTCCCTGGTGCATTTGCAAGGAAAATTTATATGTTTTGTACCAGGCTGACGGGGATAAAAACGTGTTTTCTCGTCACCAGAGCGCGTAATTGAATTCTCTGTTCAATCACGCTAATAGCCGCAAATGGACGGGACGCCCTGGATCTAGGTCAGCGAGATGCACCGAGCGGTCATCGGAAAACGAAAGTCGCGTGCTTATTTGCTTTGCATCATTTAGACGCTCATCGCGATTGACCCAAAGCAGATGCCACGCTTCCCGAGAAAGGGACAGCGAATTAATATATCAGCCACACCGATTACGTAATACTGCGCAGCTTTTTTAGAGACAGTTTGAATAATCGATTTTAGGAAAAAATATTTAAAATTTAATGTGATTTAGAAGAGTATTAATATTACTCCTTTGTAATTTTAAAATGGATAATGTTATCCCATTGCCAAAAATGGCAAGCTATGAACATGAAGGTTTGAGTTTCATGTTTGAAAAATAGCAATGTCCAAAAAAGCAGCAAAATCACAATAATAATTTCTTATTAAATTACTCTGCGCCATCACCTTAATGTTCGGATTGTGCTGTTTTGCGTGACAGTAACAAAACCTAATCAAACAGGGTCTTGAGGGAGGTCAGAAGTTAGAATCACTGCTTAACAATCATAATCGAATTTCAAGAAAATTTCAACAATGAAAATTTGGTGTTTGTTGAGCAATGCGCCAGTCTAAGTGCATCCTTGGTGGCAGATCTTTGAATATCAAATGTAAACATTTCGCTTTGGTTGCGGTGGGCAGTGGCATTTTTAGAAATCGTCATTTTTTATGAATGGTATGGTTATTTTTTATTATTTCAAGTCCCATTCACACTTTAGATCGGATACCCCGGGGGCAGCCATAATGCGCGGCCAGTCGTTTGACGGCGCATTGAGGATTTGATTGTTTCAGCAGCCAGTGATCATTTATTAAATTCCAGATAATTGCTAAACCATTTTAAATACAAATAAAAAACATGTCTCCCATATTCGCATGATATATTCACTGGCAACCAAACAGCTTTGTCCCGCACACCAATATTGATAATTATTACATTTTCTCATCATGGTCGCCAGAATCTACATTTAATCCCACAATCATTCGCGATTAAAGCAACTCATAACCATATCCAATTATCGTTCAAGATAAGAGCCTTAGTGAATAGTTGATTAAAGCTAATTGAGAATAATTATAATAGGCTCGGAGTTCATCTCTTCAAGTCTGCAATCAGTCTGAGTGCCGAAGGGAGAGTTGTTTGCGCTGCAAAAGCCTAGGTGGCTGCTAATAAGAAATAACTCTTCCTGCCGTTGGAATGTGCACTAGAAACGCGGCGCTCACGCGTCTGACAGTGCGAAAAAGGCGAATTAGCGAGAGTGATTATCCGGCCGGGCTAGATTGGCGGGCCACGCAAGCAAAAACCTGGCCAACCACAAAAGGATAGCGACGACACTTGGTCACGCGACGCTTGGCATTCTTTTATCCTCGTCTGATGAATTAATTTTCCATTAGCCGAAATGAGGTAAACATGTGAAGAATATTATAATATTATCGTGCTCTCTATTATGTTCACCGCGCTTTTCGCATGCTGCTCGGCTGTTATGATTCTTTGTTGTCGACCGATGAAAGACAACTAGGACATTTTGGCCGCGGCTAAACGGTTTATTACCGCTCACTCTCTTGATGAGTTCATTTATGAGCTTCATCCTGACGGATAAATAACACGAGGGTAAGCAGGGAATTAGAAAAATTTATTTAAAAATAATTTCAAAATATTTCAGAAGTATTTCATTATTGAATTTTGATTTGAATATCGGTTTATATGGTTTTTTGAAGTTTTCGAAGATTTAAGGAGTGTTGAACATAATCCTGGCGTTAATCCTTTTATAATTATCAGCTCAAACTGCTCGGAAATATTTTAAGAAGATGCGTAAGTTAGAAGGAGCACGAAACTAAATAACGCATTCGTTTACTTTTATTGCATATTTTGGACAGTTATTGTAAAATCGATTTAAAAAAATAGCTGAAGAATAAATTGATAAATGTTGCCTTTTTTGCTTTACAGATGACTGGGACATAATTACTGCCTCTATACTCGGTAAAACACTCGTGATTTGGTTTTATTTTTGCGATTTCCATTCGCTCTGACGAAATGAATATCGACAAGTTTGGATGCGTGCGTCTGCCTTGCGCGGCGGATGTCCCAAAAGCTTGCATGTTGTACCACCTTACGCTCACAGGGGATGCTCAATTTTTTAAGCATTCCGTGACTCGGACAAAGAAATCGATCATGCAGGCTGAACACGCCAAAGTGAACCTTGTGAACCATATCTCGCATGCAGTACTCAGGGAATTTCGGGCATATTTTTCATAATGGAAATTATTCTCTTCAACTACTTTTTTAATGACAACCTAAAATGTGTGGGGCAAAATAGCCCTGCAGAACCATAACAAAGATCAATTTGAAACTAAAATTGTACTGGTTCAAACTTTTTTGCATCTGGTATCTTATTTTTTGTTCGTGTGCGTTGCATTTAATACACGTAAACGAAAAAAAATATTTATTAATGGTATGCGCTGGCCATATATGAAGATGATAATATAATTGCCTTTTCAAATTAAATTTAAATTTCGTTAAAATTTTTAACTATAAAACGTAATTTCCTCAAACCGCAAACCGGTGGATAAATTGGTTAAATCGTGACGAGAGGAACTAGAATAAATTTAAGCGAAAACACTGAAAACATAGAAGTCCAATCTAAAAAAAATTGAAATGCTTTTGTCTGTGTTTTTTCGCATTCCTCTTGTCTGCCCAATTTATCCAAAATTGTACGGCTTGTTGTGGGTTAAGCTATCCAAAAACAAGCAATGATTCATGGTTTCAGAAAGCAAACAGGACTCGCCACTTGAATTTCATAACAAATCTGTCAGATTATTTAAAAATATTACGTGACAAAAAAAGACCCGAAATATTTAAAATAATTTTTGTTTAAGATAAAATTATTCACCAGAGTTGTGCAGAGTACATTTCTTCTTAAGAATTGATAATAAGACGATTATTTTTTCGTAGCCAAGGTAAAATCTCCTGTCAGTAGAAAATTCTTCGTACTTTATTTCATATACGAGGACCCCTTTCTCTTCAACCTGTGCGTGAACCATGAACATGATGCGGATGCGTAATCCTCGTGGCAAACAAACCGCCAGATCAGTGCGCGTAATCCTTCGACACAATATTTGCGCAGCTCTATATTTTGTGTTTGTCTCTACGGAAATACTCCACTTTGACGGTCGAAAAGAATACTTCAGAAAGGGAAGAGCCGCTTGCTCTTTCGTGCGTTGAGTAAGGAAATGCAAAGTGCGGTCGCATGTTGTAGGTCAGATGGAAACAAATAAATGTCAAAGAGTCGTCGAGCGCTACCATTTGCGTCGGTGAGTTGCGTTCGGTTCGGACCACGAACCCATAATCTACTACTTCTCCTTTTAATAATGCACTCAGGTCTCCCTCGGCACGCGTCCTTGGCTCACGGAAGGCCGCTTAACATTGATTCGATCGGCTATCAGCTGCCATTCGGGTAATTTCCTATACTTTCTTCCGATATACCACTTGAATTAAATAATAATTGTGTGACAGACTATAGATATGTTTTGTTCTTCACTACGAGGACAGAATAAACATGATTGGGTGAGAGAGACGTGCCACAATAGATCGCTGGGGTGGAATATGGTTATATAGACTGCAAAACCCAGAAGTCATTTCACAAACCAATTCTTACGCATGAACCGAGTTAAAAACAAATTTTATTTAGATTAAATTTTTGAGTAAAATGGTTTCAGACGGAGACCCTTGATACCATTGAGTTACCAACATAAATCTTTCTTCTCGTCAATATTAATAACAATCTACAACGAAAATTGGTGTGATGCATTGTAAATGTTCGAGAGTAAATTAGCAAAATCTGTTTCTTATAGAATATAGTCTAACTGGTCAAATAACGAAATACCACCTACTGAAGTAAACAATGCACACATTTTTGCCCTACATCAGTTCATATAAAAGCACACTTGGACTTGATGAAAGTATGGCTCATCGTTATGGTATTTCATATGATCTGATAAGTAGTCCTTCAACAATTTATCGTAATCATTTACTTAGAAAAATCATTGGATGAAATAAACAGAATACACAGTAATATGATACTCAACATTATTACAAAATTTATTCCCAGACAAAGATATTACACTTGGATAAGAACAGTATCAATTGATTTCAATGTTTTGTCACTCCTGTAAAGAGAACGTGCTCATCGGTTAGCGTAACGTCTAAACGTATGAAGACATCTCTCAATGAGCTCCAGTGAAACCAAGCCAGCGAAGTTTCCGTGGCGTTCTGAATAAAAATCACTTTATTAATTTAATAGGGAAATGCAGACCTAAAATTGATCTTGAAAACTTTAAGCGATGTAAATAATTGGGAATATTGATAAAATATAGATAAATTATACGTTTAAGTTTCAATCAGGAGGAAAAGTTTTGCAAATTGCAAAATTTCTGCTTGATACAGATCGAGGGCCATCGAGTATTCAGCGGTGTCCAGACCCAAATAAGTAACATTTGTTTTTGTCGCATCGATATATATATATATATATATATATATATATATATATATATATATATATATATATATATATATATTATATTCTTGTTTATTCTTGCTCTAGTCATATACAATAAAATACAATAAGATATAAATTATTAGGTCATACATAGCAAGAAAGGGCAAACAGTACTAGCGAAATATCAGCATTTAGATCCGCCTGAAAACAGACACATGCTCTACACTCTGATTTCGTATTTGATCTGTATAAAATATGATCTAAACAAGGGGAGGAATATTTACCTGAGCCACGTATAGGCATATAGCGGCTAGTAAGAAAGAGAAGAGAAGACGTGCCATTCTTGGTAGAATTTTGGTTTTGAGCACTGCGCCGCCGCTTATATTTTTTCCGCCGAGGCAGAGATTTTAGATCAGTATAGACAATGTTCGGAGCAATCACCCACTTATCAAATGTCAAGTTTTCCACGTATATGGGGACGGAAAAAAGGATCAACATTTGTTTTGTAAATCACATACGTGTCTCGCCGCACGATCCATTTGTTTGCGAAATCTCCCTTATCATTAATTTTGAAATTACAGATAAAATATATTGCCATGATTTACATTTGTTTGAAACAGTGCAGTAGCCTAATATTTTAAAAACAAACATTATTTGAACATTTCATTATTTTTACATTTCTAAATATTTTGCAAATAGAGATTTTTGCTACTAAGAGAAATATAAATTGATGTAACGATATACTCCTTAACTTTGATATAGAAGGCCCTACAAAGATCTATCCAGCAGTTAAGTAAAGACAAAATTGCAGTGCAAAATTGGATATGTTTGGGTTGTTTACAACGTTCCTTCAAGGTGTCAGCACCAAGCGCATGATCGGAAAATCGGAAAAGTTACTCCACACCCGCTCTGCAGATGGCACAAGTTGCATAGTTTCCAGGAGAACCTCTAAAGAGCTATAGAGGACGCAACCGCAGGAGAAAAATTACTAAAGCGAGGGGAAAATTATGTAAAACATATTTTAATTTAATTTTGGCAATATATTAAATCAAGACTGTCCTACAAACTGGCCGACGCTAGCTTCTTAACTGAGGATTTAGCTGCTAGATTCTCTCTTTCTCTCACTGAAAATTACAGTAAATTTATCCAAAATCAGTAGCTCAAGATTTTCCGGATAGAACCGGGGGTTTTCGACACGCCCGCGATGGTTGACCAGAGGTGGAAAGCCATGTGTTACGCGAACAGACAAACGCTAACACGTCATGCCTGTCACGGCTTCCACTTTTTGCTGTGTAAATTAACTGAATTTCATAGCGAAGCTCTACCTGCCTGTGTGTGTAAACTTTGTGCTAAGAGCATAGACTTTTACCATTTTCTTAGTTGTGATAAAAACAAGATCTGACACAAGCTGGAAAATGCCCAGCTAAATAAATTGACCTATATAGTTAATATTATATTCGTTGTACACAAAATAGTGTTTAATAAAAATGATTGAATTGAATTTTAGTAAATTGTTGGGCTTAAAGCAATCAGATTTAAATTATGGCGATCAGCTCAACAACAAAACATGTCATCAAGCAATAAAATAAGTTATTTTTTCAATCTAACACTCTAAAAGAATTGTTATATATTTTAATTTTCTATCAAACAAAACTTTTACTTTCGTTGAATTTATATACCAGTATTTTTGTGCAATTTTTTCTCCTCATTTACGGAAGTGCCGGGCTGCTTTGGCTATAAATTAATTGCCGGGTCGGGTCAAAGAGGCAAGTGCGAAAAAGCGACCACTCAAGATGATGGATGGCGGCAAAGATCGCACGGCGGCGGCGGATCAATTTTTTCCTCATCGCCGCGCCAAATAAGTGGCTGCCGCTATATTCCCGAGCCGTGTCATCGCGCCGCAATTTATCAACAGCCGGTGCGGCGCAAAAACAGACTTTCCAGCGGCGAAGTTGACCTGATGCCTCTAACTGAGAACTCGTTCCGCGCCTCTAACGAGCCTGCAAATATTCCGTATTCGGCGGAACGTGCCGCTTTTCCCTGCTCACGTGTGCGAACGTGACAAAGTGAAAAACGCCGTTGCCGCCGCCGCTTATTTGCGCTGAATCTCGGCAAACAATCGGCGCCTCGCTGCGATCGGTGCTGTGCGCCCCCGTTTTTTATATTTTTCCGCACGAACCTGGCACTCTGTGCTGCTTTATGGGAATTCAAATCGAGTTCGTTTGATGTTTATTCATGAGTGTAGAACGCAGGTGAATTAATTAAATGTTCCCAATGCGGTTGATCAAATTGCAGACAAGTTTTATCAGCCTCAATTTCAGCCGTTTGCTTCATTGGATTTATTATTTCGTTCTGCTCGTTAAAAACAAGTCAGCGCTTAAACCTGTTTAATTGAAGCGTTGCATGAAATGGAAAACTAATTTCACCAAGCTTGGAATTTTTTAATTTTGGTTAGCTTGTTCAATTGAAGTTCTATATTATTACTTTTTTTACATTTGCCTCTGGTTTCGAGGGTTGAGACTGCCAATCCGATCTTACATGAAGGGAGATTGGACAATAACTAATATAAACAAAATGCACTTAAAATTTGTCCATCGATTTTGGCGCAGTCGCTAAATTTTAAGTTATGTTTCTAATTATCAATAACAGTGTTGCTTCGAATACATAAATTCTCAGTTCTTTTCGATTTTTGCGGCATATTTTCAAAAGCTGCTCCCGTTTGAACTTGCAAGCTACGAGAAACTCGCTGTTCCGTCGAGACTGACGGCCTGATTGCGCCTATTGTTGACTATGCCGCGCCTAATTAACGTGTGTCAATTAATCGCTGCCTGCCGAATATTAGGTTAGACCGAAATTGAATCATCCCTCTTGACTCTCTGGCCTCGCGCGCTTTCCTAATTAATCGTCTTCCTCACTCTCCCTCGCTTATGTATCTCTCTCGCGCCTAGATTAATTTATTTATCCAAACAAGCAGCGATGCATGCAATTCTGTCGCGCAAATAGACACGCAAGCATAAAATTGCTCTGCCGATGGCGAGACAACAGCTTCCAGCTCCAATTTCCACATTATAATGACCATATAACAGCAGGCTCTGCTGATGCGCGCAACCCGCATTTGCCCCGAAACAATCACGCATTTATGCTACCCCGACGTGACACTGTAAAACTGCTGTCAATCATTGCTCTTTCAAAATATCTTTTGCCATTTTTAATCATGCAAATTAAGTTTATCAGGTGACCAGATCAAAAACTGTCATAATTTGAGTTGTGAAAGCAGACACGCTTTCGTACCGCGTCTGTTCACTGAGGCCAACGAGGAGATTCTAAATGCCATCATCGGACAGGTTTGCTAACATTTTTATGTGATTTTTTTTATATCTATTTTTGAGAATGTAAACTTAATATTTATTTGTCTATTATCCACCAAAATATACGTTACACTATTTTACTCAAAACACTCACGCCAAGTATAAAAATTCAAGTTATTGTTGGGCGTCACAAATTAAAAAATTCAGATCTTACAGTAAAAACTATATGAGAAAAAACACATTTTATCCGTCGCTCCCATGCGTTTTGCAATTGGGGTAAAGAAATGGAAGAAATACTCTCTTCTTTACATCCTTAGAAAAAGGAGAATTTAGTTTTTAACCCTCGTTAAGCTCAATTCATATTTTCCTTAATATTTGTTTTAAATCCATTGTTTAGGTTGGCCAACCAGTGACGGATGTATACATTGCGTTGCAAGTAATTCAAAGTTCTCTGAACGACTATTATCGAAAAATTGAAGACGATCAGGTCCTGTACGAATTTAGAGCTTCTCTAGTTAACAATGCACTGTAGACTGTGATTGCATAAGTGACGAAGTAAAAGTGTTATCTGAATGAATTGAAAATTGGTATATTTATTTTCGTAAAAAAACCTTTAAATGAAAATAGGAGATCTTTACGATCTGCAGGATCTCTTATAAAAATTCATAAATCTTGTCAGTATATTATGTAGCGAGCTTTGGAGACAGATGTCTATTTTAAATTATTATCTCTTTTCTTTTTTATCACTTCTTATCAGTTTTATATCACTGGCTTTTAAATTGATTATAATTTCGGTGTGGAACTGTTCGGTCCGTTTTTTTATTCGCTCTCTTATCAGTTGGTGAGTTCAAAATGAAGCAGATCGCTGGACTAGCTCTCCTCTTGGCCGTTCAGGTATCCATTTCATTGGTAATTCTCTTGTAGATGCTAACTAGAATCTTCGAGGGTGGATTTAGGTCCTAACAGCGCACGTGGCACTCGCTGAATCGAATTCCGGCACTAACCTGCCATCGACACGCGACCTAAACGATGACATTAGCGCTGCTGGAGTGGCTTTAAAAAATTTCGACTTGGAAGTGGATCGGTACACTGGAGTTTTGAAAGTTTTCCAGGATGAAATAGATATCTCAATCAGAAACACCTACGGTGAAATCGAACGAAACTTGCAACTTATTCCTGAGGTATATTGTCTTAAAAAATCTGAATTGTTTGTTCTGAATAGGAAAATATGTCAAATTTTAATCTACCAATCGGAAATCCCAACAACAAATTTTTCATTCAATAGAGAAAAAATCTCGTTGATTTTACCAATTTAAACGTGCGTATGCAGCTTTCTGGCGAGATAGTGGCCGTTTTGACTGCAGTGATGGCAAACGGCGTGAAAGACGCATCCAGCTTAATAGCTTCCAGCGGCGTTTCGGTCTTGGCTGGAGTTGGATCCCAAATTATTGCAACGAACTCCGTGCTTCAGTCCAACCTGGTTTCTCTGGACGAGTCGACACTCCTGCTCAACTCAACCTTCCAGGACTCAAAGGGTCAGCTTCTTGTGATGGGCATGACGGTGCCAAGTATTTTCATCGACGTTGACTCACAAATTAGAAGTGCAATTGACGGATTGGTAAGTTTTTTTTCTTTCAAACATGATTTTAAAAACTAGAGTTGAGCTTGAACTAACGTAAGAAACGAAAAGAATACGGTTAACAAAACTCTGAATTCACATTTAGTAAAGTATGAAATCTATGATTAATTTTAGAATTTGTAAATTTAAAAAAAGATCATTCTCTTCATATCCACTGTAATGAATGCAAGAAAGGCTATCAGAGCAATCGCTACCTCACTGTTCTTTTGCTTAGTTTGATTCTCTGAACAGTTCAAGGTCCTTTTGATTTAAGTTATAGTTTAGATTTTTCCTTTTTAATTACAATAATTTATCATTGTGGTTTTCAAATTGTGAATTGTAGAGTGGAACACCGGTAGTTGACATCTTGGTTGGACTTCAGACCGTCATCAACATTCTATACGATCAAAATTTCGGTATCGAAAACTCCAACATCGTCTATGAGTTCCGGGGAGATCTTGCTCTGCAGGCATTGCAAGCTGTGATTGACCAAGTGCCACTATAATAAAATTGCAGTGGGTGAACCAAAAGCATTTTCTTTCCTTTCCTCGTTCCGCTTGGCAGCTGTTGTTGCACTAGAGGGATTTCAACCTTCAATGAAATCAAGCCAGGGGGATTGTTTGTATTTGTGTATGGGATCGAAACCAAAGAAGAACAGCAAAAAGCGAGCAATTAATTGTGCCTGGGCAGGGTTCCCGGGTCACTTGCTGCACAGGCTTGTTTTCCTGCCACAGCGGATCTAATTTCGCGTGAAAACGCTGAACTGGAGGAAGCCGCAAAATGGGAAAGGTTTTGCTTCCTCGCTAAGCGAGTGAATAATTGAATAAATGCGCCCGTTGTTGCATAACGCTTTTCACGAGCCGCTGGGAAATATCAAAAGAAAGTTCCAACACTAGGTCTGTCCCTCAGGGACGTTCATCGCCACTGTGTCTGCACTCTCATTGCGTATAATGAGTCCGCTAATGATGATAATATTCAAGAGTACTTTTATTTTGCATATAAGAGACGCGCGCATGAGCATGAGCCGCAATTACTATCATTTAACGAGTGGCTTTGTTTCCGTAATTCAAATGAAAAAAGTTCTTGCCTAATCCCATCTCCGCGTTCTCCTGCGAAAGTGGATTAATCCGAGAAGAATGGGTGCTTTTCATTAAAAGTGCAGGCAGCAAGAGGCAATTTCGCGGCGTGCGTTCTCGACGGCGGCACCAGCAGCGCAGCACGTGTAATCCGGCGGAAGAGCATTATTATCTCGAAATGTGTGTCTGCAGGAGCAGGATATCAGACTGGAGCAGCCTTCGAGTATAATGTTCGTACGCCAGAGCTGATGGTGTTACACGCCTGAATTTATACACACAAGGACGCTGGGCTTTGTCAGCAGCGCATTCCGGCCAAATAATGGAGCAGCCTCGGCCTGGGTATGCAAAATTGTGTGCGGTGTAATTTTGTGCTGTAAAAGGATTAAGGACTTTGCCTCCAACGTAGTTTGTTATTATGCAGAGAGCAGGAGAGCTCTTTTGATCGGTTGGAAATTGCGAAATTTAATAATTGAATTGCGAGATGATCGAAGTTTTAATTAAAAAAGGAAAACTGAAAAGCTTACTCAAATCAATATTTCAATATTACTCCATTGCACCAAGTTAAAATCATCGGCTCTTTAAATCCAGGTGTGAAATGAAGCCCATAGATATAGTTCACCCCACTCGCTGTTAACTATAAGATTTTTTGGATGTCAAAGGGCGCAGACAGATACTGACCGAGATCGACGAGACCGTTCCAGTGATTGGTTTATAGCATTTCGCTTGAAGCGCTTTTGTAGTGCAGCGTCATCGCAAAAGGCTAATTGACTAATGCAGTTGATGGTAGTCTCTATTTGCCACCTGCATGCAGAGCGAAAATAGCAATTTGCCTACTGATGAGAAAACGGCCGTGCCAACAGTAATAATTGCTGCTGGGGTTCAACGGCTTCGAACAGCAAACGATCAAGTTGCTGTTGTTCAAGTGCTCAACTAATTGATATTGCATCAGCCTTGTAGAGCTCTCTTCAATCCAATTGTATATGTTGCGAATAACACTATTTCTTTAACAAGTTCAAAGTGAGACATTTTAAATTACTATTAACGCGCTAATTCCTTTGCAACTATTATTAAATGCTGGAGAATTTAATCGCTGTTAATGTTTAGAACCTTTTTATCGTACTTCTCCGCAGCCGAGTTTGTGAATTAAAATATGTTATTAAGGGTGCTTAGAGCCTCGATTAGCAGTCTTTAATCTTCGGTGTCAAGAGTAATTGAAGAGTTAATGCAAAAGAGGCTTAAGAGACGTGAGGCTGAGATATCCCTACGCACGCCATCTAGGCAGCTCTCTCTCTCTCTCTCTCTCTCTCTCTCTCTCTCTCACACACACACACACGCACTATATTTTTGGTTCGCTATCTGGAACACGCCTCTTTGTTGTAAAGCGACGCAGTTTCCTTCAGGGGCCAACTTTTGGGCGCACAAATTACAGACTAAACACTCACAGCGTGTGTCATTATCTCCCTCCAAACGTCGAAAAGATAAAGAGGCGAAGGAGTGGCAGATTTTCCCTTTCTTTACTTTGAAGTTTTGCACTCATAGGGTAAAAATTAAATCATGAACGTACGCCGACCACTGACAAATTAAAACACACTTGAGAAAGCTAAGGCCCTGTTAAAAGTTTCACGAAGACCCGATTAATTTCAGGAGACGATAAGAGGATTTGTCTGTTTGATTGTTCGTCCAGCGAGCGTCTCCAAAGAAAAGCCAGCTGCGTTTTCTTTGCAGAGACCGGATTGTCTCCTCTTCATAATTGCTGACTTCAACTGCTTTGTGAACTTTCCCATAGAGTTTGCTCCTGCACGCTTCTGCGCTCGTTATTTTCAACTTCCAAGTGGGATTAATTGCTCTTAGATGAAGTTAACATTTCTCAATGCAAAGATTCCCACAATTAAATAAGATAATTTGTGTCTCAAATTTATTGATTTATTGATTGAAAAACTGAACCAGGCAGCAATTTTGCGGTGAAATAACAAACTTTGGGAAAATACGTAAACTGACATCAGACTTCTACAAATGGCCTGTAATAATAAATTAGCAGTCTAATAATTACTCTGTCTAGGTAAAAGAAAACTGTTTTATAAGGCAGGCTTTGCTGCTAACCTGATGCAATCATAAAAATCACCAATTATGCAAACGTTTTACTAATAAGTAAATCAGGTCATTGTTTTTTCAGGACCTATACTTCATTTTCCAAAAACGGCAAGGTCGTTCAAAACTATATAATGATTTATAGACCTGACAAATCAATAGCAAAATGAACGGAGATACCTTAACGAGTAATTTTTGTTTGGAAATAAAGTTATCTATATTTGTTTGGATTTGAGATGCTTGTGCCTTTTTTAAATCAGTTCACCTCTTTCGAGATGGGTGAACTCCTGACAGAGAACAACTCGCGAAAACTCCGTGCCCCAATGACATCGCGAACGAATGACATGAGCGTACGGGCCTCATTAGAGGATGTCCAGTCCAGAAAAGGACCAGCTCGTGACACCGCCTTTGCACCGGGGTCTTTTATTGAAACGCTAGACATTCGTCCCATGAAATTAATCCACGCATGCTGGAAAGGTGCAAACCAGCAAGGTAAGGGGTTGGAAAGCTTTCGAAATCCTTCCAAATCCGAATGGGCTCGTCATTGCAATGAAAGAGAATCAAACGAACGCGCATATCAGCCCTCACTCGACCCCCAAACATCGCTCAGATTCACACACATTTGCAACGTGCACGCAAAGCATGTGCTCAATATTGCGAGCAGTATTGAGCTCTCAATATTGAGCGGAATAGTATTACGGAATCTCTGTAAAATTATGAATTGCAATCAGACATTGATAACAGTCTCTAATTAATATTTTTCATGGTTGGGTATATTGTTACACAACATGGAAATTTTGGTCTTTTGTATTCGTGATTAGAGGACGATAACAAACAAACACACTTTTGTCACAGAAATCGTTCAACCAGATAGCGTTTTAACTATCTACAATTGTGTGTTTTACTCTTTTCGAGTCAGAGATTAAAAATTGAGTCTATTCATCGTATCAAACGTACTAATATCGTACATTATCATTTTGTGTACATTCTCGCGAGTTCTAGTTTTTTTTAATCCCCCTTGGGCAAATGATTATGCAATTTTACTCTTTGAACAAGTAAAGAAAACATTGTTGGAGGAGTCAGTTGAATGGTTAATAATGTTTGATTTCAAATTGTTTGAAAATGAACATCATGCAATTTAGAAATATTCGTGATGTAGTTGAGTAAATACCAGCCGATGATGAAAAGTTTGATCTGCTTCATGAATTCCTTTGAAATGAGGGGTTTATCATCATATTCATTTGGTGCAGTATGCATGTCAAATTCTTGCTCCGAAAATGAATTCTGCGAAAGAATTCGCTGGGGGCGTTGCGTCAGTCCATCTCATAGCTGGTGAAACGTGCTTCCCTGGCCACAACCATTGTCCGGCCTTTTTTCAGTGGCGTTGAAATATGTGCCTGCAGCGCGCTCGCGACCGCCGGATTTATGCGCCTTATTTATAAAAGTTGCCCGTCTCTGACGACATGTGGCCCGAAATGTATTCCGCGCGCTCCACTAACTTTTTCCGATGCAACGTGCGAGGGAAGTGGAATTTTTCCGATGCGTGCACAATTTCGTTGGGAGCAGCAGAGAAAAGCTGCCGTCGCTCTCATGAAATTCTTATTCTCTCGGATGACCGGCTGGATCAAGGAGACTCGACCCTGCTGGTTGTGAGAAATCCAACTGAATAGGACCTTTAGCAATGGGAACGGGGTAGCTTTGTTGGGAGCTGCGAATACTTTCATCAGGCAAAGAAGTAATTAAAAAATGGGCCTAAATTACCACAACCCGAGTTTGACCGAACGACTTCGTAAATGAAATCAGAGCTTGCCCAAACTTGTTTTTGACTGAATCCGAAAAGTTTTAAATCAATCCGTTTTTTTTGTCTTGAAACTTGTGTTTAGTACCGCAGGTAGCCAGGTGTGCGTTGAAATTGGTTCCCGCCCGTCAGATCCAAGATAGCGTCGGAATGTGGGGAGCCGAGAGCTCTTTCATTTGCTTTCCGTGCGAGTGTCGCGCGTGTGTTTTACCGATCCGGTCGGTGCAATCAATTGATGAAATGCACATCATATCAAAATTCGCGCATAAACCAGCCCGTTGGCTCGCATTGTTAAGGCACTCTCAGGAGTGTCAAAGCAATGGGAGGTATTCGAGCAGTTTGGAGATCTAATACTGGCTACCCAATGTCAGAGATGGCAAAAAGTGGTTAGTTTAGTGACTCGAAATGCTCAATTTGCTCAACGGGCTGGGAGGCGCACCGGCGCCGACTCGCTACTTGCTGGTTTGCGCCTTTCCAGCATGCGTGATTTGGCTTCACGGGACAAATGTCTAGCGTTTCAATGCAGTCCTCGGTGCGGAGTCAAGTGGCCCTTCAGTGGGCTGGGTCCCTGTGCGGCCTGGTGCGCCCATGTTATCCGTTCGCGGTGTTATTGGGACCCGGGTTTCAGCATTCGTGCTAGTGCAGTGCGCGCCCTTCCCGGTCCTCGGACGGACAGGGTCAAAAAGAGCAAAAAAAAAATACTGTCGAAAACTCGCTTGATTGCATGTAATTTGCACATGAATGTACAATAATTGTGCTGCCTTGTGCAGTAGAACAAGCACCAGCCGTAAATTCTCCGGTATTGGCTGGACTTCTGTGGTTTTCAAAATAATTCTTTTCTTAAAAAAAGCGCCGTATACCAGCCTAAGGAGAGTACTCTCCTTATCCCAGCCGAGGCCTTACCTGCGCGAATCTGGCCCCTGATGCACATCAATCAACCAGAATCTGACGTTTTCCTTTATAAAAAATTTGGCATACTTGTTGTTTTCTGGGTGAGGGCAAAGCCAAGATGGAAAATTAATTTAATTAATCTTTTAACTTTCATCTTTACTGTCTGCACTTGAAAATTGATAATCATATATAGATAAGAATTTGATGATGAGTGTACAATATTTTTCCAAGATTGTATGACCAGGAAATTGAAATAATAACTCGCAATATTCATTAGTAACGAGAGATAATAACAACAAAATTCTACCCAGCACATCAATTCAACACTGTAAAACAATTAAATTAATATTTCAAAATATTAACGCATTATATAGAAGCAGAGTCATTCAAAGTTATGTATATACCTCTTTAATCAATTTCTAAATTTTACATTCCTGCATCCATTCAGGCAGTCATTAGCCTTGTTCCAAATTTATCTGGGCAATGTTCAAATCGTTAAAATAAAGCTGGATTTTTTCCGGTTTCAGGTAGCATCATGATTTGGAATTGCATTTTTTCCCATTTCCTTTCATTCTGCGAATGCTCCGTGCTCCCTAATCTAGAGAGAAAATATGTGTGGCTGCGGAAGCGAAGAAAAGCGGGTAACATTATTCCTCGATTGCGGCACGTGTTCGTCAGCAGCGCAGCCTTAAGTAGGAACTAGAGGAGAGGCTGCAGAGTGTTTGCGCTGAGTATAATTTAGCCGCAGAATCCAATTACATGATTCGTTGCGGCCACACACCGTGCTATCTGTCCGCCAACATCTCTCGCTTCCTCTCTCTCTCTCTCTCTCTCTCTCTCTCTCTCTCTCTCTCTCTCTCTCTCTCTCTCTCTCTCTCTCTCTCAGTTCCCGGGTTGCCTCAGCCGAGCGAGCAAACACGCTCATATATCTCTTAATGCATTCGGGCCTTTTATTGGCAGGCAGAGGCGCGAATTCGCAGGTTGTTTTCACTTGAATTACAAGCCGCGCGCCGCGTTTTAACGCGCCGAGTGATATCTTGAGTGCTTCACGTACACAATCTGCCAGCTCTGCTACTTGATATCGACCGTAAATTGCTCCATATTCAAAGGATAGTGATGATCCCTATTGCAAGGATGTTGAAACTTTCCTATTGTTGGGAGCAAATTTTTTTATTTAAATAAATTAAATGTCCTTAATACCATTTCATATTTATTGAGGTTTTCTAAGTTTACCGACGGTTTTGTGAAATTTATTTCTGTGAAATCAATTCTTGGAAAAATATCCAGCGGTTCGCAACCAACTAATAACAGGGCTGTTAAACTTTTCTCGCCAAAATAGTTGAACATTTTTAGACGCTTTTTTGGAGCAATTTAGTCGGTTATAGACGTTCTTTCGAGACATCGTTTCAGCCCAATTAACACGTGTTTAATTTCAAAATTTAGCACTTTTTTTGAAAAATCTCACAATTATGTTCAAATGTCCTGATATTAATTATTTTTAAGGACAATTTGAAGTGCATAATTTCTAAATTAGCCCGATGTCCATTTACCGACTCTTACTCCTCATTTTTCCCACATTATGAAATGTTTTTTCACTTTGTCATGCTCTGTTTTCGCTAATAACGTTGCGTTATTGAATTTACAATCGCGCAGAAGACTGATCAAAGCCCATTGTTTAACGCTACCAGCATTTTGCCGCCGGCGGCAGCCAGTAAACAATGCGGGCAGAATGCTTTTACTCCTGTGTTCGATTTGTTAGGCAACCTGTTCGACGCGCCTGTCCAACGCAAAGCATACGCACCCGCCGCGTATGATTGAGTGCTTTGCTTATCTCGTCGGGCAGGTGTTTTACGCGACGTCCACTGTCCAATATTTCAGCTCGGACGGCGTACTCTCACGACAGCAGTGTATGTTATAATATCTCCATTCAATACAGCTTGACAGGACTG
The DNA here is from genome assembly GCF_949628265.1 of Cloeon dipterum. Lineage (NCBI taxonomy): Eukaryota > Metazoa > Arthropoda > Insecta > Ephemeroptera > Baetidae > Cloeon > Cloeon dipterum. The sequence continues at coordinate 23,249,763 of NC_088787.1, forward strand.
CTCTGAAAAATGGAACGTTTTGGAAAGAAATGCTTGAAAGTTAAAAAAAACTCAATTTAATTCTTAGAAGCAAGAAATATTCTGATGTATTTTCCACAACTTCTTTGGGGCTTGTTTTGAAAACAAGTTCGTTCAGATATGGAGGAGAAGCATGAGCTTTTTTGCTTGTTTGCAAATGACGACAGTAAGAAGCTTGCCGTTGAACTTGACAGGTCGAGTTGACAAGAAGTAACATCAGTAAGTTGCTCAGTAGATCGTGGCAAATCGCACCCGGCGTGGAATCTATCGGCGGCATTATTTTTTCTTCGTTTAATCTCGTCGGGATAGCACTCAATTCTTGGAAGGACAGAAATCTGGCCGGATCGACTTTTTATGGAAGACCTGTTTGACTCTGGATCTCGTATCTATTCCAAGTGAAAAACCTTTTTGTCGGACAAATAAATTATTATTATAGTTGTTTATTCTTACATTACAATATACAAATACATCAATAAGAAAAGTCAGAATTATATATAAAAAAGTGAGAAAACGCACCGTTCCTGGCAAACAACTTGATAAAACCTTGCTCTTGCGAGCAATGTCGAAATTGGCCTAAACTAGACGTACAAAAATTTGCGAACACATGCGCGCTGCAAAGTGAGGGAACTGTACAGTTGAACAGGATTTGAGTATATGTGGCATTTCGTTCCAATATTTCACTACACGGAAGTCAAAATCATTTGTACCACGTTCTGTACATTAATATTGTTGAAATGAAAACCGGATATTGAGTCGCGAAATAAAAATTCACGCTCTTGGCAATGAGGAAATTCAATTTCCGGTTTTCATTTCAACAATGGAACATTCCTCTAGTGGCTTCTTCAGTAGAATGTTACCATTATTGTAGATTGAGGGCATTTCCTATTTTATTTATATTTTTTGAGTATAAACGTTTTGACGAATTATTACTGCATTTATTGGTGGCAGTTCCAGACAGAGTTTGCAAGAGCCTGAATTTTTCTCCAAAAAAAAATGTAATGCAATAAAGAAAATACCATAGGAATAATTTTACTCTTGATTAAAAAAACTGTGTATCCTTCACTGACCGGATTCGTGCAGAAAACTTGGTGGAATACTTAATGCACATTACGACATCCACAATCTCTTATTATTTCCAAAGTTTAGTAGTTTTTGTGTGAAATATTTCATCCATAGGCCCACAATTTATTTCTGCGTGAGACCTGATATCACCATTGTTTTAGTTTTTTGCACACGTACGCAATTTTGCTCAACACCTGAACATAAGTTTCTCGGCGTCTTTGGTCCCACCGACTAACTTTTCCTATTTTCGCAAGACAAATGGGTGCAGGTGTGTCAAAAGTTGGCAAAACAAGTTTAATTGAGATGCAAGCGGCCGTCTACGGCGAATTAACAAAGGAGAAAAACAAGAAACTGTGTCACCAACGTGCTTGGCTTGCCGAGCAGGCGGCGGCAACTCGCCAAAAGTCGAACACGTTTTGCAAATTGGATTTCTGGACCTAGGTGAGTTGTCCGAGTGGACGTGCGTCGCATCCTGAGCGAAAAATCTAGATGAATAGGCCGGTTAATGGAGTTTTTATTTTCCATCTCGGGTGTCCTTTGAGTCTCGTAATAGCCTGGCCGACGCGCATCCAATGCATATCTGAAAGGGATCTGCCGGAGAGAAATAACGCCAGCTTGGGTCACTCTCCTCCCTCACCGCGCGGGTACGTCTCTCTCTCGCTCTTTCCCGTGGAGAAGAAGAAGAAGAAGATGCCTCCGCCATTAGAACCGTCTAATTGTGCTCTGTCTCGGGCATCCATCCGCTGCTTGATTGAAAATCGATGCTCGCCACCGTATACTAGCTTTCAAACCCGCACCATCGGCCAAATACAAGATTCCAGCAAGAGAAAATTTGAATAAGATACAATGTGGTTGCTGTCACCAACAAATGGCTTCTTTTAGTTCAGTCTCCACGGAAAGAAAATAAGCTATTTTTAGTTTTGTTGTCGTTCAAGGAAAAGATGCCGTGTTTAAGATTTTATCCTGCAAGAATAATAAAAATAAAACGTAAAATTGAGAGAGCACAAATTTAAAGATGTAGCCAGTAGCCGTAATTTGGATTATGAACAGTGAATCGTTAAAAATTCAACAGAAATAGCTAGGGAATCACCTCGTCGTTTTAAAAATAGAACACACTTAAAAGATTTTGCTTCCAGAAATACAAATTTATTCTTTTAAAATTGTTTCTCAATATTTTCAATTATTAGAAAAGTCAATTCAACAAACGTGTGAAAGATCGGAAAAATCATCGAAGACAGTGATGTGTGTCGTATTTTTTCGTCTGTTCTTTCAAAAATAAAATAAAAATTCATATTTAGAGAACAACTTGTGTTTAAACGAATTTAAAGCCATATATATTTGATAAATCTCCCTCCTTAAAGAAACAATATATATTAAGCATTCCCTCACTTGAACTCCAAGGAAATCCGAGTCTTTTTATTACAGGAGAGCATGCGAAATGCAGGAATTTTACTGAAAAAAAGCGCTGAGTTTCCCGGCTGCCTGTCTCTCCTCTACACAAAGCGTGGAGGAAAGAAAAAAAACGCGCGCCCTTCTCAAATTGGTGTCAGTCAGTTCGTTCTGGTGAGACTCGACTGCCTCAATTTCGATCTCTGCTCGTTCTCTTCCGCGCACTCGATTGTGAAGGCGTCTGTTTTCTCGGCACACAATTGCCTTGGGCGTGTCACTACATTTTCTATGGCCATGAGGCACCTTTTTACAATTAGAGTTCGATCCGAAAAACACTCAATGGCCATTTTGAAATGGTGGGAAATAAAAATATATTCATCTACTGACAATCACTAAAAGTACTCATTCATTGTATTCATTATTTTAATCGTTAAACATTTGCATTAATAAAAAATGCCCTAGCGGTCTAACTTTTTAGCCCTTGAATCTATCTAGAAGTGAAAACAAAATTTTGCGTTCGCTCTCATAAACTGTCTTTTTTGTGAGATGGTCTACTCTTGCTGCAATATTTTATCCTTTAGCGCGTAACGAAGAGTGATAGGCTGCTGGTGAAAGAACGGCGAGCTTTTTCCCTGACGTCAACACAACTTTTAAAAATCTTAAATAAATAACAAAACCATGGACGGGTTGTCATCTTGTCTTGGAGACCACTCAATTATTTAAGAAAATTTTCTTTGGAATTCAGACAATTTACAAAGAAATAAACAAGGTTTGGAAATGGGATCAAAAAATGTCATATCTGCTTACGTATCAAAGAAGAATTAACGTTTCAAATTTGCCTTAGCTCCCTTCTGCGTTGAGCGCAAGCAGATAGATTTCTTGAATTATTCGTTTGATCCATTCTCCTAAATGAAATCGCATCAACTGTGTAATTTATCCGGCAAAAAAATTGTATTTTGTTGATAAATGCAAATGAAGGTAGAAACACGCAAGGTTGTCATATTTTTCAATTGAAATGCATCTTCCACGCTTTACTCGGTTTATAGCAAGTCGTTTTTTCTTTTCTCTATACAAAAATGTTCTGCTCAACTAGTTTCGGCTACTATTCAGCAGAAAATTCTGTAGAAATATAGTAAAATTAACAGCTAACTAAACTCCAAGGAAACTACGTATAATTTCAACAAGGAAATATAAATATATTTATTTTTAATTTTTACAGTGAAGAAAAATCAAAATGAAAAACTCTATTGAACCAAACCCGCCGACTCGATTTTGACTAAAATTTTAGAATAGAAAAATTACAGGAATGATTTTTGTCGAACGGTATACAAGCGTCTGCAAACTAGAACGCACAAAGCACATACATATAGTACATATATACACATGGATTCATATCTAGATTGTTCTAAAACCATTTCACGCAGAGTTTCTTGAAACCGTCATGCATTGTATGGAAAGTTTACATTTTCATTAGGAGTGCAGTCGTGCGTAATGGATTATGCCAAGTGTCAGCGGCAGCAGCAAGGTTCGTCGTCGACTGACGAGATTCACCAGTCGAGTAGACACACTGCATAAAATAGAATTACTGTTGGTAAAGAGTGTCGGCAGAAAGGCAGAGCTGGAATCGCTTTTGTCACGCACCAACTCAATAACTGTGTCAACGGAAGCTGTAAAATGCAATTTTGTCGTTCTTCATATTTCAAGCTCGCTCCAAAATTGAATTAACTTTGCACTGGATTGCTGATTGCGGGCGGATTGAATGTGTTTGATTTTGACCGTGCTGCGAAGCCATGCCCACTAATTGCTTTTGAAACAATTATTCCGAGCGTTGAATCCGTTTAAATTACTCAAAGTACTTCATTGATGTATTAATTATTGCTAATATTGAATTGATTGATCAAAGGATAATATAGAATGCAATGAAATTGAGTATTCATTTGTCTGTTTTAAAAGAGATTTAAGAGGAAGGAAAATTAACTTTTACTAATGAAACGGACATTTGAATTTTTTTTCTTTTTTGGTTGTCCATAAATCTAATGGAGACTAAGGTAAAAATTGTTCAATGAAATAATTTTCTATCGATATTTTTATTACTGAAGTAGCTTATAGTTGACGCTAAAAAGGTATTTAAAAGAAAAGATTCACTTAAATGAATGAGAAATCGAAATTTAATATGCATATTCTAAATTGAATAATGCATGATTTTATGTTAATTTTTTGATACACAAAATTTGGTTTATGGTTAACAGAATATTCATTTGTTTCCTTCAGTAAGCCACAAATAAGAGCAATTTTAAATTCGTCTCGAGAAAGTAAACGAACCGAGGTGAATGGCTGGAAAAAATGTCAAAGGTCACACGTTGCACAACTTAGCCACAATTTTAACGATGAGTCGTGCCAGAACCGCGAGGGTGCCATATTTTATTTATATTCCGGGCGCATGCACGTGACCCGCAGTGTTTATTCAAGTACGCCATTCATTCGGTGACACTTTTCATACCCGGACCGCCGCCAGCTACACTCACGTATGTGTAGGTATAAATTCTATAAAGCTTGTGAATAGTGTGTTATTTTCGCGCGCATGCATATGTATCGCTCACTTACACTCAGGCACTCTTTTTTTTATTCCGAATTCACCGTCGCATTGGAATGAGCGATCGTAAATTTGGGTCAATGGCCACTTCAATTGTACCAACTTTCATTGGCAGCGCGCTGCAGGTATTCAGTTCCGATATTAAAATTTAAGTTGCTCTCGTTCACATGGGAACAATAAAATTCACCCTCGCTAAACACACGAAAGAGATTTTTTAACTATCAAGAGAAAAAACTCAGGAGTTGAAGTGCGATGCACTCGAGGAGGTTATGAAGTTTTCAGCTGAAAATAAATGCATCTACCTGCAGTCTGTCTATTTCGCTGAAATAAAGTAGATTTTCTTGCTGAACTAGTTTGGGCTGCTGATTGCAGCTATAACATGAATTTTGTTTCAAAATAACACATGGAAATAAATTTCTATGTTTTAGTCTTATTTTGAAAAAAAATCCAAGCCCTTTTTTGCTTAAAATCTGCAATATTTCATTTTTCAGCTATCGGGTAAGTGGAACATAAATTTTAATGCAGACAGCTGCCCGTTTTACGGCTAGTTGTTCATGTTAACGGCAGACTGCATATTTTCCGACCCATTTTCCATTATTTTAACGGCTGGCTGCTCAGCAACTGCCAGCTGCCAGTTCCGTCAATGAAAACCGCTTAGCCGTGGTGTGCAGCAAAAGGATCGTATTCCGCGAGATCTAACTTAACATATGCGCGTTTCAAAGGGTTCCATCAGACACCGCAGTGGAGGCAGCCGAGCGTGTTGCGTCGAAAAGGCGAATTGCCGAGTGAGAGAGACGTACCAATCAAGCCGCGCGCGCGAATCTCGTCTCGCTCACTTCCATTAAATAACGCGTACGCACCTTGATTACGAGATCACGAGAAGCGTGCGCCGAGCAGCGTCGTTCCATTCAGAATAATTAACTTTTGACCTAGCCTCGATCGATAAAATCGGCAGTCGCGCGCCATCTCGCCCAAAACCTCAACCCCGACACGCTTGTGCCTCCAAACAATTGACAAACATGGCACAAATCAGCAAATCAAAAACGCATGCACAATTTACTTGAAACTTCTGAATTTTCCTATTTTTGTTTAATCTTAAATATAGCTAAACGTTTGTTTGTTACGTTTATTTAGCCTTTTTTTATCTTTGCTACTTGAAACAGCAAAACAAATTAATTAAAAGAGGGAATTATCTGCTTTTATTTTTAATCTGTACATCTAAGTGACTATTTTTAGTTCATTTAAAAAAATGAACCGGGCGTTATGTCGAGTTGAAGAAACAAATTTTTAGTGTAATTTATTGATCCCGTTGAAATATATGCTGTCAGCTTTCAACTAATATGAAAAAAGCTTAAAAATAAAATAGTGCGGACATCATCCAATTCCAAAGCAATCATTACGACTTATCATTTTGAATTTGACTTGAAACAGCCAATTTTAGAAAAATTAAAAAATAAATACATACCAAGAAATGGGTAAAAAGTGCAAGCCATCAAATTGGCTTTAAAGCAGTATTTTTTAACAAAATCTTTCAAAGTCTTTCAATAAAATGTGTTGAGATAGTGGGAATCCGACAAATTGAGGTCCAGAAAAGAGCATAATGTCAACACTGGCTTGTTGAGTTCTGGCTTCTGTCCCTCCTTATGCTTGAAATACATAAAGTATCCTAGTAAGCTGCATATTCTACGTGCAGTTATATTGAACATATTATAAAAACATTCAAATTAAAAAGTATAAAAATGTTTACATTTTGAGCGTTAATGAGTGTTTAATCTGAAATTTCCCATCGCATAATATTGATGGGAAATTGTAGAGGATTGCACTTTGAATATACATTAAAAAAGTGACTTTTTTTCCTCTATATGATCCCATCCCGCTGAAATCTGATAGCCTCCCACGCCACTCTCAGGACAAAAGCGCTTTACCAACCATTGCAAATTTCTGGGAAGAGTTCAAAGGACACTTTTGGTACGGATTTGCGGCGCGCAATATAAGTCTGGCGGCGCACACTCAAATACACGCATGGAGGCGTCAAAAAGCGAGCAAAAGCAAAAGAAGCGTCACACACCTGAACACGCACGTTCGAATGCTGTCGGGGCCACTTTATGTTCCCGCTCCAAAGAGCACACGTGCCTCAATCAAAACCCTTTTGAAGGCACACACACTGACCACTTTTCTCTCACGTGCGCCCCCGATGTGTGTACAATTGCTTGCGGACAACGCAAAAGCATTTTTTGCTCGCGTGCCTCCTTCTGACAAACAAAATTCCTCTCGCTCTGCTAATTTAATTTTGAATTCTTTTTACGAACAGAGGTGGGAAAAACGACCTAGAATGTGTATAAAAGCTTAAATTGTCTCTGGAATGCTGTCAATAGCAGGAAAACAATTATTATTTGCTTCGCTACTATATAATTCACATGTTTCGACTAGTATACGCTGTAAAATTGGATTATTTTCGTTCCAGCTATTGAATATAGTGACATATTTATCCTAGTGATGAAAATCTGCTATCCTAAATATATTTATGAGTATTCCTGAATAAATTCGTTGATTTCTTCCGAACTTTTTATCCCTGCGGTGTATCAATATGCAAATATATTTGGTGCCAATCAATTTTTTTTCTTGAAAGTATAAATTTATTTAGAAAATTTTAAAAGTCAAGCCAATTCAGAATTAATGATCGGCTGGTTCTCGCTCAGCTGCTAAATCAGCAGCAATTTAACAAAAAAAAATGTGCATGGTAGTTTTGTCGTTTACAAAAATACAGTGTGCATAAAAATATTACAAATAATTAGTCACACAATAACAACCAATCTTTCACTTTCTTGTTCACTTCGTTTTTAGGTTTAAGGTGTTTCAGTTTGCAGTTTGAATCACCAATATTTGATGAAGGAGATTTTTAACTCTTTTGTAAGCAGACATATTGGTTCGTTCCACTGCTGAATCAGTTTCTTTTTGCACTTATTTAATCTACACCTTTTATTCCCTGAAGCTGAGAGTGAGTGAAACTAATCCGAAAAGTTAGTCGAATGCGATCAACTCGGGAGTGAATTTAATTTGTCACCTCAAGTCCGCTTTGCGAATCGCAAGTAGTGCACAGTTGGTTTCAGGGCTGCGGCTCTCCACTTTCCACGGAGTCAGCATGATTCGCACACAAGACAGAGAACGCCGCGTCGGAATTAACAATTAATTTGCATAATGTCGGTTGGCTTGTCAAAGTGTCGCGCATTGCAATTAGTGCAGAGTGTCGAGAGTAACTTTTTAAATTAGTCTGTCCAGAGATATCGGCTTCAGAACAGGACAAGAGACCATTCGCGTAATTGCACAGAGCAAAATAATACAACTGCACTGTGAGCGGAATGCATAGAAAGTGCACAGGTGTGTTGCCGCATTGTGTGGCGCCCCGAGAGGACCGAATGTGGGACACACAACAGACCAGAGGGGGACAGCATTCTGCATGTGCTGCATTACATAGCAAACTTGGCATTTATTCAATTCACCAGCTTTATTTGTTTACTCAGCTCGGTAAACAAATTTGTTTTGCAAATTAAATAAATAAGTTCATTGTAATTTAAAATTGACTAAAATAAAAATTAAACAAATCCAAATAATAAATGAGCAGGTGGAGCTACGAATTCAAAATGTTCAAAGCGAAATTTCAAAGTCATCTACTTTTAAAGATATTAAATAAATTCCCTTAAAAATGAAAGAGCGTTTGCTATAATCGATCAGCTTCTCTTGGTTTTTATTTTCATTTAAAAGACAAACTGCTAGGAACAATCAACTTAAAATCACAGGAAGAATTCAAATCACGTATCACAACTTTTAAATTAAGTTTGTTCACAGCTCCACTAACTTACGGTTAATCGATTTTTGAGCAATTTTACGAACCTGGGTAGCGCATCATGGGGAAAATTGGTTCCTCCCCTCGCGCCGGATCACATGAGAGCTTTGGGAAATTCAATCAAAATGATAAATATTCATCGTGTCCACCCTGCCGGTGCAATCAAACCAAACCATCTCTTCTCGTTCCACATGCCTCCGTCCGCCTCCGTCCAACGGAAAACCGAGCACCACATTTTTTTGGTCAGAGTAAAGAGTCTCTGAGCTTCAAAAGCAGACGCTGCCGCCCATATTGACATTTTGCTTAATGACCTTCCATCGAAGAGTAATTATTTACTAGGCTATTTCACAAACTGCTTTTCACAGGAACTTTATTGCTAGACGATCACTTGTGCTGTTCAAATGAAATGAATTAATTATATCAAACAATAGCAAAACACATTATATGTTATTGACGTTTCTAGGTTTTTGTGCGGTGACATATACGTAATACTTACGGCTTTTTCCAGTAAAAAAATAAATTTGAAGACAGTTTTAATCAGAATCTAGTTGAATGGGAATATTTGACTCATTTAGTTCAAATATATTTTTGCTTAAAGCGTATAAAAGCTAATTAATTTGCGTTAGTTACGTTTATAATAACAGCACATGGATTGAATCACTTTACAGAGAAATGAAGCTAAATATATCATATTTAAACTATTGTAAATCCATCCCTCTTAACGACTCCAATTGTAATTGTCTGTTACTAAATCACTTATGATTCAACTGGTTCTTGTCCTTAGAGTTTACTATAGGGAATTTGAATGAAGTAGGACTTCAATAGATTTATGTGAAAAAACGGCAGCTGGTCAAATTTATCTGCGTCCTATTCTAGATCGCAGATATTTTCTGCACGCCAATCGGTGGCTCTCAGACTTGGATAAATGTTTGTTTAAAATTACATTTGCCGGCGAAATTTACTGCCGAACAGAACTAGCAGTGCGCTCTGTAAACATCGTTATTTTTCATTGTTTCGACTGCCGTCAGAGTCAGAGCCAACTTTGGCCATTTTTTGCGCTACTCCATCCGTGATTACTTCCATATCTACTGCCGCAGATAGAACCTAGCATAAAAGCTATTTTCGCCGTCAAATAGTTCATATAGAGATAAATTTGTTCGGAATTACCTTCCCATCGTAGCACAACTCCCACAAGGTTTGCCAATACTCCTTCCTGATCGCGATTTCTTCATTTTTAATTCGAACTATTTTCATACTGCTCCAAAAACCATTAAAACTTGATCATCACCCAATGAGATGGAAAAACGCACGAGATTTCAATGTGGAGAGATTTTAAAATGGAAAGCTGCATCGCTGCACATATATTCACTCAAGTTTCCTTTTTTCTTTGAAAGCAGAGGTCTGCTGAGCGTGGGCGTCGCGGTATTTGATTCTTACGAGAAACGCTGGATGAAAATAAGGGCATGTCGGTGCATTAACGCCTTTAATGAGAGAGAAGAAGCGAGAGGAAGGAAAAGTTGTGAATTTAAGTGGAACGAAAATGAGTCGAGAGACTCTCGCTCAGTGTGTTTAGCGTTAATTTTGCGTATAAATTGCTCGCATCGAGTTCCGCGCGTGTTTCATACTGAGAGAGAGAGAGAGAGAGAGAGAGAGAGAGAGAGAGAGCCAACATGCACAAACAAGTTCTCACAATTCGTAATCCATGCGCTCAGCCAGCCGAATGTTTGCGAAGCAAATAATTTGAAATTTGTGCTCATGTTCTCTCTCTCTCTCTCTCTCTCTCTCTCTCTCTCTCTCTCATTATCATCTTCATCATCGTGCCATGCAGTGTAATTTTAATACGTTTACAATGCAACGCTGGGTACAATAACGCGCATCAAATGAGGAACTGGGAGCGAGGCACGTGTTTGCCTTTGCCACGTTCCATATATTATGTTTGAGTAATATATTACGAATTTTCTCACTTAACTCAACTGTGCTATGATTTGAAATTATAGCTTGCACCAATATTGTAGGATGTACGCAAGGCATATTAATTTAATTATTTGTTGATTATTTCGTAGAAGGGAAATAATTAACACAAGTTCGTTAGTGGAGCTCATATAATGGTTCATTGCAATTTAGGGTGGTACTATGTACAGCCCTATGGCTTCACAACATTTTTTAGAACATGCATATTTAGTTGGAATAATGGCTATAAATTGTTTTCATGCGTGAGAAAACTCCCAAAAAACTTGCAAACAAAATAAAAAAAACTATCCTCAATCATAACTGCAATCTGAATGGCGGACATAGAGTTGCTTTAGGCCGGACCTTAACAAATTTAAAAGGTTGGAACAGATCCATGCACGAGTCAAGATGCACAAGTTTGGAATTTAAATAACTTAAGACTGCTAAAGCATAGAGTCTATGTTGCTCAACTGGAGGGCAACCCCCTACCCTTCTGCAATTTATCATCCATTTATATCCTGTCGGCTGTCACAGTCTCCTCGCATGCAGGACAACGAAAATTAAAAACAAACTATGATGAAAATTGCGTTTTAACTCATCAGAATGTCACACAGAAACCACGATTGGCACCCTTCGACGCTATCAGTAGGTAGCCCTCCAGCAGTTGCACAACAGTCTTGACTCCCAGATTTGCGCAACGCGAGCAAAGCACAGCAGTCATGTGCGCTAACAAGAATTAAAGACGCACGGTCATTAGGCAAATGTGGTGAAATGTGGCTTTTTTTAAACGCGTCCACCCTGTGGGCCATTATCTCAATTGACGTCTCTCTCGCCAGCTCTCTACTCTGCACATTCAAATCTGTGCGAGCGTCAAAATATGCACGTATACAAGCAAACATATATTAATTTTTCTTTCACGTTGCGCAGCCAGTTTAGCCCCCGGGGGCACGAGCGGAGCACAAAAGCGAGCGAAATGCGAAACTCGCCAATTTATTTCATTGCGACCGAAAGAGAGAGAGAGCCTATTTTTCCACTTCTTTTTACCCCCGACGACAAATCATCGTCAGTGGTGCACGGTCCCAAAGCTCTGCGTGCGTCGTTAATTCCGCAAAGAGGATTTTTTCATCCTTTGAGGTGCAATTCATTTACATTTGAAACCATATGATCGTGCAAGAACGGTTCTTTTCATCTACGCGTGCAACGTAGCCAACCGCGCAGACAATATAAGCGTGGATTATAGACAGCGAGATTCGCAATTAGTGTTGAGTGCAGAGTTTCAATTAAGTTTAACTAGATATGCGCCATTATTACACAAATTTATTACAACCAATAATTAAGACTAAATCTAAATTTCATCGTAATGAAAAATTACTAGAGAAAAATTAAACTTGATTTACTGAAATTGATTGTAGTTTCAGAGAATGTTTTGAAAACAAATATAAATGATTTCAAAAAAGGCGGCGGCATTCTACTCTTCAATTATTTTTTGCTATAACCATAACAACGCGTTTTGATTGAAGCACTTAAGGAATTTTCCGGAGCTATTGTGGGAGTGCTGGTGATTAAATTATTGCATTTAAAAATTAACAATTATTAGGAAATTTTGTTCAATTTAATCATATCCAGTCTGGATTCTTGAACTAGAAATAGGAAGACCCACTGAACTCCGAATTTTTAAACTAGCCGAAAATCATAGTTCCAATTTGAACCATTGTTAAGATTATTTTTGATATAGGATTGAACAAGAATTATTCAAAGTTGAAATTAAATAACGCCTAAAACGTAAAATAATAATTGCAAATGATCAAAATTTCAAATTAAAAAATTCTTAGATGTAATAAAAGCTCATCAAACTCAAAAATGTAAATATTTTGACAATGAAAATAATATAATATTAAAAAAATACCACAGCATAGTTGTGTGTTTGATCAATAGAAAGTGACAAATCTGATCTCGCATTTGCCCATCAATAGAACGAGTGTCATTTGACCTGTTTGCCAAATCGATTGACTGCTAACGAGTCGTTCACTGCGAGAGTGTAGCGATAGATTCAAGTAATAGCATGTGCCTCTACTCTCAAGAGGCCAATTAGGTGCTCGTCAAAATCGACTTGCCTTGCTTGATGTGCAGCTATCGTAGAAAAAATATGTACTTCATACACTGAGAGACAAGCAAACGCATTTTCAAGTACTTCATGTTCTTCAATTCAGGAGAGTTTATGCTATACTTTATATGTGATCCATCAGAGAAAATTTATTTTGATTTCTGTTGCTATGCAGTCTAAATCATAATTTATTTTGTACTCTAATAGAAATAAAGTTTTTCGGTTGCTGCTAAACTCAGGTAAGCATGCATACTTCCTAGTTGTTTTATATTATCAAATAGAAAAACTAAACAGCCTAGAAGATTTACAAGAGAAACTCAAATTATTCGTTGGAATGTTCATAAAGATGCAGTAATCCATTCAAAGTTGGTTCCCGATCAACAGATGTGCTGGAAAACTTACCTTTGAACCGCACAAACGCTACATTTTCAGCCGATATTGTCCTGGAGTTGCTGTTGACAATGGCGTGTCTAATTCCTAAGATTCTTGAGAAACCTTTTCTGATTATCTTGTTTGTGTGACCCGCAAGAAAAAGTTTTCTGTTTATATCTCATTATACAGAAAAACACATCCCCTGGGACAGTATGAAAATAAAACCAACGGCAAAGTTTTCTTTTCTCTCCAAGCGTGATATTCCACAAAGGAGACTATTTAATTGCAGTGACATCTATAACAACACTGAAATTCTGCTTTTTTCACAATATACCTCTCACAACTGCTACTTCTTTGCGCTCAATTATAGAAAATTATAATTCCAAAATAAATTTCTCTCTGTCGACACTCGAGCACGTTTTCTGTCACTCTGGCCGTTACAAAATATTCTCTGGCTTTGTTGCATACTCACGTGGCGCAGCATATTCAATTTTATTAACATTTTCGCTCATTCCGCTCCAACATTCAATCGCGACAGTAATCAAATGCTTATTTCTGCGTGTGCGTCCGTGCGACGGTATTTCGACTCAGGCATGGTGCCTGATTTTGAAGAAATATTTATTGAACAAATTTTCAAAACGGATTCTGAGTTCCAATTTAAAAAGATCTAATTTAAAACTGATATGATTTAACCATTTTTCGGTATTTGGAACGTCATTCTTGTAGAACATTGAGGAACATCGATATGTAGGTGCACCTGAGTCATACTCGGGGTCAGGTCCATTGTCCAGAAGCGCACACTCAACATCAGGTTAGCTATTAGACGGGCTGGGGTCCCGACGAGTGGCTGGTGGAAGAGAGAAGCGAACAGTCACTTCCGCAACTTCCGCGCCGCCGGCCTCAGAGCTCGATCGACTCAGGCCCCTTCCACGTGACGCCCGCCTTCATCAGGTGGTAGAACCGCATCACGCCGCTCAGGGCCACAACCTAAAACCGCAATAAAGGCATTTTAAAATATTTTCGCACGCATAGAGGATAATATTAAATTTGATCTGTGCGCCTTCAAACGCTACTGATTTAAGTTTCTCTTAGAGAAGATGATCCTCCTGATTTTAATATTTATTGTTCCACGTTCATATAACGCACATTTTATTTCCTTTGCAAGGCATTGATCAGAAAAAGCATTTTACGAATCAAGGAGAAGTTTTATCAGACATTGGAGCGAAAGAATTGATTTTTTTAAGCTACATGGCTAGTCGATGACAAAAGCAGAAGAAATGAATCCAATCTCCTCTAGCCTTCCATATAACTGTCTAATATACAATATATTTCTTGTTATATCGAGAAGGAAACCTATTAGCTTTTATTTGATCCTTATTGAGACACAAATGTTTTCATTGGAAACTGATTTTTCCACCACACACATTTCCAGAAAATATATCTGTCACTTTTTCCAAATGTATCGGGGACTCATGGATGGAGAGAGTTTTTAGGTTGAGTGGCGTGACTACTCTAAAGATTAAATCACGTTAGCGAATGGATTTGAATACGTAGGAATATCAATCAGCAGAGAAAAGCTTAATTTGATAACGCTCGAGGACAACCAGGTCACAAAACCTAGACGATAAATGGCATAAATCTCTTCGACAATTATACCAAGTCAAAGCAATAAATTGAGATATTTTTGTCCGTTCAAATAAGCAGTTTAAGATAATTTTTTCACCAAATTATTTCGGGAAGAGAGAGATGCAATAAACGATTTTTTTGCAATTCGGGCAGGGGCAGCGAGAAGTTCAGACATACAATTTTTCAGGTCTTATAAGAAAATAATTAAAGTTGATTTTTTTCCTTTGATAACCATTCAACCCTGAAAAAAATTGAAAGAAAATAAAATGCAGTTAAGGCGACGGTAGAAACGAAATCTTGAAGTTTGGAGGTAACCATGCGCAGCAGCTGAAGGGCCAAAACAGCTATTTTCTCGTACAAGAAATAGTGATATTTGTTTCTATTAATTTCATAAATATCGTCACTCGTCGTGATTTTAAATGACACGAACTATGTAGTGCTAATATTTTTAAATAAATCTCGATAAAGTTGGACGCAATAATAAATTATAATTAGAGCCATACTTTCAAAGTTTTAATCCGCTAGGAGCTAAAACCAGTATTATTTACTATGGTGTCAATGCAACCAGTGACAATAAGAGGGAGGCTTTCAAAGGGGATAAATGAGAGAGCGGTATGGCGAAATAACTAGAGGGTAGCTATTGACCCGTACCCATTGTTTAGTCCAGCTGAGATAACGACGAAAGTGAGTCTTAAATAACCTCTGGGGCCCGTTTGAGAGAAAGAGAAGAAAAGTCGACTGAGCTAGTAGGTCGGCCAAGAAGCTGATGCTTTTTACTTTTTACAGCAATAGAGAAAAGTACATTAGAGGAAGAGAGGAAAGGCGAATGCTTGCGCGTCTCGACGCATTCAAAGGGAAAGGCTGGCTCGGCTTCGACAGATTTTACGAGGCGGCCTGCTGCTGGCTTTATTTGACATGCATCTCACGTGAGGGGCGACGAAAAGAATGGCAAGTTGTACTCACGCTTAACACGGCTCTGCACAAATAGAATACCACCTCGGCTTTGCAGATGGCGTCGAATTGCTGCGGAAGCAGAAAAAGTCGTGTCACTCCAAAATCAATCGCAAATTGTGAGATTTTTTTATTAGAACCTCTGCTCAGCACATCCCGTGGGCTATGAGCTCACCGAGTCCCAATAACATAGGGCCCGAGTGGCCGCAGAGGAGCTTGGGCCCAATGTGGCCATCTTTCGCCTTCACGCACCGAGGTCTTTTATTGAGACGCCAGACATTTGTCCCTTAAGCCGCTGGAAAGGTGCCAAAACCAGCAAGTGGCGTCTCCTACCAGCCCTTTGAGCTATTTGAGCATTTCGAGTCACTAAACTAACCACCTTTTGCCATCTTTGACATTAAGCAGCCAGCAATAGATCCCAGAAATGCTCAAATGTCTCCCACTACTTTCACACTCTTGAGAATGCTTTAACAATGCGAGCCAACGGGCTGATTTTTGTGACAGATAAAAATGGATATCAATCTAAAAGGGGAGATGTTCATGCAAAAAGGAGATACATATTAAAATATGCGTGGTGCCAGAGAAAAATTTCATGCTCTTATACATATCGAATGAAAATCCTCTCTTCACCGTAAAAGCGATTAAAACGCGTGCCGAGCAATAAAACAAGAGAGGCAGGGCATTAACTAAAACGGGGAGTTTCGGTCTGAAGCGAGAGGAATGAATAAGTAAGCCGGCGTATCGGCCCTCTGCTCACCCTGTTTACGTGGTCTCTGAGGACATTTGAATAAACCATGGCGACCGCCTCGAGAGCCAAGAAAGCCACGCAGCCCATAATCCAGGGAGCCACCAGGCCGGCCTTCTCCTGCAACAAGACAAAAAGCCCAATGCAAAACCCAGCAGTAGATGAGATTTGCCGTGCGAATTGGATCGAAGAGCTGTGCGAAAGAAGAGTGAATGAACTCATTAACGCAGTGAAAAGTGAGAAAGGAGGTCCTTTCACATGCATAATTGAGCCAGTGGATGACTCTAGACACGGGGACGACTCAACACAGGCCGCCAACAAACGAAAACTGCAAAGAAAATACTTTCCCATAGCAGAATTGCATTGTGCGGTGTTGAATTGAGGGGTATTTAAGACCTTTAAAAGTGCACAATTGTGACCGTTTTAAGCAAAAATTGAATTGATTGTTTAAAGGTGAAACAATTACCTCTGTTAATTGAAATCTAAATTTGTTTAATACACAAATAATAGCGTTAGTCTTGCACTTTGATAGGCAGGGAATTCTCAGTCACTATCGATGATATTTTGTTGGAGTCGAACTAGACAAATCAATTGCATTTAAAGCAACCAAAAGTTGATTACACCGCAGTTGCCATTTGATAATTTTGAATATTTCACGCTTTGATTCCGGATTCAATCCTGGTATTCAATGCGTATATGAGCATTCTAAACTATTCCAAACTAATTTCACGTATATTGATTACCAATGTCAGCTAAATGTAAGCCAAATATCAAATTTTAATTTTGCAGCACGTGGCCTGTATGATAGAAGTCCCCGGTTGAACTCTTGGTGATTGTGTCTTCTTCGTATTCGATGAAAAGAAAACTTGGCGTTCTGGCTTTTTAATTAAATCTGCTTGCGCAGCTGCGAGTCGTTTTCATTATCTCCCAGACGAAATTTTCCTTTTTATTATATTATACGCCACCGCGAATATGAATGAAAGGGCGGAAAATTCGAATGGGCTGCCCGTCTGTCCGCTGAATGCTAATTCGTATCCTTTCAATTCGGTGACAAATCCGTTGGCATTCAAATATTCATTGGCCGCGCACACGGTGATTTGCATCTCGCACAGCAGCACACTCGGCCGGCCGCATTGTTCGGCGCTTCTGCTTGTCCGCGACCGCGAAACGCCGGATTTTAGTGCTAACTCGATTTCCAATCAGCCGATCCCCGAAACTGATTGTGCAGGATTCGCTCACGCGAGAAAAACGAGTTTGTTCGTGTCCATTCCACCGCCTGTCAGCTTGGTTTGCAGGCTTCATTTCGATTACTACTGCGCACAGATTGCTATGGTTGAAGCTCACTGTTTTTTTAGGTTTCATGTTTATTAAAAATTAAACCGAAATTATTTGGGCTTAAGAAAAAAATATTTATAAATCAATCAATCAGACTTGCGTCCTTTCAATTCTTGATGAATAATAATTATATATTTTGACTGAAATAGTTGCAAATAAAATTCGGAAAATTAAATTATGAGGTATCTGCATTGACATTTTGGATCAGGATTTAAGGGTTTTAACAACCAACTAACATTTTCTGGTTCTAAGTGTAATCCATTTTTTTAAAATGGCAAACAACATGAACTATTCTATCAGTTTGTTCAAAAAGACTGAAAAAGTTTGCAAGACGAGTCAAGTCAAATCAAACTTGGACGGCAAAAGCTTTCCAAAATTAAGAAATTTTCTTCTCCCTACGTAAAGTCTCAGAGGATATCTATTTTCATGATGAAAACTAATTTGGTGCAGTTTTGAAGGCTGATTACAAGGAAAACATTCCTAAAAAAACTGAATCCAATAAATCCAATCAAAAGTTGTTTCCAGTGCCGACGTGACAAGAACTTGGATGGCACTACTTGTCTTGTTTTACTTCTATTCCAAGAAAAGCGGAGGGGAGAGAAAATGCAATTTTACAAAGTAACAGTAATTTTTCCTGGCCGGCGCCGTTTTGACCCACGAACAAAGTTTGTAGCGTGACAAAGTGCGTCGCACTTTGTCGACTTTAGGATTAGCGTGGCGGGTTTATGTCGCGGCGACCTCAGGAAAGGCGTCGTGTTGGTGCCTCGATCTGTGCCATCAATAAACAAACCTCGGAGCCGGCGGCGCTCGTAAAGCGCGAGAAATGATTATCAAAGCACCGCAATATAAGCAAAGCGCCCTCTTAACGGCCCCGCAGAGGCCCTCGGCCCCTCCAGAGCACTCTCGGCGCAAAATATGTTGCCATTTACGACCGAAATCTGGTGCTGGTGCAACATTTTCGATTTTATCAAAGTGGTGTAAATAGGGCAAGGAATAGCTTTATTTTGGTATTTGGATACACTCTATAAATTTTACGGACACTGATAATTTAAATCTGGACATATACAGAAAGAGCTAAAACTGGCTGGATCTTTTTGGGGGAAAGGGAGTCATGATTTGCTGAAAATTCATCGCATCGTTCAGAAATTTGAATTCTGTTTGAAATATTTGTTTTATGTAAAATTTCCAGGGCGAAAAATCGATTTGTTCTCATATTTATTTTTAAGTGAATAATTTTCTGTTGGGAAATACATGATTTTCTTTGCTGCTCTTAGGAATTCAAGTGGAAATAAGAGAATAAAGGGTTTTTTTTGTGTCTCACCTTAAGCACTCCGACGAGCAGAACAACGCTGAGCAGCATCATAAAGAGTTGAGTGCCAATAATCGCGAAGTAGGCAATTTGTACACCTGCAACAAAGAAAGTGTGAGAGAGAGCAAAGTGAGTGGGTTAAAGAGACGATAATTCCCTCTTCAACTGCCTTGAAAAGTGTTTGCCAATATTCCTCTACTGCGCTTGACTCGCGTTCGTCGTACTCCCATACTATTGTGTGCACGGTCGGCTGTTTCGTTTTTTATTCTCCTTCGAAACGAGCGAACGCTGCGTCTGCAGCCAAGACTGAATATTGAATTCTTCGCCGTCATCTGCGCCGCCGCCCCGAATTTCCGACATTATCGAAACTTAAACTGCTCTCCTAAAACGCTTTTCACATACCGATAAAATTTTCTGAGCTTCGCGCTCTGTGTTCGTCTAGAGAGAGTATTTTTTATATGAAATATAAACGGCCTTTCCACATGGGTGATTCCTCAAATTTAACACCGAGCCGTTGGCTCACATTGTTGAGCGTCAGGAGAGTAGATGCTCTGATCTTCTTAGTTAGTTGAGTGCATGCTTTGCGTGCATGTTGCAATGTGAGATTATGAGCGATGTTTGGGGGTCGAGTGCGGGCTGATTTGCGCCTGCGTTTGATTCATTTGCATTATAATTAATCATATAACAAGAAGAAAAATAAGCCTCTCGAGTACAGGCTGGTTGGATTCTTAGCTGCATTTACTGGGAAAAATAGCATACATTATGCGAAGTCTTGTCTTTCTAAGCCTTTTTGCTCTGCAAAATTCACTAGGAAAAATTTATTTTAAACCTTATTTTCTAAATTTAAAAAAATTAAAATTACAAAAAGTAAGAGAGTATCAGATAGAAAAATTGGATGTTGACTCATGCTACGCATTTTGAAAAAGAATCATGTTGATTTATTAATTTCGCAAAAAGGTCAAAGTCAAATTCAGCGTATGCACATTACACATACGGCAGACATTTCTCCTCCAGGAATCAATCATGCGCGGCTTTTGAAGCAAGTGAGATTCCAAGAAAGAGCACGGAACAGAGATATAAAAGCAGCAGCAGCGATACGAGGGCACTGCGATTCCAGCATAACGAGGCCACAAGTGTCCTTTTGCGCCGTGCAGAATAGAGCGCGCGCGATAGCAAAAAACGGAGACTGCTTGCTTGCCGATGGAGCAACCATGCATGTGCACACACTCACGATCGAGCAGATACCGCTCACATGTGTGCTGAATTTATTCCACATGGCGCGTCTGATAACAGCGTGAATCAATTCGGAATAAGGCGCCGACGGCGTTGCCTAGGCTACATTCAGCGCCAGCCGAGAGTGCAAATTACGATATTCGTACTCAACGCCGGAGATAGAGACACCGAATTTGCTAACACCTTTAATTAATATTCCTTCTGCCTCTATGCACGACGACGTGCTAATTTATTTCCAACAATACACACCTCGAAAATCGTTCCATTTTATTGTGAAACGCTACACAAACGCATTTCCTCATTATTTCATGGTAGATTAGTATAAAAAAGTTCCACTGCCGTCAGCATGCTTTATAGTTGGTTTAAATAATAAATGTATCCATCCCCAGAAACCATGTACGCATATAACTTTGCCATGACAGCTAGCAGTGGATGGTAAATAATGCTGCGCGTTGTGTAAGCACTAAAATAAATATGGATACGCAGGATTGTTTTTAAAAAAGCTAATTTAAAGGCACACTTTCAGAGTTCTCCATACGCAGAAAAAAAATATCCGGAATGCTTTAACTTGCAAATGGTCACAAACAAGAATATTAAAATGTTATCATGAAAACGATTTAACTTTTTCATTGGAGCCTATTGTTTTAGGGTTGTGTGGAATAAAAAGGTTTTAATGTAGCGTAGAAATTCAGCTGTTTTTAAATTTCATATTTATGAATTTATGCCATGTTTTGCTTACTTTATAAGTAAATTGCAAATTCACGCAACAGGAATTTTCTTGTCTGTTCCACCTTCCTTTATTAGTTACAATAATTTAAATATATTCATTTCAATTTGGTGAAAAATCAACTAGAAATAAAATCAACAGAATAAATTTCATTTTATGTCCAATTCAGTTTACGCCTTTACACCATAATGTTTGAATGTTTCAAATAATTTCCACGAATGTTACAGCTTTGGCCGAGATATAAAAAATTCCGTTGATGCTTTTTGACACTTTCATTCAGAGCGATGTCAAAGCCGAATGACGCAGCCTGTAGTAAAGTAAACGCCGCAACCGGGTCGTCCTGTCCGTCCAGCGGGGTGCATAAGCATCTCAATATCCGCGGTTGTCGAGTGCGTCTCCCTCGCAGCAGAGGAGGAAAGCGTCGTTGTTGCCGGTGGCGGCCGTTTTAATATTTCACCGGGCGCTGAATTGAAACATGGGTATTTCCAATCTTGAATACACACCAGTTAAAGTAAGCGACGGGGGCGGCTCTTCCTACCTTATGGTCGTTTTTGCGACCGTTTTGAATGCACAAAAAAAACTAGATTCGGGCATTTCGAATATGATGTGCTCTAAAAGCGGAAGGCAAAGTAGCCGTTGAGAGGCTTTCGATTGCCGACCGAATGGAAAGGAACGGTTTTAATGCACGAGAATTGGCTGGCGAGGCAGTCGTCTTTGAAAGGATCTGGCTTGTCGCAGACCTACAAGCAAAATAGTTTACAGAGACCGTCTTCCCCTGCAAAGCAACGCAAACACGGCCCGAGCTGAGTGCCTGTGGTTTTTGCAAACTTCCTTGTCGCGTTTTTACGTTTAAATCGAGTCACTTTTAACTCTCTCTCTCTCTCTCTCTCTCTCTCTCTCTCTCTCTCTCTCTCTCTCTCTCTCTCTCTCTCTCTCTCTCCCTCTCTCTCCCTCCCTCCCTCTCCTAAACAAATTAAATTTCGTTTCCTTGTGCAAATTTCTCTATTTTTTCTTTCGTAATTAGTGTTAATTTTAAAACATGAGGAAATATTAATTATAACTTTTAAAGATCAAACCCATGAAAAGAGGCAGTCGAAACTTTGCTACATTTTTGCGTCTTTAACTTTGAAGATAAAAACAAGATGCTATATCTGATTGGCCCAGCTCTTGAACTTTGATACCAACCCCCCATCTGGTGTTGGGCAACGCGAATGTACTCTCGCTCGTGCTTTTTTCTTTGATCTCACCCTCACCATAATAGACGTCCTCGAGCTCGGTGAATTTGGCCTGGTTGACGCTGATCCGCCAGCTGTAGATTAGCACCACCAGTATGGAGATACTCTGCAACAAATGTGAGAGACTCGATTAGCACTCGCTTAATTGGCTCGTTTGTCTTTGCGCGTTTGATCGCCTCTTCAGCAGCCTGCGCGAGTTAATGCAGGCTCGTGCCTGTTTATGGCCGCACATTAAAAGGCCGACTGCTGATGTAAATTGACGGGAGCGCGAGCACTGCTGCTGATGTTGGCAAAAACGAGGCGTCTGTGTAATTGCACCGGACGTTAGCTAATGCCTGTTCATCCCCTCTGGCAACTGCGTGTTGGCGTAATTCAATTCGGAAAGAAATATCTAAAATATATTTAGCTGGACCGTATTTCGTTTCATAGAGTTTACCTCCCCAAATTTTAAGAACGGTCGTATTTTGAATTAAAAAATTGGTCAACCGAGGAAATTAAAAGTTCTTAGTAACAACTTATTATTTAATATGGTTATGACATGTTCAGGGACATGTGCGTAGAAAACATAATTTTAATTGGGAAACATAAGCCTGTAAAAACTACGTTGGAATTTTTGCAATTGCGGCTGCTGCGTCAACTAAATTATCACTGGACAAAGAGGGTGGCCAGTAAAACGTGACGTCATCACTGTCCAGGGTAATGCCTAAATTTTTTATGAGAGTTTTGTGCTGTTAGGTTTCTGGTTTATCAGGTGGAAAAATATACTGGATTTTTTCGACGTTCACAAAATCGAAATTTTTAAGCGCCTCTGAGCTACTTAAACTATTATAACGTAGATGTATGTATTATATGCCAGAAAATATTAAAAATAAATTTAAACTATAATGGTAAATTATGCCCGTCAGAAATCGCAAAATGAAAGCTTACTAGCGCGCTGTGGAAACAGGAAAGACGATCTTCTGATTCACTATCCAAGTCTGTTGCAAGACGGCGGGAAACCTTGCAGTAATAGTCTAGTGAATCAGTTAGTGTATCGCTTGATTTTCCTCGCTCTGCCAACAGCCTTGTGTTTATTTCAAACACACTTTTGCGTCGTCACCAAACACTGCAATAACGCCTTTGTCAGCAACAAACAGAGTTGATTGCGAAACTTAAATTACGCGACACAGTAGTCGCGTACTAATTATTTATTATCGCACAAGGAAAGTTTCTACCTGGCGAGGTCGAAACAGGCACAGGGTGCGTTGTGTTTGCGCACAAGAGCCCATATTTGTTTGTGTTTGCGGCGCACAAGTGCAGTAAATGTAAGGCGTTGAATTAATTCCTCTCCAGCAGAGGTAGGCGTGACAACAAGTTTCGTTCTACACCCCAACTCGCGGCAACTTCAGCCCCTGTCAGCCCGGCACACCTGACAAGCTGACTCCACGACAGAAGGAAATTCTTTTGTGGTTGACGCATACACTTTTCGAGGATTTCGTGCTCTGAGGAAGAGTTCCGTTGGCGAAAAACTTTTATGCTTTCAATTTAGTCGAAAAACATGCAGCGGCCAAATAATGGAAAAAAATCAAACTCCAGAAAATCGGAACAAGTATTGAATGTATGCATGAAGTTTTCTCCTGCCACCCTAACTAATTATGAGCATAGCAACTTAAAAATCAATTTTAATCACAGTGAAATGCCAAATCTACTTCGTTATTCCAGATTGATTATAATCTTATTTAAAATTGATACCAAACTGGTCGCAATCCTGCTGCATTGTGCTCACCGAGCAGGAAAGTTTTGGGCCTGTGTCAACCACGCGCCGGTAATAAAGTAGCATGCGGAGAATTTGACGCCCAACTGATAATACCCCTAGGGAGAAAAATTGCAAAAGCAAAGGCGACGGAGCCTGCGGAGAATGCGGCCCCCATTCGGCCTCTCTTTATGCTTCTTTTCCGCCTCGAGTCCTTTGATGACCGACATTCCTCCTCGTCTCGGTGCGTACCAAAACATTTTTTGCCGATATATTTAAGGTCCTCTCGACGCACACGTCTCACGCTCCGCCATTCTAACCATCAAAGTGATAAGATAGAAATGCATGGAACATGCTCCCTTTAAATTTGGTCTTATGAAAGGACGGCATGAAGACACTTTAGTGAAAATTCGATCAAGTTGAAAAGCAAAAACTGAGGATGAAAAACACTGATTGTGAGAGCCACTTCAGATCGTCCACCTGCAACATTCAGTTCCAAGTAGCATCCAATTTTAGAAAATTATGTCCAGCACCGGATATTTCATTTATGCTGTGAACTTTCCGATATTTTCGAGCGATAAAATGAAGGATAATAAACTCTGAGTTTTATTTAAGCTTTTGACTTTCTCTTCATTAGAGAGCAGTTTTTGATGTTTTTTACGAGACAGCCTCAATTTCGCTTTTCGTGCGCGACAGACATATCGCCCGAGGGGGCACGTGCATAATTTCGCTATAAAATTCTGGCATCGTAATAAATCAAGAGCGACGCAAGCGCTCGCAATCGGAAAGCGCGCTGGAAAAGAGAGCAGTGAAATTGCGCGCGCATTTTTCAGAGTAATTGCATCGGTGTAAGAATGTCAAGCCGCGAGAAAATTTACAGCGCGTCATTTTCACCGCGAGCACGCCTTTTACGTGATTAAAATGCCACAAAGAAAGAGAAGAGGTGGATAAAAGAAGGAAGCCGTGTGTTTTCTAGAAAAGTTTCTAATTTTTTGTTCTCTCTCCCTTTTTGCTTGTCATTTAGGGGCGGGCTATTTTCAACGCGTGCGAGGGCGTTTCCTGCCGAGGACAATAGAGCGTTTAACTCTGCCGTGAAAGGACCTTTTGCAGGAGACCCAAATGGCGAAGGCCGTCGATTATTTGCGTCAGCGAACGCGACGTTTCCAGAGTGGCCTGTATTATTCAGAAATCGCGGTGTTAATTTTAGTTTCCAGCTTTGAATTCAAACTTTGCGCAGCGAGGAGGAAGAGTTTTAAATGATTCTCTTTGTTCTGCTTAACTCCTCTTACCTTGCATAACCCCGAAATTTTAACTTTGTGAAAAGGAAAAATTTATAGTTGCCTTTCTGTTTGAAATTGTTATTCACTTAATGTTGTATTGGTCAATTAGATTTTAATTTTGTATTGAACATAAAAATAACTATGTTAGGGTTTAGTTTTTCGATTAATCATCTCGTAGCAACCAAATAACCTGCATATAATTAAGAAATTTCGGGTTCATATGGAACCTGATTTTGGAATCCTCAAAGCAAGCAATAGTAAAGTGCCTTGGACAAAAATTGTCGTAATAATAATTTCTGGTACTCTTTGAACTGCATTTTCAGGAAATAACAGTCCCTTCAAATATTTTTTCCGCAACCAGTCAACACTAAAATAAATACTAAAACCAAAGAGTATTTCTCACGTGTAAGTTGTATAGGAAAATGAGCTAAAAAATGTTCTTCAATCATTAAAACAGCGTAACCAGATAGGAAAGTGCAAACTGATCATGACCCAAATCCAACCACGCGCAAGGAGAAAATAATAACAACAAACAAGGTAGGGAAGCGCTGGAGGCTAACAACGACGCTCTGGAGAGCAGATAATGATATGAGAGAAACTCGAGAGCGTTTGCAAAAATGCACGGCGTGGTTTACTTGCGAGCAAATGGTTTGCAAGCAGCTTTAGAGGCTCGCATTACATGTTGTAAACATATATAATTCGCAGTATGTTTGTGTGTGTGCAACTTGGTAATTATTGCTCTGGCGTGTGCCGGCAGCAAAACTGGAGCGCGCAGATGTGTTTTATGCAAATTCAAACGCGCGACGAGGCGGCCCGGAAAGAGCACCGTGCGGTTGTCTGCCTGCCTCTGACACACACGGTGCAAAAAGTTGCGGCCCTGCGAATGCGATGGACACATTTATTCGGACAACACACACTCTCGCAAACATGCAAACGCCGGATTAGTTTCACAGCCCAGCCCCGGGAACGAAAACTTCTCTGCTCGTGCCATTCGCTTTTTCGGCTCCATCTGCTAGGCAAATTATGCGTATAGTGATTGACACAAGGATTTGGGTTTCTGCTGCTGGAAAGACAAAAACATCGTTGAAAGATGTTTTCAGACGTTTAAAAAGTGAGTGATGGGATTCTGTATCAGATGACAGAATATATATGTTTTGGAAACTTTCATGAATTAAAAAGTCATAAATTTTATTTTATTCTCATAATAATGCTAACATCGAATATTTTTAAAACTTTACCCAGCACCGTATTTAGAGGTAAGGAGTTGCATAAAAATCAGATAAACAGCTTGAAATCTCGTTTATCTTTTTGATATTTTTTTGATAATTTATTTCTTCATATAGCGGTTGAAAGGTTCTGCATAAATCGCTAGTTAAACTCGCTATTAAATTTTGTTATAAGTGAGCCCTGATTGTGAGAAAAGGAGATGGGAAGCATTCGAATTAATTTGCTCCTCTCTAGCTCCGGCACTTTATTCGCTAAGCTAGTCAGAGATCTGTTAGAGATCCATTTTAACTTGAAGAATAACCATCGCGAAACGCAGCAAAAAAATTACAATGCCATGAGACTGACGAGTAACGTCTGTTTGCAAGGAGAATTTTTGTTTGATCAAGTGCGACAAATTATTTCCAACCTTGGGGAAAAAGATTTATACGTATATACTATTTGCCGAGCGACGGCTTTGCGGAATGTAATTAATTGCAGTGGACCGTCGTTTTGCCCTCGGGAAAGTGCTCTAGGCAGGCAGGCAAGAGGGAAATGCTCTGGGGACGGGGATTTTTTTCCACCGGAAGTAACTCGAGCGTAAATATTGTGCTATAAAGGGTAGATTGCCGCCGGCTGCTGATTTTATTGGCCTGTTTACCTGACTTGCGTCGATATATATATTGTTTCTGGAGTGCCGACCGGATTTCACCAAATAATATTCTGTGAAAATCGCTTCGGAAAATATTGATTTAGAGCGATATTTCGGTCTGAATTCCAGAAAGGGGTGTAATTTGGACAACATGAACGGGATGTTTGTTAGCCCGTAACTTTTATAAGCCAATTTTACATATCGAGTGCTATCTTTGTTGAAAAATATATAAATCACACGTTTTAAATACAGCTGAAAAAAATGGAGCAAACTCCAATAAAAAATTAAACCAGTAAATTTCAAAATTTATTTCTATGAAAAAATATACGCATGTACCCTTTGGCCCATTTGTTCATTGGGCGATTTAAATCCATTACCACTCGTAAAACGAAGGGTGAAACGCACCTAACTGGGAAATAACAAATAATACCCGCGGGGCTGGCGTTTATCGAAGCGTGCGGTCTCGATTGGAATGGAAATAAAGTTCAGGCCAAAACGCGTTGATTTATTATTCCGCCGCTCATTTGCGAGCGAAACTTGCGTTCCAACTCTCGTACGCGGTAGCTCTATTTATCAGCGGCGCCTTTTCGTCGTTCACAAACCCCGGTTCGGTGTTGAATTAAATTAGATTGCTCAGCGCGCCACCCGAACAAAGCGCAGAGCAGAAAAGGAAAAATCCACCACCGCGACGACGAAAGAAAAACAGCAGGTATAATGCGTCACCGCTTCTTTTTTTAACGACTGATCTTCACTGCTCGTTTTTCGTCTGCTCTCTCGTCGCTCGCTCCTCACCCAAATCAACACAAACTTGGTCCCCCTTGCCAGGTGACACGCGAAAATATTGCTGGTCACAAAGCTTCCGCGCCCACATCGATAATCCAAAATTCAATTTAAATCTACGTGTCGTTTGTTTTTCTTGTAAAAATTGACAACTGATTGATTCTTGCAACTCTTTTTACTTTTGAAAAGCTGAGATATAAAAACACGTATGATTCAATGCATTTGGAGACTATTTAGGTCCTCACCCGCCATTCATATTTCTTATGAAACTGTTAATATTATGATAGCACGTTTTCCTTTCTCAGAGCAGGCTTGGATCGAGAGCAAAATAAAGACATTTTGAAGCCTTAAGAAGTACTTATCATAAAATATCTTTAATTTTAGCATTGTGGAAACAATTAAAGTAATTTTGCTGTCAATTTTTGTCTTGTTCCTTCTATTTTTTTTTAATTTAAACGAGCGTCATTTCCTACGCAAAGATTAGACCAGCATATTATATTTAATATTTGTTTTAACACATTTAGCCCTCGTGCATTTTCATAATTTCTCTCCTTTCTTTCAAAACTCTACAAAGAATATAATTTACGGAAAGCAAGCAACCCTTTTTAACATCTTGAATATGAACAGGATATAATCCAGAGAAAGTAGGGACTTTGTTTCACCTGAAGAGTGCCGACGCTGCATATTTGCACTAATTTTAATGAAAAACTCAAGAGTGGAACAATAACGCGTACTAAGTCACGTAGCGCGAGAGTAAACACGGTAGAATTTAATTACACGGCTTCGAGACTTTAGAACGAGCTAATCCCGCGCCGAGCCATCTCTTGCAGTGTCGCCAGCTAGCTTTTTATTACGCTGGAAATTGGCCGAAGACTAGAAGGAACTTCGGATTCTCGTCTTTTCGCGGCGCCGACACCTCTCTTTCTCTCTCTGGCCCGAGGAGCAGGCCAATTAAACTTGGTTTTCTGCCCCGGCCCGGCTGAGAGTGGCGTGCAGCTGTTGTCAGCTGTCAAGCCACCATGCTTGTTATTTTTGCGCAAAACCAGACCGCACGGCTTTCAAATTAACTTTCACGCCCGCTGGCTGTTTTTCCTCGTCTGCCCTGAATGTTATCCCAGAACACGCGAATTAGACGCGTTATTCGATTGAAATATAGGACCCAGCTGATCCCATGAAGAGGTCTTTGTCTCGATTGACAGGATCCTATCCTAGGTTAATTCCTAAAGACCTCTCAGCCGTGATATTTTTAGGCGGTAGTTGGCTAAACCAGCTCATCCGTAGCTCTGCCTTGACGACTGGGCATTTTGCACGTATGTGGCACAGGTGACAAGATTTTTCAAGTGAAGTTTGTTGAAAAGCTTAAAGTTATGAAATGTCCAGTGCCCAGTTTTCTCTTGTTCTTGTCAGTTTCTTTTTTCATGTATGTAAACCGGTGGCTAGCATGGCTTGCGCAGCTTTTTTTGTCAAAGTATTTTGTACTTATTAGCAAATAAGGGCTAACTACCTTATCCGTATTGGCTGGGCTAGCGTGAAGACCTCTTGATTATAAAAATTAGGTAAATTTAAATTAACAAACCACGGAGCATAATTTCATATTCAAATAACAATACTTTATTTTCTATTTCCTGTCAGATAGTAAATTATGGATGATAAAGCAAAATCAACAATAGTATAACGGTCTAAAACGCGCGTTCAATTAACTGCTGATTATAAGTTGGTAGATGCCAATGCAGGCAGAATTATACGAAGGTTTTCAATATTTCAGTTGAAATAAAGGGAAAACAGTGTGCGCCAGCTTAAGAAGACCTTTTAAAATTTAGTCGTTAGAAAGGTAAGTATGACACAATTCTGTTAAATTTTCTCTCAAAATGCCAAAAATTTAATCTATATAAAAGCAGCCGAAACTAGTTGAGCAGGAAATACAAAAAATGAACATCTCGCTGTCCACTGAGGAAGATGCATTTAATTTCAACTTGAAAAGATCGTTAAAACTCTGAAATTTTTTAGCTTCTCGCTACTCTTTTTGATTCCTTACACTTTCAGAGGATAAGCATTGAGTATTTATTTGCCGAAGAAGAGAGAAGTTGAAGTAAATTTTTTGTCTCAAAAAATTTTGAAAAAGCAAAAAACAGGCAACAAAATTGCCGGGAGAAAATAAGAGTTATCAATTCGGAACCGTGGCTAATGCACTTAGACCGATGAATAATTCAGCATGCGCGAATAATTAATCTGCCGAGAGAAAAGGGCATGTAACGTGATGGTGATTAAAAGCAGAGCCTCACAAAGAAGCTAAGTTGCGGAGAAAAATGGCGTTCATTCATTCTCTCCCCTTGTGTTCGCCTCTACGCGTTGCAAAAACGAGTGAGGCTGAAAGGCTTCACTGGGGGCGTGTGATGTTCTGCTCTCACTGGAAATTAGGCCAGTCGATCGTGGAAAAACTCCTGAGCAGAGTGCATCAATCGTGAGTCGGATGAAACACGTCTTCAGTTGCAATTAGTTTTTTAATTAAAACTCGAATGAGCTAGGTTCATGATGTTGAACTATGTTTTTAACATTCTTCATTTAATTAACCGGAAATGGTTGTAAATATGATGATAGCCTTCAATTGCAACAGTACAGCAAGCGTTTCACACATATTTCCGGTGCACCTTGTTTTGCCCAAAACTATGATACCCGAAACAGCCAATATGGAATGGTCGAAACAGAAAGTATGGAGTACCCAAGAACGACGCCCGAAATGATTGTGCTCGAAAATTGACGAGAATGAATTAAAAACAAAAATTAATTCCAATTTTTGGACTGTCTCCATTGGGGTGTAAATCAAGCAGAATTTAATTTCCTAGACACGAAGCATATGAAGGCTACAATTTAACTAAAACTTTTCTGGTCCAGCCTCAAAATTGCAGGTATTTTTTCTTTTCTAAGAATTTTTCCAGGAAAAGCAGAACTTTTAGCCCATCTTAATGTTAATGGTTTTCATGAAGCGGTGCCAATTTTCCGCCACTGCTGCCACGCGTCTTAGGTCAAAAGAGCCATTTCGCGCCAGAAGGGATTTCAGCAGTAATGCGTGGCACTCAAGTCCTTTGCGTTAGCTAAGTTTGCCCTCAATTTATTTGCCTTCATTTTATTCACCGCGAGCGGAAGGGCGTAGAAAAAGCAGAAACAGAATCCGAATAAAGATTCATCTAAACTGTACGGTTGAAGCAATTTTAGAGTTTCTCTCCTTTAATGAACACTATTAATAATGAGCGACGAACAAGTGGAAAATTTGTTTAACTGTACATGTCTTTTGCTGCCGATTTCATTGTGGTTTTCTTAAAATTTCTGGTTGCTAACTTTAAGCATAGCAGCCTAAGTTTAAAATTCACTCATCCTTTTGAGGAAAATTTTTTTAAAAAATTTCCAATTTTGGAACAGTTGGCTATGAGTAATTTTATAGTAGCAGAGACGCAAAGTTATCTTTGCAGCTGCGGGCGGATCGTGTTTACGAATGCCGGGGTTAGCATTTCGGGTGCGGCCACGCGTGATCTGATTTGCCGCTTGCCTTTGAAGTGGCCAGCTGCATGGTCATTAATATTAACATCTTCCGCAAAGGCTTAGCGCGCGTGTCTACCCTGAGCAATCAGCCGACGAGACACTGCTTCGCAAACAGGCTTTGCATAATCTGCTCCGTCGGCCGATACGATTCGCCCAGTCAACCTAGCTTCGTCTGCTAATTTACTCTCCCGCGCTGACCTGTCTCTCGCTGATTAGGGCGAACACCTCCAGCGATTTCGCAGAATCACCACCGCAAACTTTGAACCACGCTTTGTGTCTCTCCCAGCAGTGACAAGTTCATTTAGCAAAAGGTGTTAATCTCGGCCTCTCTTGTTTCAAAGGAGGGACTTCTTGATTATTCTGGCTAACTTGGAAATTAATTTCCATTCTCTTTTTCTGGCTTATTGTTAGCCATATCGATTGAAAAAAAATTGATCGTCATGTGACCGAGTTGGCGATTTGTAATTTGCAAAGCCAATTTTTCACTTAGTGAAACCAGCCGGCGCCAGCGCGCACGTAATCGACGTCGTAATTACCAGAGGTTCAAAACTCGCTGCTCGTCGACACTGCATAAACTGTGATAACCGTAAATTATCATTTATTGCTGCGATACTGGAGGGAGAGAGGCAATTAGCTGGCAATTTATCGCTTTTCCAGGTTTCCGGATTAATTTAAAACGAGAACAAGCGAGACGCGAACTTTTAATCGCTGCTGCTGTAGAACGAAATGAAGATTATTGTGTAAATAGGCGAAGATTAGATGCAGTTCGTTCTAAACCAGCGAATTCAATATTTTTTTCTCTTTCCCAGCGAATAAAATACATAATATATATATATATATATATATATATATATATATATATATATATATATATATATATATATATATATACATTATGCGAAATTGCTTCATGAGAAAAACTATTGCTCGCCATTAATTCATTTTTCATTCATGGCTACGCAAAAAATGCCTTCCTTGATGATAACTTGTTCATCACAAGTATGAAAAGTTTAATCAATTTATTTCCTTCCATGCTTTAGAAAAATGCAATTTCATACGTGTTTGCTCTTTTAAAATAGTTTTAATAATATCTAATCGAAATTATTTTCAAAACTTAGCGAGATGGATACCAAAACTTTTCGAAATTATTCAGCGAAACGGAAGCTACCCGGATGGTCCAAAGTTTGAGCCAACCGCCTTTGAAGCGGACTAATTCTGTGAAATCTGGCTGCTGTGTATTCAGTGGCCGTGTTCGCCTTATGCCTGCTAATCATCGAGGGGAATTAACTGAGCAGGTCAGCGAGTAAATTAGTTACCGGTTGACTGGACCAGATTCTAAACCTCTTTGCAAAGCTGTACCCTCAGGAGCAAATTGACGAGTCCATAAATTTGATGTAAATAATTCTGAGCTCATTTTTACACGCTATATATGAAATATGGTTTAAGATATACAAGCAAAAAATGTATATGGTTAATGCTTATCATTGCAATGAAAAAAAATCAATACGAGATTTTTATGATGTGCTTGATAAAGTATAATTCACTAGTTGTGTAAGCCCTTAAGTGTTCGAAGCCGAAACAGAACTGTAGCGCCACCGTAATATTTTCGATTTTATAAGACACTTCTGCTGCGATTTCAAACTCAATCCTGCAAATGTGCATTCCACACTTAATATGTTTTCTTTTGACGTGCTGAAAACCAAAATGGGTTAGCCAGTCAAGGTAGGATCGGGAAAAACTATTTTTTAAATAAAAAATATCTTCCGACGTTTATATTGGCTCGACTGATTTTTATTTTCAGCGCATCTAAAGAAATTATTCTAGAAGCAGAAAGCAGGATTGAGTCTGAAATCACAGCGGGAAGCTCATTAAAATCGAAAGACACCGCTGGCGTCATCTATTGTTTGATTCGAACATTAAGGGCTTACGCAACTGGTGAATTAATTTGAAATTTTTATATATTAATTGATATTAACTGATTTAAAAATTTATTTTAGCACAATACATCGTGATTTATATTAGATATTTCCTATAGTTTAATGTTATCACAGATAGTTTGCTCAATGATAATTCCGTTGAACAACAAAACAAGGAGCTCTTTGTTTTTTAACGCGGATCATTCTCCAAAAGGCCACTCAAATGGATCGTTGTGTGAAAGTGGCGGGTGAGAAGGGCTGCGTGTGTTTAATCAGAGAGCGGATCAAGTTTCAGTGCAAATAGCATTTGAATGCGAAATTAGCCAGAATCAACAAGTGCTGCGAGTTGATGCACAGCCGACTCTGCGGCAAACAACTTTAATAACGCAAAAATTCCTTCTGCCACGGAGCGCCGGCCAGTGCTAATTAAATCTTGTGTCGCGCCCTTCCAAACTTTGTGGAAACATTATTGCTTTTCGTTGGTTTTTGGGAAAGGGCCAAAGTTGCTATATTATATGTATATGCTTGATTCTTCCCGAATTTATCCTTAATTTGGTTGGTTCAAGTTGAATTTAGCTCATTTAATCGATTTCAATACTTTCAAATTGCGTATAAACTTTTTGTTATCAAAATGTTGTTCCGTGCAAGTGAAAAATAAGAAAACACTAAAAATCTCTATTTGCGTCTATAAATATTACATTTGAAAAGTATATCAGTTTCAAGTTTATTTCTTTGCAACATTAGAAAAAGAAGTTAATTAGTTTCCTTACCGTCGTGTAAATGGCGGCTGTAATGGCGGCAGTCCTCGCGTGCAGGTGGAAGCACCCTTTTGTATCCTGAGCCAACACCGTGTACGGTCCGACCAGCGGAGGTCTCATTTTGCTGAGATGTACGTTCACCGCTCTGCAAAAAACAATGTGAGCTTTTTATCTCTATTATCATTTTAGTCTCAGTAAAGATCCTAGAGAAATCGTATAATACAAATTTCTATTTAAATGTAGCACTCCTAAATTTGATACAACTTAACACCTTCTAAATTTTTATGATTTGCAGGACCACCATAAAACGTAAATACTTGTATAATTTTGTTAAACTGATTAAACTTGGTACCGATAGCCGATAATCGTTTTTATGAAAAATATCATCAAATTCGAGTTTCAAGTTCATCCCATCGATTGAAAAATGTTAGAAAACTGAATACTTAAAATTTTACTGGCTGATATATTGCAATAAAAAAGGAAAATGTGTATTGCTACCACGACAGGAGTATTTTAGTCTGCAAAGATATTATCTCCCGCCCATTAACATTCATTTTCCAAAGAGCAAGAGGGGGTATGCAAAATGCGATTGGAGGCCTCATTAAAACGAGGCAATGCATCACTGCACGGCGGAAGAAATATGTACGTATATGGCGCTCCTGATGGATTGTGCAGCAGCTGCGTTTCTTCTTTCGACGAGATGAGAAATTGATCAAGGCCGCGTGCCTCCTTTCTTGCCACGCGGGTAATCACCCCTTTCACAATACGGTGGAAAAATCGCGGTAGCGAATATTGCACCTGATGACTACTCACTTTATCCCGTTAATGCGCCCGATCGATATTTAATTACGACCAAGTGTACACGTCGCAATAATTCAAGTTTGCGCTGGCAAATTTAATAATCTGCAAGCTGATCCGATCTTGCTGGACATTTTTGTATTTTATTTTTATTGATCGGGTGTACGGTTAATTGATTATTTGCGTGGTGGCTGCAAGGCGAAGTCTCAGAAAGTTGGATAGACACTTGACCGCAATGAGGTGGAAATTTGTATAGTGCAAAATAAAGCCGCTCAACGCTAAGCACAAAAAAACGAGTTTTGCCCTAATTGGAAAGCTTATTTCTTCCTCCTCAAAGCTCAGAGCAAAATTTCAAAGGCAATTGTCTGTTGAACAAAAACTGTTGCAATCCGATGTTTGTTGGTTTTAAGTTCCTACAAAGACGGCATTGCCATTAGTATCTCGATTCGAGTAAAAAACTTGAGCTGTTAGTTGCTAGAAATTATTCAGTCCAGAAATTCTATACACGCTATACACTAATTAGTTACGTGATATTACGCTTTTAAGGAGAAGAATAAATAATTATTTACCTTACAAGAGAGAATTTCTAAGAAGCTCGCAACCATTTTAGAAATTATTGTCTTCTGAATAGCCACTAACTTCCCAATTTTTCCAAAAACATTGCTAAAATTTTAGGCAGTGAAAAATACCTCATCAATAATTCATAGACACATAGATTTCTCAGAGACCAATTCATTTCCCTCAATATTCTTCTCAAGTATCCTTACCCATATAAATCCTCAACTCTTAAGATTTGAAGAAAAAAATACGAAGCCATTCACCCGGGCCACTGCGATCATACTAACGAAGGCTTCCACCTGAGTGTCGAAAGAGGCCATTCAGATGAACATTTTCCGCTGACTTAACGGCACGAAATCATTCGCGTGTGCTCTCGTTATCAATAGCAAACCGCTCCGAACTCCAAAGAGCCGTTTTGCATTACGAGGCCAGCAGCTGCTGGAGGAAAACGGATGAATAGGGAAAAAGATGTTCTCAGCTGCGAGAGCGTCTGCTCGGATTAAAGTTTCAAGAGGCTTGCAGACGTCGATGTTTGGCCCGCGTTTGTCAGAGTTAAAAGTGTGCAGATGTATTCCTGCAAAAGCGAGAGGCGGCTTTTTGTTGATTGGGGAAACATTTGCTGATTAGATTGTCTCTCTCACGTTCCCTCCCTCGTCGGATCGTGCAAGAGTGATGAGAGTCGCTCCTCACTTGGCCTTGCGTGCGAAATTTACGACAATTGTGTCGCGAAGACAAACTTGTTAGCGAGCAAATCTTGATACTCGTCGACTCGCTTTCTTTTTACAGCCGTCTCCAAGAGCAACACAGCCTGCAAATTGAATTTCTTTTCCTGCTGCGCCAAACGAAAGAAAACTTTTGAACTTTCGCAATCCATTCCAATCAAAATGTTTCTTTTATAGAAATAAGTGTGTAACTCTTTGTCTTCATTGCCAGCGTCGCAATCATCGAGGCATCAAAAGTGTTTTGAGTTATATTTAATTTCTTGTGCCCGTTGACGTGGAGTAAGTCTTTCATAGCCAATTTTATTTTGTAACTCTCCTTGATATGATTTTCTTTTTTTGCTTTGGATAACTCAATTTTAATACTAAATTTTGCACACGTTTCACAGAGTTTTAAGGATTTCTATTAACAGTTTAACATAGTTTAAAATGACTCTGATCTTCATTGCATTACCTCGTAATCAGTGAGCTATAGCGCAAAACTGCTGTGTTAATGTTTTAAAGGCTGTTTTGTTCACTATGCGCAAATGCTGATGCGCTCCTTTTGCCATCGTTCCAACTTTTTAACTGCAGTGCCTGCACAAAACTCAATTTCATCAGAGCAAACACTGCATGCTCTGATAAAATATATAAAATTGACTCAACGCGGCGATCGAGTTTGCACAGCGGATTTGCCAGCACATCTGATTGTGACGTTTATATTCGCTGCAAACGACGCAAATTGTGCGCACCGACGAAAAAAGAGGACGCTATAATTTTCAATCGATGGAAAATAAATAAATCAACGCAGCGTTCACTTTTTCCCAATGAGTCGGATCTCGTATTTCAGACTTTCAGAGACACATTTGCGGCTGTGCTGCTCCTCCGCTGAGAAAACAACGGCGAACTCGTGTAAACTGAATTGTGAAGCACTTTGGCGAAGTTTGCCGACTGCTCGTGCTGCAGAATTAATTCCCACACGAGACAAGTTGCTCTCCACGCCCGGGGCTAAGGAGACGCACAAAATCCCGCGTGCACTTTTCCTTTCCGGTCCGATCGAAACCGAACCTCCTATATAGCAGTGCAGGAATGCCAGGAGAGGGTTGCGGTCACGAATTCCTCTTCGATTCGGTAGCACACCAGTATAATCGTGTGTTGTTTCAACTGCGGTCTGCCATTCCACAAATTGCGCGCCCCTGCTACATATGACTCAAGTTTCAGTCTACATTGTCGAGGATAATGTAGAAACATTTAGTTTGTTTGTTATTGGAATAAATTTAAAGTTTTATAGATTGCAATAAAAACTCGCAAGGGTTTTAATCTTTATTATACTACTTGCTATAACTTTCAAAATTGCATCTCTTGGAATATAGACGTCATGATAAATCTTTGGAACGGACTTGCTATTTATCAAGCTCTATCTTAATCGAATTATATTAATGATTTATATTTTTCAATGACCTAGCCTAGAGACATTTGCCTTTTTTCTCTTTTTGTATATATGTAAATGACATTGGAGGAATAAATAAATAATTAGATAAAATCAAAACCTAGATGACATATTATGACTGCTCTTTCTCAGTGTGACCTATGAAGTTGCTCATATTCATTGATACTTGCTACGTTAAAAATCTCACACACAACATTCACGCGTCCCATTTCTCGGAAATAACTCGTCCAGGCAGAAGAGTTTATAACTTTGGTTCCGCTGCCCGCCTGACACCCAACTTTCTGCAACATTTAGCTAGTCTGTAGTAGGAAGTTGGCGACACAAAGAGAGCAGTTTGTATATGTCAGTCTTGTTGACAAGTTGCACGCTACGTGCGTCTGTTGCACGCAACATTAGCCACAAAGCGCGTAATTGCTCAACCAGACCTGAAAGAAGGTCTCATCTCTCAGAAAGACTTGAAATAAAATTCCTGGAATTTTCAGCAGAATAATTTTACTGGGTTCTTTGACAGTAACGTTTTTAGTTAAAACTTTTTTTTGCGCGTTTCTCTTATTCCTCTTGAAATATTTCCAATATGAAATCAAAGCTTCACAATCAGTATAGCCAATGATTCCGCTGCCGGTTTCCGATTAAATTCCTGGAACCAATTAGTAAAATCGATCCTCGGTCACTTTTGAGATATGCAACGATTCGCAGTAATGAATCAATTAGCGCGAAGAGGGAAATCAAAGTTTAAATTCTCAGCTAATTAATTTCCGCCCTGTTTCACCTGACCTAGAATACTTGAATAACTATCGGCATCAACACCTTTCGTTACTGAATCAAGTATTAATTGGACAGAAATGGGAGACTTATCTTTTAAAACGTGTGGTATATAATATTATACTAAATAATTATTTATTTGGACTCATATCACTTTCATAATCCAGAAATCTGACGGCTTGTCAGTTTGATATTCACACAAGCATAATCTTTAAAACCACACAAGATGGGCTTGTGGATTTAAAAAAATGCACCTTTCGTGAAATCAGTTAAATGACGAGTTAGAACGTTTAAGCAAAATTGAATTAACAAAAATCAAGCTGATAAATTTTGCTACAAGGAATATCACAAGACTTTTAATCTTAACAGGCATCGACTGAAATAAAGTGCAGCGAAATAAATTTTTTGGGAAAAGTAAATCGGCACATAATGTTGCGAATTGCCGCGGGCGAGAAAGCCTCGGAGTAATTTATGGCGCCGAATCCAAACGTGCGTCAAATACCAAATCGGGAGTGGAATGGCCTGGAAAAGAACAGGCGTTTGCTGCCATCATCGCCGGAACAGAGACAAGCACGTGACACTTTTTACAACGAGCGCAAATTTCAAGCCACAAATTCTATTGTGCACCTACTTAAATTTGAATGGCTCTTTCCAGAGCGGGAAATTGTAGCTCTAATTGAAATAAATTGCACAAATTTTTACAGTTATTTCTAATATATCAAAGAGTTTGAAATTTTTAGGGGAGATCATCTATTAAACTGACTCGTTAAAAAAGGGATAGCAGTCTTCACAAAAAGTATGATTTAACCTTTAACATACTTTAAAATTTGAATTACTGTTCTTCAAAGCAACTTTTTAATTGATTGGAGTTGAAAATCTACACTTTCGCAGGCTTTCTATTTAGCAAAGCTCTAGGCTCGCACATTTACAGAGTTAATTAATAGGCGCAGTGAGCAGTAATTAAAGAGAGCGTCGCCATCTTGACGACTAATTAGGGTCGAACAAAAGCGACACAAAAGGCGTGCCATTCGAGGCTTGACAGATTATTTGCAGCGGCGACCAGAATATCCGCATTTTTTGAGGCCAAACGATGCGTTCGTGCAAAATGAGTGACACATCTGCCTCGTCATTATTACTTTTTGCGACCAAAACTAATTGGCAAGCGTGCTGACGCCGGCGTTTTTTCCCCGGACCAGTTTTAATGAATTGTCAACAGGCGGAAAATGACTCGTTGCGCTAATGAATTGGCTCGGCATTTCCCTAACGGCTGTAAATTTATATTTTATCAACTGTGATAGTATCAGCAAATTTCAGTTCACGAATTTCGAATTATCTTTATTTGTTTACTCGTAATTTTTAAACATGGCAGATTTTTAGCATGATAATCAAACGGAAAATCTAGCATTTCATCATTAATTAAAAATATATTAGCATGGGCACGAATGAGAAAAAGCCTCATGGTTTGGAAGCAGCATTTGCTTAATTTTTTTCCTGTTTTCGTGAAGGAAATTGGGCTGTTGGAAAAGCGTGGAGCACGTCGAAAAATAATTGGACATCAGAGCACGTTTTGGTGGAAACGCAAACAATGGGAGCGCAAGGCAGCAAACATTTCGCTGCTCAAGCCGGATAAAACCAAACGTTCGGAGATAAGCGCACGAAACAAGCAATATCTAACCCTCTCCCTGCTTGCCTTGGTCCGCAGACAACGAACCGTTGGCCAAGAGCGATATTAGATTAGCACATTTAAGAGGAAAAGGCAGACTTTGTGCGAATAATTACATCGCCAAATTTAATGGCCCTTGATGCGCAAAAACCAGCATCAGAGTTGTTTTTTGTGCCTGTCGGACGCACAAATCGCAAATTATTCGCAACAGCGGCTGTCGAGTGGATCAAGTAGGTTGGCGGGAAACTTTATGCCGCGGAAAATATCAGCAAAATGCCCCTGAGAGCACTCCGAGTGCAAAGTTTTAAGCAGCGCGTTCGAACAAACAAGCCGCACGGAAAAATTCAAGCGACGATACGGCTTTAACTGCTTTTCCGAAACTTTTCTTCAACAAGAATTACACCTTTAACAATTTTGTTTTACATACAACAGCATCACTCCTAAGAATGGTATTAGAGTCTGGATGTTTTCTCTTGGTAATTAATAAAATCTTCGAAAAGACACTCAAGAAAATGGAAGCTTAATTGCTTAAAATAATTGGATGGAGTTTTAGATGTTTGTGAATTAAAAAAAAACGCAAAAGCAGCCTACTGTTCAGTGCGAGAACGGGCGCTCTAATTTTCTCTCTCCAGAATTATCTACTTTTGCCAACCATACTATTTTAAAAAAATTTTGTAAGAGTTGTAAAGCCGAATCTAAAATTTAGTTTTCTTAAGCCATCTTGATCTGCTAGAAGGTGACATCTCAGAAATAAATATTCACAGATAAAATGCAAATAATGAACCTTAAAACTCAGAAAGACATTGTTTCATTGCGTGTGCAATTGACACAACGCTTCGTACTTTTCGCTATCATCTCTGCTAGAAATGAGTTTCGAAATAAAACCACATTATTTGTAGCCTCTCAGTCAGGTCGGCTTGAGAATGGTTGACAAGGTGTCTAAAAACTTCTCCAATTAAGTGCCACTGGCATTTTGTCTCAATGAGAAATGACAGAACAATCCGTCGGCGCAGTGTCGGAATCCAGCTTAATTAAATATTCTGCTCAAGGATGATTAAAGCCGCGGCGACGTGCGACTGACTAGCTGTCCCAGGAATTTACCCTCGAAATGAACTATTTTCGCATTGTGAAATCCACAACACGCGTCTCGTGATTTGACGACGAGGAATTTCCTCCAAATTGTGGCTTCGGCTGCGACGCTAAGGGAGTGATATTGGCGAAACAGCCGAACAGGATATATGTGTGCGTTCGATCTACACTTTTCCTCGGAGAATACAACACTCAGATACCCGTCGTTGAACATCTTTCCAGATAATATTTATTTACTTCATTTAGGAGTTTGTTATAGAAACTTTAAACTGGCTCTGGAGTAGAGTCCGCGTCCAATTAAAACTGTTGATTATAGCATACAAAGATGATATACCTTTTAGAACGTTGTTTAATAGGTGATCATTAAATGGCGATTTCTTTTTCCCAGTACATTTCTAGTTGAATATATGAAGAGTAATATATAAATTATATCGTTCGATAGCAGATAAAAAGTTTGGGGCTGCGAAACTCTAGGGTTTTAAAATTATCCAGGTCAAAATTTAACAAGCGATTAATAGAAATGTACGTGTTTCTGGTTTATCCAGCTGAAAATTGTATTTTAAGACTATGTAGCCCCAGTCCACCAGAACGTCACTTTTCATCCTTCTCAGCTATCCAACCTCTCACAAAATAACTCAAATTTCAGGACACAATTCCACTTAATATGTCAACTTATATAGCTGGGAAATGCTCATGGTAGATTTTGATGCTGATACTCATCAAATAATAATTTGCTTCGTTTATGCGTCGCCGCAGCGAATTCTATTTCAAATCTCTAATCTCAATTTCAC
Organism: Cloeon dipterum; assembly: GCF_949628265.1. Classification (NCBI taxonomy): domain Eukaryota; kingdom Metazoa; phylum Arthropoda; class Insecta; order Ephemeroptera; family Baetidae; genus Cloeon; species Cloeon dipterum. The sequence continues at coordinate 23,291,923 of NC_088787.1, forward strand.
ACTAGCAAGAGAAGCTTTTAGCGTGTTTGCTCAGATTAGACGCGTTTGCCGCACTGGTTGCCTAAGCGGTGACGCCCAGTTGGCGTTGCAATTAGTAGCCGAAGCGCCGCGGCGCAGGTTTTAATTAGATTCGGGCGACGGATCGACCGATTTCGGCGGCTGACACAGCAAACACCGCAAAGCGCCTAATTGCTCGTGCAACGCGAACACTGCCGCAATTTGCAAGTCGATTTTTGGTTTTATTTTTGCCGAGTCGAGTGTGTTTCGTGCCTGCTTGCACTGCGAGGGGCCCTGAAAAATTCGACGTCGTGAACATAATAAACATATGGAAATAATGCCGCGGGGGGGCAGTGATGCAACGAGCGTTTGCTTGCACAGATAAGAGGCTTACGCAGACTTACGACGAGAATTATGGCATGCAATTATATCTTCTCCCGGAGCGGACCTAAATACCCGCTTTCGCTGCCTCTTATAGTAGTAATTAAAACCGCCTTTTCCTTGTGAATTATCGACTTTTGATGGTATGATGATACACTGAATACCTATTTCTTTGGGTATTCGACAATGCTTCCAGACATAAAATTCCCTGTGAAAATGCCGAATATTTGGCTATGTTTGATGTTATATCAAAGATAAGCTTTCACAAATATTCGATTGAAGTCTGACAGCCCCTATAGCTATGAGGCTGCTTATCGGCATACTGTGATTTTCCAATAATCAAAGCGGAGCATCTATCAAAAAGCTTACAAAATTAACCAAAGTGTAACTGATGAGGTTCATAATTATGATTTTTCAAAATTTTTCAAAACAAAGAGTCTTAGTTTAGGTGCTGATAAAAATGAATAGTTCAAAAAATGTATGGTCTTTTTTCCCCCATTTCTTAGAAATGGTTTAGAAAATATACGTTATTTTAGATTCTTTTAATATGTGAAAGAGAGGTTCTTTTAGAATACTTTCCCTAGAGAAAGAGCAATTACGTTTTCATACAAATTATCAATGATAGCAATTAGCACTCAAAATTTTTCATAACTCGATCTCCTCATAAATCAATGGTTATTAACACAAATAGAAATTATCTTTTGTGTTTGGTACTTTCTTACAAAATAAAAATACTTTCCTAATTTTTTTAAAAATTTACTCATTTTCCATTTTTGTATATAGGCCGTGGAATTTAACTGAAAAAAGCAATTATGCAATAAAAAATATGTTTAATGTATAAGAACCGGTTTATTTTAGATCTTGACCTAGAGGTCAGTGCTAAAGTAAGCCACGGAAAATATCAAACTTGCAAATAGGTGTAACTACACTTACGTTGCAGGTATAATATAATGGTCAAATTATTATATTGATAGAGTTAAAATCTATTTAGAAAGGAAAAATACTTTTAAATTAGATTGTTCGCAACTTCACAGAGCCTAGCGAGTATTATTTAGGAAAAAATGAACAAACCTTGTGCTGATTGACACGTATTTCCTTCCCAGCAACAGCACGAAAGGGCGAATTGATAAGGGCGGTGACGGTGTGTTTCACGCCCCTTCGCTGGCACACCCTTGATGTGCGTGCGTGACTCATGAAAGTTTCATGGCCGTATCGCACCGCTCGGCACTCAGTGCATTGGAATGCTCATTTTTTCCGCGCTCCCCGCCAGTCCGGCACTATTTATTCGCATTCATTGGCCTTTTCCATTTGCCGGGATTTCGGAACAGGTGCTGTTGCAGCCGAATTAGCGACAGTTTGTTTGCCAGTCGATTTTAAACAGCGGAAGCTTTACCCGTCATTGGCACGGGAACGCTTGCCCGCGCGCTCCGGGATTTCCTGCCGCTTCAGTGATTTGTAAACGGAAGCTGGCTTTGCACTTAGCTAATGATGCTTTTGCGCATTAAATTTATTTTCTCGGATTTATTCGACTGGAATTTGGATTATTGAAATAAGTATCCAACCAGGACTTTGGTAAAGTTATTGATGTTTTATTTGTATCGCTACGGTTGGGAAGTTTTAAAAATGCTGTTTGCCACATCTACACTAAAAAAATTGTTATCTCGCTTGAGGAATAAAAATAAAAAGGTAAACAGAACCAAAAATATACTGTCGACTAAAACGTTTTGGCTATATGGTTTCCTCTTTAACAACTAAAAAGTGCCAATAAATAAATAAATAAATAAAATAAACTGCTGACAGTTTGTAAAGTGCAATTGGCCGTCAAGGCCAGAAAAATGTATTCACTACTATTCCTGATGCCAAGCGTAAAAAGCAACGAAAAAACTGCGCCGGGATTTGAAATTGGATGAGCAAATTGCGAGGATCAAAAGCTAGGCGATTCGGGCCGACGCGTCGTTGGCCGCCAAGCTGAGAGAAAGAGACACTGACAAAGGGCGGCGATAGATGTGTATTTTCTGCATTATTCATGACCGCGCACACACGCAGTCGGAAGCCGGCCAACCCTTTCAATCAGATGAAAACGCCAAATCCCGCCTTTGTTTGGCTCCTGCCCGCCGAGAGCTGCATTTCAAGCGAAACGCGCGTCGTCTGATCGATAACGCAGCCCGACAAACTTCAAGAACCTTTTAATAATAAAGCTGGATTTTATGCATTTGACTGTCAAACAAATTGGCTGCCGACTTATATTGTGCCATGCGGTGGTGCTCATTATCATTAAGCTTTAAAGGCGATGGTACGAAACAGAAAAACTGAAAAGTCGTCTCAATAATGCAGAGTATATTTTACTGGTGATGTATTGTAGTGCCTCCACCTGATGGTGTTAATCTTTACCCTGAGTTCACCTGTGTGCCCATGCGCACTGCAAGTTTAGTGATAAAAGTGATTATCCCCAATAGATCAGCCGAGCGTTAAGCTGCTTCGTGTTAACGCTCGCAAGGCCAGTGAAAATCAGTGCATCTCGCACGCCCGTAAGAAAAACTTATAATATCTTAAACTTTGCACGCAGTGAGTGACATTCGAAATATCAATGACTATTTATTAATTGCAGTACGCTGACCTTGCCTGTAATATTTCTGGTGTGAATTAATATTGCACTCGCCTCTTAAACTGACCCGACCCGTTTCACCGGGGTAAGAATTGTTTTATCAATTTATATTTTATTGCTGTGATGTTTATTATTATTGTATTTACCTTTTGTACTTTAATGTGTGGATGTATAATTTTATTACTTTAAATATTCTTAAATTGTATTACGCATATTTGACATTTTCTTTACTGAATTCTTGTATAAAATTCCAGTTTAATCTCGAGGCAACAATAAAATCTGGTATACAAACCATTTGAGGGAATTTGACTCCTCGTTTCCCCATAGTATGTAATGAAAAAAACCTTGTTCAATTGGTTCGAAAATTATGTTTTGTGTTTAATAAACAGCATTATTAAAATATATCCATAAAATATTAATTTAAATTAGCACTCTCCATAATTTTGCATTGAAAGTTGTTTTAATTTAAAACAAACAACCTGAAACGAGTTCATGGGAAGTAAAAAACAATATTATCTTTAATTCAATGAAAAAATAAAATATTTCCGTACTATACTCATACGATGATAAATAAACAGATACATAATTTAAATTATGCAGCGTAATTTTCTGTGATATTTTAAGTACAAAAAATCTTACGGTATCTTCAAAATCACATGCTGCGTAACAAATGCTTAAAAGAGAGATCGTTTCCTCACATCAGAGAAGCTGATGAGGCAATTTGCATTGCACAAATGATGCGCGGGTTGCATAAGCGATGCTTTCTGCAGGCGCTGTGTGTCCGCAAACTGCATCTCGGGGTAATATCGCAGCTGCTGCGGGTCGGATGCAATATTTCCTGCATGGCGAGCATAATTAGTTCTGTCAAGAGATAACTGCAACACGACGCTCCGCGAGCAACCACGAGAGCAACTCAAAACAAATGCCTCCGCGGGGAAGGTAATTTAAACTTTGTTTTAATGAAAACACTCAATTTTGCAGCACTTGAAATTTTAACTTTCTCACCTTCAAGGCAAAGAAAAGGAAAAATTAATTTCAATCGACTAGAATAGTCACAGTCAAAATATACTATTTCTTAAAAAAACTTGCTCTGTTAATTTTAGAAAATTTCTGTGGAATATTTTACTTTTAAAATTCTTTCAGCCACTCCAGCAGATGATATAATTTATCGTCCAAAATTTTCCCATCTCAGAAACCATTTCACGTTCACTGACCCAATTCGAAAAGCGGGAAATCTCTTGTGGTATCAACACAAGCCCAAAGCAATTACACTTGACACGCGGTGAGATTAGAATTTGAAGCGGACCGCACCGTGTGGGGAGCAGGGGTCGTATCGTCTTATTGCGGTCCGCGTGCGTCTCATGCAAATCGAGTTTTCTCGACCGCGTGCCATATGCGCGCAGTAGTTTCCATCCAATCTGATTTTTCGGAACTGCTTCGCGGCCTTTGATGACATCGCCGGCAAATTATATGTGTGCGCCGGGCAGCGACATTCCGCCTCTTTTTGTTCGCGTGTCCCGCGCCTCATTTGCATTTATCGAGCGCGGCCGCTGATTTCATAACGCCACAAATCTGCTTTTCCATATAATGAAACATTTTCCGTTCGCGCAATCAAATTTTGTAGGAAATCCGATGGCGTATTTTCACAAAGACAAGTTATGATTATTATTTACAAGTTCACATAATGATAACTCTTCTTTCACGACAGGAATATTAAAAGTCGCAATTTAATCAATTCAATTCAATTTTTTTCTCCAAAACAAGATGCTTACCATGATAAAATAGTCAAATTTGTCTTTCTTTTGCTTTTCAATTTGGTTTTTGAGGAATTTAATTTGAAATCCCGTCTCACACCTATTTTACTAATTTTATAATTTTAGTACTTTTCTGTTCAAAAACATTACCTTCAGTTGCCTTTGCTAAAAAATGTTCATCTGGCGGTAGAACAGGTTTTTAAATTCCCCTCAAACATTATACGAATCAAAAAGAATTTACATTGTTTCACTAAGGGTGACTGCTCAACTTTTCCACTAACTTTTACCGTCTAAAATATAAAAATGATTAACATTTCATATTTCCCATATTGAATCATGATTTTCATGTCAAGCAATATCATCTTACTTTCCTTACTTTCTATTCTTCCTGCAATTTAGACAGCACTCAAATGAATTATTAAATTTTTAATTATTTTCATATGAAACAAATAATAATGTGCCCGACTTTCCTCCAGCAGTTGATAAAACTTTAACGGTATGTGACAGGAAATCCCCAAAGGTAGTTCGCTGATAACAAAAAATGGAATTTATATTCGCCCTGAGAGGAAGCTTTTCGCCCCCTGCGGAGCCTCGGAGGCAGGTGATGAGCCGGAAAACGGTGCAAATAGTGCAACAGCCCGAAGCTCCGACGCCAAACACTGTCTAAAGCAGCTTTTATTTGCTCACATCCGGACTATAATAATGGAAGCGCGCTAAATGCATGGCAGCTGTGATTATTGCCTCGCAGCGCTCTTTAATTAAATTTACTTATCTCTGCCACGACCAAAGTGAGCTCTGTAAGCACTGCTTTCAACATGCTAAGATAAAAGGACCAAATTCTTTCATTTTTCCTCTTCCTCCTTCGCGGAAGTGCAATTTCTCCAAAAAGAAAAGAAGCCAAGCATTGCTGGAAATGTTGACGGTACGAAAAAACCAATTCTTACCAGAATCCACTGTTGTTGGAAATTCAGCAAAAAATTAACAACTGGTGACAGTTTCCATAAGACGGTTGGTAATTCTCTTCTCACAACGAGTCCAAATTGGTCAAATGAATAGCGGCGTATGCATGGAGACGAAAGAGCGGCTGAAATTGTGCAGGCCGTCTTCGGTTGTTGCTACTTTGGCGGGTAAAAAAGGCGCCGAGTGCTTCCATTTGGTGGCGGCGGAGCAGAGAGGTTGCTTTTTACCAGAGCACTCTCTGTCTAAGCGTAACCGCCGGCAAATCCGCACGTGTACTTAATCCTAATGTTGAACCTTCGAGTGTCTATTCCCGCAGCAAAGAGGCAATTTGCAAACACGCACTGCTCCACATTTGCCTCTCGTCATTATTTTCTCCACTCGGTTCACGTTACAAAACAATTTGGAGTGCTTTGAAAACTCGGTGAAGGCTTTCTGTTGAAAGCAGCTCAGTGAATTACGAGAGAAACCGTCATCGACAATTGAGATCGGGTTCATTTTAAATGCGAATTCTGCGAAAAGGCTGAAGGATTGGTAATGAGGACAAGATTTCTCGGAAGTGCTGTCTCGCTTCCCTCACAATCAGTCTTTCTAAGCCTCTCTTGGATTCTTGGATATAAAAAATTTGAAGAGACGCTTTTATAAGGTCCTAGCCTTTTCAAGACGAAGACGAAAAGAATAAATAGGAATGAGGATTGGTTCACCACTGGTCCGCAATATTAACCCTTTTCCCGCAAATCGATTGAAGCACCAACATACTTAGCTGTGTTTGAACATATGCATGCGTTTGCCGCTCCGCAGCAATAAAATTTCCGATACAAAAAGTGGGTCCTTTTCGCATCTCTTTCGAGAAATTTATCTCGAGCCGACCTATCAGCAAACAAGGTTAGGTCGTAAAGATAAGTTCAGCAGGAAGCAAACAAACGGCGCTGTTTTTCCGGGCCCGGAATTAATGCGCGCACTATTGCTTGTATATTGTCAACGCAAGTTTATTTACGGCCTACTTCCTACCCGCGCAGCCAAATTTGCCGGAAAGAAACCTCTGCAAACTCACTTAGCAATTCTTTTCTCGATAGATTTACTGCAAGTTGGAGAGCGTGCACCACCATTTGAATTCAGGCCAAGAAAATCTTCAGGGAAATGGGAGGAAATACAAAAGAATATTGCAAGCTGTTACCGGACAGCATTATTGATTTTTTGAAGGGCTGGAAAATTAAGCCAATTAATTTTTATTCTGAGAGCTTCCGAAATGTGCACAAATCATGCAATTTCGAGCCATTGACCATAAAACCATCTATATTTACTTAAATCGTTTGAAACCTTTTAAATTGTCTAGAATACCAGTTATTTTAGTCCGGTTTTTTAAATTTATCTGGAAAAATGTAATTATTTATTTATTCTAGATTGGATGGATTATTTCACGAGGGAGATTTCATGACAACTTTTATGCCATGGCATTATTTTGTTCTCCGAAAATTCAGGATAGAAAATGTACTGTAGTAACTTGAACATCCTATTTAAATTATATTTTTTGGAACAAACAATTCCCCAGTCGTTATTGAAGTGCAACAAAAACTCATATTGAATGGAGGCATATAAAAATTCAAACAAGTGAGTCATGGAAGAGTTCAATTTATTCATCGGATTCCGACACAATGCAGGCGGCGGTCATTTCAATGCTTTAGAAAATATGTATTTTCCCCCGTGTGTATACCCTTTCCGCGCTGCCGCCGCCGATATTGCAATTTCCATAACTCGACAGCGTCATAAAAGTCACGAAAGTGTTTTCTCGGGCGGTGTTTGCCATGCCAGGCAGCCAGCCAACAGACTTCCAACATGCAATTTCCTGCTCGGGTTTGCACTCGAGCGAGCCTTATTGAATTTAGCGTACACCACGCCACGCACGGGTTCAAAGGGCGAGCGACGGGGACACGGCACGCCGGCCGCCGACGGTCGACTCGCCGCTCAGTTTCGGCCCGTTTTGTGATCGCACCCGCCAACGCTCACTATTTATGCTATTTATCAACGTCGCCTCGCCGAGTTCTCAATAACAACGCACGCCAGATGATGAATGAATGGCAACCTGTTTTGCAAGAGTGATTACTGCCCGTTGAAAGCTGCTGCTTCCGCACATCAAACCTGACTGAGTTCCATACATAAAGCGAACACTTTTTCCAACAGACAATTTGAAAGCGATTAGTTGCGACAGATTTGAGAAAGGAAATAGAGAATCAGCCACAGGCTTCTTCAAGTTTATCTTGCTTATGAAATTAACATTTTTCAAATGCTGCGGAAGAATTAAATGAAGTTTCAGAAAAGGTACTTTTGTGGATCTTGCATCAAATAAAAAAATCTAAACTTTTGGCTGATTTAAAAAGGTTTTATGGTCTGACAGTGACAATAATACGACAGCGGAGAAAGCACTGAACTCAAGCTATCTTCAAGCAGCTATGATCCTTAATGTTTCGCTTTTTGGGTGTGGGCTTGTATGGAGCAAAGTTCCCAGCCAGCCCGTAAAGAAATACATTAACAAACACTTGCTCTATCATGATATACACTGGGTATAATAGCAGGAATATTTTGTCATTGTTTGCTGCTTTTTTCTTATTAGATGAATTGTAAAAACGGAAATTATGTCTTTATCACAAGAACTAGTCACATACTAGAGAGTTTAACTTTACTAATGGGATCATCTACTTGTGCAAGAGAGCGCTACCTGTGAAAGGGGGAACTAGTTGAGGAATAAATTTTTATGGCGACAAGGAAAAACCGTTTTCAAAGTTCGTTGGTAAAATTGCAAAATTTTTGGCAAACAAATAGGGAATGGGTGGCTTAAAGTGGCCGAAGCAGCGAGCAATCACAAAAAGGAGTGACAATATTTTAATTAGCAATTAATTCACTTAAAGTCTGCCAATGAAAGAAGCCATTGTTAAATATTGTATGTTGTGTATTTTAAGAGCTGCAACTTAAGAAGGAATTTTCAAAGAAGTGGCTGCTGAGACTCCATTCGCAAGCATGCATTCAGAACCAGAACCTCGCAATTGAGTCCGATCTATTTTTCAGATTAACAACAATAATGGAGGAAGCATTTCTGAGCAATTCTGGTCCACACATCTCTCTTTTTCCGTGAAAATAAACAATAAGAATATATTTCTTCAACTATCAAATCATTTTCCATTGACAAAAATCAATCAATAAAAAATAAGACGATTGCCATTGTCACCTTTGCAGTACGTGTTGTCTGAACTTCCAATTCATAATCAAGTTTAGATACTTTGTACAAGTCACAAGCCAATCCACTTTTTGCTCGGCGAAAGTGGGTTTGCTCTCTGGTGACGGAAATTCAGCCTTGTGACCGGATATTAAAGGCGCGGCCCTCCCTTACTTTCTTTCTTTCTCGTCTCCATTCATCTTGAGGTCGACACTGATGCCTGCCCGCAAAAAGCGGGTGTTGCTCGCTCCCGGTATAATGACGGGCGGTTGATCTCGTTTTGCCCGCTTGCCAGATGACACAAGCCTGAGGAAAATCAATTCCCCCGCATACGAAACGACGACAGTATGCAAATAATCTGAGGGGCGCGCTGCATTTTTTTCCTTTTCCAGCTGGTCACGTTGTGTTCAAGGGAAAAATTCTCTGACAAGATGAATCGCGGGCAACACTAATGGCGCCGGCAGCAAAACGACTGAAATATTTCACATTTGCTGCGCACGCGGCTCGCGGCACGGCAAAAGTGGAATTTCTAAAGAGAATAGTCGGGGGGACGCAGCAAATGGAAATTTTCCCTCTCGCTGCCATTTTTCCGCACGCTCGGAGATGACATTTTGTCCCACTCTAAATTCTCGTTACTCTCATTTTTCCCAGAATTTTGAATTATTTTTTTAGCTGACAACTCCATATCTCTGTGGACTTTTCTAATGACAAAAGTGCTTTCATATTTCAAACGGATTAACTTTTGATGTGGATGACGTGGACATTTAAATTATTAATTGTTGACATTTCAAACAATGTTCTGGCCTATTTGGCCTGGATTTTGCATGGACTTTTTTCAAGCATTTTCGGGTGCGATTGATGCAACAAAAATAAGAATGAATCATCCTTCTATTCGAATAATTTACGTGTCAGTCCAGTCTAAAGCCAGATCTACTAATACAACGTTATACCTCCCGACAACTTAATTTAAAATGGAGAAAACTAAAAAATTTCCACGGAAAATCAATTCATGAGAGGACAATTCTTTATGTTAAGCCAACTGCCGAGTTCAGTATTTGTACAAGACCGGATTGTCTTATGAAAATTAAGAATCTGGAAATATTGCAAAAGGCCGAAATTTCTTGCATTGGATTTAATAGCGCAGCTAGAAGCGGATTTAAAATTCAGCTGTAAAACTAAACGCCAAGGAAGATTTTCCAAGGAGTAAGAGTTATCATTTCTTATTAATAATATGCATGTCTATCATGTTTTAAGATTATAGAATCCAATGAAGGGTTTGTCAAGGAACTAACATTTCGGTTGTCAAGTGGGAACCTAGCTGTGCAAATACCTGCACGCGTCTAAGTCACTGTAATGAATGCAGCACAATCTGAAATCAGCCCGGCGTTCATAGTACCATTGGACTCAAAATCGATTTTGCGGTGACATAATAATCCCCGGTTGTTACGCCGACGGCGCGCGTTTCCGAAAATCCCATTTTTTGGGGTGAGTGTGATGTTGATCACGCCGGCGGCTAATTAGAGAAACAGCTGGCGGCATTTATCCAGCGGACGCAGCTATTGCAATATCTTGGGCAAACAGGTGCATCGAGATGGCTGAAAGGCATGCTTTGCTGGCAAACACCTGCACACACGATGGCGGAAACTCTGTTTGGTGAGTGCGTTCTCGTGTCTCTCGCGACGAGAAACAATAATTTATCAGCTGCCGAAATTCTGTGCGACGCGTTTCAGATGGAGAGACAACCACGGTACGAGTACAGCAGAGTAAAATTGATTTTCGATGATGTAGGCGAGAAACTTGTGCGGTGAATTATCATAACGGCGTTGGAGACAATCTATTTGCCACTCAGTTACGGCGGCAAATGGCAAATATATGGAAAAACCCACTTTGCGAATTGTGCTTTTTATTCACGGAAGATAATTTTTCTAATATTATCAAGAAGGAATGGGAAATTTATGCCTTTGATTTTTCTTATAAAACGTGATTTAATCCATAGATCTCCGATTCTTTTTTACTTCCATGCCATTCTTTTTATAACTCACATTGCATAAACCATGGGTTGATAATACCTATTACTGATAATTACTTTTGAATCTAATACTAAATGGGAACTGCTCTATTCAAGTTCTTTTATTAAATTGTTGCTCATTTAGGACGAAAAATACTCCCATTTAACAGTAGTCCAGCAGCCCAAAATCACGAGTGGTATGATGATAAAATTTGAGAGCATTATTTATGACCGCTATGGAGCTTAGTGTTGAATATGAATAAACGTAACATGTCTCCCAATCAGTTTACTAATTTTAAGTTACACGGTAAACTGCCGTGACTTGGACAAAGATGCGCGATGCACACCATTCGTCAAAATGTAGAGAATTCGCTGGGGAAAAACTTCTGCCATTGGGGCCATCAAACATTATTTTTAAAAGTTTGCAGCCGCGCTTAACCGGTCTAAAGGCAACCAACTTAAATTCTTTCAGCTGTGAGATTTATTAACACCATTTACTAATATGAATGCCTTTAGAGAAAGTCCACTATAAACACTTATTATTCTTGTTTTGTTCTTTACTAATGATACTTTCCAAAACATATTCTGTTGCCGTTCAGAAGAAAATTTTGAAATCTACTATGGCTAAAAATGTATCTTTTCGAGAGATTATCATGTATCAAATCGTTTTTGCAGTATTTTGCTAGTTTTGTACCCATTCTTTTATTGTCTTGTGCAAACGAATAAACATAAAAATGTTATCTCTTTGTCTCTTCATCGCTTATTAATCATTTTAACGAGCAATAACAATTTAATATATAAAAAATACTACACCGCAGTACCTCTAAAATAAGCTAAGACCTGCAAAAGACCAGAACTTTCCCTCGCATATCCCATCACTCCTTAAGTTACGGTTGGCGAAAATTTGCTTCTGACTCGAGCAAATTTTCATTGGGAACAAGTTCAAACTAGCACCATGTAACCATGTATTCTTGGCGGTGGCGGCGATGAACGAACTTGCGAAAGTTTTGGACCTCTGGTGGTGAAACGTCTTCTTTAAGAATTTGCCGCGTGAAATCGCGCTCGACTGGCGGAAAATAAAAGCCGAGAGTAGACATTTCGCCGGCCACTAACGTGCGCGCACGGATTCATTTCTTGGTCCGGCGCCTGTGCTTATTCAGGCCGCATAAAGTTCACGAGCCCTCGTAAAAAACGGCACTCGTGCTCATTCCTGCAGACTTGTAATAATACATTCAACTCGTGGCTCTCGGCGAGAGAGTGCAACGATGATGACCTCGTATCTTGCGAAATGAGATAAGGGGGAGAAAACGATCACAAAAGATTCTCTCCGCATTGCAGTTTCTCCACGGGAATGATAAAAATGTTGCGCAGATTTTGCTTGCAAAGTGTTTAATAGCGTTTCGCAAGTTTAATGAAAACCAAACTTGCCGAAAGAGACATTTTATCGGGGCATGCAAAATTATTGCAAAGTTATTTTCATTCACAGTGGTATGCTTAATACAAATGAGGTCATATTGAATTCGTTTAAAAACCGTTTTAATATTAGAAAAAAATGTTTATTTGAGCATTTCAATGAAATCGTCTGTGAGTAATACTTTCTATTTTGATGTTTTTAAGTATTTCTATCTTTTGAAAATTTATAATTATTTCTATCTATCATCAACAGTTGAACTTCATACGACAAAAGATCCCTCAACGTCAAGAACTTATAAAAAATGAAGTAAGACCAAATTAAAAAAAAAGCAAAACAGTGTGTTGGGTCACGATTTTTTTAAGAGCATATTAACACCCATGTGTTTATTTCTTTTAACATTTCATAAGATTTTAAAGCAAATTTAAAAAAAAATGATGAACAATGAATTTTTTACTAAAATGAGAAGTCATTTGGTATTTAAAATCTTGTCATACACCAACAGTGTCTTTTGTAAGTCATCTGTTGGAATAGCTTCAATTAGAGGCGTCTGGTTGTGCAGAATGTTTGTTCAGGCTCGCAAATTAGATTGAACCCTTTCCTACTTGCGCTCGTGCTACTCCTCTGGTGTAAATTTCGCCAGCGGCCCACAGTTTGGCGGCCAGGCCACTCGACGAACTCTTGCTGCGACCCGGTTGGCTCGATTTCAGCGGAAGTGGTGAAAAATAGGCTACAAACTTTTTAATGCAGTTGTCGTGTCGTGATTTGCATTCGCAAGCAACCAACGAGGCAAAGACACAATGAATTCTATTTAGGTCTCGCGAGAGGCTGGCAAAGTTGGCCGAAACTTTTTCCTTACACAAAAGTGCGGTTGCACGTCCAACGCAAATGTGCACATAACACCAAATTTGTTTACGTTCTCTCTCTCTCTCTCTCTCTCTCTCTCTCTCTCTCTCTCTCTCTTCCACCCCACGGGTGAAAACTAAAGGCAAACTATTGCTTTGAGAGCGTATTTTTTGATTTAGCAAAGAACACATTTTATTAGTTCTAATTCCCGCCGCATACACAAAGCTGCGTGTTTCGCAATTTTTCCATTTTTACGGGCCTCATTTTATCCACGTTACTTTCGCAAATCCTCAAAAATATTACTCCAGCTGTGTCATTTAACTTTATAAATGTGCGGCGAGGATAATAAATAGGACGCGGCCCCGGGTCTCTCGAGCTGAAACTTTATCCTGCTCGTTTTTTTTTTGCCTAAGTGCAATTTTTATCAGAAATGAGTCGTCTGCGCAGAAACACTCGTCGATGGGTGTCACTTTCTCTCTCTTCCTATTTCATATTGCGGCCAACTTGTGCTCCCAAGAGAGGCGAAATTCAAGGCGAAAACTGATACTGAGAGCTAATGGAAGGCAGTTTCTTTTTATTATGGTGTGAGATCATTGCATTCAGGTATACATAATGCACACGCATAAATACCAGAATTAATGTATTTTCCAAATTTTGTTAGTTTGTTGGATGGCCACAACAGCAAATATTCTGGACTTTTCGAGTCTTCAATTATTTTCTTTATTCCAGAAGTGTTCCGAATCATGAGTTTTAAAACTGCTTCATCATTGGTTATATTTACTATATATTAACTATTATTTTTTCGTTCCATTTCATTCCTGAGAATGTGATAGGAGAAAAAGGAAGGCAATACGGATTACCGTAGTTTGGCTTCCTCTCTCAGCTTCAACTGCAATCTGCGTTTGTTTGCCTTTTTACTCGATAGTCTCTTTCGCGAGCAAACTAGCAATTTAATCAAATCAGTTTGCAATTTCAGTTCTGTTTGATACGACTCTCTGTGTGATCAACCAACTGCTCGTGCCCGCAAGTGCTTGAGCAAAGACGAACTCATTACAATATATACTCCCTCTCTCGTCTCTTTGCGATGAAATTGCTTGTGCTGGACGTATTCTCCTCATCAACAAGAAATATTTAATCCAACCACTTTCCTCCCACTGCATTTTTTATTTCAAACACATGAAATGGCTTTGACTCGCGTCCACGGAAATGAGAATTCTCCGTCGCAACGCCGAGGGATGTTTTTCCTCGTGATTTTTATTTGCGAAACTTTGAATGATGAATCTTTTCCACGACAATTTTCAAAATTAATAACAAGTTCGCGATATAAATTTAATTAAGGTCTGACAGAGACAAATTGCGCCGCCAATGATAAAGCGAGTCAGGGCTAATGGGGAATTTTGCTTGATTCGTCGTTATTTTCGTCGGAAACCGAGTTTGAAAGCGCCGCTTGTTTTGTAACCGTGTGAATATTTCAGCTCGCAGGGGCAGAACATGTTGCGTGCGAACGAAAAACTTTTTGCGACCATCCAACCACACGTTCCCCAAGGGCGTGCTGAAATTAGGCGTATATACACGAGTGAAATGTTACTGAACCTGCGCTCTTGAATTCGTGAGTAAAGTTTACTATTATGTTTGTTCATTACACAAAATCATATCCTCTCGACATTAAATTTCAAGCAACACAGGTTCAATTTTAGGAGCAAAATTTAGCACTGCAAAACTTACTGTCCTCATTTCCAGTTGTGTAAGCAATTTTTTAGTCTCTATTAAAATTATAAGAGTAAATTATATTTTAGTAATTAAAATAATTTTGCATCTACAAATTCATGACAAAAAGTGTATTTTCTTTTAAAATGTCACTAGAAATTAATAAAGCATGAGTTTATAGCCAAAAGTATTGCTCCCAAACTAGGAGGTCGTGAAAAACACATTAGTGGCACGCAAAACTTCATGATCTCCATATTCAGGAGCCTATACGAGTATCGGTTCGAAATCTAATTTCACCTCGGCAGTAATTTGCGAGAGAACAAAATGAAAAAGGCGATCGTATCGATTGGCCTCGACTCGCATGGTGCCTAAGGCCAATATGTATTTAACTGATGGAGAGAGGTAGAGGGAAAGAAATAAAAGACCCGCGTGTGAGTAATCGACTGTTAAAGCCAAAAATAAAAAGTAAAAATTTTATGTCCGAACAGTAAAAATTTTGTTTGCTCTTATCCATCAACCATACAGGCTGGCCCTGAAAATGACTCCTCAATCAGATCAATTTTTAACTATAATCCTCCAATGAACTTGTAATAGTACATCGTTATTTTAAGCAGTGTTTATTAATGAAATCCGCGTGCATTTGGCATATGATTAATCGTGATTTCATCCCCCCTTTCTTGGTTTAGGACGTTGAAATGATTCAACCTCGATTACATTTTCAGTTAATAAGAAATTTAACAATCAGCCAATTCTTAAAACAATCTTTTCCTTGACATAACTGCCTCTATTTTGGAAAAAATAAAATCATCCTCGAGAATGAAGCAATTTAGTTTTCGTTTGCCGAATCGCAGGCCAGGCCGATCGATTCACGTCCATAGATTGTGTTAAGGCCGCGTTCGTCCCGGCACATGCATAAATAATGCACAATCAGTGACGAAATGTGCGCACTGGGTCATGCAAATCGGCACAGAGGCCGGGTGAAACCAGCTTTTTCCAAATGGCAATCACAATCACGCGCTCCTTGCGCGATAATTCACGGATGCGATGCCCGATACATGCGAGATCGTGTCCGCGTACGTGATTTATGCAAATGGCTTTAGAGCTCTACGTCGAGATCCAAACAATATATCAATAGTAAAAAATGGAAATAACGAAAGCATCAATCAAGTGCTCCAATGCAATAGATAAAATGGAAAAATCAATAATGTTAAATTTTTTAGAAAACATTGCGAACCGCTTCACTCAATGAACAATTTCGTTAGCTCAAGGAATAAACAAAAAAAAAATAATTGAAAAAGGAAATAAGACACTCACATTAAATTAAATATAAAAGACTTAATTTCAATGAATTATACTTATCATAAAATGGTTAGAAAATTGATAGGGGACGAGATATGAAGCTAAACTCGCATTTATTTTTACTAAGTGTGAGAATAAACATCCAATTAATTAATTAAATTAAATTATTCAAATAAAGGATCCTTTACAGGATTGAGTGATTTTACTATCCACATCGGGTAACTCTTTAATTCTTCAACATTTAAAGACACCTATATCTAGTTTGAATCTGTTTGGCAATTTATAACAATGTTTCAGACTATCAACTCTCATAGTGTGCAAGACAATTTTCACGTCTTTAAACAGTTTGATCAATAGACCTGACGATTCGTGCTGATCTGAAATGAGGTGAGGCAGAGATAGCATCGTCGGTCGTCTAGATTTCACAGCGCTATTGATTGTTGGCACATGCAGTGCATGTTGAATGGCCTGAAAAACAGTCGTTCGAGTCGTTCCGTTCCTCTGTTCGTTAGTTCATACATTTCTCAATCCAGCTCAACCGTCTCATCTCACAAAGATCTTGGCGCCCTTCATTAATCTTGGTAGCCGCGCGGGTGTCATTCAATTAGCATGCGTCCAATCAAAACAGATGCTCACTGGTGCAAAAAAATCTGCAATGCAAAAGCGGCGGCCTGAGCAGACGGAGATAAAAAATAATGCTTTTAATTATCCGTCCTAATTTGCATAGACGGCGCAAAAGAATGCAAATTCCAATAATTAAAATGCCTCTTGAGTCACGTCAACGTCGTCAAAGCATGCAAATACGGAGAAAGAGAAAAGCGCGCGGCTGTTGCAATAAAAATGCAAATTTTAGCTTTTCATTATATTTTTCTAGATTTTGAAAAAAGTGGAATCGAGGCCAGTGATTTCGCAAAGAGGTGCGGGTGAATCTTTTTCTTTTTCGTAGCTGCACACCTAATTACTCGCCGGCTGCCACACTTTTCGCAGCTGCTCGAGCGGAAGTGAAAATGAATTAAAAGACCCTTGAGGCATTGCACTCAAGAGTGGAATTCGCTAAATGCACGTGGCTGCACAACTTTGGCCTACTTTGTCATTACTGCCGTACTCTCCGCGCGCGCTCTCTCATCACGATTTTTCACCACTTCATGCAGCTGCACCCTTTCAAGAGGTTAAATGCGGGACATGTTAGTAATTTTAACGAGAGCTCGGGCAAAACTAGGTGTTGGAAACTGTTTTCCAACTAAACAGAAGATCTCAACTTTACCGTCCTAAAGAATTCTACAGCACAGTTTTTCCTTGAGACAAAACTCTATTATTTCGAGTGTTTCTTAATAACAGTTAACAGTAAAAATATTTGAGTCGTACAGACTTATCTTCTTAGGCAATTCAAGAGAGTCCGTTGTGAACCTAACCATATTTCCCGGCTTATTTAAATGCACAGAGATCAGAACATTAGGAGAGCATGTTAGAGCTAGGCGAATGCAGGACAGGACTTATAATTAGCAGCCTTATGCAAAGGTCGTTAGTCGGAGGGGCAAACGCGGCCAATTTGGTGAGCAAATTGACACAGGACCATTTTCTGTCCACAAATACGCGAATGCAGAGCTGTAATTCAGTGCGACCATTAGCCGCGGAAAAGGGGTGAAACGTGGTTTTTAATGGCGAGAGAGCTGGGCGGCGAAATAACGATGCAGCCAGCACCAGAGAGAATAATAATTATTATTTTCCCAGCAGTCACACCTCTTTTCACCTCGGCAAAGGAGGAAATAATGTCTTTGCCTCACGCGCTGAAGTGAGGAGAATGAAACAACGAGCACCGCCTGGTTTCTTTGACACTCTGCAAAATTTTCCACGGCAGAAAAGCCACTTGTGCCTTTTCCTTTTGTCCCACGGAGAAAAATTTCTTTCGCTACTATTCCGCGCGTGATTCATTTTTTTTCTTCTTCAAAATGTGTCCATTGCAGAGGGTGTAACCAGAAATAAAATATGATTTCAGTTTTTTAAGATTTTCCGGACTGAGTCGGGGTTTTTCGACACGCCCGCGATGGTTGACCAGAGTTGGAGGGGTGCTACACAAACAGGCACACGCCAACACGTCATGCGTGTCACGGCTTTCACTATCTACTGTGTATAAAATTAAAGGATTTCATACTGAGGCTCTTCCTGGCTGTGTCTGTAAACTTTGTGATAAGAGCATGGAATTCTATCACTTCTTGAGCTGTGACAAAAATCAGATGAGTTTGACTCATGTCAGGCTGCAAAATTGCCAGCCAAATGACTGACCTTGTATTTTGTTACTTAATAGAATCTGTTGTACACGAACTTGTGTTTAATAAACAAATTGATAGAGTTTTTTCTCCGCCTGCTTTGTGTTGACACAAACGGAGTTGACCGCACGGCCTGTCTGTGTTTTTGCATCCTAAGAGGAGACAATTTTTCCCAATGGAGGTTAGGTTAATATGCAGACACATATATATCTTTTATAATATAATTTTATGATGAAGTTTGCGATTGAAGGAATTTTCACGCGAACTGCTACTATCTCTATACCATTTTATAATTAAAATTCAACGAACCACAAAAAAATTTTCAGCAATAAAAATTGGTAATACAACTGGTGTCTATGTACTATTAAAAAAAAGATTAAAAATTATACATAAAAAAGATATGATATAAATAATACATAATAATTTTGAAGATAGACATGTATTTACTCGATTTGCATGCCATGGATATCACTATTTGTTCTGTGCAACTCAGATGTACCATTATGAACCTCAGGAGATTTGTAAATGTAGATTTTGTGGAGAACAGTGTGAAAAATATCATATTTTGAAATGTGTAGTAAAAAGAATTAGTTTAAGAACAGCAGCAAAGACTTGTAAGAATTGATTGTATAGGATTAGTGTCGCACGCATATATGCGTTTAATAATAAATTCATTCATAAATAATTTTTCATGTCCCAATCCATGAAATTTTGCTCTGCGTGCACTGAACTCCAGAGCTAAACTGACTTTTCAGTGCATTTAATTTTGATCTGCCAAAGCTGTCAATTTTACCATTAAAATCCGCTTTTGCAACCATATATTCCCGCATCTCTAAATATTTCAGCATTCAGGTCTTTAAACCCTGTTAATGTCTAAGCGGATAATTTTCATCCCTCTATACTCGTATCCAGGCCGTGTTTCACTGCCGTTTTGGAATTCCATTCGTCTGCCAACCTTGACTAGGAAATTTCAAACTGGGCTGCAAAATTGCAAATGCCATTAGCACGCGCGGACAACAAACGCAAACAGGTTTAATAGTTTTTTGCGCTGCGCGACACGAAAAGTGGCACAAATCCCGTGCCGGCGATAAATGCATTCAAACAGATTTGAACGGCTGTAAATCACGCTGTCCAGTGGCAATATCGCCGAGTCACGTTTTGTAATTCCAGCACGGATAAAATGATTTGGTCTGATTTTACCTCGGCAATATGGTGTTTGAGAGCACATGGTCATTTTTAAATGTGCACTTTTGGGAAAGTTCATGAAAAATTCATGTGTCCGGGCTGGCGAGAGAGATTTGACTTTTTGCCGGCGAAATGGGTTCGGTGAGGGCTGTAAAGGGTTTAATGGAAAAATAGTCTCCATGCCGCGCAGCAAATAAAACTCTTTTCACTGGCCGCATTTCCGCAAAAGCATACAACAGCACAAACGAAGATTCAAAGAATTGAGATGAAAAGCTGGAATGGGTTGGTCGAGTTTTTTCAGTTTGAGTAAATTGCTGAGTCGGAATTGCTATGGTCAGTATGTAGGGTTTTTTCATTATTTTCAGTTGGATTTCATCCTCAAACACTGTACGTTCTGTAACGGTGCAAAAAGTTTAAATTTTTTACTCAACGCAAAACAGTGTAAATTTTCTACACGCGTTTTATAAGTTATTATTACTGTAATATTGATCTGTTTTGTAACTTTTGTCTACATATTATTAATTTTTTAATTTTTGAACGCGATATTATCACTTAATAGTATAGTAGTTAGACATTACAAAAGCCTTTCAAATTTTTTATGAGATTTTTATAGTTTCCTCTAAGGTATATTTTTAAGCCAAAATGTTCATTAAACACTATAAAGTACGTTATATTTTTCAATCAAATATCACTTAAATTATCTCCATTAATTAGAACATGGAAAAAACATCGATCAACTTCGATTATTGGCGACCTTGGCGAGGACCTACCTTAACCTTGAGTGAGGGGTGGTTGGGGCTCTAGCGGCAGAGGGTTGCTGGCTCTGGCCTGGTGCACATGATGTGACTGAAGCTGCAGCCTCGTGCCGAGAGCGGCGGAGCCGAGGGCGCCGCCTACTGCATGCGCATACCCGCCACTGCACGCACGCACTCGCCCCCTGCCATACACACCATCACCACCGCGCCACCACCAACACAACAACAATAATCTTTTACGCCCGTGCCCTCGACGCACACAACACACTATCTCCAATTTTTTCAGACTCTCGTCGACGCGGGGATGTGAGAAATTGGCAATTTGCGCCTCGAAATGCTGCAGTAATGCATTTTCCCCTGCTATTAGTGGAGTGTGGAACAGCGATTGCCATTAGCAAGTGGGGCGAGAAATTCGAAAAAAAATGAGACCGGCGATGCCATGGTTTTGCCGTTCTGAAAGGTATTTTTTTTCTAACCCGTAAATTAATAGTTTCTAATTTAAATTTTGGATGTATAGATTTTTAAACACATATATAAATCAGGAAGATTAAGAGACGCACGTGATGAACGATTCAATATGAAAATTGAGAATTAAATATTTTTTAATCAGGAAAATTGAATCCGTTGAAATAAAATAATAAAATCGTTTTTTCGCTTTCAATATCTTCGTGGAGAGTAGAGAGAAAGTTACTGAACCACCTGCTGCAAGCATAAATATAGAACTGTTTGGTTATGTTTGAAGAAGACAATTTGGACGCAGAAGATTAAATTTAATATCTAGATATATTAGTTGTTTATTCTCACCTTAATCACAATTACATTATTAATGTTTTATAAATAGTAAAAATTTAAATTAAGATGAGAAAGTCAACAAAAATAGCGGTAAAATTTCTTGAATGTTTTAGTTAATATCAAATATTAATAACTTTGAATTATCTGTTACAGCAAATTAATTAAAAAATCTTTAAAGATACTTAAAAAATGACCTACAAAACGCAAGCGTTTGATTTTTCTTTCGGAACTAGTTATGTTTAATTTCAGATTCCTTGCTCAACCACAGTTTAAAACGAAAAATGTATTGAAATAAATCATCATAATATATCCAGAAGAATGCATATCAACTTATATCATGTCGATACATGTCTCAAAACTATTACGTAACTGACTCTGCAGAGATTCCATATTAGCATGGAGCTGACAGCATAAATAATCTCAGAAGATTATATTCTAAGTTCATGTTTTTTTCTTACAATTTCAATGTCATGAATATTTCCTAAATTTGAATATTCAAAACATATTCATGGCATCAAAATTCTAGCTGAGAATGTGTTTTGAACTTTCAAATTTTAGGGAGTTCTCAAAACACTGAAATTGCTGGCTGGTTTTGGTATATTATCACGCCCTAAATTATTTTTCACTATAAATTATCTTTCATTCTTTGAAAAGAATTGCATTATTATAATCATTTTGAATAAACATTTCAATGTGGTTAAGCCAACCATATTTCCGAAAAGCGCAGAGAGCGTAAGAAAACGCCTTTGGCTGTAATGTTTCACGTCCCCAGAGTGTGTGTGTTGTCATTGGGTTATCTGCAGCGACGGCAGAAAGCTACAAAAGGCGTTTGTGTCGCGTCTGCAGCGCATATAATGCAATTCACGAGCAGGTGACACACAATATTGGATTTTGTGTGCTAGCTGTTGTGTGTTCGCTCGCTGAATTCAAATCACACGTTCACGTTCTCGGCAGCGCTCCATACGGCTGGTGTTTACTCTCGTGCGATCCTTTGACACACTCTCGCTCGCTCGCGCAAATCCCGCGTGTTCAGAGCAATTATTTACTCTCGCCAGTGACTTCTGAATTAACGTCGGATTTGGCTGATTTATCAAGTGCCGCGCGAGGGATAAAACTCCCCTTCAAGACTTGCTCGCACAACTGACTCCGCACCGCGTAAATTATAGCCTGTTATAACTCCTTAAAGAAAGAAAGGAAGTTCATCGCTTCCTTTTTTTCCTGCGTTATTTTGACGCTTTTCCAGCTCACGGCGAATATATCAGCTTCATTAAGTTTTGGGAGCAGTAACGCGCCCGTGATTTAGTGAAGCTGAACACGCTTTCCTGCTCTTTTCTTCCACGCAAAATTTAATTTAAGTTAGAGACTTTTCACGAGAGAAAGCCAACACAAGTGTGGTCTATTGTTTAATATTGTTTCGTGCTGCGTTGAAACCCCCAAAAGGCAGACATCGATTATTAAAGAACATCCTAGCAGATAAAGTTGGTTCAGCAGGAAAGACTTCTTTGGAACCAAAGGAGCTCAACAATATATGATATATTTACATTCGACATGATCACAGAAAACAGTCAAAGATAATTGGCACTCCTTATTTGTCTTTTGAACTCAATATCCATAATTATTATTAATTGTTTATTCTCATCTAAGTCATATAATAAACATATAGTACAAGTCAAAGCCAGAAAAATATAGCCATAATGTTTCATTTAAAAATTGTTTTTCATGTGTAATCAAGAAAAATGTGTCTGTCGTGTCTGTAAAAATTAACAATAGCTTTCAGTTGAAATTAAATTCTGATACCTAACGTATATCGCAAGTTTCATATTTATTAGTTTTCATTGTTATAGAAATTTCGGCTTTAATCAAGGTGGCTGTATTTAATTACAAGCTGGAAACAGTGTGACCTCCTTGAGAACGTCCACCTTCATTAGCATCTATCAAAAATTAAATCTACAGTTTATAATTAACACATTAAACTGGGAATTTATACGAGATGACGTCTTGTTTGGGTTATTTTTGCTTTTCAACTCTTCTCGGCGCGATATTTCCACCAGTGCGTAGCTATAGCGAGGGAAATTCACTAAAGCAAGATGAATGGTGATTTTTTGTAGGCAAACAAAGCCAGTCGAAAAATATTTTACTTAACTTTGAAGCTGATTTTCTTGAAAATAAACTTGGACAATTTTACTCGTTTTCTAGAAAATAAAGGGAGATCAATGTGCAAAATGTGCTTTATGAATTAACTTTTAGTGGCATATATATCACATTTTTTCGGCAAATTCCACGGAATGATATGAGTTGTCCTTTGGTCAATAAGATATTAGCTAAATCATAGAGAAATTATGCCAAGCCGAAAATTAAATGTCGGCGTTTTTTTCTCACGAGGGAAAAATGATTCTGTACAAACTATAAATGCAATGACGAATACTTACTTTATTCATTTGACAAAAGCACTCTGAGGCTTTTGTCTCACAGTTGCTGGCGTCGCTTCTTCATCTCGCGCAAAACAGCAAACACATTAAAAACGACAGCGTTGTGCAGGCTAATCACATTGGCCGGCGCGCGGGAAAAGCTTTTAGGCGCCGCATCCGTCTCCACGACGTCATTTTGCACTCGAAGCAGCGTGCTGCGACCGACAAAAGTGCTCAAATACGTGCGCTTGGCGCGGAAAAAGTTTCGAACACTCATTACCTGCCTTTTACGGCGACATATGCGCTTCCTCCTCGGCGACGGGGTTGACTCACTGCTCAAGCACTCAACCTCCTGGCGACCTGTTCTCAGAAATATGAATTTGAAAATTTGATATTTACGTGGGAATCGGCTTGAATGAAACGGAGGTAAGATCCGTAAAATCGAAGACTTGAATCGATGGCAACAAAAGTATTTTTATAGAAGGTATAAATATACCGAACTGATCATTTATATATATTAAAACCTATTTTTTAAAACCTACTTTTAAAACCTATTGGAATTTTTGAAAATACAAGATGGTTGAATTGCCAAAAATATCAACTTTTTATAATACGTTTTGGTGGTGAACAAATCGTAAATGGACTGACAGGGCTTTGAATGAAAATGTATAATAAAAAGTTGATATTTTTGGCAATTCAACCATCTTGTATTTTCAAAAATTCCAATAGGTTTTAAAAGTCTTAAAATTGGAATTATTTATTTCAAAATCATGTTCTGTACTTTCTGTAGCCTCTCAATTGATTTGATTAAAAATTTTCTGTCCTACAGAAACGATCAAAATTGTAAAAACGAATGTTACTTACTTTCACACTAATTCATCCGGTATGCTTTATAGAAATTACAGAAATAATTAATTATCAACGGAAATCAATGAAAGTAAAGCAGCCAAGCATTATATAATATATTATTATTAAAAAGTGCCAGCAGAGGCAAACCACCTTGCAGCCAAGTTGCACGGGTTGCATAACAGATGCCTACTGCAGGCGCCTTGTTTTGAGTTAATGTTTACCACATATTTTGCAGCTGCGGGTCGGATGCAATATTATTTCCTGCACGGAGAGCATAATTAGTTTTGTCAGAAGATAACAACGCAAAACTTTTATGAAAAACCACAAGAGCTGCTTGAGAACAAGGTATGTTTACTTACAACAACTCGTAAACAACACGAGTAGTCTAATTAGCTGGCTCTGCGTACACTTCTATGGAAGAGTTTTCCAAAGAAAGTTTTGGTCTTCTTTTCACTTTTTCATAAGATAATATATTCATGATTTGATTTTCCTTGAGTTCCAGCGCCTTTTTAAAAATTTGAATAGGTCTTAGTTTTATGGAAAACTAAATCAATTTGTTGTGAGATAGTAAATGATTTTGCACATTTTAAAAAATCATCATGTCAACATCATTTAGACTAGCTGAGTGTTTAACGTTTAACCTCTACAAGACAATTTAAGAGATCAAATTCGTCATGGTTGATGGTCGCGAGATAAATAAAAAATATCATTCACTGAAGAGCCGTAGCATTGTGAACGTAAAATTGTTTGAAATGATAACACTAGGCTAGATATCTACCTAGCATAAAAATTGTAAGGAAGTGTCATACGTTTCGCACAGTTGACGTTTGGAATAAACGAGTCAACAAGTTCAGTCAACGGGCTGCCACTGTCCGACATGTCCACCTCGTCGTCGCCTTCTTCGCCACTGCAGAACTCGATTCCCCTTCTCATCAAGCCCATATCGCCTGAGCACGATACCAAGATTTCCATCGACACTTGCTCTTCTTTCCGAATAAAAGTAAAATATTTTTAAGGAATACAAGCATTGACGTAGACAGCTCGCACCAGTGTTTACAAAGATGGGAGACGAGGTTAGAAAATTTTCCTGCCCGACGGCCCTGTCAAAGTCCTCTTGGTCATCAAGGTCCAGTTCACTGTCACCGCTGATCACCATGTTGTCCATTTGAAGATTAAGAGCCAGCACCTCGGCATCCACAACCGGACTGGAAGTGCTGTGCGAATAAGAGGACCAACCAGCACTCGACTCTTTAGCTGAACTCTCAGCATGCTCCACAATTGGCTCCATATTATACACAGATGGATCTATATTAATTTAATCCAACGGTACTCAAACATTATAATTTGAAAATAGCTGATGACTTGAATAAACCAATTGTTGACAACAATTTGGCAAATAGAAGGATTACAAAAATGACTTTTCAAAAAACGCTTGCACCAAATTTAAAAAAGGTTATACACTACCTTTTAAATATGTATAACATAATCGGAACAATACGATCATGCACAATATCAAACTCAAGATGGTATAATTTACAACATTTCTCTCTTTACAACTCCATAATCTTTTCATTTATGTAAAAATCTGCTTTTAAGGGTTTGTTTACCATACCTCTGAAATTTTCAAGGAAAACTTCCATTCAAACTTCAACGCATAAAAATATCATTAATTTATTCTACATCGGTTTTCGAAACTTGGCCTGTATCCAGACCCTGTACATCTTTAGCTTTTGGCCCCTGTTGACTTGAAGCCTGCGGTCCTCGAGCATTTGCTCTTCTTGAAAGCCCGCCTCACAGAAAATCCTGCGCAGGTCCTCCTTGGTGAAGAAGTAGGCCCTGGTGCCATCGCCGCGCATATAAAAATTGTCTGTGATGCACTTGCCCTTCTTGAAACGCAACTGCGCCAAGTCATAGCGCCCATAGTCCCGGAAAAACACCATTCCGCCAGGCTTCAGGTAATTGAACAGCTGTCGAGCTACGTGGCCCATGTTGTCTGGGTGGACAGCAGACAGCATGAATACGAGCAGCACATGGTCCAGACTGAGCGGCGGGAAGGGAGTTGGCCATTCCTCGGCGGTCACATCGCACACAAAGCCCTTGCACCGTGACTCGTCGTAGCTGTCTTCCTGCTGCAGGAGCTTCACAGCCGTCTCAGAGAAGTCGCAAGCATACACGAAGAAGTTGGGGTCGGCCACCGTCCGCACCAGCGGGATGACACTGTTGCCCACTCCGCAGCCGACCTGAGGAAATCAATTTTTAAGTTTTGGCATATTTCAAAGGACAAACGTTAAAAAAACGTACTTCAAGGACGTTAATTCTTTCTTGATTTCCCTCTTTTGGCAGCAGCTCCGGGAACTCAGTGAACAGCCACTGGCGGTCTTTGAAGAATCGGTTCTGGTGGATGCCGTAGAACTTGTCCCACAGGTGTCCAGCCTCAGCCTCGATCCGCTGCGCCTCGTCGACACACATGCGCACTTCCGAATTCTGCTCGACCATCTTCTTAGCGTGCTCTTGCTGCTCCTCATCCCACTGCACATCGTCCCAAGCGTTGTGCTGGAAGACATCGTCAGGATTGCGAAGGTGCCGGTTGCCAAACTGAGGCCGCGGACCGTCGCCGCTCGACGAGCTCTCGCTGTCCATCCAGTGGATTTTGGAAAAATTTAATCTGAGGAGAATGCGATTGAGGCTGAGACGAGAAAGCATCAATATAGGAGATAAAAGTTCGAGCGCAATTTTCAATACAAAATAATGTTATTCCGCTCAGTGCTCCTTATGTTTTCACTTTTCTCGATTTTTTGAAACATTGCGGGCACTGGCAATGGTGATTCTACCGGTAGTGTCATGAGCAGTAGCAGTATGATATTATTTGAAATATATAAACTCGTGGCAAAAATAAACAGGTTTCACCTAAATTTCATAATAGGTTTTTACTGTATTCGTAAACTTTTTATTTTATTAACTCACCCCCTGAATATTTGTGATTTTTAATCCTCCAAATAATAAAATCATCTTTCAGACAAAAGAACCGGTTATTAAGATTAGTTGGTGGCCGGTTTTTCTCTGATGCTCCGAATGCGAATCGGTCACGCCCTCTTCCTTTTCAGTCAGTGAAGCGAACAGAAACAATGGCGTTGCACGTGCCAAGAGCGCCCGGTATGGCGCAAATGCTGAAGGATGGCGCCAAGGTAAGTCGGTCACCGATTTTCCGACGCTTTCCCTATTCTTTGAAAAACGAGCTTTCCATAGACCCCTCATTCATGGGTGTCGGACTTGCAGCCGGACCCAGGGAAGCCTCTGAAAGCGCCATGTGGGCGACACCCAGCCGAGATTGCCGG
Source organism: Cloeon dipterum (assembly GCF_949628265.1). Classification (NCBI taxonomy): domain Eukaryota; kingdom Metazoa; phylum Arthropoda; class Insecta; order Ephemeroptera; family Baetidae; genus Cloeon; species Cloeon dipterum. Next base: position 23,319,690 of record NC_088787.1, read on the forward strand.
CTCTGCTTCCAGATTGTTCTTTAATTAATTTTTTACTTAAATCATAATAATCCACACACTTTTGAACGTCTATGATACACAAATCGGATTGAAAAAGACTAAGTCATGATACGAAATGGTGGTGTTTGTTTAAAAAGTTACGAAATTCACCATTTCAATCCATAGGGCCAGTGACAGAACCAGGAAACACCCAGCACCACCCACACAAACACATTAATAGCTTTCTGTCATAATAGCAAAAATATAAATTAAGAGATGTCTTGGAGAACATGACTCATTTCTTGCGGGGAAGGGGCTCTTAAACAATGTTTTATTAAATATGTTCTCAAAGGAAGGTCTGAAAATGTCTGGAAGTCCAGTTTTTTATGTGGGGGACCACGGGGGACCGTATTAATATGTGACAGTTAAAATGATTAAACCGTGTTGTTATTTCAGATGTACAGTGGCCTGGACGAGGTGGTGTACCGCAATGTGACAGTTTGCAAGGAGCTGGCACACGTCCTGCGCAGTGCTTATGGTCCAAACGGCATGAACAAAATGGTAATCAATCACCTGGAGAAGCTGTTCGTGACCAACGACGCCGCCACCATCATCAAGGAGCTGGACGTGGAGCACCCAGCCGCCAAAATGGTTGTGCTCGCTTCGCAGATGCAGGAGCAGGAGATCGGCGATGGCACCAATTTTGTCATTGTTTTTGCTGGAGCCCTCCTTGAGGCTGCCGAGGATCTCTTGCGAATGGTGCGTAAACCATTAATCACTGGGAAACCTTTAGATCAGCAACACACACTAAAATTTAAATTTCAACATAGGGTTAAGCAAAATTTAAATGAAATGTGAAATTATTGGTCTTCATTAATTATTCTAATCAAGAGGCTTTCTTTTTTTTTCAAATTTTCACTATGATATTTTTGCATTTGATATGGGCGATAGGCAGTTGAAGAATTTTCTATATAAATGAATATTTGGCTTGCTCTCAACAAGAAAAAAAACATTTTTGTCCTTAGGGTTTGACACCAACAGAGGTGGTGGAAGGCTACGAAATGGCGCTGGAGAAGGCATTGGAAATTCTCCCCACGCTTGTATGCAAAGAGGTTAAGGATCTGAGGGACCACGCTCAGGTGGCTGAGGCGATGAAGGCTGCTATTGCCAGCAAACAGTTTGGCCACGAAGACTTCCTCACCGACTTAATCACCAAGGCCTGCGTCTCCATCTTGCCAGACAGCACCACAACCTTCAACGTGGACAACGTTCGCATCTGCAAAATCTCAGGCTGCGGCATTTTCTCGTCCCAAGTGGTGCCTGGAATGGTGTTCAAGCGCTTTGTTGAAGGCAATGTCTCCAAAAAGACTAATGCCAAGATTGCGCTCTACACCTGTCCTGTGGACATCATGCAGACTGAAACTTCCGTAAGTGAACTAAAAATAATGATGTGCATTAAATTATTATGTAACACAAACTGAGCCTAAAATACCTTTTTTCTTTGTTCTCTGACCAACTATAATTTAATTTCATTACTAAGGGCTCAAAGTCAGTGGAAAAATCACATCTAGAATGCTAAATTTGCTCCTCAATTGAAGTTATAGAGAACCCATCATTAAATCATTATGTCAAGTGTATTGGTTACTCTGGAAGTTAAAAATTAAAATACATAAATTATTGTAATAAATTTATTTCGCAATTATTGTTCGGTTGTTTATTTAGAGTGCTAATTTGTTGTAGGGCACAGTTTTAATTAAATCAGCAGATGAGCTGAAATCGTTCAGCCGTGGTGAGGAGTCGCAGCTGGAGGACCAAATCAAGGCGATCAAGGAGTCTGGTGCAGATGTCGTCGTCGCCGCTGGCAAGTTTGGCGACATGGCGCTCCACTACCTCAACAAGTACGACATCATGGCTGTCAGACTGACCAGCAAGTTTGATCTGCGCAGGCTGTGCAAGGCTACCAGCGCTACTGCTCTTCCACGACTGGTATGACTTTCCAATAAATGTTAGCAAACAATCAGCATATGTTACTTCTTGATGTTTCGTATCATTTTAATTTTCTAAATCTCATTTTTGGAAACCATTTGGTTTTGACTGAATACCACCGCACCTTCACAAAAAAAATGTGTTAAGTGTTAATTTTGAAATTTCAGACGCCCCCTAACAAGGAGGAATTGGGCTTTGCTGACTCGGTCCTTGTGGATGAAGTTGGAGACACTGGAGTGGTTATTTTCAGGATGGGTGAAGGTGGATCAAGGATTTCCACAGTTGTTGTCAGGTGAGTTTGGCTTTACAACTTTGTCAGTGTTCAACTTCCTGAAAAGATATAAACAAACCATCACCTCAATTTAATCGTTTCTTTATGTACAGGGGTGCCACTGATAACTTCATGGATGACATTGAGAGGTGCATTGACGATGGAGTCAACACTTATAAGGGCCTTACGAAAGACAACAGGCTGGTTCCTGGTGCAGGTGCAGTAGAAGCTGAACTCAGCCTGCAGGTAAGTCTCCATTGCTATATCAAAGTTATTTTTTCCTCTTTTCAGCTTGTATATTTGGCTAAACATAAATTTATAAAAAATAAACCTTATGCATGGAAAAGAAATCAGACTTTTTATCAGATGGAAAGTTTAGAGGGATCAATGAAAATATAAGAACAAAATTTTTCTTTGCATCTGATTCAGTTGAGCTACATTTTTTTCCATAGTTAATTGATAGCTGTATTTTTGTATGCCTTATGTAGTTTTCACCAATAAAGTTAAAAAAGTAATACTTTAAATCTAAAATAATTTTAATTGGTAGAAGTTAAGTTTGAACAAATTTTATTTTCTTTGAAGCTGAAAATATATTTTGTTTTTGGAAAGGCTTATAATATTAATGAAAATCTTCTATCCAGGTTGGTCGCTTTGGCGAAGCACGCGCTGGTTTGGAGCAGTATGCTATCCAGAGATTCTCAGCGGCTTTGGAGGCGCTACCCAAGGCGCTTGCTGAAAATTCAGGAGTCAAGGGTACGGAGCTGTTGGCCAAGCTGCAGGCTGCCCACGCTCTGGGCCAGTCGGCCAGCGGAATCGATGTTGATACGGGAGACCTTCTCAATGCGACCGAGGCCAAGATCTTCGATCTCTTCGTCACCAAGTACTGGGGACTTAAGTACGCGACTAATGCGGCGTGCACCGTGCTTAAGGTCAACCAGATCATCATGGCCAAGAGAGCTGGTGGGCCTGCCGCCAGGGCACCTGGTGGCCAGGACCAGGATGATGACTAGATTAAAATTTTCTTTTTGCCCGCCGTGCTGCACATTTACAAGAGAATCTTCAAAGACATTCTGTTCAAGCCACACTTATTTGCAGGCCTATTTTATAATTTATTAATATTTCCAATGAGATATGTTTTCAGCTGTGCAGAGACACTGTGAATTTTTCCGTCATAATAAACTCTGGAATAACAAAAAAATGTTTTAGTCTCATCTCAATAAACCATAACGTAATTAAAATCGTTAATTCTAATCATGGTAAAACTAATTCTATTCTCTCAATTTTGAAAATACTTACGTTGCCTGCGTAGGAATCTCTAATTACATAGACACACTTTTTCTTACTGGCTAAAATATGCAGTGTTTAAGTAAGTTACTTTAATTGCAATCACCAACTGCAGAGAATTGGATTTATATTATAGAAAAACCTCAGCATGTGCAATTAGGGGAATTGAAAAATATCGATCATAAAAATTTGTATCTAATTTGATGATACCATTAGAAAATGCTTTAACATTAATTCATTTTCTCTATAAATTAGATCAATCAAAAGATTATTGTTAAGTGCTTCAAATCATCTCCTAAGCGCACTCCCTAGCTTCTTGTGTGCGACACGCCCCTTTCTGACGAAACAACTGTTCTCACACATGTGAACATTCAAAATTGCTGTCGCTGTGTTTACGATTTTACTTCCCAAGATAACTGGGAAACAAACATTTTTTCGTCGAAGTAATGTCGCCGTGAGTGGAAAATCGAGAAGAGATCAGCATGGCCAAGTATCTAGCGCAAATCATCTTGGTAGGCGCGCAGGTGGTGGGTCGCGCCTTCGCCAGAGCGCTGAAGCAGGAGTACGCCGCAAGTCAGGAGGCCGCCCGGCGTGCCGGCGGAGGCCAGAAGGGAGCAGCCAGGGCGCAGTCCAACCTCAGGTCTGGCATCACCCTGGAAGAGGCGCAGCAGATTCTCGATGTCTCCAAGTATGATCCAACAAACCCTATTATTTATTTATTTATTTATGGTTGATTATTTTACAGATTGGACCCAGAGGAGGTGCAGAAGCGCTACGAAACCCTATTCGCCTTGAACGACAAGACCAAGGGTGGATCCTTCTACCTCCAAAGCAAGGTTTTCCGCGCTAAGGAGAGGATCGACGAAGAAATGAAGCAGCAAGCCATGTCCACCAGCCGGTCAAAACAAGAAGGGTCTAAAGAAAATCCTCCAGAGAGGTGAACACATTTCGCCCTTCTTTTCAGCCTGGTGATACACTTGAACCATTGAATTTGAATTGTTGGCATGTTCACAAACTAGTAAATATATTGTAGGTCTTAAGCAAAGAGAAAAGTCTTTCAATCCAAATAATTTTGACCAGAGGGAAAAAAGGGTTTGATGGTTTAACTTCTAATGCAATATTTTTCTTTAACTGATAGTGTAACTTTCGCACCTAATTTTGGTGCAAATAGGATAAAGAGAGGTCTGCTACCCCTATATTTTAACTGATAATTATAAGTTTTAAAAATTAAATGTTAACATATTTTTTTTGAATCGTGCTGTATATATTCTAGAATCTATCTATAATAACTAGATTTAGATGAGTCTGCTGTGACTTCCAGTCCCTATATCTTGGACTATTTTTTGATAGATTAAGTTAAGTATATATTTGAATTTCATTAATTTATCAGCAAACAAAATTTAAATTTTCACAAAGAAAAATAAAACAGCAGGGTTGTAACAGCAAGTTAGTGCTAAAAGGATCAGAGAAAAAACGAGTGAATTTCTCTAACTAGATACTTTAAAATAATTTCTCAAACAAATTTAACACAGCGTGTGGTAATTTTCCTCTAACAATTTTCTTCAGGTTGGGGAAATTTTAAGGATAGATGAATGGGAAGACTAAAGCTGAGCAGAGCAAAAATATGAGACGAACACTTCTGTAGTCTTAATTGTTGTGAAAATTTTACCTTGTATTTTTTCTTTTTTTTAAAAAAAACCTTGCGATAATATTTTAAGACAAAATCTGTCCAGCAGTGATTAACCTACAACTCTGAGATTGGCAATTTCTTCCAAACTGCTGTTTAGTGAATGAAAATTCTTATCTTCGGCATATAACTTATATACAATGTGTTAGCTTATTTTTGCAGAGGAAAATAAACCCATTAACAGTAAAAGACCTTTTTATTTTTGCTGCCCCAGCTCTGACGAAAAATGGTTCTGAAGAGAAACTGAGCGCTTTTTTCGAGGCAAGTGATTAAGAGACAACACATGCGACATAGAAAGCAAAGGCAAAAAGTGCATCTTGCAATTCAAAAGTAAATCAGGGTTCGTTTGCAGCTTGGCTGGCTACGCGCCGCGTTGTTGCAGGTGAAAGACGCGCAAACTGTCATTAGTGCATGCGCTCGGCAGCCTCATTCACAATCAGGGAAATTTCTCCTCGATCGCAGCTCGCTTTGTTTAATGCCGGCAACTTTTCTGTCTTGACGCTGATGACAAAGGCGAAAGACGCTGACTCATTCGCGTGCCAATCCCTCCAAATCCTGCTCTATCATAGATGCATGCAGGCTTCACAGATCCGATCTCTGCGTCATTATAAAAGATTTCTAATTTGACTGAATAAAATTTAAAAAATTATTATGCTCCACAATAATTATTGGAATTATATTCTTTTTTAAAATAGGAATTAAAAAGGGAAAAATTAATCACCACATGTGTACACATTCACGAGTAAGGAAAATAATTCAATCTTTGGGGTTTGGGGAACTGAGACTGCTGAAGAAAGGAAATTCCTCAAGCAATGGCGCTTCTTTCTGCATTAAACTGTTGTAAGTGATGCTTTCGTGCAAGTTTGATCAACCAGCCTCCAAGGATCAAGAAAAACCTGCTTCAAAAGAGTTGCCGTTTAGTCGACTGCCTTTTTACAATGGGAAACTTTTCTATAATACCACTTGACTTTTTGTGCAGAGAGAATGAAATAATGTTATTTCACGCCTAGTTTGACTCAAAAGTTTAAGTAAGCTGCTGAACTCCCATTCATTTCGGATTGTTAACCATGGGTAATTTAAACAAAGGAATTAAATATTACTACAGCAGTGGCATAATGGTAATGAACTTCGCAACTATGTACCTTTTCCATTTCTAAATTTCTTTCCTTTTATTAATTACGATGGCTTGCAAAATTAGTTTCTCGAACCTCTGCTCGGCACTAATCTGTATCAATTATTTTCAGAGATTTTATCGGCAAGACATTTTTAATATTAATAGAAAAATTTATGGTAGAAATGTGGCACTCCGATCTACACTGATAAATCTTTTTTCAATTTTATATGATATTTCATATAAAATTATTTTTTTCTGGCTTTCTGCTCTAGACAAGCAATCAATTAATCAAATTTTGACTAAAAAAAGGAAAGCAGAAACCGCTTCACTCTGGTATTTTCTGGCAAGATAATCCACGCATCGCCATGTGTTCTGTTTTCTCAAATATGGTCATATGGTGTCAGCGACCTTAAAATCACCGCACGTACGCCGGACCCGAATTTGAGTCGCGCAGGAATATATTAATTGGCTTTTGAGGCGAAGAAGAAGACGCTGCAGAAGCTGGGCTGTCTGCTCTTCCTCTCGGCCGCCGAGGTCATTTCCTACATTCATGCGAGTACGCCAAGCTCCTGGTGACACACAGGGTGACGTCACGAGAGGCGCTCTCCTAGTGCCCAGGTGCCCTTGGCCGACCGACCCAGCCACCGTCCGTTACAAATCTGCGCGCCGACCCGACATGCCGCTGCCAAATCTTGATTTTTGCACTGCGAAGTTAATTTTTAAGAATCTGGTTTTTTTCTCTCTCCAGCGTTCTTGATACAAGCCTCTTTATTTCTAAAAATATATTTGAAGGAAAATGTTGGTTCTTTAAAATAAAAAATACTCAATATTACGAAGTAATTTTACTGTGATGTTCTTATTGGTTTAAATTTTTGCACAAATTATTTTGAAATCATACAACACCATTTTTGTAGAAAATTATTTTTTATAAATTTATATGATTTACATTTAAAATAGACCGTGTAGCATCTATCTTAAAATGTATAGTCCTTCTCTCATTATAAGTAAAAAGTAAATTTGAGTAGAAAAATACTATTTACAATAGGAAAGTTATGAAATTAAAAATAACAAATGCCTGAAAGTTTTGCGCTGGTTAATTCAGGACGGAAAGACATTAGTGGAATTTAAAAATTAAAATTGAATAGTTCAATTATATTGAATGCAATTTAATTTCTAAACAATAGTTATTCTTAATGGTAAACCTGTTTTTTTTAAAAATGGCAAAAATAATCAATTAAAAAATTTTAGTATTTTGAATCTAAAATATTATTTAACCTTTTTCAAACCAAAATACACTTTATATAAAAGATAATGTTTGTTATTGATATATTATGATGATTTGATAAGAGAAAAACAAACCAAACGCGGATTTGATAATCAGGAATGTGAATAATATGAGAGAAAAATAATCTGTTTTTTTTGTGTCATATCAATATTTTAGTACTCTGCTGTACTCCAACAGTGAACAAAATTGACGTTCAAATAACAGAAGATCAAACAAGTTTCGTGCAGCATATGAAGCGAACTCGAAACAGTATATTAGAGGTTTCGGCAAATTGATCTCTCGTGTGTGTATGTCTTTCTGGCTCCGGAGAGTGAACACAAACACACGCACTGGCCGCGGAGGTAACTGTTACTTTCCTCAGGTCCTTGGCGCTGCCTCTACGTGTTGTAATGTAACAGTATTCTCGATTTGCATTGCGCCTTCAGAAAAAGGCTCCGTGTTTGTGCTTTCGGTCAGCGACGGACGTTATGAGCCTGTCAACGCTGCGCTGCACACATGATCCATGCACAAATAAATTCAAAGGCATTATATCAGCAATACATACAAACGCCGTGAAATGCAACGTGGCTCTGAGAGCGTTGAAAGTTCCGTTTCCTTTGTATTAAATAATGATAGTAATAATTCCCTTCGCAACTGTATTTTAAAAATCGGCGTTTCATGAACTAATTAATTTTCAACTTGCAGTTTTTAATTGCAGCGTGTAATATGCTCGATAAATTAATTAATTTTATTCAATTTGAAGTGTTGAAATATTCTATCCACTTATTTCGGCACATTTAAACGGTTACTTTTAAACCATTAAGATATTTTTATGTTGCACAGTCAAAGTGTTAACATCAAAGATGAAGTGCTATACCAACTATAAATAAATTGCGGTATAAGCTAGAAGGAATACGTTGCAAAGTGGAGCGGCACGTTTACTTGCCAAGGAATTAATTCTGTAATAAAATGCTAGGAAATTTCATCTGTTTAATTTGCAAATTGCTTCTAGCTCCGTTATATATTTTAAAACTGATTAACTAATTCTCTCCTGCCTTCATGCTACTTTCCAAGATTATAGAAGTTTATTGTCTAGAGAAAAATTTGAGGACGAGTAAAAATCTTGAATAGTTCCTTAGAATGACAAGCTAATTATCTCTCAAAAATGGCAAATGCTAGTGACCCCTTAATTATGGTCGGAATAATGTCCAAATCGGGTGGAACTGTCACTAAGAGGCCAAAAAGCAAGTCAAGTTGATACTAACGCAACGGTACTTGCATCAATTTGCATCACTAACCTCTACAGAAAATGGCCATATCGTTTATTTATATTTATGGAAGTGCCTCGCAAGTCCACATTTTTTGCACACACCAACGGAACAGACATTTGGGCATTTAATCGTCGCGAAATAGGTCAGATATGCGTGAGGCTTTCGCAAACGACGCCTCGCAAATCAGGGTGGAACACCAGTACCGCGCCTTTTTGTCTCAAAAAAAAGAACGCGAACAGTAAGGAACTATGCGTCTAAAATAAAAATAATTGCGTTGGAGAGTTCATTATTTTTAAACATGCATGTTGCCAGTCTTGCCAAATCATCAACATTTAATTTTAGCTAGACCCACAACAGAATATTCATTTTTTACGTTTTTTACAAATAAATATTGCTGGACTATCTAAATGAATTCTAAGAAAGGGTATATTTTAATATCTACATTTTAAATATCAAACAGTTCTTAACTCATGCAGCAATGAGTATTTTAAAAATGAGTTAGAGTCGCACATTTTGCGAGCGATAAATCGCTTAAATTGTAAGTGGCTTGCAAAGTGGCTCATTTAATTTTGAATTTCAAATTTGAGTGTTTTTTGGTAAGGATTGTTTTAATTTCTCAAAAGGCTTGTGTTGCATGGATTGCACTCCTTCGTATATGCGAGTATTTTATATTTGAACAAAAGTCACAGTAGGGGCGGGGACTACTTATTCTTCCAATAGAATTTATTTCAGTTTAATATAGGAAGTAAAACAGAAAGTTATTGGACACCATCAAGACACGTAAAGCAAAACGATCTGGCGTGTTTTTTTCAGCAAATTTAGTCTGATATTTTTTCCAATAAATAGTTATTAAAATAACTGACGTTAATTTGTGTTCTATTACTAGAAACATTCGAATTTCGAATCATCATACGCCCATAGATGCCCAATAATATTAAATGCCCGGCGGTGTTCGATTTTACTCAGCAGTGAGTTCATATCCCACGAAATGTGCTGAGCAAAGAGAGAGGTTCAAGAATAAAACATGTATTTGATATTTGTGTCTTCTATACATATAACCGTGCAAACAGAAAATTGTTTAACTGATTTTTTATATATTATAAAAATCATTTGAGTAATATCACACCCAAAATTTAGGTGTTGACTTAAACAATTCGTGATTCTAATCAAATCTCGACATCTTTAATTTAGTATCCTCTTCACGGAGAAATGGACAAATAATGTAGTACGCGCATTTTCTTCCGATGTGTCTTGTCTTGCTGGCGCAGAGGATGGGGCTTTCAGATGGTCTCGCGAGCAGTGGCAGGAATTCCGTGAGGCATGCACCGTTGGTCTGCAGGCGTTCAGCTCCCCCTGCTCCTGAGCCTGGCGTAAGTCGGCCAAGTATAAAAGCCAAGTTCAAGGCGGCCGCGCAACTCATTTGCACCGTGCGACGCAGACACAGACATTCACTCGACGACAGGTACCCTGAGAGAGCATTCACCTTCGACGAGCACCTTCAGCTAAGGTAGGCACACTGACACATTTTCCGGCCTTTTCCTCCTTCCGGTTCTCCTTTAGCTGAAATTCCGGAAATCTTTCTGGAAACTGTCTAATATATGATCTGAATTGTTTCTGCAATTTGTTTTTGTTAGCATTTTAATCTCAACTTTGAATCGTAAAGTTGAATTTAAACACAGGTGAAGAAATGTCGTTTTAGTGATTTTTTGGTACTTTTTGCTTCCGTAATTTTTGCCGACCTGTTATTACCGGGAGAGCATGACCTGCGCCGTCTGATTCATTGAGAAGGAGGATGCACAGCCGCTACCGCCACACGCTTGCATATACACCCGACTTTCTACTTTGTGCGTCGAGAGTGACGCACGCGAGAGAGATTTAGAAAAAGCGCAGTGGCGATCATTTAAAAAGAAAGCACCTTACAAAGGAAAATGCAAAATCGGTGACCCTCAATCAGTGACAAATCAGCAAATTTGCAAAGAAAATTAATTTCCGAGCACTGCTGTGCTTTTTTCTATTCTTTTACTCATCCTTTTGCAAGTCACGGAAGCTTTTTGCTTCGAAGCGCATCTGCGTTGCTAGAAAGGGCCGTATTTTGACCGGCAGTGAGAATTCATATTTGGAGAGGCAATAACGGGACCGCATTACATAATCAGTTGGGTCTATAAAGAAGAAGGCGCGCACGGCTCACTTCACACGCCGCCTCACAATGAGCGAGAGACACAGATGCCGCGCGATGAAAGAAACAGAGCGATCAACCTGCCCTCAATTACCCGCTCTCGGTGAATATTTACGCCGCTGTATTCTCATTATATGAGCATAAAATAATAGCCGCGAGAGAGAAAGAAAGAGAGAGAAGAGAGGAGTTTTGTTGCAAGTGTCGCGGCGGCGGCTAACGGGACCGGCGTCGATCGCCACCTCGACTGCATTCCGCATGCCGACCTTTTCTGGACTTCCGACCGGTTATTTGAGGAACGGCATCAAAATTGGCACTTTGCACGTAGAAGATTTAAAATGCTCATCCCTTCCTCCGCTAATCGCTGAAAACTGTACTCTTAATTGGACTTCTCTGGAAACGATCTGCCCACTTTCAGTTTTAAACGCGGCCACTCATCCTGTTGCAAATTTATTGCTTAGTATTCAGGAGGAAAAATGTGTAATTTATTAGTTTATCAGCAATTAAATAGAAAGGGTAAAACTATATATCAATTTACTGCTTCCGGGTTTGCTAACATGAATAAAATCGCCTCTAATCCGGTCAACTGATTCGCCGATTTCCAAACAGGAATTAACCGTAAAAATAATGACGAATCATGCCTAGTATTTCCTGTGAATTAATTTTCTATTTTAAGTTTTTAGATTTTATTGAAATATGATTGTGATTCAAACATTTCCAATAGAAGCTCCTGCGTTTATTTTGCAGTCAAATTCCGAAAAGATGTGCCTTAAAAATATCAATGTTGTGCCACGTAAAATCAAACCAATTTATAATTGATAATGTTGGATTACACTATAAAATTATTTCATTCAACTTCAATTAACAAGCATTAACTAACGCCAATTATGAGTGGATTTAAACAATTTTTCCTTTTTTTTCTTGCTGTATATGCGAATAAAATGTGGAAAATAATGTTAAAATAATTAAGGTTCTGAAACACAGCTATTCCTCATTATACCAAGCTACAGAATCACTAATTAACCACGGATCATTAAAAAATTTCCGCAAGTGCTTTTGGTTCAATTGTAAAAATGTTATTCAATTATTTTCTGCTCTCTCAGCAAACTTCCGATGTTACATGAATACAAAATTAACTTTTTGCGTCGTGTGTGTTGCTTTTTGCAGATGACGAGAGACAACAGGACACTGAGCCTGGCATATTTGGTGCTGGTAGCGAGCAGCGGGCTGATTTTGCCCGTGCTGGCCGTGCCGCCACCCCCGAGCGCCCGCCAGGCGCGTCTTTCACCCGTCTACCAGCACTCCTACGTTGACGCCGCCTACCCCTCCGCGCAGCAGGAACGCAAATACGACAAACCCACCAAGAAGATTGCCAAGGATTCTGACAATGAAATCTCCCTCAACACCATCCAGGTTCGTGTCAAGAAATGTGATTTTACTCGTTGGCAATAAGCCGTTGTCAAATGGGAGAAACAAAAACCAGGACAATTTTTCATAAAACTAAGGCTCTATTTGTAAGTCATTTGTGATTTTTATAATTTTTTACTACAATTAATTTATTATTCCTGAAATCTTTTCTTATTTGATGCAAAGTCTCTTTCAATCGGTGTCCAAAATTTTAAAAAAATCAGCTCTTTTGGTAGTTCTGACAGGGCACAGGATTCTTTATACCTGTGTCCCTCTGGGCGATGACGGTTTTTATTTTACATTTTTTAGAATAACCATTGCATAATATTCTTGTTAAATTTTTCTCAACATGACACTTAATTTTTGGGTTTGATTTGATTAAACAGGAGAATGGATTCTCTTGGGGAACCATGTTGAGCTCCATCATGCAGCTCTTGTTTACCCCTGCCCTCAACGCTGGACCCACCAAGTCCGACAGCATTGACACTGACTCCGTAAGTTTAATTTGCAAAATCGTTTTTCCTTGCTTCTTAACAAACTTAGTGACCAAATATTAAGTGAACTTGCGTTTCTTTATGAAACTGCAGCAATTTCATCTATTGAATTTACCTGTTGGAAGCTTTTTCTTTAAAAAGTTTGTGACTTTGACAGGGTGTTTCCAACTCTCCCTGGGCCAACATTCTGGCTGTCGGTCTGAAGATCCTCTCCGCAATCCTTGGTGGTGGTGCGGCCGCCGGCGACGGAATTGATAAGGTTGACAACGCATCTCCCCTGCAGGTAGGCATTATTTTGACATGTTAATAGTAGAAAATTATTTCGAAACTGCTCTCCCGACCGAAATGTAGAGAATGTACATTGTCTTTCAACATGCAACCGTTTTCGAGCCGCACAATTGACAAAAGGTTGCCGCTTCTATATCCTCTTTCGGGGCTGCTCGGTTGCACACCGCGACCTGAGATAATGTACCTTTTGAGGTGCTTATAATATATATTTTTCGTGTACACACACTCATTATATCATTTGGACTTTCACGCGCCGGAATTTTCCTTATTTCGCGCTCCATCCAACAAAGGAAAGTCGACGACACACATTCGAAGATGATCAGCTCAGTTTTTCGGTTTCATTGCTCTTCGGTCGGCTTGCCAAAGGAAAACCGAGCAATTTTTTACTTTCCGGGCCAGAAACCGAAGGTATATACATACACAATGCTTGCGAGGCCTACTTCCTTTCTGTGCCAACGCTGGAATTCGATTGTACTCGTCCTTTGGCTCGTGAACACCATATATCCTTCAGTTTTCACTCTATTAGAAATTAATTTTAGTTTTAGAATATTGCACCTCCTAGTCATATCAGTTCATTGAAGACTTGGGATTATTAGAGTTTTGTCTAGAATTCATAAGTTTTATTAGACCAATCAATCTATCACGCAATTATTGAAAATTAATTTAAGACTACTATTAGAATGTTTTCAAAATGCAATCTTTTAAGTTGTTTTCGGGGTTTTGAGTCTTGAGAAAAGATCATGTCGTTTATAAATCTCAAATTATAATATTTTTAAACTTTCGAGGGAATTATTTAAAATTAAAATTCTAAGAAACATTACTTTTTTATTCTAAATCCCACTTTTGCTGACAATGAGAATAGCACTAATATTACATTATTCTACATTGAAAATAGTTTTAGCAGTATTTATATGTAGTTTGCTGGTGACAGATGTGTAAATAAAGTGCACGCTTCTGGTCGCAGGGTGTGCTGACTGCTGTGCTCTCTGCTGTCATGGGCGCCAAAGACCCTGAGCAGGTCTCCACTATGGCCAAACAGGCTGGCGAGGTACATTCACAATACAATTAAGTTTCATATAAATACTGTACAAATACACGCACAAATCCCTCTCGACTGCAACCTCGAAAAAGCCAATTCGTTAACAAACATTTCCACAGTTCATCAACATCGTGGTGAACCTCCTCGACGCCCTTAAGACCTCCTTCAGTCAGCGCTCCGCAAACGCCAGATCCATCGGCCAGAAGGACATCATGTCTGAGGCTGGAATTGCCGGAATTACCCTCATGAAGGTACCATTACGTTTTTAATTATTTTAATTTGAGCAAATGATAGAGTTGCGTAATTTAGTTATTTAACAAAATTTATCTTTTGACTTTTGAGACTATGATTTGGTCTTCTTTTAATATTTCTAAAAACACAAATTGCAGGAACCCTGAACAAACTAAACAATTCCGTAATTCGATTTTAGGCGTACGTCAAGACAATCAACACCTCCAACGATGAGTGCAAAAAGCTGTACATTTGTGAAGGAAGCAAGAGCTGCCAGAGCGATCTTCAGGGTGGTGCCACCTCCCTTTGCCTCTTCTCAGCGTGAGTATTTATTCTACTAACTCATATCTGCGTCCGAGCGTGAATTTCTGCTTCGCTCCGCGCGCACGGAAGCAGTAAAAGGACGAAAAAGCTGACCAACTTTTATTGGTACTATTTTTAGCCGACTACAGTTTCAACGGCAATTGGAAACTGTACATTTGAGTGAGAGCAGAATTTTCAAACTGCATCCACTGGATATTTTACAACCACTATCCAGTATTTTGAAAGTAACCAAAATTTCATCAGAGGAATTGTTGACTCCTATTTTTTTAAACAGACTGAATTTCACATTAAATCAGTATAGACTTAATATTTAAAAAAAATTGTAGTCGAATTGAAATGCAAAGAAAGTCATTAATTAATATTCCTCATTCATTTTCTTATGTGCTTGCGGACTTGGCCAGGTGATAATTCGGTAAATAATTCATATATACAGCACGTATCGCGTTCGTCGACCCCGGCGCGACTCAAAAGAGATGCTGCCGCAGCAGACACAGCTCGTTGACCCATATTCGCGCGCATTCCTCCTCTCTTTCTCTCTCTCTCTCTCTCTCTCTCTCTCTGGCCGTCGACGCGGACGCTTGGCAGGCTCAATGAAAAAGCATTTGCTCCTATACTTGCGCACTATAACGAAGCAATCGTTTCCTTAATAATAATCCGGTAAAACCGCCAGCAGTCGTGCAGCCACAGCGCAAATCGAGGTTATCCGCTCCTTTTGTCCCGGTACGAGGAACATTGCACGCACGCACGCAATTTTCATACTCTGCAAACTTTCTGTGTTATTAACAAGATAGTCAAAAACTTGCTCTATATTTTTGGTTTGCAACGGTCCAAATATTTTATGATCAATTTACTAATTGAAAAATCCAACTTGCCCTGACTAAACATTGTCATGCAAAATATATGATTTTGTTTACATTTTCAATGATTTTTTTTGTATTTTGGGTTGGGTGTGTTTAAGATATTAAAAACAAAGTTTCTCTCTAATTACTTTTGATAAGCTTAACTGAGAAATAAGACTTAATAATGAAATCTTAAAGTATATATTTATTAATATTAAATTTAAAAATAGACAAAAGCTAATTGTTAAATAGTGTGTTGTGATCGTTGTGAGTTTGAGAGTGAATACGTCGTTAATTTAGCCGAATTCTGTGATTTTCTCATTCATTTTTTAATAATAAATAAAATTAATGCTAACCTGATTCTCTTGGCAGCCATATTTGCGTGACCCTGTTCTCGTCTGCTTCATTTATTAGTATGCATCACGGTCGTGCTAATGATTAAAAAAATTCTCAGGTACACGACCAGCATGCTCCTGGAGAAGACGAGCAGCTTGCCGTTCACGCAGTACTACGAAGCTAGCCGTCGCGGCAGAAGCGGCGTCAACTGCTCTACGGCCTACGAAACTTGCAACGACGTCTAGTTATCTGAACGAGCGATGGAAAAACCCCTCGGGATGCCAGTCACTGCGAAGGAACCCTCTCATCCTTTCACTCTTATTTAATGATATATTTAATTTATTTATTCCCAACGTACGTTCGACCCGGAGGAATGGACAAAACTTGGACTGAAATCGGCTCAATTATTTTTGGTGCTCCACCCCACGAACCAACAAACGAACAAACAAACTGACGCTTGACGAGTTTATGCGTACACGCAAATCCAGGTTAAAATGGGCAGACGCGGGAAAAGGTGGAGGAATTGGACGGGCGCATCGAAGCAGCATTTATTTTTTACTCTTAACGACACTCAGACCGACTCTGGACCGATGTCAGACTGTGCGACCCAAACGAGTCCCCTTTTCTTCTTCTGCAGACTGTGAAACGATGTAATTTATTGTTTTCTCTCGCTCGCTCGTCGACGCATTTTAATTATTTATTTCAGCAGCGACCAACGCACTCGCGTCGTTATTTATTAATTTTTTTTAATTTTGTTGTCGTTCTGCCAGCAAAGAGTGTGGCTGCGAAATCTAGCTGGAAAAGCAGCCTCTCGGAGTGCTTGTCAAGTAAAAGCAGTTCATTTTCGTAGCTTGCAGCGCAGTGCAAGGTTCTGCTTAAAAAATGGAAAAAAGACAATGTATTATAATTGCACATTTAAATGTAATAAAAATGTGGAAAAGGAAAAATGTGTTTTAATGAAAACAAAAAAAATATGAGTGGTTGAAAAATTTTGTGATCAGTTCAAAAGGCTGATTATGTGGGACTACATCTAGTTGAACTGATTTTGTCCCGATAATACTTAACACAGTAGTATTTAATTGAGAACCTATTATTATTTACTTGGCTTCTTGCGGGACAAATAGGAAATCGGTTGAGTGACGGTAATTCACAGGAATAGGGTCATCCCTTGCGATCCCAGCAATCAAGTTATTTGTTTTTTATGTTACTTGGCGCAAATTGCCCGCTGACGGCCGAAGGAGGGATTTTACCGTTCTTTCTCACTGTCAGAGGAACTGTTCCCTGAACTACCACCTCCGATAAATAAGTAAATAGATAGGACTTCACAAAGAATATAATAAAATAAGTATTACACTGTTTGGTATTAAAGACTAAAGCATTACATAAATTTATGGCTACTAGCTAAAATCAGCTCTGAACTTAATGCATTCTTAGATGACTCTGCTGAAGTAAAATAGCAAGGAGGCTATCTTAACAGGAATGTATTGACGAGACTTGCATGTCACGGGTTTTATCATTTAATTTTTAAAAAATTGACCCCATCACTTCCGTGCGAGAGGGCACTCTGTGTGCTTACACTGAAAAAAATTTCTTACTTGCGAAATAAAAACAATTTTTGTTTCACGCCGCAAGAGTAACAACCGTAACAACGGTATTTTTTTGCATTTTACCTCAGCATTATTTTTGTGTTAAGTAGTTTCATATCAAGTTAATTTTGCATCGATAAAAACGTTAATAAAATTTTAGAAGATTTAAGCATAAACATATAATATATTTATAAGAAATAAGCATACATATATTGTTTGAGAGCTCAATAGTTGCCGCTATGAAATTGAATCCAAAACGCCTTGCAGGGAAATGATACTGCACTGCCGTGCAACCAGTCACCGCGGGCTGCATAATAATCCTTCTATTAGTTAAAAATGGAACAAGATTATTTATTTAATAGCTAGTCTTTTTCTGTCGTACCACTAGGAAGTGTTTAAAAAAATGAATATTTAGATTACTTTTACCATGAAATTATAAATGCTGCAGGGTAAATAAAATATTCAGATTGATACTACCGTTTGGTTGATCTCATTAATTAAAGTGGATTAATACAGGGTAAAAATTAATAGAATTATTGCTAGTTAGACCAAGCAGCTGATCGAATTGTTAGTTTTATGTAATAATTTTCAACAATGTTAAACAGTCAAAATAGGATCATGCCTATTGCTACAATTTAAATTACATTTCTGCCAATTTATCTACAATTTACAGCGCCTTATGGCCATATTTTCTTCGCAGATTTTGATTACTCTTGACGAGATCTGTCCAACGGTGAACTGCACTTTCCGGGGAAACTCCTTGTTGGGAAATAAGACAATACGTCAAGTAGGGAGATACTCCTCACTGTTTGAAAAGTATTTTAACTTTGCAGCCTCCTTTTTAAAATATTAGGTCAATATTGATTTTAACTGTATCCTTAGGAATTGATTCATACATTGGCAACAAAGATTACCTGGTATTTTGCAGTATCAAATATTGCTCTTTAATAGATTTAAAAAAATACTACGATCACCCTATTTTCTAAAACTGTCTCTATGCCCTACTTTTCCATCATCAACTGCACTCGCAATTCAAAAGTATTTCAAGTATATTTAATTGCATAAAATTTGTTACGTCTAATCGATGCGTGTCTGAAATGGTGACAGCATGTCACACGCGGCTGAACATCTGTATTGCGAGCGTGTGTGCTCGTAGCATTCGGTGGTACAGTGTCAGGATCGGGGCCGCGACGATTATCAGACAGGCAGCAGACAATTAACTTTGCAGCTTTTGTCTCCAAGTCAGTCAGTCAATCAGTCAGTCAGTCTGCCGCCGAGCAGCATGTCGTACGGGCTCGCCAGCAGCCAGGCGACGTCCCTCAGGGCGCTGCCTATGCAGCACAGGGGCTTCCCCGCTCGAATGGACTACTACACCACTCCAGGGTATGCTGCTGTTGTCAGAATCTATTAATATTTTTGGAAGGGATTCACGTTACGAGCGTGAACATATGCTTCTAGTTTCCGACGGTTCAAAGTCAGGATATTGTATTAGAATTATTAATTATAAATTGCGGTAGAAAATACTAAGCGAATTTCTTTTGAGAGGAAATCGGGAAAACATTTTTAGCACTCTACTGTGCGATTGCAGAGCTTAAAATCACGTATAACACTTTGGGATATTCGTGTTTAAATTATTTTCTTATTTATTGGTTTTGAAAAGGTTGCTAACATCAAAATCGAAAAGACGGAGCGAGAGCAGTGGCTGGAGCAGCAGCAGCAGCAGCAGTGGCGGCTCCTCAAGTAGCACAACTGCGAGCAATGCGGCCGTCAGCGCCCTAGCCCTATTGTCCTTCCTCTTCTTTCTTAATATGCTGCAGGTGACAATCAATTTGAGAGGCCGTGACAAAATTTTACATAATTTTGGTTAAAATTTAAGTTTGCTGAGGAAAAGATATTAAATTCAATCCTTCTCTGAATACAAACAATTTGCTAAGGAAAAATCATTTTTCTGCGCAGCAAAATCTGGCTGCCGGACAGCAACAGACGCTTCTCTTCATGGTAAACAACACCGCAGCCACCGGCACGACTGCTAACGCGTCGCGGCTCACCCTCAACCGGCGGCGAAGACCGCTGATCGCCTTGGCGCAGGTGAACGCCAAGCAGGGCTTCAACGGCCGCACCAAGCTCACCATAAAAGCGATGAAAAAGATGCGACTCAAGAAGCGCAGGAGACCGCGTGACCTGAACGATGAACCAGAACCTTTCCTTGAATACAGCAACGACATAGACCTTCAGACGGTAAAAATTAATCTCTCGCGAAGTCCAAAATGAATCTAAAAAGCCAAACATATTCGCTTGTATGAATTTACATTCAGGATGGATAAAAATACTCTTATGCCCATCTTGCAAAAATTTTAAGCACGATCATTCAGAATCAAATGTATTATAAGCAATGTCGTTTTGCACAGGAGGATGAACAATATGATGACGATGACACAGACCTGACCATGGCAGATGAGGATGAAGAAGGAGAAGAGGCTCCGCCGGTGATGATGCCCGGACTGGAGCACAGCGGTGCCCTGCAACTTTCTGCATGGCTGCAGGGCCAGATCGGTGCCGATCAGATGCGTTACGACCTGGTCGACACTCTGACCAACTGCAGGGCCGTTGTCGCTTGCAATCTGCACAAAGCCAGCAAACAGGGAACGCTGACTTCGACGCCAACATCATTGCCAGATGATAGCCTCAAGTGAGAAGCCAAACAAAACATTTCTTAACTTTGCAGCTTAATCAATAAAAGACTAGTTTGTTTTTAAGAGTGCGCTTTGGAGGGAATGACTTATTCATGCAAAATATTTGATTGCAAATGTGTTTAAAATGAAGGAATATCTTGCAGAAAGCTGCTTGGCGAAGCGGGCGAGTACGCCGAGTCGGGTCATTTGGACGAAGCGTGTGAGGATTTGCTGTTGGCCGCCGGCGACGAGTGCAACGCGCTGGCCAAGTCATTCTCCGCGCTGCTACCCAATCTCAATAGTCTCGGCCATTCCATCACTGGACACAAGGACGGAGAAGATAAACCCGATTTATAGTTCACCATTTTTGAGTTGTGGATTGTGCTATTAATTTTTCATAGCAACTAGTGAATACAATTTAAATTGTAAATAACTGTATTCATATTTTTTCGTAATTGAAGGGGTGAATTATATGAGTTATTATGCCTTGCTTCGTCATTATTTTACGCTAATTTATTGCTTTTTCTATTGATTATTAAAATACAAATTTAATATTGAAGTGAAATAAAAAAACAAAACATTTGAGAAAGCATTTTATTTATTATTTCAAGCATTTTTCAGATTTAGACTAAAATACAATTATAAGAGACAATCGCTCCATAACTGAGCGACCTTTATCCGTGTGTTAACATAATGCAATAGTAGTTGATTTAATTTTAGATACACAATTTTATATTTAATGAATTTAAAAAATAAATCATTGATTTAAATATCCTGTTTCGAAGTTGCCGATTCATAAAAAAATTTACTAAAATTTTATGATTCTACAAGAAAAGTACTAAATCGTCTTTCAATTCCATAAAATTTACACACATCTTCATACATACGACCTTTACATTTTCCCGCGCTCACCCCTCCTTTAGGGGAGTGAGAAAACACCCTCTGTCGATCGTACCACCTGATTCCGAAGGGGGAGGAACATAAAATAACACTGCGCAGCAGACACGTGGGGTAAAAGTATTTGTAACGAAAAATGTTGGGGAGAAATCGGTGAGTAAAGATATTAATTTAGTTTTTGAGTTGGCTGTGATTTATTTTGTATAGCTGAACACTCAAACTATATACCAAATGATGACCAAGCAGTTTCAAAAATTTAATTTACTGTCTGGAATGTATTTAATGTTAAGCGGTATGATCGTTCTATTCTCGCAGGAGTGACGTTTCGGACCAAAGAAAAGAGTTGACGAAAGTCAGATTGAATAACCTCTTTAGAAAGAAGAGCTTGTTAGACCTGACTGTTGATGTCATTTTGGGAAACATCATCGCAAACAAAGGAGGAAACAGATTAAATCCCAAATGTCTGCGTGAGTTATTGAGCTTATAATAGTGTTATTTACTTTTTAAAGATCTGAAACTGGAAGATGATTGAGTTTTTCAAAATGGAATGAATTGGATCGTTCCCGCAACTCGGCTGGTAGCCAATAGCTTATGAGAACTATTTTGATGTAGACACTATGGCCACCAATTAAGTTTGTAATTCTCATTACTAGCGGGCAACCCATTCAGTGGATTAAAAAATCAGGGTTGCCAGCACTCTTAATCCTGTATATTGTATATTTGAACTTTCTTTTTTTGTAACTAAAATATTATAAATATGTATTATTAATTGTGGAACGGAAAATTATGACGAGGATTGAATTACATAAAATAAGTTCGTGCCGTGGAAATTTCCGCAATTAGCCCTGGGCCATTATTTACAAATGCGACGGTAAGAGATGGGCCGTATTTCCGCGGCATGAACGAATATATGAACACAAAGTTATAAGCGACATTGATAACTCCCATCTATTTTCAGCTGTATGTCTGCGCCAGAAACTGTTGTTCAGCTTGACGAACCTAACGTGCAAAAATGATAATGGAAACATGGACAAATTTAAAAAAATACTTCAAGCTTTTGTATATCTGCTTAGGGCGGATGCTCAGCCTAAGGAAATCGAGCTGTCCAAACTGTTGACATTTTGCCCAAAACACCAGATCCAATTAAAACAACTTTTAAGGGTAAACACTGTGTGTAAATATTTTAATATATGTTAATAACGCTGTTTTGTCGATTGTTAACAGGTGCTGCATGTGATTGCAACCCATGCCCCTGGTCTTGAATCTCTGACTATTACAAAGACTAATGTGTGGGGTGAACCGATCACTTGCGATGCCATCTTAAACAGTCAAATTTTGGCAGCAATTGCCAGGATGGAAAAGCTAAAAGTGTTTCGAGTTTACAATTTCAAAATCAAGTTTTTGGACTTAAGATTCATATGCAAGAAATTGAAAAATTTAGTAACTGTTGACGTGAGACTTGACCCAGAATGTCTCGTTATAGGAGACCTCAATGAATTCAAAAGTAGCTTTTCACACTTAAAAGTTATTTTGTTTTCAGCAGCGCAATGTGCAGGTCATAGGAACAGAATTGACCCCGATTACGTCTTGCAATTTATCAATCGGTTGATTAAACTATGCTATCAACACTTGCCAAATCTAAGTATTGTCCAGGACTGCTATACCATCAGAGTACCACGCAAAGTTGTTGAAATCTTCACTCTTGAATATCACACCAACGCTCAGCTACGGCACTTTAGCATTCCCTGCCCAAGCTCAAAAGTTGCAAAACCATGGCACCTGCTATTTCCCAACGTTACACATCTCAATGTAAGTTCAGTTAAGGTTTTCTCAGGAGTGTCAAAGCAATGGAGGATATTTTATCATTTCGGGGGTCTAATGCTGGCTGCCCAATGTCAGAGATGGCAAAAAGTGGTTAGTTTAGTGGCTCGATGAAATGCTCAAATTGCTCAACGGGCTGGGAGGCGCACCGGCGCCGACTCGCTACTTGCTGGTTTGCACCTTTCCAGCATGCGCGCGTGATTTGGCTTCACGGGACGAATGTCTAGCGTTTCAAAATAAAGTCCTCGGTGCGGAGGCAAGTGGCCCTTCAGTGGGCTGGGTCCCTGTGCGGCCTGGTGCGCCCATGTTATCCGTTCGCGGTGTTATTGAGTTCCGGGGGGTTTCAGAATTCGTGATAGTGCAGTGCGCGCCCTTCCCGGTCCGAGAGGACAGGGATAAAAAAAAGATGTATATATTCATGTGAAACACATCGGCTGACTATTATTGCTTGTTTTCAGATAACTTGGCCTAACAATGAACTTGACGGTAACTCACTGCTGCTGTTTCCGCAAGTCCAACATTTAGTTTTGCGGAATATTCCATCAGCGGCCGTTTTGAGCCGATTCCTGGAAACATATGGACCCAACTTGCGCTCGCTCGTACTCGACAATTATTGGCATGGGACGAGTTTATTGTCTTACGAGCTTAAAAAATTATTTGCCTTTTGCCCGAAACTGGAAAGCCTGGCTCTACTGACTGGAATCGAAATAACTGATGATTCAACCCCGATTGAATTTTTTGCAGAGCTGCAAGATTTCTCATGGTTTTGCTACAGGTTGTAAGAAAAAAGGGAGCATATCACAAATTAATAATTACGACTTTTTTCATTATTTTACAGTCATGGAAATCAAACATTCCTCTCCAACATACTTTCTGCACCAAAACTGAAACGATTGACATTAACAGGAATGAATTTTGACTTGAGCAACATGAGGGAAGTGTCTAGGTTAATCGTCAATCAGCAGATCCTCAGGCAGCTCGACCGATTCGCTTACATAATAACTGGGAATTACACGATTCAAACCGCTGATAAATATGAAGCGCTCAGCAACATGATTAAAAATGCTTCTGCGTATCTGCCTAACTTGGCCAGCATTGAAATTGTTGCAAGTCATCCCAAATCAATACTCAGAGAACTGAACCTTGCGAGTTTCCATGAAGCCTACAATGTAAAAAGCATGGTCTGGAAGGTAGCAAAACAAATTAGTTTCGGTCAAAGATTACAGCGGACCGTGACTAAATGCATTATTTGTAAATAATGGCCAACGCGACTCCTGGCGCCGTTTGAGTGTCTCTCAGTGCCCCAGCGGTTATGGAACAATCTCTCGCCGACTTTGTGGCATGAACGAGAACTCGAGTGCATTAACAGATAATCATAGATCTGATGATCTATAATTATTGAACTTAAATTGATAATAACTTTCACTATGATAAATTTATCATCTATGACTAATTATGAGAATAAAAATACATAAATAACAAACCACTGAATCAATGCTTTGATTTTATTTTTGATACCTGTTTTTTGATGTTGGTAAAGGCACGGGGCAAAGTTTCTCTGCTGGCTCACATTAAAATAAACAATAGGGTAATTCAAAATATCATATTCAAACGTGTACGGCAAGAAAATTGACTTTGAGGGAAGCATAAAAACATGTACAAATTGTGTAGGTTTAAAAGTGTTGCACGAATATCTGAGTTTAATAAAATCATTAATTAATCAATTCTAAATATATCCCCTGCAAATAATACGTGCATAAAAGAATAATTTTACAAATTTAAAACAAAAATTAATATTAAGTAAAACTGAAAAAACAGGACATAAAAGCATTAGATAACTCTCAAAGTTGAATAAATAAGATTTAATAGCAGCTAGAGTTGAATCAGAGGATTATGACATAATTTTGCAGTCTCACTCTACTAACTTCTGTCGTGACAAACTTCCCTACCTTACCAAGCAACGGATGCGAATCAATAAGGACACAAAGCGGGACTGTGATCAGAGGTGCGTGTGCAGGGCAAGTCGCCCTTAATTTAGCGGAAATGTGTGGCAGTAGTGTGCACGGAGGTGACGAGCCGTGTCACTCACCAAACGATCAACCGCTGCGCCTGTCTGCCAGTCTCGGGCCAGACCAGCTAGAGAGCGGACGCAGCGATGACTTGGGGCCTGGCCTCGTCGTCAGGCACCAACATGAGGCCCACCTTTGGTCGCATCTCCGACAGAGGTCAGGACTTTTCATATTCATCGCCAGGGTAGGTGCCAATCATTGTTGGAAAATTTTTATAAATTAATAATACCGCGCAAAAACACCATTGAATTTTTTATTTACATTTTCTTTTTAAATGTTAAGTGTACAAATCGAATCTTAATGAGATTGATCCGTACAGAATAAAAATTAAACTTAAGCTTTTAGTTTTTAGGTTTAAAGCAAAACAAAAAGAAAAATATTAATCAAATTAAACTTTTTAGAAAAAAAATATTTAACTTTATGTAAAGCCATTAAATAGAAAATATGCTCAATTTCAGATCTCAAAATAAAGCCAGCGGAATTTCGAATAAAAATCCACTCATTTCGAAACACTGACTGGACTCCTAATTTCATGATTATTGGTATAGGTGGTCGTCAGGGCCGTCTGGACCATCAAGTGGCTGGAAGAGCGGCTGGAAAGGATCGAGAGGGGCGAGCAACGCGGCCGTCAGCGCCCTGGCCCTCCTGTCCTTCCTGTTCTTTCTCAACATGCTGCAGCAGAATCTATCGAGTGGCCAGCAGCAGACGCTACTTTTCTCTACAAATACATCGGGACGCAACCGATTCAACAGAAGGGTGCGACGCCCAGTGATCGCCGTCGCGCAGCTCAAGAACGACGCCGTTGAGCTCAAAACCAGGCCCAACGCAAAGTTTCTAGTCCGCAAAACGCGGCAAATCAACCCTTTCGCCCAAAATGAAGTAAATATCATCTTAAACATTTTTAACAGTGAACGTTTCTGTTTTCTTCAAAATATTTTTTTAATTTTCCTTATTCTCATTTATTTTCCAATAAATAGGATGTCCCAAATATTTGAAATACAAAAATTTAATTGCATTTAACTATTGAATTTAAATATTTTGATATATTTCGATTTTAGTTATAAGAAATACAATTTTGTAGATTAAAAATGATCATAGCCACCAGTAGGTTTACAATTGAAAATAGGATACGATGGGATGATGCATGATGACAGCAATAAAATTTGCTTGCAACAAATTTTTTCCAAAGTCCCGCCTCAATATAAAAAACACACGGAAAATGTCAAATTTTATTAGCAAAATAAAAAGCCAAAATTTCGAATTAAGTGGCATATTTCTCATCGCAAATTCTGTAGGAGCCGGAGAGTAGAGAGCCTTTGGAGGATATTGGCCCAACCGATCCACCTCCACCTGTGATGATGGAGGGACTGGCTCAGGGCGGCGCCCTGCAGCTCGGCGCTTGGTTGCAAGGCAAACTCAGCGCCGACCAACTGCGCACCGACCTGCTCGACACTTTGACCAACTGCAGGGCCGTCGTCGCCTGCGCCTTGCATACAAACGACAATGACCAAAAGATGCCGGCGGGTCAACTTAAGTATGGAAAATCTCCTTTTCTTTATCAATTCCACTACATAAATCGTTTGTTTAGCTTTCGGAATTATCACTAATCAAATTTCTCAAATATGTGCAGTGTTTTTTTTTTTTTGTAATAAAAATTAGCAATTGGTTTCAAAGTAGAATATAATATGCTGCAGGTGCATCTAGATAAAAATAACAATATTAAAAAGATATGAATGTCCGTTATTTGGTTAAATTTATTATAAAAAGATGAGCATTATTTTGCTTCTAATATTCAAAAGAGGTCAAAATTTTAGTCATTTCAAGGAGCAAATTGATTGTGCGCTAAATCGATCCCTCTCCCGAGTGTTCCTCCTATAACGTTGTATTGATTAATTGGCATTTGACGAAATAAACACGTAAATTATTCAAACAGACGAGTGATTTACTAAATCGCAGTGATATCAGTCACTTCAACCTCCTGTACGATGCCCAGGAGGTTTTAGTGACTGATATCACGGCGATTACTGGCGAGATTGCTCTTGTATCGCGATACCATTGCTGAAATTCGTGTTACTTAGAAATTTAGTAAATCACTCGTCTGTTTGAATAATTTACGTGTTGATTTCGTCAAATGCCAATTAATCAATACAACGTTATACTCCAATTAAGCTTTAGCTGAAATTAATTTTATCTACTACTTAATGCATTCAGAATTATTTCCAGGGCTGTTACACGAGATTTAAAATTGAATATTAAATTATGGCAACCCCATCCTGATTATAATCAAATGATATTTAAATTTCTTTTGTTATTTGCCTCTAGGAAGCTATTGGGTGAGGCTGGCGAGTTCGCTGCGGACACGTCCGAGGACAATTTGAAGCAAGTGTGCCGCGACTTGACCCTGGCCGCCGGTGACGAGTGCAGCGCCCTAGCACTCTCGTTCGCCGGCCTGCTTCCGTCCACTGAGAGAGCAACCAAAGATTCTGCTGACGAGTTGTGACGGTGGAGAACAATTAAAGTGTCATCTTGTGTTTGATATGCTGTGTAAATAAAGGGTTCTAGCTATGTAATTAGACAGGTTAATTTCATTCCCCTTCCGCCACACACCCACACGCACCGCGGGCGCGACCGCGGAACAGCGTTTTCACCGTTTTTCGGAAGCAGGAAAGGGTCGGGCGCGCGTCGGGCCGCTTTTATTCCGCGGGCAGAGAGCGAGCAGACGAGACATGGATTTGGAATCGGCTACATATCTGCCCTTGGAGGCGCTGGACCCCATTTCGCGAATGACTGCTGAGCTACAGGACAGAGGCGGAACCTACAGTTACACGGCACCAGGGTGAGTGTCAGGGTGGTCAGGTCGTTGTCCAAGAATTGTTTTTAAATTATTATTTCATATGAAGAGAGGAAAATGGAATTTTGAGTTTAATAGAAATTATCTGAGGATCTATCTGTTGTCCAGAATTACTTACTGATCTTATATAAGTTTTATATATGTTGCTCATATACATATTTCTTAAAATTGTCAATCAGCATTATCAGCAATCAGCTATTGAAGTCGAAAACTTTAATAAACAAACTGATCTAAAATTTATTTTGCAATTCGCTCTAATTGCATATAAGTTAAAACTAACAAATTTACATTTAACTTTTATGTTGTGATATTCAACATTAATGTGTGTTATTAAAATCAAATGTAAATAAAAGCTATACTATATAAAAAAGAATATTGAATAAAAAAATGGCTATTGGATGATAATTAGGAACTGCATAAAATGCTCTGATGAGTTATTTTTGACACTGAACGTCATTAAATTTGCCAATCAAAAATTAGTAATAGCATTGGGCCAAAACCTTGTCAAATATTGTCATAAGCTAACTAAAAAATGGAACTAAAATTTTGAATATCTTACAGGTGGGCAGCTTACAAAGGAGTGGTGTCAAAAGCCGGAAGCCATGCCGCGTTAAGCGCCCTTACGCTGCTCTCGTTCCTATTTTTCCTGAATCTCCTGCAGGTAATTTCGCAAATATATATATTGTCCTCGCAAATTTATTAAATATTGTGTATGTTCAGCAACAACTGACGTCAGGGCAACAACAAACGTTACTGTTCATGGTGAACAACACGGCGCCGGTGAACCGAGAGGGCAAACGGGTGAAACGGGCGCACAACGCCACCTTCCTGGCTACACACTCAGAACGACGGTTGCGTGATTTGAGACAAAACGCCCTGCACGCTAGGAGAATCAAGGTACACTAAAGGCGCAGCCAGCTGCGACTCGACTCAATCTGATAGCTTTTAATTAGCTCTAAAACTGTGAATGGAAACGACGATGTCACACGGAATTTATAGATTAAACAAAAACTCCTCTATACAGAAAGAATGCATGCTTCAAATTTTCTTAAATATTCTCTCAAAGAATATACCAATAGTTGTACTAATTTCTATTTAATGTGCGTCTCATTTTCATCAGGAATTTTAAAATGAAATTGTAGAGTTAAACTGATTATTGAAAAAAACTACAGCGATCCGCTAGCAAACTGCTAAGAGAGAGAAGCACCGAGCCAAGCATGCCAGCTCTGGAGTCTCCACACCCATTAGCAACGCCACCAACAGCCGAGCTGACACCACCGGTCATGCTGGAGGGCCTGCCACGGGGTAGCGCCCTTCAACTGTCCGCCTGGCTGAGTGGACAGATGTCCGCTGACCAGCTCATGACTGATCTTTCCGACACTCTAGCCAACTGCCGCGCAGCAGTCGCATGCATCGTGCACCGAGACTCCAACAATCACCCTAGCAATGAAAAAACCGTCAGGTGCGAAATTCAATGTTAAATTTTGACGAAGGATATTTTCTCTCTACATGTTACTTTGATAATCTAAAATAGGAAAATTTTAAGACTCATTAAACATTGCATAGAATTAGTTCTTAAATTATAAAAAGTTGAATATTAAATCCGAAGATTCTACGGCAGGCAAGAGATTGAAATTTCAATTGCAACATTTAAATTATTACATTTAAGTGCTTTACTATCTAACAAAAGACAAATTTATTCTACAAATGATATACTATTATTTTTAGGAAACTGCTGCTTGAGGCTGGCGAGTTTACTGAAGTGGGTCGCATCAAAGAGGCTTGCGCCTCTCTTTTGCTCTCTACAAAAGAAGAGTGCACCACCCTAGCGCGCGCTTTCACCTCCCTGCTAGACTGATAATTTAAATTTTTGTGAATTTTGAATAAAATGTGTGTTTCTGTTGTATTTTAAATCACGATTTTTTATTTTTAATAAAAAGTTAGCGCTCAAATATACTTGGTCCTGGTCAGAGCACCGCCGCCAAACGTTGGGTCCATCATTCGGTTCCAGTCGGTTTGTCCTACCACGAAGCCGATGGCCCGCATCTTCTCCTGCTCCTTCCGCTCCACCACGTCGGCCCAGCGCACCTGTCCAACAAGAAATTCAATGAAAATGTTGAGGTTGAAGAGAAAAATGCGATGAAAGCTACATATTCAGGAATTCAGGGCTATTTTTCTCCAGGGTTTGGATACATGTTACAGACTTTTTTTCTGGATATTAATCTTAAGCTTTTATTACAAAATTTTAAAAATAAATAAATTTTCAATCTGCAACCTTGATAGAAATTTAAATAAAATATTTATTTAAATCCTGAGACTGAAAACAATTTGAGAAGACAACTCAAACTCACTCTTTTCTTTCCTGGCTCGAGAGGAGCATCATCCATCTCCTCCAGACCTAGCCAATCTTCCATTGAGGAGGCCTCCCTGTTGGCGGGCCGCTTCTTGATGCCATCCAGCTTGTCTGTAAGCAAGCGAGCACATGGTCAGAAGGGTTCAACAGCAGAAAGGCGCAAACTGGGGTTCGTGGCTTGGGTCTAGCGGAAACTCACCTAGCTTGTCCTCGGTATCCACCGCGTCCCATTTACTTGTAGGGAGTTCGACATGGGCCTGGGAAAAGATTATTTGCTTTTCGCGTTACATTGGCGCGCATCAGCTGGACGCACCCCCAGAAACCAACCAAACACCTTTTTCTTTTGCTACCACCGACCACATTGGTTCATTTGCCGGCCTGACTTTGTTCTCATGTTCTAAATAATGCTTGTTCTCTTTCAGTGCTTACCGACTCAAGTGCAAAAGGAAAACTAAGCACGCGTTTTAATACTCACAGAAAATTGATTATCCGCCTCTATGTCCTCAGTTCCATCCTCGTTGTCGCTCACCTCTTCAGTCTCAACCTGTGCAAAGCGACATTAAATAAGGAGAAACTCCAAGACGCATTTATTTTATTGCCAGGAAGAATTTATACCCTAAAATTTGGTATCTCTATAAAAAAATGTTTCATAGATGACTGGGCAGATTGCTGTGGAATTGTATAATTTATGTTTAAGAAAATATTAATTAATGAAAATAAAACTGAAAGAAACAAAGATTCAGTAAGACAAGGAATGAATAAAAAAGGGGAATTTCAGCAGGGGAAAAGCTAGAGAGCAAGTTGAAAAGATTTGAATCTAAATGCCACTGGCACAAATAAATTAGACTCACTCCCAAGGAAAATAATACACATTCTACCATTTCCCATAAGCTAGAAAAAACTGTTCAATGGAGCTAGAGGACAGTAAAAATTATCCATTTGTCACGCTTCTCTCAGATACTAGCTGCTAATGTCAACTACTGACTCAATGACGGATTTAGTAGATTTTTCTTCAAATTTTGTTTGATACCTAGAGACAAGAGGTTAAAATAATCAAGCCAATCATAACAGAAACAAAGGATTCATATAGTAATTTTAATAAAATATAAATGATAAAAAAAATATTTCTCTTAGGTTAGCCATTGCCAGCCAACGCAAAACTTGGCAGATGGCAACCCTGGTGGCAGATTTATTCACCTCAATTGCAGTTTTGGTATTGTTGAGCAGGCCCTTGACCTCTAATTTAGTGAAGTTGGGTGGCGTTGGCTCCCACTTGGCCGCGATCTGCTCGATCTGCTGCAGCGTGCGGCCGTGCTCGTTGCGCGCCGCGCACACGCTCGCTTCCTCAGGCAGCTCGGCCACAAACGTCTTGACACCCTTTGCGCTCGCGTAATGCCACATCTCTTCAAAGTGTTTCACTTTGTCGTTCACGCAGTCCACCACTATGATGGGGAAGAAGCCCTCATCGATTGTCTTGCGGAACGCCTTCACCAAGCTCTGCCGGTATGCGTCCTCCATCTCAGCCTCATACTCATACTTCATTTCCTGTCAACAGCAACCAATCAGATATTACAAAGGTTAGTGGGATTTTTTGGAAATACACATCAAAACAATACCATCTATTAAATTATCTCAGTTAATTGGTTTTTACTTAACCAATTTCTAGCTAAAAATTAATATACCTCATTATTCAAATTTTATTAAATTCTTTCCTTGGAAGTATAGTTGTTTATTTCGTACATTGTTCCAACAACTTCTCTCATCATTAAGACAAATTCCTTAAACTGTCCCTCCGATTTCGGGTAAAGTCATTATGGAAGTGTAAATTTTGGTTGTGCATTTTTCAGTGAGTTTTATTCAACCAAAAAATATTTTGGCCCAATTATTGGCCATCAAAAATTCACTGGTTGATTGTACATACTTCTTGATTCACTAAACAGTTAAATACAATCCTGTTTGCGAGTGAATGAATTTCTAGTTTTCTCTAGTTGATTATGTGTGGAAACCAAGTTAAAAAAGAAAAATACAATACCATTAATTTGAGATTTCAATGTTAAGTTAATTTCAAGGCCAGCTATTTATTAATATATAAATAAGACAGACGATATATAAATTTATCAACAGTTGGAGGAAAGGTATCTCTAGTAATTCAAAGCTTTGAGTTTTAAATCAACAAAGGTTATGAAATTCCCACTTCCCACTTGAGAGCCACATACCTTGGATTTAATTTTCCTGTTAGTTTCAGGGTCTTGAACTTCTGTTTCAACTTCAACCATGAAGTAATCATCGAGATTAAGGATCCTGGGTGCGTTTCCACCGTTTTCCACCTCCTTGTCCTTGATCAGCTTAGCTACGTGGCTTTTGCCGCTGCCAGGCAGCCCTCGCATGAAGATGGCGAACTTTGACGGTCGCTGCACACGACCTGGCAAGCACAACAGCTCCTCTATGCATGACTTCTCTGCCTCATCAGGGATGTTAAATATCTTTTGGGGCGGCCCGCTACTTTTGCTTGACGATTCCTGGTTGGAACTATGGCTATTGTTGCTCCTGCTGTTCCGCGACTGCTTTGGCGAAGGATGCCTGATCAAATTGAAGAAAGTGTTGACAAAATACCATTATCGTCCGCGCACATGACCCTATATTAATAAGTCACGCAAAGAACAAAAATAAATAATTCATACTAAATAGCTATTCTCTAATTATCAAGTCAATTTGTGCATGGTGTGCCTCTTTAAATTAAATTTTAGATTTTGCAAGTGACTAGCCCATTTAAAGAAAAATTTGGAAGCCGCAGATGTCGGAAATCTTGAAAGATCTACCTCTCTGGCCGTGATTCTGAACTGTTTTCTCGCTCATCTCGGTCATGTGGTTTCTCAGGCCGGTCTTCTCTGTATCTGTGTTCAGATCGGTCTCTGGACCTTTGAATGCCTCTGTCTGGGAAAGAGTCACTTTTTTCACCCTTCTCTCTGCCTGCTCTATCCCAATCTCTGTGTCGAGAATATCGTCTCCTATCCTCCTGTATCCACCGCTCTCTTTCTCGTTCTGAAAGCCATAAATAAAAAATGTCTCTAAACGTTTCTGTATCATTCCACAACTTTTGAGCAGTACATCACAAAATTTAAATTAAAAAAAAAAATACTATTTATAAGTAACAAGCGTACCTCTCTCGTGCCTGCGTCTTTCTTCTTCCTCCCACTTAACATATTGTGTACGATCATACTCGAAAGGATCAGCTGGAATTGATACAAACATTTATTTTATGATGCAAACGAATATTTTAGTGACCTCACGTGTGTGAATTGTGGGTTCACTTTCGGACGAGTGACAGTAGTCATAAATTTTGACAGGCGCCTTAAACACGCGCTTCTTTTTGTTTGCAGCAACTGGCGTTGCAGGCGTCATAGCGGGAGTCATCACGTTCAACTCCTTGTGGTCGTACTCGATTACTGTTTTCGCCTTGTACTCAGCCACTTCTTCCACTCGGCTTGGCAGTGGAGGTCCCCCGTGTCCGGGCCTGAATTTAATCAGGAACTTTAATTAATATATTCTAACAAAATAACACATTTTTGCTTATTTTCAAGCTAACCAAATTTCTCGAACACCATTGAAAGTGCCTTTGTGAGAATTACATTTTCTAACAATAGTCAGGAAATATATTTTTCCTTGTATGTACATCAAATCTAGTTACAATTTTAACTTGTTTTGTTACTTATTCAATTTTTGGTTTTACACGTCTAGTTGTCTAAGTCTATGGTTGTCATTTTTGCTACTGTTAGTGTATATTAAGATATTTACTTGGAATGTAATGGGCATGAATCTTAAACAACAATAATATAACACACATTCACAAAACTAAAATAAAGGTCCCAACCCATAACAATATTTAGGATATTTTAGGATTTAGTAGCTTTCTTCAAATAATTATCACAAAATGTGTAACTGACTATGTATCTAATTGAAAATTTAAAGTGGACTTCATACTTGTTGCATGTTAGTCAATCAATATTTCTTATTATTTAATGATTGTATTTCCCTACGAGTTTTTTTCATATCTTTCCCCAAGATCTTAATAGTTAAAGTTGCGACCAAATATTATATTGGACATAATGTCGATTTTTTTGTGAGAACAAAAGACTTTATCTTGTTGGCCTGTGCCTTTATTGGCAGAGCAGAAGGTACTACCTGTGTCTAAGGATAAAAAGTAATCGATTTTTAAATTCATTTCCACTCACCTTTGATCAGGCCTCAACATCTCTTCCTGATATGGTTTGAACGGGCCTCGGTTGTCTCCTTGTGGCAATAGCCTATCGTCAACATCGCGTCCCCTGTCATCTCTATCACGTCCCCTGTCATCAATGTCGTGTTCCCTGAATTCATTCCACCGCTGGTTCTGGTCATTGGGCCTGAGACCAGTGTCACCCTGCGGACCAAAGTTCCCTCTTGGTGGACCAAAATCCATTCTGTTTGGACCAAAGTCCCCTCTGGACGGACCAAAGTCTCCTCTGGGTGGACCAAAGTCTCCTCTGGGCGGACCAAAGTCTTCTCTGGGTGGACCAAAATCTCCACTGGGAGGACCAAAGTCCCTTCTAGGTGGTCCTTGGTCCTGGAAGTTGCCTTGGCTGCCTTGCCACTGCTGTTTCTCTGAGGGTGCCAGTTTACTAGGGCTTTTGTCGTACATGTACGGTGGCAGCTCCTCGTCACTGTCCAGATCTATCCATGGGTTGAAGTCAGGAGGCAGTGTGCCGACATTGTCTACCTCAGACCTGCCGTTTTTGCGGCCATCGTTGCTGTCCTCAGAGAAGCGCTCATGCATGGCAGCCATTTCTTGGTTGTCATCCATGAAATCATCCTCAAAGAAGTTTTGCTCCTGTCGAAAGTTGTTTTGATGGAAAGGCGCACCCTGCGGAGGGCCTGGTTGATTCCTAGCCATGGGACCAGGCTGATTTCTGCCTATGGGACCTGGATGATTTCTGCCTATGGGACCTGGCTGATTTCTGCCCATGGGACCTGGCTGATTTCTGCCCATAGCTATAAACTCATTCCTGCCCATGTTACCTGGCTGATTTCCAGCCATGGGACCTAGCTTATTCCCAGCCATGGGACTAGGCTCATTTCCGCCCATGGGACTATGCTGGTTCATAGTTATAGGACCACACTGATTGCCGGCCATGAGATTTGGCTGATTCCTGGCTGTGGGGCTGGGTTGATTTCCTGCCAAGGGACCCGGTTGATTTCCGGACAGGTGTCCAGGAGGCAATGGGTTGTTTGCCTGGTGTCCCTGGTTGAATCTGTTCGCTGGCGGCACAAAACCAGCTGAAGCAATTTAAAAACGTTAAAAATGAGATACAAGATCAAAAATCTATAAAAAATACTTTCAATTTTCTTGTTAATCATAATGAGATACTCCTATGCCAAAATGTTCATGATTATTAAATCTACCAGTTTTATTCACCATTGTAAACTGATAGTTTGATTTAGGATTTACATTAAGACAAAAAATTGAAACATTCTTAGGAGTTCTGAGCTAACTTTTAAGCACTGGCTTTACAAAACAAAAGGTATGAGTATGAGTCGCACCACGAGAATCCAAAAGTGACTAACTGCGCTACATCCCTCACCATAAAAAATACACATAAAGACACACCAAATTATTTGAATATTTGCATTTATCGCCTCCCACTGTCAAGAGGATGTCATTTGCTCTTATCATGCAAGCCACAAATTCTATGAATTCCAAATTCTGCCTTCCAACAATAAACAAGGGACTGTGATGGCAGACAAATAATGGACAAGATATTGGGTATGTGTGCCACTTGCGTTACTTTCTTATTTTAAAAGTTAGTTTTTTTAAGTTACCATTTAAATTTGTTAGCAATTTTTGCTATTTTATGTATGTATTTGATCGTTTTTGCAGACATCTGCTAGCAAGAGATACAAATCTCAACCTTAACCAACAGGGACAAGGTCCGATTATTTCTTCATTATCAGAAATATGCCTTCCTTGAGTGAAATTACTCTGATTTTTATGTCAATTAGATCCAAACTCAACACTATTTAGAGTTACAGCTAATGAATTAGGGCTGCAACCAGCAGCCAAAACTAGTACAGCAGGAAGTCTGCAGAAATTTGGAAAACTAAACAGCTTGATATCACCAAGAGAAGTGGCATTTAATTTCAACTGAATTAACTTTTATAAACACCAGTTCCTTTTTATGACTAACCTGGGGGTGATGGAGGGGTTGGAGCTTCTTTAACTGGCACATTGGGTTTGGGGTTTTCCACTGGCTCTGTGCCTGGAGGCTGCAGGGTTTCCTCCTTGACGGTTGCATCCACATCCAGTCCAGGGATGCTGCTTGGCATCGCCCCTGTGACCGGCCTGTAGTTTGCCATCTGCTTGAGGGTTTCCTGAATAGTGTTGACTTTTGCTTTGGGGTCCTCTGCTGGCCCTTTCTCCCAGATGGCCGTGAAGGCGGCGAGCTCCGCCTGGAATGGAAAAAGGCTAATTTAAAAGACATCAGAGTTGATTATGAAATCCCTACATTAAGTATGGGGTTACCCGATGTCACATTTTGGCTTGCTTTGGTCTCCGCTTCCCGCTTTTTCTTCATCTGTTCCCGTCGAGACAAAAGCTGTTCCCTGAATTTCTCCATCTTTCTCTCATATTCTTCATACTGTCGCTGTTTAACATAAATCTGGTTGGTTACTCTAAGTATGTGGATGTTGTATTATTATGATTAAGGATTCGGATGTGTGAGACCTCTAATACATCGGACTTAAGAACTGTCAATTTTAATTGAAGCAAAAATAAATTGTAAACGTCCACTAACACTAAACGCATTAGAAATAAGACTACTATAAAGCAGGAAAAGACCTGCAACAGATCCCTATTGGCATGATTTTCGCACACAACATTGTAACATAAAAGTTTTGGTTACTCTGTCAGGATGCTGTTTGTTCTCTTCCTTCCAGCTGTTGAACTGTTCTTCCCAGTTTTTGAATTGCAGATCAAACTCTTTCTCAGCCTCAGACATTTCCTCTTTGACTTCGACAGCTGATTGCTGCACAATCGCCTGCATCAGGGAGGGGATGGGGGGCATTGAGGGCTCCTCCTGGGGTGGAGGGGGAGGAGGCGGCTGTCTACTTAGTTCCAGCATTGCCGGTGGTGGAACAACCACCGCTGCTCCTGGACCAGGCAACTCCTGTTGCTTACCGAAGCCACCCCCACGAGGAGTGCCCCCTCGCCCACGGCCCCTCATGTTGAACTGCTGCTGAGGCTGGTTGTCCACCTTTAAAGCCTGCGCGCCCCATTGCGGTTGCTGCGGCTGGTTTCCCCAAGAGTCGTCACTTTGCGGCTTCTGCCAGGAGTTTTCGTTTTGCTGATTATTCCCGCCTATATGAATAACCCACTCAGTTAGAATTAAAATATAGAATTGTTTGGTAAATTGGTCTGAATAACAGTTCCCATTTGGATAAAAACCAATATAACAGAGTTGCAACCCAAAAGGCAAGAGTTAAATTTTTTAACTGAATCAAATACAACAAAATCAAGAATTTAAAACTGTGTGGAGGGGAACGAATCCACTGCAAGAACTTTATGCAGTCAATCAGAGTCTCCACTTTACTTTTGGGTACACAATACAAGCGTGAGCCTGGATTGTTGGCTTTGGGAAGAATCACACAGACTCAGCCCATTGCCGTGTCCCAACTATACAAATTTTTCTACTAGCCCTTGCTTGGCTTTCCCTGTATCTACAACATGAAAACGTTTTGAAACTCATTAAATAGGCTGATACTGACCCCACTGTCCTGTGTTGTTGGCGCCTCCTCTTCTCATATTTGGTAATGAGTTGTTCCAGCCTCTGCCCCGCTGATTGGGCCCTCCGCCTGGCGACCACTGCTGCTGCTGACCACCGCGGCCTCGGCCGCCTCTGATTACTCCACCACGCCCCCCGCGGCCGCCTCTCGGCTGGAAGCCGAAGTCATTGGTTTGATGCGGAATTTGGCCAATGTTTTGTTGCATCATTTCGTACTAAAGATTTAAAATAATAGTTTACATCACGAAACAAACAAATAATATCAGCAAACCTGCAGTCCATACTGCGCTTGCCACTGAGCGTAATCCTGTTCCCATTGCAACCACTCTTGAGAGCTTCCATCCATCTGAAATTCCAGCGTTAATTTAAAAGGCGAATGTAAACCATCACACTGATACTTACACTTGATTAACTTTTTTATGCAGTTCAAAGTACACACACGCGTCAATTCATTAATAGAGCCTTCCTTCCAAAACGCACCTAAGAGTTAAAGAACGTAAAGAACAATATTACGCTGTGCTGAAAAATTAGCGCATAATTTCAATCAGCTAGCTTGCCCAAAAAAACATGGTACATAAGAGGGAACAGTTCGCTTTTGAGTTATATGCATATGTATATACTTAAACTCTAAGAAATAAATTCAAATACCTCAGAATATTTAACAGGGCTAAGTTCGGAGTCATTTTTAATGAAACGAACTGAAATGTGTAGATACTGTCCGAATAACCCGATATTATCTTACCAAGTGAATCGAAGTTTAATTCAAAAATCTTGAGTGCTCGAAAGGAATTATTGGCTGGAGAGTGCAACACAACACAACAAACACAGCTTGGTAAATATGCTGCAGAAGACCCATCGCAACCAATCGATTAATCTGCAAACTAATAACAGCTCAAGATGCGCGCCCGGCATAGGACACGAAAAAGGCCCATTTTACGTACCGCGAGTCGCGAAACGCGAAACTGTGTCTGACTTCTGACTGTCTGCGGGCGCTGGTCTCCTACCCTTGCCGTACCACTAGTCCACTCTTCTACTTACTTTCTTGCTTATCGACTCTTTAAATAATCGCGCCTTGGTTCATGGTGGCACCTCGTATTCCTCTAAATTTCAATAAACATGCAGGATTTGAGAAAGAAGTTAAGGATATTTTGTATGATATTAATCAAAAGTTCATGTTGAAATGAATAAATAGTGTATAATTAAATGAAAACTATATAAGAGAAAATATATTTCTGTATAAATAAAGCTATTAAATACAAAAATGGGTAAACTCTAAGTTCTTTACATCTTCAGTTAAACTCGCCTACTTGTACACCAATGCCTCGCCTTCTTTTTGTAAACAGAACAACACACTGTTGTGACGAGGACCAGACGAGGACTGATTTGAGAAATAAATTTACAAAATACTTTCTACAGGCCTCTGCATACAATGGATTGTTTTTAATTTTGTAAGTATAATGGCCGTTCTAGACATCCAATCATTCTGACGTTTGCAACAGTTTTTGTTTAGAAATTTAGGACTGAACCTTGTGATAAAAGAAGAAATTTGCAGCTCATTCGAAAAAAATGGCTCAGTGCAGTGGCGAGCTGTTTGACGTGCCCGGTGAACTGAGCAGCAAAGCGCACACCTTCATTGGTTTGTCCGGGCTTGACACTTTGAACAACGCCACCCACAGAGCCATATGGGACGCGTTCACTAACAACCGCAGGCATGACAAGGTCTCGGTGCACTACAAACTGTTCCCACCAGAGCACGTCTTTCCAACAGCCAAGCCAAAGGTTTTCAATCTTTCTCTGCGAATAAACATGATGATTGTCTCTTTGTGCAGAGGAACACCTATGAATGGTACATTCCAAAGGGCATCCTCAAAAGGAATTGGATGAACAAGTACCTTAATGTGGTGCCCTCTGTGGTAGTCATTTTTTACGACCTCGACTGGTTTGACCCCTTCTGGAATGAAAAGAAAATCGAGTGCGCCTCCAGGGTGCAGTCAGTGAGGTGAAAATACCTTTCATTTTTGCATGATTAAATCTGTTAAATCAGAGCATTAAAATAATATTATATTCTTTAATGAGTGAAAAGATACAAAACAAATCTTTTTATCGATGTATACATTTTAAATGTTGTGTATATATATATTTTCACTTTTTAAATTCATTTTTTAATATTGTTTATATAATCTGCCAAAACATTTTAAATTAAATTCTACATTCCATATCGCAAGGGCGGCGCTGGAAGGCCGAACAACACGAATCGCTGTGGTGCTGATTCAGACAGGTCCACCCATCCCTGCAGGTGACGAGTCAATTACTGCCGAGCGGGCGGCCACCCTGTGCACAACTTGCGAGTTGAATGCTAAGAATCTGTTCCTGTTGCCACACAACGACCACCTGCACGGCTACACGCTGCGCTTGGAGAACGCCTTTTATGACCTGGCGCAGTCCTTCTACAACCAGAAGGTGCGCACGGTTCGTGGACACCGTGACCACCTCAACAAGACCACGCACCAGTACCTCTTTGTGCGGCACCAGTTCAAGATGGGCTTCCTCAATGAACTCAAACAGGACGCCACCGCTGCCAGCAAGTAAGATCAAAATGAAGTAGATTCCTGCTTTTATACACATTAACATGGGCTCGTGAGTCTCAGTGGAGACTCACAACCAACAAAATATATTAATGAATGTGACCACTAGTTTGAGAAAAAACATAAGGAGAGGTTAACTGAAATTTGACTATCGATTTGAATTTGCTATATATAACAAAGAGAAACATAATGTTAGAAATACAGATGTTGCCCACAGAGTATTTTTTGTTGATACATCCTACAGAATATTTTCTGCTTATTGTACAGTCAGACTCATGTGAAAAATAATAAACTTGCACAAATTTCCATTTAAATTTCCAAGATTTTATAGCTTCACTCCTCTTATGTCCTATACTTGACTCTAGCTATCCCGCCACTCCTTTTTGTCATAGAACTAGTTCAATAGTAAATATTTTTCCTTGGCAGGCACTACGCACAGGCGTACAGCCACTTACTGGACGTTCGGGTGGTGGACACGAACACCTTGGAGGTCAAGACGGTTGCAGCCTACATAAATTACAAGCTGTGCCGCATCGCCTTCAACCAGAATCTTCCGCGGGACGCCATCGCCCAGTTCAGGAAGCATATTGACCTTTTTAAGAATATGGTTGGCCCAATGGAGATTTCCTTTGAGCACCACGCGTGGCTTTCTAAGCAGTAAGTATTTGAGAGATTTATGAGAAAATTGCTGCAGTTACATATTTTTCAAAGTGTTACACATTCATCAATTCTATATTTTGAACTATTCTCGTACTATTGAGAGATTGCGTAAGAGCATGCGTGAGGAAAGATTAAAGTTAGTAGGGGGTCAGTGAGCAAGCTAAGTGCCTGTGTTTTATTATCCTAGACTTTACAATTACATACAATTCCTAATTACAAATTGCATCTACAATTACGAGTACAATTCTTCTACAAAGTGATAAGTAACGATTTATTACAAAGGTTCTGCGTTTTTGGGGAGTTGTTTGATGAAGCAATCCATCACGGCCTCCCTGCAGTACAGACACAGCATCCAGGAGTTTATTTCCACCAGGCGGCGCAGTACTCTATGGACCGAAAAAATGCATGCCTGGAAAACTGCCAAGTAAATGTTAACACTTAACCATGGCAGAGTGGAATTTTAAATTAAAATTCTCAGGATATCAACATCTACCCTCAGCCTGACCCTCTTGATGGCCTTGAAGATCTAGAATTCTATGGACAGCGTCCGTGGCGTCC
The DNA here is from genome assembly GCF_949628265.1 of Cloeon dipterum. Taxonomy (NCBI): domain Eukaryota; kingdom Metazoa; phylum Arthropoda; class Insecta; order Ephemeroptera; family Baetidae; genus Cloeon; species Cloeon dipterum. The sequence goes on from NC_088787.1 coordinate 23,361,543, forward strand.
AGGCAAGCTGAGTGCCGAGCCTGCTGACGCTGTCAAGGAGAAGGAGGCGATACAGGCACTGCAGTTCAAAGAGAAGTCTGTCAATCACAGTGTAAGAATTGGTTTTTACTCTCAACAGGTTGAAGTATTGTTTTCAAAAATTAGATGATAATCATATCATTGCTGGGTAGTGCTATATCTCAAGCAAAAACCTACCGCTGCCCGAGGACAAGACGACAGTTGGGTAACATAATAAATATTATTTGAAAACGCGTGTGGACTGTTTTATTGCAGTTGTCCAAATGGCTGAAGAATACTACCACGCAAAAGACTTCAAAAAGGCGCTGACGTAAGTTGAACTGTCATTATTGGAGTTAGGTTGTTAATGTACTCTCCCTTTGGCGTACAGTCTGCTAAGTCATATGCTTTGGGAGTTCCGAGGTGAGCAATGGTCACTTCTGATGACCAACGTATTGCTCAAGGCCCTGGAGTGCGTTTATTATTCACCCAGTGTGACGGAGTTTGTCGCTCTGGCTATTGAGGCTCAGAGTTCCACGGTTCTGATGCAACAGGAAGATAAAGCAGTTCTTTTTGAAAACATCTTCAGGATATTCAGGGTAAGAGAGCTAAGAAATATGATAAACTAATTTTCAATTATTGCTAATGTATATTTGAAAATATTTTTAACATTTGTCATGTATGAACAAGTTTTTAATTCTATATTATGATCAAAACGGACTTCATCCTTGTTGCTTAACTAAGTTTTTAGTTCAAGAATAGACCTTACAAAAACTAATAAAATCCATACAATCCTGAAAGAGTGATCAAGCTTATCAACATTATTGTAAGTTCCTTAAGTTTTCTACTGTTGCTGTTTTCCTAGGGTGAAGCACCTATTGTGCCGGAAAATATTCAAGTGGGTGCCAACTATGGCAAGGTGTGGAAGGCTGCATTTGCTGCCAGCAACGAATCAAATCCCATCACTGTGGAGATGACTAACGCAACATCTTTTTTGGAAACCAAAACTTCTTTTGGTCACAGCAGTTTTCAGGAAGACAAAAGCACCAGTCTAAAAATTTGGATCAGGAACAAGTGCAGCCAGAAGGTGTCCATATGCAGGTCAACCGTGACAGTTTCCAGTCCCACAAACAGTACCGAACTGCAACTGGTTCCTGCCACTGGAACGGTTCCCTTCACACTTGAACCGCACACAATTGGGGAGTTTGGTTGCTCCTTCAGCGCGAAGCAAGAAGACGTCGGGAAGGAGTTCACCATCAGTTCGGTAAACCTGTGTTTGGGACCGAAGTTGGACGAGAGCATTTTGCTGCGTTTCTCCGCGCAGAACAATCCACAGACCTTCACCAATCCAGCAGAACTTGTTCAATTTGGGTGAGATAACGTTTGTAAGCTTTCAGATGTAGTTTATCAGTAAAACTTTGATTTAGTACAAACCAATTTTTTTGGATTTTTATGATACAGATTCAATGCAAAGGAGTTGCGCCAGTTCCAAGATCAAGAACAGTTGCTGTCGTGTAGCGTGTGCCCCAGAGAAGCGCATTTGAGTGCAAAAATCGAAAATGAGGGGCCAGCCTTGCTAGGAGAGTGGTTTCCCGTGCAACTGCACTTGGAAAACAACGAAAGCGGCCCAATATCATCGGTGGTCATCAAAATTTCACTTATGCAACCAAATGAGAAAGAACTTGACCAAGCCAGTGAGTTTTTTTTTTTTTTTTTTTGGAACTAAATCAAATTGTGTTCTACATAAAAGAGCAATGAATATTCCATTCCTGTTTGACTGTAGGCATTTTTTCAGCACATCTCTGCTTAAATCCGTTGGCGGAGGTAATTTCTCCACCACCTATTATGATTGAGCTAGACAAATTGGATGTCAACTCGTCCTGCTCATACACATTCCACTTGAAGTCCCTGAGGGTAGGCCAGAAGAGCCTCGTCATTGATGTGAGCAACCCTTATACTTTATAACACTTTATTTGATGTTTTTTCCCTATTTAGATCATGTATATTCTGAATGAGAGCACCAAATGCGAGAGAATTGAAAACTTGGACATTGAAATTGTCAAACCATTTGAAGCCGTCGCCAAATTCTTCACGCAGAAGTTTGACCAGGTGACCAAAGCATACTCGCAAGAGCCGTTTGTTGTGCTGCTTGAGCTCAAGTGTCTTTCTCCGTGGTCTCTAGCCATTGAAAACACCAATTTGGAACTGGTAAGTTTGTCCACCGTAACAGCGTTTTGACAGGCAAACCCTCCAAATGACTTAAAATTTTTTAATTCATTTCAAATGAGTTTTAAAACGTGACTCTAAAATGAAAAATATTAAAGTTCATCTTAACTGTGGATTTTTCCGCATGTCAGACCTCTCTTTCGACCACAGTTTGACTTAAACTTAATATTGTTTTCTTTCTGAACTTCCGACGGCAGGTGCAGCCACTGCAGAATGTGGGCAAAGCTTGCCAGTCGCAGCTGCAGAACGAAGTCCTCAACACTGGCGAGGTGGGCACTGAGGCGTACTGCGTGCTGGCAGAGAAGGAGAGCGAGCAGCCCGTGTCGGTGGGCATGTACACTATCCGGTGGCGCCGAAAAAATACGTTCGTTTGAACCCTTTTCTGTTCTGGACGCCAACTTGATCACCACTCTCTTTTGTTGCAGGCCCAAAGAGATGGTAACAAGCAGCAGCATCACGCTGCCAGCGCTTCTCAAGGTAGACCCCGCACCGCTATTAGTCGAGATGGATCTACCTGCGCATGGCTGGGTCGGCTCGCCCATGGCCGCTTCAGTCAACATCTGCAACAGAACTAGTCAGCTGCTTGAGGTTGAGCTTAACCTGCAGGCCAGTGATGCGTTCATGTTTGCCGGACAGAAACAGGTAACTGACACTATTGCCCCAAGAATAGTTTAACTTTGAAGCCTCAAAAAGATATTAATTATTTTAGAATAATATTTAAAGCAGTTTCAATGCTCTAAACATTGTATTCTATTCATTCCTTTAGCTCAAACTGCGGTTGGTGCCCGAGTCTGTCCACACGTTGTGCTACAACCTGTATCCGTTGCTGTCGGGTCTGGTTGCTCTCCCTCAGCTCAAGTTGTCACCAGCTGACTCTTCTTCAGAGCTCAGAGCAAATCAATTGGCGGAATTGCTTGAGAGGTCTCTCCCGACTCATATATATGTTATGGTAACTCTGAGTTTGGGTGGCTATGTTGTGACTGCTAATTTCTTCCCATTTTCAGCCACGTGCTAAAGGTAAATCTGATATTTCGACTTGAAGAAACTGCTTGGACAGAAAAATTTATTTGATATGGAAATAATTGTGATGATTGCGTAATTCTATTAAATCTATTACAAACGACTTTAGTGACTTGAATTACCATCTCAGCTTACACATTCAAGGTGATTCCATTATACCAGCGGTCTCATCTTTAAAACGACTTTGCTTATTGATCAGTATTATGGTTATTAGAATAAGTTTATGAAGGAAATCAAATTATTTTGAATAAAAATATTTCAATGCGTGAGAGACCAAGATATTCTCCAAGTCAGTTTATTGTGACAACATTTCCAATACAAAAATATGACACGTTGTCGTTAGTTAATAAATAACCGTGTGAGCTAGGAGTAGCTCATTTACGTAATTCAGAACAATACTTGAGGATCAAAACCAACACTTACACAATGAAAAAAATGAACACTCTTGAATCAACGTATAGCGCGACTGACGATAATTAAAATCTACAAGCTAGAATCACAAACAGTTAGGCGGTCACGGAGAAAGATTCTCGCGGCGAGGAGTTTGAAGAGCCAGTGAGCAAGAGTTCGCCATTGGAAACAAAGCCAGCGTAAGAATTGACCACATGCGGTGCCTCGTTGAACTCGTCCAATTCGTCACCAAGGTAGCCGCTGTCTGCCAACAGCAAGTATTGCTCGGAACGCGTCGGCCATAGCAGGTGACAGATCACGCAGTAAGCCAGCGCGTCAGCAGAATACGTGATGCCTGAAACAAAATTATTAATACATAGTGCGACTCCGCAAGATTTAGCACATTCTTCGATTGAACTAATAAATTTATTTCGCAGTTTTCTATTTGATTTTTTAAATTTCCATTAGACCCATTACTGCTATTTTCCTGAACTTCCAGAAGACAGACAATGAAAAACTCACGCGTTCTAAAATTCTGACAAGAAGCAGCACCTCTGCCAATTTGGGAGAACTCAATTTAACTATATAAATGAGGAGCCAAGTTTTTTCCACGCTCAGAGTTTGTTGAAGCTCAGAAGCGTAAGCTTTTGAACAGATGCAAATTCTTTTTCAATTTGTATTTAATTAATCAAGCTAACCTACAGGTCGAGTAAAAAATTACACTGCTAGTTAAACCCTCACCTCGCCTGAAAATAAACCAGGCTACATAAAACATAAAAATGTAGTTGCAATTAATACAGCTCATGTTGCAACAATATACAGAAATAATTGAACAGAAAAAAATTATTTAAACTTACCTAGAATGAGCTTGAATCTGTAGAGCGATGAAATCTGCAGGGCGATCAGAGCTATGATGGGCAAGTAGATGAACCAGACAAGGGCAGAAGCGCCAAAGTGCAGTAGGAAGTTGAGTTTCTGAGCGTTGTGCTCGTGCAACATGGTGTAGCGCAGTTCCAGTAAGAACCAGCCCATGATCAGAGTGCGGAATATCAGGATCAACCAGCCCGGCCAGGTCTGGTACTCGTCGATGTCTTCGATAATGTCCACCTCGGTCTAAAACAGAAAAACAAAGTAGAGAATAAATATAATTATGGCAAGAACTATCAACGCTGCACGTAAAATAATAAATAAAATTAATTAATTAATTTAACAGAGCTTAACAATAGAGTTTGTTTGCTGTGCACTCACAGTGTTCCAGACATAGAGTAGGATGTGCACTACGCCATAGAGCATCCAAATACCGAAGACAAGCGGCTTCCAGGTAAGCTCAATCCGCGTGATGGCCCAGCCCTTGGCCAAAAGCAGCAGCAAGAGCATGAAAAGTGTCTGAAAAAGAAAAATAAATTGAAGCCACGATAATTTAAATGAGGATTTTGCCCTGATTAAGTTTATTGACAAAAAGAAGTCAGACATACACGAGAGAGGATGTCGAGGATGTCTCCAGCGACGGCAACGTCGGTCACACCAACGCCGTCCACAGCGTACTTGGCGCCATGCACCACCTCCAGAAGCATGGCCACCATCTCAAGCATGACACTGGCAAGGAACAGTCTTGTCACTGGATGTTTTTGGTGCATTACTGCATGAATCTACAATGAGGAAATAATATCATTTTATTATCAAACAGTAACACACTTTTCCAAATATTAAGTTCATTATTAACTTGAACAGAAAAGTGATATTAAAATGTGATGTAAAGAGTCAAACTGGACGTAATTAATACTAGTTGGACACTTACCTGCAGAGGGACTAGGATTACATAGATCAGGAGGAACAAGAATGAGATCTCCAAGGTGTTCTGTAAAATGAGCATAATATTTTTAACTTAAAAAATCAATCGCATCATTTTGTTAAAGCTTGTACACTTGCTTAGAATTTAGAAGAAAATTTTGTTGGCATTCTAATTTATTTAAGTATGTACATAAAAATATTTTTTTAAATATTAATAATTAGTATTTTTGATTGATTGAAATTAATCAAAAGATATTCTGAATTAATACAAATTGCGTTTATCAAAGAATGAAGATAAAAAATTAGAGATTTAACAGGAAACTGCAGACTTTTTTCAAATTAGTTCTTGGAATTTGCTTGAAGCTCTGCGTAAAATTGAGAGTACCTGCTTGTCAAACGAGAACTGGAGCTCAAGCGCGTTGTGGTGGCTGGCATTGGGGTTGCCGTTGACCAGCCAAAGGTCGTAGTCGATCTGGAGCGACTCGTTGAGGTGGTGCCACTGGCAGGTGGTCTCGTTACGGTAGCAGGCCACCAGACTAAGGTACCAGAAGCGCGGCTGCACCAGGTCCTGGATGGTGAAGGTGAACTGGTGGCCGTTGATGACGTTGGCTGGTTCCTCGTCGTCACAGAGTCCACCCAGCGGACACGGCACCCGCCGCAAAAAGTCCTTGCCGCGGTCGTTGCACGCAGCGTCATACGCAGCGCCGTCAATCTTGTGCATCATGCGCCGGCACGCTAGTTCACCGTCCACCACTGTCCGGTTGCCATAGTACTCAAGGAAGAAGCCGCGGTCCAGCACGGCTAACGTCACCGTCGCCGACGACGCCGTCGCCGCTGTGACGTTTCCGTAGATGTAGCCCAGAGAGTCGCGCGCGTTGTGCATGTTCGCCTGCACGCAATATATATAACAATTTTTACATGACGATTGGGCACGGAAATCGGGAAATGAAAAGAAGCATTATTGCTAAGTTGCTAATTGAAAATATTTTATAGGAGAGAGTTCAACTTAATGCCTTTAAAGTCCTTTGAATACCTAGTCTATTAAAATTTGATAAAATTCCTCTCAAGTGAAGACAGATAATATTTTTCTAAAAAATTCCATTAATCAGTTCAACTAAAACTATTAATTAAGGTGGACATAAATCTGCACCTCAGAGGTAGTTATTAATATACTATAGAGCCTAGAGGGACTGAATATATATGTTAGTATTACAATCTCATTCCAAATTTCTTTCACACAATAGCAGCAGTCATCTGTAGACATATCATTATCAACGCTAACATGGCATCAAGAGGCTCTATGCAAATAAACTTGATATACGAAATGAAATATAATACTCTTATCAAAATGGGTCATCCAAGACCAATCTCTCGTCAGCAAATATACTTCAAATAGATCCAAATAAACAAATTAAAATTTTCTGCATAAATTGTACTATTTTTACCCCTTTAACAAATTGCTCAACCAGGTTTTGATAAGCATATTTTTATCATTTAAATTAACTGATGCATTGCGTAACAGTGATTTCATTAGTATTGAAAATACATATTTATATAATCACATCAGGAAAATTAATCCAAATTTAAAAACTCTAAACTAATAAAAAAGAAATATTCGCTTGACAGTCACATCATATTGGAGCCATGTTCTCAGTCTTAACATTAAAATTTTCAACCTTTTGAATGCCAAATTTGGCGAGGAAGTGGAAGAAGTCGGCCGTGTTCCATGTTCCGCGAAGGTGGGCCGACCGTGCCACGCAGATTACCGACAGCAGCACGACGCACACCGCCGTCGGCCGCATTCTTCACCGACGATCAAGCTCTTCTTCCACACTGTCACGAGCCATCATCCACTGGACAGAGCTGTAAAGGAAGCTATGTATCTGTATTGAACAAACGCGCACTTCAGATATTCTGGCCTCTGTCCAAAAAATGGTACTGAATATCTTACGACGGATTGTTGTGTTCCAGCACCTCTAGGAAGAATGAGCGTCTGGAATTACTTCTGCTTTAAGCAGGGTCGACGTGTAGAGTCGAAATTAGTGCGATTTTCTATGACACTCAGAAGGACAAGTCTCAGCATCAGCTGCCTGACCGCTGACCGCGACCGCCCGCATACCGAGCGAGAAGGGGAGTGATACACATATTATTTATATACCTGAATCTTATCATCAAATACATAATCGTTAGTCAAGAAACACAAATTAATTTCCTTTTAATTTTTATCATTATCATTTGTTCTATCAAAATTTAGAAGAAAGTAAAGACATAACCGGACATAACTGAGCGCTTTCTTTGTCTCTGTTACTTACTAACTTTTTCTGTCTGCAGCAGCAAAGGGGCGTAGTGGGCGTACCATTCTATCGACAAATTTATGCGAATTAGTTTCCCGCGAAACTGTATTGATCGCAGGGGTTCAGGGGTTGTTGCCTTCAGCTTGACACCGACAACCTCAGTGGAGCTAGTTTTCAGAACACAAACTTAAAATTAAATCGTGTGAATAACAACGAAAAGAACTCAATATAATAATATTTCTAGCAGTATGGTTCCAATGGTAGCCCTGTGTGTAAAATTTACGCTTTTATATGCCATCGATTAATATTTCAAATGAATTCACTTAGATCAATTACTGCGGGAAATTAAAACAAAGATAATTGTACATAAATTGCCAAATATAGTTTATTAGCATTAATTTCTTCCATCCGTTATCACCAAACAGAGATTTTATGTCAATATTGTGAGTCCCAGCCCAAAATGCAGTTTATGGCTCCCACGCGCGTAGCATGGACGAGTCGTGTTTTAAATTAAAAAACATTTAACACAAAGTTTTTGTTTTCAAATAGAGATTGAAGAAATATTCGACATGGAAGGGGACACATATGTATATTGTCAACGCAATGTTACGTCATATTTCTGAACAGCAACAACAATCATAATAAAATAAAGAATCATAAATAGTTTTTAATTAGGGGGCTAAAGTGTATCATAACTTGGCTCACAATTAATTCACAGAAAAACAGCGTTCGATATTTCAGTTTGGAAATAAATACAGCGCATTAAATGGTGCACGAATTGCATATGAAACACTAGTCCAAACTGTTTAATATATAAGATAAAAAATGCTTATGGCGCTATCACCTATTGTAATTTACAGTAATTAATTTCATAACTTGGTATCTGCATCTGCAACACTAGACAAAACGTTCACAGACAATTAATTCAATCAATAATGGCTGCACACATTCGTATCAGACTATGATCCTCAACAAGAAACTCAACTCGGATTTACGTGAAACACATTGGTTATCACACACGCCAGAGAAATGCTAAGATACATAGTCAGGTAAAAATGTTACTATCAACAAGGGCAGTTACATGGACATGGACAGCTGGTGTACGTATTATTTTCATGCTTCCTATAGCGTATGTAGGTATCAAAAAGTTAGAAAAATGCACAAGCTACGTTTTAAAAAGTGGTTTCCACTTGCAAGCTCCTAACGTGGGTAAATCTAGCTTATGTGTACGCTTTGACCGGTTTCGTAAAATTTTAAAATCTGCTTGTTAAGGGCGTGAGTATCTAAGCGTGAGGTCAATTTCAAGATCGCAACCCCGATTTTCATCGCAATGATGTCGTTAGTCCTTATTGCAGAAAAGGCTCAAAATTGTCAACTTAAAGCAAACAAGAAGAGAGTCTACCTTATGGGCCTGTAAGGCGTTGGTTAACGAGACCATTAAATTCCTAGTTAACACGGACATAACATACTGTCCATTCAGAGTTTTGCTCTAAAACGGAAGCTAAGTTTGGCGTTAATATGCCATTCCATATTATTTTTTTTGTCCCCAAGTGAAATGTTAAGCTCTCTTTAGGGATAACAGGGCTATGACTTCGATTTCAGAATAATCAGTCCAGAAAACTTAGAATCTGGACTTGGAGTCATGGGGCCGATTTTGTAAATGATTGAGCTGCCTAGGAAAGAGTACCACGTTCTTCCCTGCAAAATGCTGTTCACAAAGAGGCGGATTTCAAACTTTTCCAATGCAAGCTCTTCTGTGAGGTCAATGCTTGACTCCAGAGTTCAACTCCTGGATCTAAAGAGTACCAATAAGGGTCTTTAGGGAGGTTAGGCCACATTGTCAAGAGCCTATTGTAACAAATTCACTTTGCAGTCAGAACCGACAGCAAATTTCATCTCCAAACCTTGTTATAAAGACCGCCGCAAAGCCGTCGTGTGTATATGAAAAGCTATGCAATTTGATATCAGCTAACATTCTTACTTAGAGCACCAAACTTACATGATTTTGGCCTTGCGGTTTAAAATTTAATTTTAACCTACCATACAATTAATTATTATTCCTGGCATGACTAGTGTGCGGCTTGGTGCTTCGGGTCGAAGTAACGCGCGGTCAAAATACCAAAATACATTTACACGGAATTTACACAGTTGGGTGCGACAGCGGCGGGGAAAGCAACTCATTCCTTCTCTCAAATGCAACTCTCAAGCATTGGCAAGGGTTTCGCCCGCCTTGGCGACTCTCACAAGGCCTCAACAAAACTGGCTGGGAAGAGTCCCGTGCGACCAGTGCGCTCCTGCGTTCCCTTGTACCAGCCGTCGTCGCGCTTTTTGTGCACGTAAATCACGTCGCCCATTTCCAGCGCGAGTTCGTGCTCGCTGTTTGGTGGGTACGGCACAATGCACCGAAATCTGCAAACAAAATTGCACCCAGATTAACAAACAATCGGTCGCAAGTCTCAATTGGAATGACCAGGGTGCTTTTCGTCTACTTTTACTTTGATTCCAAATTGATTTGCTAATTTAAGATTCAAATAAAGAAAGAGCACTGTCACTCAGGTCCATGTTTATGGATAATGCTATGCATACTCTTTAATTATTTACGACTCCAAATATAGTAACTCACCTCTCCTTGACAGGAGGGAAGAGGGCGCGGTTCTTCTTGCCATGCTCAGCAGATGAGGCGTCTAACGAATTTGACTTCCTGTGATTTGAAGTCATCGCTGGATCGGCGGAAGCAGGGTTGGACCTGAAATATTTTATGACGTCACTCTCAACAACCATAAAAGCGGCGTTAGAATTGACACATAACAATTTGATTCACGATTTGCGTAGTACAGAGTGTAAAGGGCGCTGCAGAAATTCCGATTGGTACAATAGGTGCATCAAAGTGACACAACAGACACAAAAAAATATGCAAAGCCAGTGGGTGCATGTGCGTTTGTACCTGTTGGCGACAAAGGGGTTTGGCATGCTGGACCGCGGGTCCTTATGCTTGATACGTTGCGATCCGGCTGATTGTGAGAAGTGCTGTTTGGATTTGTAGCAGTCGGGGGTTTGCTGCAAAAGCTGACTGGGACACGATCCGGACCTACACAGTCAAGAGGCCATGCGTGACGGTCACAAAGTGCACAACAAGATTTCACGATAAGGCATGCAAGGTACCACCCAAGAGAACAGAGACAACACGCAAGCATTCAAACGGGTTAGAGTTTTCACCTGGTGTGCACAGGAGTGGCTGACGGCGCAAGGGCAGCCACCGCAGGTGTTGCCGTCACTAAATCTGTCCCTGAGAGTGAACCGTCGTCGAAGACCGGGTTGTCCATTGAGTAGGTCGACGGCGGCGGCGACTTGGAGTTTTTGATCGTGGCCAGTCGACGGATCAGGCCACTTCCCAGACTTTTCTTATCTTTAGCCTTAAGTTAGAAGCAATAGTTAAACTCAATTAATTCCACCATCATACAAGATCAACAATTAGCAATTTTATGATAAACTAATGTCGTTTCTTAAGAAATAATGTAAGTAGATGAGTGAATTGTTTCAACCAAAGACCAAAATGAGGAGACACGATGGTCCTGACCTGGACCACTGAGGGTTATGAACCCATTTTTTTCATGACGTTATTGGGACATATGTTTTTGCGAGCTAATCGCTATCATGCTACACATAACTCATAAGAGATTAACAGATAAAAATGGCAGCAAAAATTATATTTGAAGTTTAAATTCCCAATTATAATTAGTTGTAATTAATACACTCTAGATTGAGCAACGCAAGAGGATATTTTGTTAGTTTAATCAAGATATTTATGCTAATGAGGTTCCCCAAGCTGAAATAATGATTAAATTTGTTAATATATTTTAAGGCTCTCATGGTTAAACGTTACTGGGTTATAAGAACTTCTACTAATCGAGCTCAGGCAACAATAATCTTAAAACATTTGAGGCGGTTTCCATAAATAATGGATGATAACAAAGGAACGTCCAAAGAGATAATTTTATCCATGCCAAGAGGAAAATTAGTATTGCTGGTCAACATGAGCTTGTCTAAAGCAAGCAGTTCTGCAAAATCACTCTATTTGAATGTTGTGTTATGCGTATTGTGAAAGTACCTTCTCAGCAGATGAGTGACCCTGCGGTGCGAGAGAAACGACTGGGGAAGCCGAAACAGATGTTGAAACCAGCTGCGAGGCGTTTTGGCCACGGGGCAGCGCTGTTACGGTTATCATGGACTCAGGTCCTTGAGCGCGCCATGCAGAAGAAATGCTTGAAGCTGCCAGGATTGAGTTTGGACTGACCGATCTTGGTGGAAGCTCAGGAGGAGCACAAAGATCTGGGAAGAAAATTGAATGATTTTTGTTAAGTCGCTTAACAATTTAATTAGGATATGGCGCAAGTTTTTATTGAAGAGTTAACAATTCATTTATCAATACAAATAATTAATAATAACAATAATCGTCATGAAGTGCAAATTCCAAAAATGTTTGGTTTTTAAAAATCCGATAATTTTTCGAAAAGTTATGGTACTTTGAAACATTTAGGAAATTTTCAACTTTTTAAAAATTGTTTCTTTTCGAAAAATACTCGGATATTTAAAACCCTAACGTTTTTGGAATTTGCACTTCATGACGATTCCAAAACTGTGCATTTGATAATTTTTGGACACTTTCGATAATTTTTTGGTTTTTCCATGTGGACACCTGGGAAATTGCGCGCGACACGATAACGGTTTGCACGAATGTTTTTAATTTTTCATCAGATATCAATGAAGACTGCAGCTAAATTTTGGCTATCTTGAAAAAATTTCTAGATATTTTTTCTTTCCTCAAAAATTTAAGAAAATTTTTACGGGAATTTTAAGGAAAATTCAAAGGTGCTGGAAATTTTTGTTCTCCATTAATAAGATTGAAAATTTTATCAGCTTTCAGAATCTGTGCTTATTTTTGCTCTTGGACCCATAGGTATTGAGCTGCAAGACCTAACTTGGACCCCTGATGAAAATCGACAATTTTGGTCTGATTTTAAAAAACAAATATTTTTCCTGACATTTTGAGCCCGCATACCGAATTTAAATTTTTTATTTTAATAAATTTCTCGCTAATGTGCAGTTTATTTTGCGCCTACGTCTTTTGCTCGTGCTCGCCACATGTAGCGCTTGGCCGCCAGTGAGCATGTCGCTACTCCGCCAACGCGAAATAGTTCCAACTTTGCAGCTATGTTATTTGTAAACTATGCTAGATAAAAGAATTTTAATTGGTGCTAGTTCATACTGCACTCTGCACTTTATACTTAAAAATTGGCGGTGAGTATTCCGATTCGCCAGGCGGAACATACCCAGGGTTCCCTTGTGAATAGAACTCCTACACAAGGCACTTACTTGACTGGACATGAGTGCTCTTCGTAGGTGTAGCGTTTGGCTGCGACGACGCGACATTCTGCACAGCGGCATGAGCAGCCGCTAGCACGTGTTTGGCTATCTCCAGGTACGGCCTGTCAGGATTGGTGGAGGCCTTGTTTACATTTGGCTGTGTCGGCTGCGCCCTTCCCCAGCCAGGTGACCCCTGCGCCTGGCCCCTGCTGCTGTTTGCTGGCGATGCATGATTTCTGGACAAAGAAACTCATGTTAAGATACAAAACCAACGAGATAATGCGAAAAGGTTACTTTGGCAGTGCTACATAGTTGCCTGGGAAGACGCCACTCTTGTTTGTGACTTGAGACGTGCCCCTGAACCATCCATCCTGACATTTTTCAGTCACTATATAAACAACGCCTTTCTTCAGCTCCAGTTCGTCTGCTTTTTGCGGCTTATAAGGGTACATGGCGACATAACTGAAACCGAGCCAAAATTTTATTAATATAAAAGGCTATCAGAAATAAAGAACAATAATTATGTTACATATAAGTTATATTAAAGTTATTTAAAACTAAATTTTAGGGTATGTTCAGCCACTCACACTGCAGGAAGTTGGACACTGCCCTGGTGGTCACTGATTGAACGCTTGTGGTGGCGGTGGTTGCGGCTGCTGCCGTGGTGTTTTTCGCCTGAAGAATTTGCATCAATTCCTGAGGGATCAGCTAGGTGCCTAAAAAAAGTTACATACATAATTATTATTTAACCAAATATTAGAGTCATCTTTATTATCTTGCCATGTGTGCTTGATTAAAACATATTTCAGTTTAATCACAAATAAGCTACGTTGACCAATAGAAACAGACATGGAGTCATTTAAAACTTGTAACGTTTCTAAGTTTAGTGTTGATCTAAACTTGTCAATATTTGATATACCTTGTGGGGTTGGCCGGGTGTAGCAGGTTGAGGCTGTGTCGCTTCTCTTTGTGGGGCGCGTGTGAGGCGGAGGCAGTGCTTCTAGGGTTAGGTGGTGGTGGCTTCTCCTGAAGCGGTGGCGACGCTGGCGATGATGGAGAAGTCGAGCTTGGCGTTGACGTGCTGGTCGAGCTGTTAGGCGAGGCAGATGACTGAGAGCTTGATGATGGCTCCAGCCGCTCTACCAAGTGGTGGGTCTTCAACTCACTGCTAATCGGTATAAGAGGAGTCGTTTCCTCAGAGGTTGGCGTAGGTGGTGCTACCTTTGATGGACCAGGATGTGCACTGATATGAAGAGTTACCATTAATAAAATGTATACAGAAAAATTATTACAAAAAATATAATTGTTGAAGATACAAAAAAAATCCACAAAAATAATATAACATAGAGTATTTATGTAATATATTTATGTTAAATAACTGCATGCATACCAGTCAAAGATGGCAAACTTTTCATCATTTCACAGCAAAGCGGATTCATATGAATACAATCAGGTGAAAATTAACTTAGATGACTTTGATTTAGGTATTTGAATAAAGAAATTGAAAAGCAGTTGGTAGAGAGAACCAATTCCTGCTCTGCCCTACTCACTTTGAGGACAGCTTCATGAGATTTCGAGCGACGTGATTCATCTCGACAAAAGCCAGAGGGAAAATTCCAATTTTGTGGCTTAGCCGTCCTTCAGCCCAATTTTCATCAACGCGTCTGATAACTGTGATTATTTCACCCTGCAAAAACCAAAATCAGACCATTTTCATTATCACCTCAAATCTTGCATGCCTTTTTGAACGCCAAACAGCCTTCTTCCTCTTCAGAATTCATCTTGAAATCATAGAGAGCCTTGCATTGCGGCACAGGCGATGGTAAAGGATTGATCACTTCCACGTACACAGAAGGAAAGACGCCTTTATTGCCATTGCACTCTCCGTGGAACCAGTTAGCATCTACTTTCTTCTTCAGCAAAATCAGATCGCCCTTTTTGAAGTTGAGGTCACTAAAATATCAAAGACAAAATTACCCAATTATTTCAAGATTTCATTCAAATAAAACGAACGATTCATATCAACAAAAACGTTAAATATTACAAGAGATAATTTAAACTAGCACACTATTACATGTCAATAAATTTCATAACATACCCTGCTTCAGGCGAGGAATAACTGTAGAGTGCTCTTGCGCAGGGTTGGCAGGAGAGGATGACGTGCTGTAAAGAAAATAACAATTATTGAAACTCCTCCTATGAATTAAATGAAATAAAAATAATTTCCTTGTATTTAAGGTTTCAGCCCTAAACTTAAACCTGATTAGTAAGTTATTTATCATAAAAATTGATAAAAATGATTCTCTATGATCACATTAATTTGACAAAGAAAGCTCACTTCTTTGGCAGTGGTCTCTGGCTTTGTGGCTGGGTTGGAAGTGTGCTGGTGTCTGTGGTGATGCCTAGGCTCGCTAACGTGGTGCGGGGCGGCCACGGGTTTGGCTGCGGCGGGTTTCTTGCCTGAGTGGTTGATGCTCTCGAGAATGCGCATAAGCAGCACATTGCACGGCAGCTCATCAATAGTGCACTCAATCAGTACTCTGCACTCAGGACAGCGTAGCTCCTTGTGTGCTTCGTAGATGTCGAGCAGGCACTTCTTGCAGAAGGTGTGCTGGCAGGGCAGCACCTTGCTCGATGTGTCCAGCCGGTCCAAGCACACGGAGCACTCAAGCAGGTCATTCAACGTCCACTCGTCCATTTTGGCTGGATTCCTTATCTCGCCATATCAGCTGCAGAACACCAGAAAACAGCGTTAGAAAACTCATAAATAAACAAAATTCCGGCATCGCAACAGATGACAGAGTCAAGTACCATAATAAAATAATGCACCTGTTCCGTTGCTCATTTGGGTGTGTGCCCATGGCAATACACCCTGTTGAGGCGCAAAAATCGAGAATTTATGTTCACAATTAGAGTGAGAAAGTAAATTAGAAGGACCCGTTAGGCTGATGGGTCTCTGGGGGTGTTGAATAGCTCCCGGAGTGGATTGTGTAATGCACGAATAATTTATGCACGTCAAGTCACGCAATACATACATCCGCAAAAACGAGTGTGTTGACTCGTCTCTTGGCCGATTGCTTTCAAATTAAAAAATATTTTAACTCGTCACTACTTACTCGTGGCAGAGCCTATGGTCCAGGTTACGGTCGTATTAAGTCCAGCGGTTCCCGGTTTTGATTCTATGCCCGCCACCCGTTGATGCAAATAAAAGATGAGATTATGTATGACTCTTCAGAGGAACAATGGAATCCTGCCCCCTTCCTTCCGCTCCAGCAATAAAAACCAACCAACCCATGAACCAACCACCACCCTCCTATTCACAAGAGAAACCTCCTTGAGCTGCTATGGAGATAGACTCTGGATGGTTGCAACGAAACGAAGAGAGGAAGGGAGAGCGCGAGTTTTGTTCGTGTCGCCTGATGCGCTATATTTTGAACTTGGCGGGCATTGCAAGGTAGTAAAAACGCATCAAACTCTTACCTCTCAGTAGTTCCATGAAAAAATATGGAGGACTGTTTCGATTCCGATCTTTGCAGAGGATTAATTCGTTTCTTTGACTTGGCATCGGTGACATCAGCTCACGAAGCATGGCAGATCAAGTAAGTTTTCGGTGTTATTACGCTTTGATATGCGATATTGTGTGTTTTACAACTGACATTTCTTGTGATTATTTGTTTCCCTAATCGTCTGGTCCAAAAATTTGTGATTAGCATTCACGATCAGCACGAAATATGGAGGTCATTACCGACCACGTTTTCGCCTGCTATAGCCATGGCGTCGTAGCAATGAGCTCTAACTATACTAAAAACTCTATTTATGAGTACCTCAAGATATTATAGCAATTTTCCTGGTTGAAACACAGCTTGTTCATTTTCCTGACACGAAATCCACTCGGTATTAATGCTTTTGATCAACTTTGGTATGTGGATGGATGGGTTATTTACACTCATCACTACATCACCGGTTACAATCATAACTTGAAATGAATTTGAGCAGTAATAATTATTAAGTATCCTACCTAGATACCTCGCCTCTTTAGCCTGCATGCTGATAATATCATGCATAAAACAAGTTTTATTTTGGCTTAACCTATATAATTGTATTATGGAAGGATATTCTGAACGGGGTTGGCTTTGCAGAATGAGCGCGCATTCCAAAAACAGCCGACCATCTTCCTGAGCAGGAAGAAAGCCCTTGCGACGAAAAAAAGGGCGGCTCTACGTTACACGCGCAACGTTGGCCTCGGCTTCAAGACCCCACGAGAGGTTAGTCTGTCAGAACCGATCTCATGCCTTTTTTTCTCCTTTTGCAGACTGAGAGAGCTTTCCAGAAACAGCAAACTGTTTGCCTGAACAGGAAGGCAAATTTAAAGAAGAAAACCCGGCACTACAGGAACATTGGGCTGGGTTTTAAAACTCCCCGAGAGGTTTGTTTGTTTCTCTCTGCTCCGGTGGTGGCGGCAAGCTGGTGTTGGTGCTTCTACGGTGCTTACGTCTCAATACCAACCATGTCTATTATTATTAAGTCTCTACTAACCTTTTAATTATGGAAAAATTACATTTTTTGCCACCCACTTAAAGTTTTTGCCACCCAAAATTTTATATGGGATTCTCATAAGAAATGGCGAGATGTGTAACCTGGTGGACACTGCAATTTTTCCATATTTAGTGCATTCTGGTTTACACATACTTGGATGGTTGCTACTCTCTTTACTATTACTTCTTCATTCATTATTATGTTTCATGTTTCATGTTCAGGGGTCCCTTCAAATAAAATTAATAGAGGATTTAATTCCATAATATGCAGTTATTGAATTGAAAATAAGTACTCTTGAGGAACGCATTTAGAAACTTAATTATTTAAATCCTCTTTTTGCTGCAAATATGCTACAGCAATACTGCAAAATGCTGTAAACATTTAAGGCACTTGAGAAGGCATCTCTGGCTTTGGGTTAATTTTCTGTTGCTTGTGATTGTTGATTCAATTTTTGCATTGAAAAGTCAATTATGCATATTTATTTTTTGTGGTTGCATCTGTTATCAGGAAAAGACACCGTCTCTGTTCAGTCAGTCGCAAGGGGGACGTTTTGCACACGTTTCATGATGATAAAAAATATTGTACAAATTGAATCAATCTCTTGTTATTGGTATTGGGCGTAATATGTTTAAAAGTCAATAATATCTTGAATATGTTTCTAATCAGAACATTTTTCTTCTCTCAGGCCATTGAGGGTACCTACATCGATAAGAAGTGCCCATTCACCGGCAATGTCTCCATTCGCGGACGCATCCTGACTGGGGTAGTCCAAAAGATGAAGATGCAGAGAACAATTGTCATCAGGCGCGACTATTTGCATTACATTCGCAAATACAATCGCTTTGAGAAGAGACATAGAAATATGTCCGTTCATCTCTCTCCCTGCTTCAGGTAAGGAAGCGACTATCCAAAATCGGTACATTTTACTGACCACTCTTTCTGCAGGGACGTGTCCAACGGTGACGTTGTCACCATCGGGGAGTGCAGACCTCTCTCCAAGACAGTGAGGTTCAATGTCCTCAAGGTGACCAAGGGAGCTGGCTCAAAGAAGAGCTTCAAGAAGTTCTGAATTATGTAAAATTTAATAAAAAAAAGGAGAGAAAATCTGGTAGTTTTAATCTATGATATTTTTAAAAATCGTCTCCTTGTGCTAACTGTTGCCCTAATGATGAGATTTTGGCAGCCTACTTGGCTGAAAATTTGACTTGACTTAGTAAGCCAAAATGCATTTCTATTCATATTTCACTCAGAAAAGCCAAGTCAAGAATTATAAGATCAATGAGTTAAAAGTTATCATTAAGTGAACCAAATTTTAGTCATATTACGTTTAAAATCTTGAGAACGCTGAATATTATTGGAAATAATTAGAGACAATCTTCATTGGCTGAACTGACAAAATGGTAAAATAGATAGAGGAAAAATTCCACACTTAGTGGAAATTTACTTCAATAGTTAAAATCTGGATGAAATCAAACGTGCAGTAATTTCTCAAGCCAATTTTATTTGAACTTCATAAATTTTCACAGCAGTACTAGAAAATCAACATAATCTTGAATTTTCAAGGTAAAAAGTAATCCCAATAAAGCACGTTGGTGCTATATTTATGGTCAGTAACTGGATAATATGAACGTATTTGCCCCAACTTAAATGTATTGAAAAATGTATAGAAACAATCCTACGCTACAAAAAGGGAAACTAAATTAAAATCACTTGGAGTTGCAAGCCATGCTGGTTGAAAACAGTAGTTTCTTCTTGTTCTTTTTCTTCTTCCGACCCTGGCCCTCATCTGGAAAATGGAAATTTATGCGATGATATAACCATGCAGTAAAGGTAAATCATGCTCACCTTCAGGACCATCTCCATTCGAGTTTTCAGCTTTCATCAACGCCATGGCGAAGGCGTCTCCAAAACTCTTTGAGAAAGAAGGGGCGGGCAGACATGCTTCAGCGTCTTCCTCCGTTGGGGCTGCTAGAGTTGGGAAGTTTGGAGCAGAACAGGATGTCGACATTTTTGGAGCCCGTGCGGGTGGTCCATGACCTTTGCCCTCCTGCAGCATCTATAACAGATAGACAGCAAAATCTAAGCCCTAATGCACAACCGATTTAATAAAAAAAATTTAAGCTATTCTGAACCAACATTGCAGGATTTAAATTTTACAAAATGTAATTATAAAATGCTGAAGAAGTATAGCGTTTTCCGTTCAATTTTTACACAAGGAAAGAGTTGCATTAAGTTAACAAAACAATTTCTTACAATTCAGCAGAGGAAGAGATATTTATTCTTTAAATCATTGAAAGTCCTGCTTAAATACTTAAAATCAGTTTACTTTTATAATATTTAGCATGATCTTAATGGAACTCCAGGAAAAAGAGCCTAATAAGTTACCCTAGAAAAAGAAGGGCCTGTGTAGCTGTTGCTAGGGTCAACAGTTAGTTCCTGCATGATCTCTTCAAGCGGCTGCTCAGCGGCCGCTGCCGTGTAGCTGACGCCTCCGCCGCACTCAGGGAAGTGCTGGTAGGACTCGATGGAGGCGCTGGGCAGTGGGAACTTGCCGAGGAGGCGGTTCTCCTCTTCTGAAATTCGCTTGGCTAGCTTGATCTCTTCACGAGCTCTGCGCTGACGCTGCTTGCGACGTGCTTCCAATTGCTCGCGATAGTGGTGCAGCGTCGGCCTGGAGACGGCCGGCGGCCGCAATTCCAGCTCAACCACCTCAAACTGGCAGGTGAGTGGCAGGTGCTGCAGACAGCGCAGCCGCTGCCGCAGCTCGGCGCTCATCGAGACGGCTTCTTTCTCCACAATGCGGCCCCTGATCGTGGTTGGGCAATGCTCCAGCTCACCATGCGTGTGTTCAATCATGTGTACGTTCAGCGCGTGCAGGTAAACATGCTGTCCATCATCAGCTTGATAGAAGTAGAATGTCTTCTTTGTCTCCTCTGCTAAACTGCAAATAACAATTTGAACCCTCATAATTTTTAGATTCCTCAACACATTTTGTCAAGCATTCACAGATTCACATTTAATTATAAAAATCAAAATGCATTTGGTTCAGAGTACAGAAATTTATCAACCACAGCATGTAACAAAAGTAGCCCAGTTATGTGAACGTGGGGAAAAAAGTGGAATTAACCTGAAATAAATCTTATCTATTCGCTCAAAAAATGTTGTAATTTCAGGTTAAAATACTTCAGTATGAAAATCAATTCCCCTCTTATTTATAAACGTTTAAGTAAAAAACTTGCCTTTCATTTTTTGGTACCTTGGCACTTTCATCTAGATAGTTACAGTTTTCAGCATCCGCGGCAACAGCCTCCTCCTCATTTAATGAAACCTGATTCCGAAATCAATTAATCTCCAACTTTAAGACTGGATTCACCAAGACTTACATTAGAGGATACAAAGGTCTTGCGCTGCTCGAGCAAATCAAATGCTTGCTCTGTGAAGCAAATCTCAGGGTCACCCTGCTCTTCCAGCAGGCGTTCCTTCAACTCGTCTGTCTCTTGCTGCAGAATGGCGAGGATTTCCAAAGGAGATGCCTTCACCAATTTGCACTGCTGCGGATCTACTGGCTCTTCACCTGACTGGACTTTGTTCTCAACTGGCTTGACAATCAACGATCCTTTCTCTCGCTTCATCAGTTTCAAAGTGACAATGTCTCCCACCTTTAAGTCTTCATGATGAAGAGCAATGACACTGGAATAAAATTTAAATTGTAAAAACATAATCTATAATAATGACAAACTCATTGGAAAATCCAGATTTACAAACCTTTTCAGGTCATCTTTGTAAATGGATTCGTAACAAATGGGGCACTTGCGCCAAGACTTTTCTCCCAGGGCCAAGTAATGGAGGACGCAGGGCCAGCAGAAGATGTGGCCGCACTTGGTGATGCGCGCGGCTTTCGGCTGGTACAGGCAGATTGGACAGGAGAGCTTTTCTGAGCTGTGAATCCGCTGCAAAATAGATCAATATATATGTAAAGAGAACAAATTAGCAACTCCCACGCTTACAATCTGTTCGATTGCATCCCACTGTACCAAGGTGTCTGGGTCGTTCAAGTACCTTGAGTAGTCAGCACCAGACTTGACTACAAACTGGCAGCTGCAAAATAAATATTATCTTATAAAATATATAAATATGCGATTGTATATAAAGTTTAACGTCACACACATGATTTTTCAATGATTTGCATAATTATGCAAAAAAATGACCAACAAAACCAAATACAGCGATTTAATTTAAAATTTTTAAATGGTTAATTCATTGTGAATAGTGTAGTATAGAAGAGACATTTAACAAGCCCCGTCCCCGGGGCTTGCCCTGTATCGTTTTCCTGGGTTTCGCGCCTCTGTTCCGTTTCTTTCCAATAATTTTACATGCAAAGATAGGGAGTGGGCCCTCAGTGTCAAAAAGTCAACTGCCCCCTCCCACACCCATTCGAAAAAAATCGCTATTGCTAGCGTATTGCTATGTACAAAAGACATTAAAAGTCATACTTTGCTTGCAAGAATTGCTCCTTGTTGAATCTGTGGCGCTGCGGGGCGTGCTGCCAGTTCTTATAGCCCGGGGGACTGCCAGCCCCCGCCGTGCCCACCTTGGGGCCATAGTGGAAATTGAGAAGGTGATTCAGGTTGACCTTCTTCCTTCCGGACAGGACCGACTCATACTCAGCCGCGTGGTCCCCTACCTTTGCAGCAACCGCTGATCAGTACACATGGCATGGATTCGAAAGGAAGGGGTACCTGGGAATCCTCCTTTCCACCCTCATGATACTGGCCGCGGGGTCTTGGTCTCTTGTCGTGAGCCTTGCCCCGTTTGGCGGCAGCTTGCGGTTGCTGCTGCAGCAGCTGCGGGACACTGCCCTCGCGCCGGCCGCGCCCCCCTCGCTGCTGGCCCTTGCTAGCAGTGACTGCATCTACAACAGGGTCCAAGGTAGTTAGAATCTTTTGCCTATTCTTCTTCCATTCTAGCTTGGTTTAATAAATATATGTTAGCTCTGACACTAACCTTGCACAACTGACAATTTCGAAAAATTCACGAGGATCGAGGATCATTAAAAAATAATTTGATTAATTTAAAAAAAAAATGATTCATGGCTGGTTTACAAACTGGAGTAACCTGAAGATGACATTAAAGAGAAAATTAAATGAAAACCAGCCAGTTGGGTCGAATTGTTAAAGCATTACTAGCTTTATCAAGGAAATGGGAAATAATATTTTCACTTTGGGGATTTGTTAACTGACTGCACTATGTCAAAGATGAAAAAGGTGGTTAATCTAATTACAAAATAGCTCAGCGAACTGGCTCCGACTCGCCACTTAATTGCTGCTTTTCGCACCTTTCCGGTGGCTTTAAGGACAAAATTTCAGGCGTTTGGATTGGCCTCAGGGAAGCAAAAAGACAGCCAAATTGGGCCAAAGCTCCTCTGCGGCCACACGTCAACGGTACACGGCCCCATTCAACACCATTGTAGGGCCCCAATGAGCTTATTGTCCACGGAATTTGCTGAGCGGAGGTTCAAGAAGAATAAGATGCAAAAATTAAAAATTGATAAATTAAATTTTACTATCTTAGGGCAGAGCCTTATAATTTGATCAGAACGAAAAAACTAAATTTTTGTCTAAAAAAATGTACGGATTTGAGCATGATAATATTTTACGTATTTAAAAGAGAAATTCAGGCTCGCAGCTGATTATCATGTTCATGTAAGAAGCTTTAAATTTAACCGGGTCAGTTGGCATTGACTACCTTAATTATTGTGTAAGTATCTACCTCTACACTGTCATTGGTTGCATTGCTATGTATTAAAGCTCAGGTGTCAGAAACATAATCTAAGATAACATATTTATGTAGGTACATAATTATACTCGAGAACTGCGCAGGATTGAAATAGATAAAACGTTTATGGTGTAGTCTTAAAAGAATGCAATTTTTCGCCGGTCAAAGTCCAACGAGAGATATAATTCTGAAAAAAAGAGAAGGGAGTGCAGGGATTGACACCTTGAGGCTGCTTGTTTTTTGAGTTAGCGGCGGCCTGCCGCCCTGCGAACTGGCTGGCACGGGGTGCAGATGCCGGCTTGAGTTCCATTGTCGAGTCTGTTGACATGCACGACGGTGCTGCGAGTGCTGGAGAAGACCCCTCCGCGTGGAGAACGAGTGCTCGATTTCGGGACAGACATGTTTTCAGCAGGCCATGGTCAAACACTCGTAGGGAGAAAACAGCGTGATTCGGCTAATGCGCTCGGTGCTGTGCAGGGGGATGCGAAGTGGAGAACTCGGAGGACGATTGGCGAGTGCCGAGCAGCTTGGTCACCGTGCGTCACGGCGAAAAAGCTGCAGATTTTCGGACCGATCTTCTGCGGGCTGTCTATCCCGAAAATGGCGCTGCGATGTTGAAAGAAAATGATTATTATTGTTCGTGCATTCGCCTGTCTGACGCAGGACAACCTTGCGGCGCGTGCGTCACAATTTCAATTGATTTAGCGCGAAACTTACGCTCTGCTTCGCACTTCTTGATTATGTAATTAACTTAATTAATATCGTGAAAAATATCTTTTTATTTTTTAAGGTAGGTGGCGCATGGAATTATTATTAACGATAGCAGAAAAATAAAAAATTATAATTATAAAGTACAAAACATGAGGACTCATAATCAGCTCACAGACGGGACAAAGAGAAGGCTCATGACTTACTTTGTTAGCTAGGGCTGTTTAGGGCTATGCAATCAGTAGACAAAACTAGTAAAGAGCAAGCAAGACCTTTCCTTTTTTGTAGAAATATGGAAAAATAAATAGTTTTACTGAATACCGAGGACTCTTCGCTAAGAGTTCAAGTTTTTTTTACATTTTTTTGCATTTTTTATATAATTATTACACATTTTCCAATTTCCACAATAATATTAAAACCATGAATTTTAACAGTATTCAAATATATTTTATATGTTAATGAAAAGACTAATTTTCTAACATCTGGGTGCATCTGAACACAAAACCAATAATGATAAAATATATTGGTTAACATTTTTATTCAGAGGTTGAGATTTGTATGGTAATTACGTTCGTGTTTTGTTGGTCTAATCTAAATAGATGAGTTCTTAAAGAAAACTTGGGGAAAACCATTCAATATTAACTGGTAGTTTTAGTCTCTATTTTGTATAAATTATTCAATCCTGTCAACTTAATTTGACTCTACTTTAACTGCGATTTCTGATGTCTAAAAATGCTTAATAAGATCACTATTTTGATAATTGAAAAAAAATACTATTTACTGTTCACAACTTTTTATTGCGCGCAGATTTACGATTTTTAAGATTCATCTATTAAGATACTAAATACGTTTTGACCGTTTTTTCTCTCTGTACTCCTCAGCTAAAATTGTACAAGCCATAATATATTTTGTATATAAAATATAAATTACTTATTATGCTGTTTAAAGTTCCACGCGCATTTAAAAGCAATTAAATATTATATTCTGTTATTGTTGCTGTGAGGAGAGTATTTAAAAAAATTGAAAATAACATTGAATGTTTCCATGTTTTCACCGTGAATTTTACTCCATCTTTATTGTAGCTTATTCATTCACTTAAGAAGGTGGAGGTGTGTATTAAAGCAAAAGGAGCTCGTAGCGTGGAGGACCACTCATCGTCAGTATATGCAGAGCTCTTGATTATTAAACAAGCTTGTTTGTTTAGCGCACCACGGGTGACCCTTAAAATGCAGCGACCAAGTAACACAACTAGAGTGACCAAAGAACTGTCTTTGGAAACTAACAATTGACAAAATTGACTTGAAAATTACTCATCGTATTCTTTGTGATTTTTTTTAGTCAAATTGTGTTAATTTAAGTTCCAATTTATACCCGTACCGCTTGCTTGACCTAAATTTTGTAAGAAAAGGACTTCATTAAAAAAAGCAATAATGTTCAGCTCAAAAACAGCACCCATCAAATATCATAATTGTTAAAAACATTGAATTATATATTCTGCCATTTCTCAGGACAAAGGGAAATTAATATTTCTATATAATATGCTAGCAGATATAATTCCCGATTAAATAGATACGAACAGGAAAATTCATAATATTTCTTAAAAACTCCAATGATTAAGGGATTAAAGAGTTATTGATTGACACTAAAACCCTTTATCATTCCAGATCACAAACACCACGATGGAACGTACGAATTTTTAAAGCAAAAAGTATTCATTGAATAAGACAAAAAAGAAATCATTTACAAAAACCAAACCACACTTCTTTAGGAAAATTCAAGCTTTTTTCACTTACAGGATAGCATATTGTTCAAATAAAAAAATGGAGATTCAGAAATTCCATTAAATTATTGAAGTTACCTTCAAACTTGCCAGTCAGAGAGCTCTCTATGGGGTCTTGGCAACCCTGGCTATTGGTTGGGCCTGCAGAGAGCGCTGAAGGTGGCGGAGCAGCGAGTTCGCAAAGGTGCCTGCAGCTGGCGTCTGCTGTGGCGCTTGGGCCGCGGGTCGATGGTGCCTCGCGGTCCGCTCGGGCCTCGTGGGGGAGGGAGGGAGGCGGTACTTTGCTTCAAACACCGGTTACAAGGACACAACCGATTTTTTAATAGCACCTCTTGTTAGGGTTGGAACTTTGCGGGGGCAGATTCATTTTGTGCAAATTCACGGCTATCATTCCGATGTTTGATTTTTAAATTATTAATTTGTTCTTAAATACTGATCATTAGTGCCTGTTGAAAAATAAATATATTTCTGCTTGGAAACCAATTTGATTTTAACATATTATAATACGACAAAATATACAAAATATATATTGTTATATATATGATTAGGAGATATTTTTATAGGTGATGCAAAAATGTGCTTCAATCAAAATTTGATACATAGTTTATTGCAAATCTATGCATAACGTTTCAGAGCCATTATTTGATGAAATAAAAATCTAACTAAAACAAATAAAATATATAACTATAAATAAACACCATAATAAATACATAAATGTTCATGACATAAAATTAAAATTTTTAGGTCTTCATACCTGATTTTCTCTATTTTATTTTATTATTCTATTGTTTTGTTAAATAGATACACGATCTTATTGTAAGATGTATATTTTTATTGAAAAATTTTTCTACTGGGAAAATTTCCATTTTTATTTTTTGCTTTGTTGTTGGGACGTATGGTGAGTACTCCGTCACGGGCCGGTACGAACCGGTGCGGCGTAGAACCGGTAGTGGATGCCCATCCCCAGCGGGAGGGAGCCACGGGGCGGGCACAGCACACGGAGCGAGATCAGAGAGCGAGACACGCACAGGCAGAGAAAACATCAATAAGCAGCTGCAGCAGCTCTCGTCGTCTTGGGTTCAGCGTGAGCAAGCGGATCGAGCCAGCCAAAAGTCAGTGTCCGGTGCGGTCGGACACTGCGTCCATGTCGGTGCTCCGGCCTGCGAGCACCCACTTGCTCCCTGCACTTTTGTTCCCCTGAGGATGCTGCGAGCGTGGACCCTGCTCGCCGCGGTCGCCTGCGCCGTTGCCCTCGGTGAGTCCCTATTTTTCCCAGACGCGCGCTCGTCTTTTCCAAATGGCGAAAAGGTCCGACCTGCTGCCTCAAATTTTACCTGAGTGCGCGCCGCAAACCGGTTCCTAGCCGTCCGCTCGGGAATTTTCGGGGCCACTGCGTGCTCCACAACGGCCCAATATTTTTCCTTTTATGGCATTTTTGTTTCTCGTGTGCCGTCAAGAAAGGTTTCTGCGGTAGGAATTTCGAGAATGCTCGTTCGTTTTAGTCCTAACAAATCTGATTCGGTTTGTAAATTGCTTGAAAATGATATTGGCGGTTTCACATAAACATTGACAAAGTACGTGAAATAGGGAGATTTTTAGGTCAGGCAAAACTACAATTTTTTATAATTACATGAAATCGATTGAATTAAATTTAGTCCAGGGCTCTACAGGGATGGAAATTTAAAATTATCACTAAAACTAATTTTCAACAATGCGAATATTCACCTGTAAATAAGAACAACAATTTTCAATGTTTGTCTTTCATTATTTTACTGTTTTTTGTTATGCATTTTAGCTCTTTCTACTTACGTTTTTTGACAAACTTAAATCCAATTCCAAACATTCAGTTTTGAGTAATCTCGTCTTTACAAACCAACTAACTAAAATTATATTAACTATCAAATTTACGTGCGGCATATTCAAAAAGTTGGCAAAGCACTTAGGACACTGAGGGCCTCTTTTAAAAACGGTTTAATCAACGCTAACACCCGCCACTTAAATGTAATGGTTTTGATGGCTTCTTAAGTTTACGATTAATAGCCAAAAACTTCTCGCACCTCGTCGTAGTCATAATTACACTTTTTATTATATGGAGAGAGGAGGAAAGATTTTTCGCAACTTTTCAGCCGGCTGCCAATTTCTTGGATCGAGTGTTGCAAAGACTCGACGTCGGTCCCAGAATTATACACAATGCCAAACTTCTCTTCTCCTTTCTCCTGGGCATGGATGAAAGAGAATAAAAGGCCTTTTCACGAGATAGAGGAAGAGTCAGAGAGAGCATTTCCCTCTTTGACACTTTATGAAATTACATTTCACGTTCGAATTCGACTTCTGGCGCGCGTGATGGAGCGCGAAAAAGAGGAAAATGCCAGCCAGACATCTCCCCGCAAAGAATAATTCGCCTTTTTGTGCTCTTAGCAAAAAGGAAATTTTCTTTTTTTTTACAATGAAGTTAATCCGGTGGGTGTCGGGTAAAATATCAATGCCCGATCGAAATTTGCAGACAGCTTTTGACAACAGCGACCCTCAAATGATCAAAGGATATTTTGTCTCTGACAAAAAAAAACACGCTCAGGATGGTGGAT
Source organism: Cloeon dipterum (assembly GCF_949628265.1). Taxonomy (NCBI): domain Eukaryota; kingdom Metazoa; phylum Arthropoda; class Insecta; order Ephemeroptera; family Baetidae; genus Cloeon; species Cloeon dipterum. Next base: position 23,390,009 of record NC_088787.1, read on the forward strand.
AAAATTTTATTTTCTCGCGAAAGAACGGCCAGATGTAAATTGGGAACGACCCTGAGCGAATATAAATTATAATTTGGTCGTGACATTTAATTTCTAGAAAAGCGGTTGCAAGACACAAAAGGCTTCTGAGACAAGCAACCATTCACCTGGTGCGTTCGCAGCAGATAAATCGCAACTAGTTTCTGATTTAACACGCGGCGTTTAACCTCAATATGGACATGTCTCTCACTCTCGCGGCCAGTTGGTCGCGCCGCCGCCGCCGGCGCAAACTTGATATCGATTTGAAACAATGAACGTGTTTCAATCTGCGTGATTAATATCAAGTTTTCGGGCTCAGCGCCCGTCGAGTCGTGCGACGTATATTTGCTCGGATTAGCCCGCGAAATTCCACGCACCGGTTTCGAATTTGAGACGACCGAGATATATGAAACTCGTGCTGATTGTCGTCAGAACGCGAGTTGTAAACGAACACTCTCAACGGCGTTGGGTTGCGAAAATTGAGCTTTCCAGGTATTCCTAATTTAGGAACTTTACCTTTTTCCAAGCCTTATCCAAGCATTATAGATTTCCATTGCTGATAAAAATTTTCCTTCAGTTCCGTTTTCAAAGCTCTAGCAAAAAGATGGTGCTTCCAGGATTAAAAATATGTTTATTTTCTGAATTATTTTCCTTTTCTTTTGAAATTCCGTGCTCTTTTATGTCGAGTGAAAGATTTCTCTGGAAATTCTTGAGACTTTGCGATGCGTCAAAGCGGAGTAATGAAGAGCAATTTAGGCAGGCAGCAGCCGGCGATGCTCTTGTCGCACGCCGCTCTCTGTGTTTGTGCTAATCAAGGCTGGCTGGAAGGGTAGGGCCATACGCTGGGCGTCCGCTGCATGAAAGGCTCTGTAAGGGCGCGCGTATCGATTTCCGATTCCAGCGCTATTAGAGAGAAAGCAAGGAGCCGTCTCCAAACAAGCGGAGCGCGTCTCCAGCACGCGCAAACCCACCGCGAAAAGCAAATAATGACCAGATTCCGCGTCACGAATGCATCCGGAATCGAGAACTGCGAGATGAGGAATATCGCTTTTCCGGACAGAGACGCTGAAATCGTTTTACGAGGGAAAGACGAGAGGCAATAGCCGTAAAATGGGTTGGTGCCGCATGCTCGCAAGCGTAATAGGAAAGTCGATTCGCTGAAGAAGAGGAAGAGAATAATTCAATTCCAAGTCGGTTTCAGCACGTGGAAACTAAATCATACGCTTGCAAAAATTGTGTCGCAATGTCAATTTCATCACAGGACTGGATAAAGAATAGAACAGTCAAGACAAACAATCAGATAAGAAGAGGAAAGAAAGATGATGTTTTTATGACGTTAATAATGATTGAATATTTATTAAACACATTTATACGCAATTATAAACTAGGCGAAATAAAAGGAGATCAACAACGTTCACTTCGCGTTTTGCTTCGCGGCTTGAGACAAAGTCTGATTATTTAATATCACACGCACGATAATATTATAAGTTAAATTCGTTTATCACTGAAATTGCACTCACGTTAATATTAATTTTCTATTTTTTCTTTATTTTATAACGAATATTATGTAACTAAAAAGTATTTTGGGTAGTGCCGCATCTGCAAAGCAAAACAGCTCAAAACGACAGGACTTGAAAGTATTTGTCCGACCCAAAAAATGGGGAAATCTTGTGCAGATTGTAGAACGTTCTGTGCGAGCTAAAATGGTGAATGTTGGATTTTTGGCCACTCTCTGTTGCTCCACGCTCTTTGTCAGCAGAGAGATCGATAGCAGTTTTTTGGTATAGTGGAAGTGAATTCTCATTTCGCAGGCTTTGTGCTGACGTTTGCGCCCATAAAATGCAGCGCGCACTCATTTTGCGGGTGACGTCGGTAGAAAAAGTGAGCGACAGATGTTGTTGCGCGGCGCTCCCCGAGGATTTTGGGCGTCATCCCGTGGGAATGCAGCGTGTTGTCGCGGCGGATCAAAAGCCGGCTGCTGTTTTGTGTGGACCACTCCTTTCCGGAATCGCTTTTTTCGAGCGGACAAAAGATAAAAAGACATTAGAGACCGAATTAGTATTATAAACACCATATTGTCAGCTGACACTTAAAATTATAATTCTACCCTTGAATTAAAAGCTGCATAATTAATTCCCACAATATGTTAAAAGGAAAAACTATGCACGCACTGAGTAAAAATTAAATCAACATGTTTGTATTTTAAAATTTAGATTAAACTCTTTCAATTGATTTTTAAGTTTGTATTGAAACAATACATACTAACAATGTACAAATTAAAATCTACTAAACATGCATTTGATAGCATGACTAAGGACTGAAAGGGCTGAAATTAGCAGCTCATGATGAGTTGAAAGCCATAAAAGGCGCTTGAGTCTATTGAGCTACCAGAACGGAAGCAGTGAGCAAAACGGGGAGCAGATTGCGATAATTATTTTGAATGGATATCGCTGCCAACGGATTCGCATTGTGTGTTCAACGAGTTCCAGGGAAATGCTCGAGGCGGGCTGGCGCTTTGTGTCAACAATGGTTGTGGCCGCGACACAACAATGGCACGCGTGCGGTCTTAACACGTCGACTGCTGCGGCCACTTGACGCTCGCAAACACACTCCCGCGCACATTGTCACGGCGCGCGGGCTTCATCCCCGCGTGTCAACAAACCACACACGCCAGAAAAGCTGATGGTTGATTTGCAGAACTGACTTGCACTTGACTGCCACCTTGCAAATGGCAAACAGATCGTATAGTTTTAGTCTTTCCATTGTGGTTAGTTAATTTCTCATCAAAACGTTCAATTTTTTTTTAACAAATTGTAAAAATCTAGATGAGCTGTTGTTGCTCTTATAAGTAACTTTCTTCTTAAAAATTCGGTTCAGATACATACATCAAATCTATGAAAGGAGTTTGTACCTTTCCGAAACAAATGAAACTGGATATTTTAAAAATTTCTTCAAGTGAGTTAGGCTTTATTAGCGGCGAGGTAAATTTATTATCGTTCCATTTAACAAGTACCATATCATTCGCGCACAGTCGAAGAATACCAATGCTTAGATATAGGGTTTCTAACCAAATACTGACAGTTCTAATAATCGTTTTATTTTGTCAACCAGATCGACAGTAGTGTCTGAAACAATTTGGATAGTTAAATAATACAATCGAATGAAATAATATTATACTAACAATACAGTGTGGGATAAAGTATAAGATTTAACTCTAAAAAGACATTTTGTATAATAAGTCAGTCAGCCGTTGTTAACTTCTGTACAAAGTTTAAATAAAATCACATAAATATTCCAGAAAATATTAATGTTTAATGTTTATACAAAGATATTTTTGCGCCATCGTTGATTTCAGCACGAATTTTTAAAATAGAACTTTGCATTTTGAAATGAAGTTCTGTTTATCAAATCAGAAATCCCCTCGTTTTGGTCTAGTCTCAGACCTCAAGCAGAAACCAATTTAGCAAATTTGTCATCTCACAAACTCGTCCCTCGCCGACGGCATTTTTGCGATTGCAATATCCGCTAGTACCTCCCACAAGGGAAAAATATATAATTTCGGTTTTCTTGCGTCGATTTCAGTCCGTTCCAAGCAGGGCCATCATCTCGGGAAGCGGAAGAATCAGTTGAAAACGAAGGGAACCCATAGCCGGCGGGGGCATGTCGCGTCCCCCCTGAAGCAAATCAAGTGTGTTTCTTTTTATTGTCTCCACGATAAGTGCTCTGCTTCCTCGGTCCGCGCATGCTGTTCAAAATCTCGCTCCCTGCCTCACCGACGGGAGGAGCGCGTACGTGAAAAATCGGGTAAAAGTTCCCCTTTTTGCAGAGGAGGGCAAGAGCAAGAACAGGAGCAGGAGGGATCGACGTACATACACGGCCTAGGGGTGCTTCTCGCTGGGAACGTGAAGTGTGTGTGTGCACGCACACGACGTTTCGAGAGCAATTGAAACGGCTAATCGGCTTATTTGCTTCGTTATTATATATATGTTTGTTAGTTTCGACGTGTTTACAGGGATATGGGCAAACAAAGTCAGCAAATTCTTCAATGGTATATTGAAATGCTTCAAAATACTTTTTATTGCTTATTTTCAAGTAGAAAGACTGGAGATTTTATCGAGTGTATAGTTCAAGATTTTTTTTTAGAAAAGGATGATTCAATAGGGTTGAAGGTTTGGGAGAGGATTAGCTATGGAGGTCGAAGTGAAATGAGTGAAAGAAAAAGGGTAGGAAAGGGTAAGCAATAAATAGTTTGAAGAAAGAGGTGAGCGTGAAAAAGGTAACGGGCTGCTCAGGTTTGATTAACAAAAATAAACTTTAGGTTTTAGTTTCTCAAAATTAAAGAAATTATTTTGTAATTTAATAGAAATAATTTGCCTCATTAACATCATGTAACACCCCGAAAAATCAAATTGAATAAAATATTAAGCAAACAATAAAAAGGATGGTTATAAACAGTAATAAATTGGTTCAGTATAGCTGTTGGAAAACAGCTCTTGAAATCCTCTGTTTCAGAGGTGTGGTGTTCAGGACTTACAAAGCGTAAGAGTGTTAATATGAAAAATCCAGACATATCCCTTTTCAAGATCCATCCATTTCCCAGGTCCAGATTCGTCCTCAAACTAATTTAGATGGACACAGTGAAAAGTCAATTTCATTCATAAAAAAATGAATAATGCTGAAAAAATAGAAGTTTGTAAACAAACAGGAATGTAGTCAAAATAAACATTATTTTTTTTCAGCTGTTTAAAAATAAATTAATCATTAATTTCTTCAATATTCCCACTCAATATTAAATTGAATTGACTTTTGTATTTTTTCTGATATTTGAGTGAAATTTTACTTGAATACTTTTTGACGAAGTGATGATACGGTGCCGGATACGAAAGTGCCAGATTTGACGGGTCGGAAGTACACAATTCGCTGAAACAAAGGTATGAACAAGTTTTCCGATTACGTAGCACAAAAGGGGGCGAATTAAAGCTGGCTTTCTGCTGCCTCCACGCGGCGCATTGTCGGCGGTGAAGTGGCGTAAACGAATCGCAAAATTGCGTGGCAAACTCGATCACAAGTCGATGAGAAATTAAGTGGGCTGCTCGGCGCCGCTCTGCAGGCAAACGGGTCCTTTGGAGGCGGGCGGACGCAGCGCCCGACGATCAATACCGACGACGAGACCGAGACCGACCGCCGACCCTATCTACTTTTCGCCCCGAAACCGCGTGTACAACGAAACCAAGTGGGCGAATCTGCACATTTACTCTTGACCGCTCTTCACGCCACACTTTTCCGCTGTACACACTTTTTGTGCGTATACACGCTCTTATACTTTTTCCTCGCCGCCCGCCTTTATCTTTGTGCGCCGCGTTAACCCTTTCCGCTTTTGGTGTTTGCTTTCTTTAAGTGAAAGTGATGAATTTCCCTTCCTGGAAAACGTGGCCGGTTTGCACACTGTGCCACAGGAATTTGTTTTGGCCAGAGGCTATGAGGAAAACATGCAGAGTAGAGGACGGACCGAAACAAATTTTTTTTTTTTCAAATTCACTTCTAAATGATACTGAAATAAATCAATTCTTTTTCACTCATGTTGGTTATCAGATTTGTTGACAATGCTAATGATTTGTTCACTTTGCAAGAAATGTTTTTTCGGTTTTTTCAGGCGGCCGAGAAATTTTTACAGCATATTTTACTATCAACTATAGATTTTATAGTCTTGAACTCAAATTTTTAATTGCGTGTACTGGAATATATTATGGCAGCCAGCTGTTGATGAATGTTTGGTAAAGCAATTGACTGCAGGCATAAAACTAAAGAGATCTCTTTTCCGGAGGAATTTCGACTCTGTTTAGGAATTCCGACTCTGCACTTGTAAAAACACGGCGGGCGTTTTCGGGCGTCGCACGCGGCACTTAGCCTGATAAAAACGAGACGAGAAGGCTTTGAAAATAATCCATCAGCGCCGACACCCCCTCCGTTTTTGCCGGGAAAACAATTCCGAGAGTCGCGGCCTCGGGCCTCAGGGTGAAACAAACTCAAAGTGTTGAACACTTTAAAAGTGTGCAGGCAGTGCTTAAAAAGCAGTCCTTTCGCCGGCTCACGTGTGGATTGCGTTGGCTTTTGCACACGATTGCGGTCGCTTTATTTTGGCCCATGCGCGGACCAACGCAGCAAAAGCAACTCTCACACGCCGGATTCGCTCATTAAAGTGGCTGCTGAAAGTCCAAATTTCTGAGCCACAGCCACAGGGAATGCCGCATTCTTTGTCAGATATTTTAGGGGGTAAATCTGAAAGGCACGTCATATAACCCTCCTTACACTATATTTCACATTTTATTTTTTCTCTCTGGTGCATTCCGTGCCTTTTCATCCCCCTGGATGCGGTAGGCCTATTGTTGTTACGCAACAATCGAGATTCTCGGATCTACACGGTTTTCCATCCCCTGATCAAACATTTTATAATCATATACACCATCCAAGAGAGCAATATATATTTTTTTACAAGAGCCCCTAACATTGTCGCGTAATGAAGATTTATGGCACACGCGTCATGCACGATGGCGACACACTGCACAGTAGTAGACAAAAAATCTCCCGAGTCAGCGGCACAAGGGCAATTCTAATCGACTCTGCGTCATGTTTTGCGCTCCCGCCAGCCAGCCTTAAATGAATATGACCAATTCTCGCTGAAGCAAGGGATGATGACGATGATGCGTCGTCTCAGCGGGCGACAGAGGGAGGACGGGGGACAGACACTGACAACCCGTTTGTGTGGGAGGTGAATCAGTCGCGATGCTTAACGAGCTGCCCTTTTCGTGGGGTAGCAAAATCGGTTGGAAATTATGTAAAGTGATGACTACTCGATTACAATCTAGAACGATAGGGGTGGAAAAATCAAAGAGCTGAAAGCTGTCTGTCTGAAATTTCATTCTCAAGCGGTATGTGACACTGAGTTTCTTGTTTCTAAATTGGGTGGTTAAATGCTCGAGGAAATGGATTTTGCCTGTTGTATTCCAACGCCCAATGCACGTGCTTTTTGTGCCGATTTCATTGAAAAGGGTTTTAATGTAACAAAAATTGACTGATTTGAAAACAATGCGTCAGAGAAGTTTTCTGCCCTATTATACCCTGGCCCATTTGAAAAATAAGTTTCTAAGTGGCGTTAAAAGTAAGCGTTAGGCCAGGAAAGTGATATTTACAAAGAATCGTATTGTAGATGTTATAACGATTTCTCATTATAGTTTGATTCTACTCATTAATGATCAATTAACATAACATGTTTATGTTTTATTCATATATGAAAAACGCATGCAACGCATCACAAAAATTGGCATGATGAACCAGCAGAATAACAAAAGCAGCAGCTGCTGTGTAAACGCGCAAATAAAAACTGATTCGAACACCACCATGTTCTGTAAAAATGTTTGTCAGCAGTCAGTTGCAAACCAAAAATGCCACCAAATAAAACAGTTTGTGTTATACAAGAGGAGAATTTCGACGCGCGCGTTTGGCCATTCGCTGAAAAAAAACCCATAGATATGTATGTTTTGTAGCTGTAATCATGAAATATCCATAAATATTCTTCTTGTATTTTTAGCCCTTTAAATGCGTCTGACTCTTCCAATTTCATGCCCATAATCAATATACCGCAATATAAAGCTACAATGAACTTTGATAAAATGCAGTAATTGAATTAAATACGGCTTCACGCCACGAATTACCATAATGATACGCCGTTTTGTAAAAGGGATATTTTTTTATCCGATGCTACGCCCGAAAAGTCGTAAATTCTCTTAGTTTATGTTGGGAAATTGTTGCTTTCTCTGACTGGAGTGGCTTCTTTTGTCGCTCCTCTCATAGACAACCGAGGGCTGACTGAGAGAGTGTATACAAATTGAAAGGCGCACCTCACAGGCCGCAGATGCATAAATCTCTCACTAACAAAGAGGATATGTAACAGTCGACCAAACATCCGAAAAACACTTTTGTCTGCATAATGAACAAACTGCAGCTGGCTCAAACGGCTTTTTAAAAGTTTTATAGCCGCCGGAAAGTGCCCCAGAAATATCAATCCTCTGCCTTGATGTTGATTCCGTCTGTGAGACTATCATGTAAATCGATTTTTTCCGTGAGGTCGGAGACACACCTGGATGTTAAGAGGAACGGCCCGAGCATAAAACTTGGATCCTCCTATTTTCATAAAGTCTCTAAAATTAGTAAATAAAATGATTCTAATATACTTATTACTAAAATACTTTTAATTAAACCAAGCCGCATAGTGGTCTCTAGCCACTTTTTATTTGATCATCAACAACAATTCTTTTATACGCGTAGATTGACGAGTATGTTTAATGGAAGCTGTAAACATGTTGCAATAACAAACGAAATTGAAAGAAACAGGAGCACTAAATTTAGTGCGCATTTTTGGCATTCTTGCGGAGAGCGGCGCCGGACAGAAGCGGATGCGGTGTCCAGGGGAGCAGACGACAGCAGCCTCTTCTCGTTCTGCGCGATAATTTCGAGCCGTTTAATTACGCTGAGCGCAGGCAAGCGGCCAAATGTGCTCGCTCGCGTCGTTCGTTCGTTCGTTTGCCCGCTGCCTATGTCCCGATATTTGTATGTATTCTCGGCTGCTTTTATGTAATTCAGGTCAAAAGCCTCACTCCGCCGCAGTGAGAGAACCACCACCTTGGAGATGAAAGTCTCGCGAGGGAAAGAGAATAATGGAAAATATTTCTCCTCTTTGAATTGGGTCGCAAAAAGAGGTTGCATTTTAGATAGAGACTAAAATAACAAAGATGTACATACTACTATATTTAAAATACTGTTAAAATGATGTATGTGTCTGAAAATTACGATCTTTAAAATAATGATTGGTGATTTGCAGCGCATAATATGATTTCTAGACGGAAAAATTTGTTTCAACCGATACTAAGTTTTCAATGCATACAATTTGTTTTGAAGCTGTTCATCCTGAAGTCATTTAGCCATTTCCAATTTTTCAGAAGTATGCAGCGGCCAATTGTACTGGATTCTGACAGAGAAGACTGGAAATTTCGTACATTTGGTTACTGCACTGTTCATTATTTCGATTATTTCATTATTCATAAGGTGCATTTGAAAAAATTTCTGAATTATAAATTTGATCTAACAACGAGAATTAAAATTGTCATTTCCTTTCCTTAATTTTTTTTCTTAAAAACTTACTTTAAAAAAGAGTAAATTTTCGGCAAATCATCGCCTTTATTTGAGCACATATAGTATCATTTTCACCGCTCGCGGCCATTCAAGTGCAACATATACGGCATAATTGAAGCACGGTGTGCTGTTTTCTCCGGAGGCTAATCAAGCGCGTTAATTAACATGGCGTCATGCTTACATTTGCCTGCAGAGTAAACGCCAACCGTGCAAATAATTAACGAAAATGCAAATTATGCAGGAGCTCTAAGGAGCATGCAGCGCTCTTTCCGTAGTTCACTTTAGAGAGTTTCAATTTCAAACTAACTTAAAAACTTGCTAAGACTGAATCGGCAACTATTAAAAGCTCTTCAAGTTGAAAAATGATTTTCGCCTGACTTTCCACATGATGACTCTCTTTATATATCTAAAAACAGAAGAGAAAATTACTCAAAATATCTCTCAGCAAAATGTAAACCAGTTACACCAGGAAAGAATGCCATTAACCACAGGAAACGGAAAATCCACCTGGAAAGCGATCAAATTTGAAGCTGATTTGTGGTTACAATTAACATTTTGACCTGAGAGACAGCGGTTACTTCATTTCACACTCAGAAGAGGCAAATGACGAACCAATTTTCTGGTGGTCTATATTCTTGACAGGAGCTAGAAGGAGAAATGAGAGTCAATGTTATTTTTCCGTCGGTTGGAATCGGAGCAACGCGCCCGGCCGTCTCTGTACGTGTGTGTCAACGTGACTAATAAGCGAGTTAATCTGGTGCATAATAAATTGCGCCTCGCACCACCCGACAAGGGCGTCGAGCCAAACACTTAATCACCGGCGCTCATTTAGTCTCTCTCGGCCCTCAACGGCCGAAACCACCGAAACAGGAGAGCGAAATTTCATATACACGCACAACGGTCGAAATTATTCCTTCTGCGGCGTCGGCGAGAAAAAAAGAAGAGACGCAGGCCTGCTTCATTCATCGCATTGCGATTCACGTCATCCGCGGGCAATAAATCACAAGACAAGGCAAGCTCCTCTGCGCGTGGATCGCTTAATTCAAACCAAATGCGCTATACGACGCCATGTGCACAGAGCCCTCTTTCATTCCTCCCAAGGCCGAGAAAGCAGTATTTTTTTAATTCCTATATTTACACCGTCTCCAAAAATGCGAGTTTTAATTTAGATTTGTGATCTTATAGTTTATTCAGCTATATTCATCTTGCTTATGACTGATATGCTGATGTCGCTTAAGTTAAGTCTGAAAATTATTTCATTTTCAGGCTCTTTAGGTGATAATTGTATTCATTCAAAATTTTGACGAGACACAAGACTCTGTTTAAGGAAATTAATCGTTCGTAACAAATTACGGATAAATTCAGTTCTTTAAACGTTGGAGTACAGTTTACAATGTGACTTATCTGTTGGTTCAATTAATATTTTACTACAAAAATTCATAACTGGGCTTTAGCCCACAATTTTTGGTTTGACGAAACTTTCCGATTTTTTACATTATGTAAAAGTCCCTGTTAAAACGGTAAAAATCAATTTAAAGTTAGAAAAATAAATACTAGTAGAAAAAAATCTAAAGGGTACCTATATATTCAAAGAATTGATGTTTTAAAAAAAATAAGATATATGAATTATGTATCAGAATAAGAGTAAAACATAAAATATTGATCGTCTATTTATGGACAAACTCCGTGCGTCATCAATGACGTCATATATAGTGGCTGGCATTGCAACAATTAAATAAGAGAAGTTAATGGTCTGGGCGATTACCACATCCACCACATAGAAATTGACGTGGAGTATTTGCAGGGCGTTAAATTTATACTTTGCGATTAGAAAATGTGTATTAACCAGTGCATAATTCTTGTTGCAGGCGGCGCGGGCGTTTCAGCAGTAGAGGTGCACTTTGAAAACAAAGACGGCGGCTTCTTCCTGAAATACGTGCCGGCCGAGCAGAGCAGCAAGACCGAGCTTGAGGCAGCGGCCGAGACGGCCGAAGAAGCAGCCGATGATGAAGAGGAGGAGGCAGCGGCGGTGTTGAGCGAGGAACACCTGACCGTGCTGCAGAGCGCGCAGCCGGCGGCCGTCAGGGCCACTTTCGGGCCTTTCTCCACCAAGCAGACGGTGCCAGCTCGCTACGTTGTGCCCGACGCCACCGTAGACGCGTCGGCGCCACCGCCCCCGGCGCCTCTGCCACCCGACGTGCTCGACGCCGACCTGTTGGCGCACACCCTGGACGTTAGCGCGCACCTCGTGACGCCGCAGGTGCCCCGCGACGCGCCCGTCCTGCGCGTCCTCTTCCACGCAGGCCAACACAAGGCCGCGGCGCCGCCCGTCGGCGCGCCGCCACCGGCCGCGGCATCCGGCCGCCGCCAGCAGCGCGTATGCATCGTGCTGCACGCCACCCTCGCCGACAGGCCCGCGGAGGCTGCCGCCTGCAGCCCCGGCGGCGACGACGGCGTCTGCCTCGCGCAGCTCACACTCCCGGCCGCCTGGTGGCCCTCCCTGCCCAGCCCCGACTTTTTCTCGGAGCCACCCCACGAGACCAAGCCGGTCAACAAGGTCAGTTTCTATTCTACTCTGCTTTTCAAAAAAGACCTGTTTCATGACCAACGTTCTGAATTTTCTCCGGCTGTGATAACCGAAATCAGTTTTCGTTTAAAAATATCAGTTATTTAGTCATTTTGGGAGAAAATTATAAAATTTTTATGACCGGAGGATTGGAGGAGGCTCTATAATTCATATTATTTACGGAAAATAGTTGATTATTTAACGTTGGATGGCCAAAACATGACGTCGTTGTAAATTAATACGGTAGTTTAAAGATTTAATTGGTAAAGTAGCCAAAAGTTGCCCGTTTTGGCTTGGTTAGAAATTGTTAAAAATGGCTTATCAAATTCAGTTTAATGAGGCAGCCCTTTAGGGCCATTGTTTAAGAGTTTAAATATGGAGTTGGTCTTGGTTGCCACAAATGTTGTTGTCCATCTAATTCTTGTGGCTAAAACTTTTTGCACTATTCGCGAAGATTCTTTAATTGAATTTCTAACGTTAAAATAAAAAGAAATGTAGTTATAAAATTAAAATAGTCATAAACACTTAGGTTGAAAGAGTCAGAAAGTCAGTGACAAACATGTTTTTGAGAAGTGCCACACTTGCTCCCAAGGGTGTTATCAGATTTTACGTTCTCTTCCCTTTGAAATGGAAGACAAGTCCCATTTCATTTGACGCTTCATGTCTCTCTTGAGTGGTTTATTTTTATGAAAAAATAAATCGTCTTATTTCTGTAGTAGCAAAATTATGTTTCAGACAACCGTGAAAATATTCGAAATTACTTTTGAATCTAAAAAAATCATGACTTCTTCGATGTATTTAACTGAAATAAAATCTATTTCGTGCACCCGAGGAAAAATAATTTATTAGCTATTGGATATAGGAATGTAATATCAGTTTAAATAATGGTAACTTTTAAAATAAAACATGAAAAATAGCTTTCATTGGTAGCTGCTGAGGGTTGCTTTTTTCTAAAAGGTTGTTTGAGAAATTTCATTCTGTTTTTTGCGCTTTTATCAAAAATTGCCCAGAAATCTCAAGACCGCATCTTAAAAATGGGTTCTTATCAAGTGTGGTCGATTGGCATATAACATTTTTCTGATGTTTTGGTAAGTTTATAATTGACAACCATGAAATAATATAATTGGAAGCACCAGATCTCGAGATAATGTCAATTCTGCTAAGCACTGTAGGAGACACCCCATTAGGTTTTCTCGCATATGTTATATCGATGTTTTCATGGTTAATTAGTTAAGTAACAAGTAGTTTCTTGGCTGCAACACAAATTTATGCTGAATATGATGCCAACAGACTTGCAGATTCTTCCACTAACAATAAGTAAGTCTCCCCATTATCCAATTAAAACGTCTCTTACAGTTTTGTGAAAAAATACTGATAATCTGAAACGAACAATAGCAAGTTGTAAACTTCTAATTATTATTTTTTTCTAATACCCTCAATTGTCAATTACACGCTCATAAAAATACGTCAAAATAAAATATGCACATTAAACACACTTGCTATAAAAAACATTTTTATATTTAATACAAACAAACTAAATAAATTTAAGGACTTCCAAAGAGAGGGCAAATAAAGCAATGGGGATCTTTGTTTCAGTAAATTTTATGTTTCTTTATGAGATCCGTTCTAAATAATGTAATCAGCAGGTGTCCTTGCGGTTGCAGTATTTTCTTTTATAAATATAAATTTCATTACTGTAAAACAGGTTCCCCATGATTAAATTTGAAAAATGATCTGCGTGTTTCAGGTACCGCGTCGTATGGTGCGCATTTCATACTCCGTGTTCGAGCCACGCGGCTCCGAACCATGTTCGCCTTCGCCGAGTGCGCGGGTGCAGATCCAGCCGGCGACGCCGCTGGGCGCGGTGCCCCTGGTCAGCGCGGTTGCCCCGTACCGCAAATTGCGCGCCGACCCCGGACTGGCCATGGTGCTGCCCTACGCACCCCTCTACCCCCGTTCCCGCTTCTACGTGCCCCTCTTTGTCCAGCCGAGGCCTAACGCACCGGCCGTCTCCGTCCTACTCATCAGGTATGTCAAAATTGCTAGAATGGCATTCAATTGTTGTTCTGTCAATTACAAATTAAGTGTAGACTTGCGACTTTCGTTTTGAACCGGAGTAAACACATATTTGCTAAGTTCTAAAGATGACAACTGTTATTTTATTGTGATATAACGATTTATAAATGGTGTTAAAAAAGAGGATACGAAAACCACATTTTCCTGCCAGAACCGACTCTTTTGGACCACTGAACAGATTCGTTAAAATTCTGGCCAGTCAAACAAAGATTTTCAAGTTTCTTTTAAATTTTCATGATAAAAAACAATAAACATCGTTGAACATAAAATGAATATTTCTTTTTACTGTCATTTGTACAACATGAACGGTAAAAAATGTATTAATTATTTAATTTGTGCACACACTATTGTTCTAAGAAGAATTTTCATTTTTTAAAAGTCTTGAAACTTCAAATACTGCTAACTTTTTTAGAGAATTTTACTGATTTATTAAAATCAGGAAATTAATTATGACAGTACTCGCTAATATAAAAACGGTAAAAACGACCAAATTCCAAATTTGAATTCGTTAACCCATACTTTTTACTTTTGGAAACGAGCCATAAAAATGTTCAATAAAAGGGGCACTAAAATATTTTATCATTTCAATCAAACGGGAAAATCATCTACTGTTTAATTGTTCCTCTACAAGTCATGCATTATGTATAATATAATGCATAAAATGTACATGATTGGAGGAAAAATTCAGTTACAATCAGAATCTTTTTAGAATTAGATAGAGAAAATAAGTATTTTAATCTGATAATTACAAATACCAACTTGTTGCATTTTCTGCTGAATTTCCTTTCATCAAATTGAAGGGAGGTGGAGAACAGAAACTCACTTAAATTCAATTTTCACCCTAGGATAAAGCATACAAGCACGGTTCTCGTTTGGCCAGAGCGCTGTCGTGGCGATCAAACCAAATTTTACTGTCGCGTTGATCGGCCGATAATAATGTGGACTGGGTATAGTGGAGTGCGGCCGCGGAGCAATTAATTTCGAGAGCAGCCAGGCCAGCGGGAGCAGCGAGGGCGCATCGACCGCTCGCGCGGCTCCATTGTCGCGCCGTGAAATATTCATCGCGCGGTCATTATCCGTCCGAGGGCTTTGTTTACCGGCGCCGATGTGCGAACGTGTTCGTTCGTTCGCTGCAGTGCCGACTCAATCGATCTCCGCCCCTTGTGCCGCCTCCAAATCTCTCTCAGCTGCGTGCTCCAGCAGTCTTTCTCTCGAGAAACAAAAACGCTACGCTTCCCAGCGCAACCGACTCCACTCTGCTGGATTTGTTTTGTCCTTAAGTCCTCTCTAGGCTCTTCCTTGCTTCTTTGTTCTCCACTTTAAATGATGGAAGAGATAGGAAAAAAATTACGACTTGGAACTGCGTTCTAAATAATACATAAGAGCTGGAAACAGAAAACCTGATTTTATTTTAAAAAAATCGTAACTTTCAAACATGACAACGCTGTATTACGTGACCCCAAAAATTAATTGTTTTGTTGTTAGACTTTTGACTTCCACAAGTAGTTGATTGATGTGAGTAGCCAACTGGTTTATTGTCCCAGCGCTGAATAATTCAATTGGTTTGGTAGCATTCTTCCGAGTATTTTAACTTTCGAAATGATATTGAGTTTACTGTAAAACACTTTTAACATATACTGGCATGCGGCACCCTCGGTAGGCTGAGAATATTGACAGATCGCGAAATGAGGCGCGTCTTTGAGTTATGAACACTTTATAGAATCAGGCGTACTACACACATGCATGTGAACTAAACAACGTTGATTTAAAAAAAACGTTCAGACTTGCAATGGCACAACCTAATGCTAATGTCACGATAACAATATGATTCAAACAAAAAATATTACAAAATTTTGTACTGAAATACACAAGAAAAGATTTGTTTTAAAATCTTAATCATCATAAATTATTTATTATTATACGAGCAGAATTTCTACATGAATGCTATAGAAGAGGTTGTTCAAACTCGTTTCAATTTCAAATCCCGAGAGTAAAATATTGAGCGTTTAGAAATAAAAGTTTTGTTTCAGACAAAAACTTCTTTGTTGAAGGGCAATAATTTTAATCCTTGTTTGAACTTCTCAAAAGCCAATTATAATAATAACGAGATGCAAATTCCTGCCCATTTACAAACTAATTGTTCCCATAACCAGCGGGGCAATAATCACGCGCAGTGTAGTTCCCTCTCTTATTCTCCGCTTGGCTCGGTTTTTATTTCATTTCTGCCTTCTTTAGCGCACTCAGCCTGCTCGACGGCTCATTAATTTGCAATTCATTCGCACGGGCGCCAGATGAGCTCGTCGGGCGTTGAAAATGTGTGTTTCCGCCCTCTTGACGCTGCGGCTTGCACTGTCTTTGAAGTCGCGTGCGCACCTTTTTCGCTCTCGCGCGCGCCGAGCACACGCCTAAAGTGCACCCACTTGCGCGAATTTTGCTTGCAAAAAAGCGGCGGCAAACACACTTCTCTCTGACTCGAGTTCTTTTTTAAATTTTCAGCGGCTCCAGAGCGGTCGCATAATTGTCTTTACGAAATCTTCAGCAAGTTTCCGCTTTTCCTGTTTTACAGTGAACCAACATTTTGTTATTGAAAATCATGTCCAGATTTTCTGCCAGATTTTTGCAAAGCATAAAAAACATCGAAATGGGATGATTGTGCAGAAAAATAAACAAAATCCTTTTTTATTTATTATGTAATGATCAAATACAGACAAGACAGCTAAAAAATATTCAAATCGTTTTCAAAGAGGTGAAAAAACATTATTTTCCAGGGCTGTCTTAAAAATATTTTAGAAAATCTCGCCCTTGGAATGATGTTAATTCGATTTTTGCCAAATTATGCGAGTCTCTTTTGTATCAAGTTCACGTTTGAGCAATAAGCAAAGGATCGGGCTAAAAACCGTACGTGCTGTTTGTGTTGCAGGGCGCGAGTGAAAAGCGGGTTGCGGATTCTTGGCGCGCAAGCAACCTCGTCGCGGTGGCACGTGACCGTGGAGACAAACCCCAAGCAGACGATCGCCACCGTGACTGCCTTCAGGAAGGATGAAAACAGTGGTGTGGCACCGCCAACTAGCCTCGAAACCGAACCTCCAGCGCAGCCGACCAACGAGGCCGACTCCGAAAGGTGAGTCAAAATTTAATTTGGAATGAGCCCTGCCAAGAGATTCTATTGTTCTTCTCCAGAAACAGAAAGATAAGTGATCTGTTGGCAAAATTCATTTATGTGCGCTTTAATAAATGCCACTGACGACGAAAGAATTAAACAAATACGTCATGCTCTCGTACTTTCCATTAAAAAGGGAATTATTTGTGTCATTATTTGAACAGTTTCCCTTATTTACGTATCTTTTGTGAAAACAAGTGAAACCTACAAGATTGATTTATGATTCTTGATTTGCATCCAGAAAAAACCATTAAATTAAAAAAAGAAGTCTCTTAGAATGCCCGCATTCAAATCAAACTCTTTGGTGGCATGTCAACTTTGCTCAGAATTCAAAGTTACAAATCAGATATGAAGCTTTAAAATAGAAAATTAAACAGGGAGAGATTTAAAATTCTAATACGAATCTAAATTTCGATCAGCTGAGACCTTTTTGCCACTAAATAAAATTTACGATTTTGTCCCACGGTTTGCCTTGTCCAAGATTACTTCACGCTTAGCTGCATGAAATAGCCTTTTTGACGGCTAATATTTCAGCAATGCGTGTGCACGGTGTGCATTGAAAAATTCATAAGTTTATCTAGGACGCGGTGTGTGCTTCTCATCTCGCGTGAAACGTGCGCAGCGGCCGTAATTGAATCGCGTTGGCCGCGCCAAGAAACAAATGCTTCATTTTTATTGATGGAGAGCCGCCGGGAAAAGCGCATCTCATGCGAGGGCGGGCGGGCGGAGTGGGCATGCAAGCCCATTTATCACGACTTTGAGATGACCTCTCGACCACCTTTCTCACCCTTTTCACGCCGGACACCAATCTCGGCGGGCGGGCAATTTCCTCGCTCATTGCCCCGGGTTCTATATCATGTTGGCGTTCAGCCCCTCTAACAGTTTGATCCTGACACGAAATCTAACACAGAAACTCATTCAGGAAAACTAAAATTTGCAGTGGGGACTCGTTCAAAATTAGTTTCTGTTCCTGCGAGGATATCAAGTCTTTTTGCAATTAAAGTATGCAAATATCTTCTGTTAAGCGAATTTTTTACATGTTTTTTGAGTCACAGAAAAACAAGATGGTTTGGTTTTGCAAAGATTTGTTGGTTAATTTTATTGTTGATTATAATTTTTTGTATTTATTAATATTAAAAAGGTTTCTAGTAAACATGTTATTACATTCTAAAAAATCAACACTTTTTTCTTTCAGCGAAGAAGTTAAAATAAAAAATGACCGATTTAAAAAAAAATTAGCATAAGGCATTTTTTGGCGAATGATTTGGACATCTAAATCGTTATTTCGATGATTAGTTCGCTTGAGCAATTAACCTTTTTTTCTCTCTCCATAAAATATGATTTTCTGTGCATTTTTGACATATATTATTACTTGATTTTGGATATAGATTAAATGAATTGAGAGTTCAAGAATGTGCACTTCTTATTTAATTAAAAATCATTTGACTTTAAAAATTTTAAAGGGATTTTTTTATTAGTAAACCCTTTGTAGCAAACAAAAAAGCCTGTCTCTTTTTTTTCTTAAAAAAATTGTCCGAGACTGCTGATGAGCTAAGCATTTTTTTGTGAATTTCTCTCATCCCCTGAGGTCATTGAGACGTGCTTTTGGTGCGATTTTCAGCAGTTCTGGCGCCGAGGAAGTGTTCAACTGGCTGCTGGAGGTGGAGGAGAGCTCGGAGCCATGGGAGGGTGGCCGCGTCGTCTGGGGCATCCGCTACGTGCTCGAGGGCGACACCCGCTTCCACGGCCAGCACACGCCATCGCCCGCCACTGCCTCCGCCGCCTCCTCCTCATCCGCCACCTCCAGCTCACACTTCGCCCTGCAGCAGCGACGCGCCCGCCTCCTCAAGGAGGGTGGCGGCGCCGTCGCGGCCGCCGCCGTCGCGCACGATGAGGACGAGAGACGCAAGATCACCGCGCGTTTTGAGACGCAGAAAGACGACATACATGCTGTCCTCCCTATTTCCAAGGTACGCCTCCAAACGTTTCACTGACGTTTGTATCATAGTTGAAACAAGAAAATAAGCTCAACTGTATTAAATTAATCAGAAAATCTATTTCATTTTTCAAAATGAATACCGTTTGCAAAAACATAGTTTGAAATTGCAAGCTCTACACTAGGGATTTATTAAACAACCAGATCATGCAGAGATTTAAATAAAATTAGATGTTAAAATTAAAGCGAAAGGAAAAAATTAGCTTAATATCTTTCGCCCGAGAGCTAAAATTTTTCTTGGAATAAAAATTCGTTTTAAGACGCTAAATTATTTAAAATTCTCTAGATTGACATTGAATGTCGTCCCTTAAATAAGAGTGTTTTTTTTCTAATGAATGGTGAGAAATTTAAAAATAAAATTAATATTCACAGTATTTTTAGTATGTATGCAAAATGCTTTTAAACATTTTTTTAGAGTTTTGGTGCACTTATGGGCGTTTTGTTAAATATTAAATGAGCTATTATTGATCGATTTCAATATTAAATCTTGACAAACGTTAATAACAGTATAGAGCTTCCACATAAAATCCTATCCATCACAATTTAATATATGATTGGATAGATGACACTCGATTATCACTGTTTGATAGTTACATGGTAAAATTAATATCTCAAATAAAATGTGAAGTGAAATCGATGAATGGTCATTAAAAGTAATAAACAGATAGGAACACTAATACCAATCGACTTTTTGCCCATCAAAGAGCTCATATAGTCATGCGTTATACGTCCTCGCTTTTTCAAATGGTGCCTTTTTGAGCACGTACTCCATGAAAAAAGGACCATTTGTGTGTGGTGAAATAGATTTGAAAAGAGGAGCTATATTCGTGTGCCATTTTTCAGTAAAGTCTATATTATATCGCCATCTGAATGAGTGTATGAGAAATATTTGTGGTTGTCTTCGTGAAATTTCTCTTTGTCTCTATTATTTAACCATTAAAGCCAAATTTAATGTGTAGAATTCATATATTATGTGTCTTTTAAAATAAAATCATAATGAGCTTATTTTTTATAATAATTTGCAATTTGATCCCATCGAAAATTCTAAGTTAGTTCTTTTCAACAGTTCCACAAAGCTAACGGAGCGATTGACGTTCACATTAGGGTTCGCAGTCAATATCACCATCTCGGAAATGGGGCAGTCATTCATTCATAATTGATGTGTGATTTCAGAGCTGGGAGGTGCTGAACACGGCGGTGCTGACTGGCAGACAGGTGTCGCAGGCGATGAAAGTGTTCATCGTGAGCAGGGCGGGCAAGGTGGCCGACGTCACCCTGCAGGCGTCGTGCCGCTCCGTCGAGGAAAGCGTTCTCAAGGTACCTAACAGACTGCCGCGTCCCGCGTCCCATAAATATGCTTGTTAGAAGCGCGAACTGCGCGGAAGGAAAGCTGCTTGGGCTTGCCCTCGCGCGACCCCGCGTGCATGCGCCGTTCGATATTTGTTGCTCTTCCTGCTTTTCTCGCCCCATCGCACACTCAAGAAAGGCTCCACGACACCCCAACCGCACAGCGTCGGCGCCTCTCCCTCCTTCCCTCCCGACCCAACAGAAATTCGCACAAATAAAATTAAACGCGCCTTTTTGGGGGGAGAGTAGAAAACAGCCTCGTTTTTCGCCAGACGTGGTGGCAAACTTTGTAATCGAAATTTAATGAAGACTACTATGCTGTAGCGATATTTTTCCTTGGGGTTGGCTGACTTGAGTTAGGTTAAAACGTTGGGTTATGATAATACTAAGTTTATAACGGGTCGTAAACATTGATATATATTAAAGAATTCTTTTAACATTAAAATCCTTAAAATACCTGTTCACTTTTATCCGGTATTTTTTAACATGGAATACAACATTCAATTTACGACAGTTAAGATCAAGTTTGCAATTTTAGTTTTTTTCCATAACATGTCGATTGTTTTGAGACGGTAGTGGACTCCGGAGTCCATTTAGCCGGGACTTTGGATGGCTCATTTTTTTATAAAATCACTTTTATAGAGAATCTCTTTGGTTATTACTGTTTTTTTTCATTTATCTTTTTTCAAGGGTTTCAAGTCCTATTTTAATTTTGTTCCTCTCAAGGGATCGCAAAAATTTGCATATTTCCTTAAAATGCACTGAATTGCCAAAACTTTTGTGCATTTTTTCACAAACTTTTGCGCATTTACCTTAAACATGAATGGACACTCTAGATCATAGTATTTAAAACTGTATAGACAGCCAATAATTGATTTAAAAAATTATAATTATAACCTTTAGGCTTTTTTTCAGTTAGCATTTTCATACTCCTTTTTCGGTCAGTATAAAAAACGTTAAAACCCCTAAATTGGATTTTTATCGGCTGTTTTTCCCTCAAAAATTATGATGCAAAATTGAGGAACCCTGGTTCGAAGTTTGTGTGATTCAATTCAATTCAAAATAATTTTTCGTGCTCATTTGGTACAATATAACGAATTAAACTTACAGCACAGAAAAATATTCGTCTGTTTTGATTGCTCAAGATAAAAATTTAAATTCCACACCACGTAGTTGAATTCCAAATGCAACCATTTTCCAAACGGAAACGAGAAACACAGAGAGAAGCAGATCATAAATAATTCATTCCCCATCCGACATTCTTGCGAACTTCGCTTCGGCATCTGTAAAACTCTGCTGATTCGGCAAGTTTTGTACCAAAATTGACCAAGGTTTGCGGCATAAATAGAAACAAAGTTTTTTTTTTCATTTTATTTTTGCCAATATTTTCGCGAATCCCCCTGCAGTCGGCTGCCCGAACGGATCCATAACCGATCCGTGACCGGCGTCGTCAGCAGGCGATTTGCGATGCGAAACACGTGCCTGCGTATGTGTCACACACACGCCGGAGCCAAATCCGCCCTGGTGAACGAAACGAACAAAGTCTAGCTTGCTGCAGTGGCGCGCGCGCGTCCGCCATGCAAATCGAGAGTCTTCCTGCACCGCGGCTGGCCGTATAGCAATCAGCAGCCACCAGTGCTTGCTCGCTCTCTTTGATTAATCGCGCAGAGCGCGGCGATAATTAATCGTCGCGCCAAACGCTACTGCACACGTGCGCTGCTGCTGCTACTGCTTTTTTCGTTCGCCGGCGGCTCCTCTTTCGTTGTTTCGTCCGAAACCGCGTCTGCCAAGCAGGTGTGCGGCTGCGAAATTAATCTGCCGCCGCCGCCGCCGCTACCGGCGAGGAATTTCCCAGTTGACTGCGCCGACATGGTCTCCCTGAGATATGCAACAGTCACGACGGCCATGTTCTCCCGGCTGACTAAACACCAATCGAAGCAGCCGCCACCCTCTGGGGAGAAAGGCCGCCGCAATTTTGATACGGAGCGAGATCTGCTTAAACACATACATAAGACACGTCGACCGTGTTCTTTCCTCCCATATACGAGCGTCAGCCCTTGATGGCGTGCAAAAGTAATAGATCGGCTGTGATTCTCGATTTTGCAACGCCCGCAGTTCTGCTTTATTTGTTCAGGGTAGAGAGCGACTGAAGACAAAATCTTTATTTTTGAGTAAGAATTATTCTGAATACTGATTTAGGCTAGCAAATGAACCATAACTTGAAAGCTTTTATTAGCACTGAAGGGAAGTTCAGAGTTCTCTAAACGATAAAACTAAATTTAGGATCAAAATTTTGTTTATTGCGTTTCAGCAGGGCCACTTTTCCCTATACATCCCACATTAAAAAGAAAACAAAGGACATAAAAAATCATTTTGAATCAGTAAGACAATCCAATTCGTTGAGAGAAATATTTTAATGAAACCCGTAACCAAATATTTTTCGCTGTGGAGTTAACCTCCTGAACAAGGAACCCGATATTGCAAAACATTTCACTTTTTTATATTTCCGTGGAAAAAACCCTTACTCGATATTTCTTGCTTTCAAAATATTAAAATTTCAATAAACAAATAATAAAAATGGTGAAGTATGTAGCTCTGCAAGTCTAGATATACTTAAAACAGTGGAGCATTCCTTGACAAAGATGATCTCACAATTTCCACATTGCAAGACAAATATTTCCTCTTTATAAGGAACCCGCCGAAATAATATCTGAACAAGACTAAAATTTTAGGAAAACACCAAACAACTGCAACCATTAAAGTCTCAGTACCACTCTTATTATTTTTTAACACGCGTGCCCATTTTTATATTCAAAATTACAAACGAATGAAAAAGTTTGTATATCCTATTATAACTAAAAAATATGTGTTGTAGTGTTCTAGCTTCTGGTAGTATGTTATATTCAGTTCTGCTGCTGATGACGAGCACAGTTTCCTTATTTCCTTTCTTATACTCTGACGCCTATGCTCATTTTGCACGCTTTAGACACAACAAGTGTCATGTAGCGGATACGCAGAAAACTTGATAACATTCCCGACTGTGTATGTGTGTCTTTAGGTGTCGTCGTCGTGCAGCTCGGTGTACGTGGACGGCTCGGAGGTGCGAGGCTCGAGCAATGCGTCTGTGTTGGTGCAGTATGGCCCTTACTCAGGCGTGGCCAAGTTCACCGTGTGGACGCCCGAGTACCCCCTGGAGGTGTCCGTCGGTGACCAGCGCCTCAGTCAGGTCAAGGGCTGGCGGGTGCCCGACCTAGCCGCTGGCTCATCCATGTGAGTGCTTGGCAAACGGACTACGCGCAGAATATCTCACTCTTGTTTTTTTCCTCCACTTCAGCAGCAAAACGAAGCGCTCCCCAGCTGAGGAGTCAAGTTACACGAGCAGCGGACGCTTCATTCGCGGAGGAGGCTGGCTCGAGCCCCTCTCACCTGACGAGAAATTAGAGTCCGCTGACCGGCCGCACTGCCGACTCCGTTTCCAGCAGACCAATGTTGAGGTAATGATTAAATTAGCATTCGAGATTTTGCCTGTTTAATAAATTAAGGATATTTTAACGTCTCGTGCTATTTAAATATTGCAATTCAGAAAATATATTTTGTTGTGTTTTTTATGTTGTTAGTTGCTGGTTATGGAATTATTACTTGATTTTATTTTAAGCTAAAACTAAATAATTTTCCTACTTCTGTAATTTTATGAAAATTTGTGGGAATAATTTAATCTTGAAGGAAACCCTCAAGATACTAATACTATTTGATTAATCAATTATTGGTAATTAATTCCATCAAACCTCCAAATTTCAGGTTTACTCTCGTTTCTATGCTGACGACCACGACGTTGGCCGCATTTCTTTCTTTAGCTCAAAACGCACCTGGCTCAGGGTTACTGACCTTGTGCTCGGTCTGCTCAGGGTTTCCGACGCTCGCATCGCCTCACTCCACGGCCGCACCCTCCAGGGACAGAGCGTCGGTAGAACAGAAGTTCAGGTACATATATGCTAAAATCATAATTCAATCCAATTCAAATAAGGCATAAAGTTGATCAGGGTCAGGGAATGATACCCTGAAATTCATGTATAATTTAATTGCCTTTTGTCTATTAAGAAAAATTCTGCAAAAATCGAATATATTTTTGTTAATCTGCAAAAGTTAGAAAAATTATACATGGGGTAGGAAAAGAATTAATAATAAAAAATATATAACATGTGGCTCTACTCTCTGCGTGAAATTACAAGGATGGGTGGCTAGTAGCAGGAAGCATAATGTTTCTCTCATTAATTTTGTTCACCAATAAGTGGTGAGAGCGTAGTCAAACTTTTTTTTTAAATTACCAGAGATTGAAATTTCCCTGCAGGACAAACTATGTTATACATGAAAATTACTACTGATGTTTCCTGAGGGGCCAAAACATTATCTAAACAGTAGAAGAACATGTGAAATTCTCTCTCTCTCTCTATTTAAAGTTTACTCTTAACCACTCATCCTAAGAGTAGAGTCATTTGTATTTTTATACTAAAAAAAGTTTCTTTATAATTTACATTAATGCACATTTATTACTCTCTTGAAACACAGTTAAAGAGTATAAACTCAAACATTGAACACTCCCAGGTTCTGTCCCTTTTTAACTAACTTGATTTTTTTTTGTATTTTCCTCACAGGTGGTGTCACCGGTGACGGGTCGCGTGCTCGGCGCCAAGGAGATCCGCGTGAGCAACGATCGCGTTTCTGTGTCTGGACTGACGGTGCGGGTGGTGTCCGGGCTGCAGCTGTCCATCTCGCCAGATGGGACAGCTAACGGCTACGTGGCGACGACGTCTGTGACGCGGCGACTGACGGCACAGTACCAGGAGGGCCTGCTGGACGTGGAATTGCGCTTCAACGACGACACAAGTACGGCGCTGCGTGACGTCAGCGTTGCCGACTACCTTCTCACCGTCGACAGTCAGAACCCGGAGGTGGTGGCGTTCGCTCCCATGGCCGCCTCGCCGCACCCGCGCGTCATCGCGGTCGGCGAGGGCCACGGCCCCCTGCTCAGGCTCACCCTGCGCCTGCCAGACAGGTGTGCCGGTCCTGCGGCCACCAAGGGCCGCGCGGCCTCCGCCACTGTCAAGGGCCGCCCGCCGACGCCGCTAGTCCCCAGCAACAACGTGCTTGCTACCGCATTTGCTGACGTTAAGGTCGACTTCTCCGGCAGCCAGCGCCCTGAGTTTGTGCAGAACGATGGTAGCGAGGCGGTGAACTATGGCAACGCCCGAGTTGCCCTACACGAAATCACTAACATCCAAGACATCCTCATTGGTGAGTTTCTCAATATAAAATGGGTTCAATGGCCCTGGTAAAAATCGATTGCTTTCCGATCAATAACCACCAAAACGAGTTCCTGTCAAACCACAGACCAATACGCTTGTTTAAAAGCTCTCGGTGGTTATTTAGCGTTCTGAGCTTTTTGTTGCGGTCGATGATTTAATTTTAATTGGACCTCTCGTTAGTTGGCTGCTTATTGTTACTCTCGACGGTCTCTAAATTGAGTTGCAATGTAAACGATTTTGAAAATTGGTCCTTTTTTGAATATTTTGCAGCGCTTTTAAAACTTTGCTTTTGAACAGTTGAGATATGTTATATAGACTTTTTTATTTACCCAAATACTGATCTGGTTTAGAACTAAAAAATTAAATTGTCAGTTTTCGTCTATGCATGACTTACCATCAAAAATGCAATAACACAGATTTTTTAGACTAGAGAATTTTAGTCAGTCGGTTTTCTTAATTCTAGCTTTATTGAGGGTAATTTACGAAAATTATTAAATACTGATTGATACAAATTGGTATCTTCAACTTGAATTAAATACCGACTATTTTGGACCAAAATGCTGACAGAACCTCTGAAAATATTAATTTTACCCTCTGTCTATCAATCTTCTCGCTATAAAAGCTTCAGAGCTGAAAATACATTTTTGTCTTGCCCTCCATGGCTACTTTTGCCACAGGAGAGTTCCGATTCCAAACACTCAAAATATTATATGGAGTGAAGCAAACTAAATAAACGGAGTGAACTTCTTATCTGAAATCTGAAAATGAGATTTCATTTTTAAAAAAGCCAATCACCTTCTAAATCATAGATGTATTTGACTTTCTTATCTTTGAAAAGTTTTACTTTTCCGAAAATTCAGACTCAGAGCCGACTCTTTTTGGCAAAATTATTTAATTGATACTTATTTAATTCACAAAAGTCTTCAATGTTAATAATTTTTTCCTGCTGGGGATGTTCTTTTTGGGGCGTTTTAATTGCTGTTTTAATTTTTTTTAAATTTAATTACACCTTAGGAAAATGCTTTTACATGCAAAGCAGGTACTAGAGAAAAACATTTTTTACGTAGGGAACGACTGCCAGGCTGTTAAATTGATTATATTGGTATTATTAATCGTTCCTTTGAAATCATGGTACTGAAATGACTGTTTTCATTTAATTTTGTGTACGATTTTTCGCAGGCGTCCCAATGAAGGACGAGAACAACCACGAGCCGACGGTGCAGGCGCGGCAACACCCGGCGCAGCGGCTGCACGCGGCCATGACGCCGTTGGAGATCGGCATGTACGTGCTGTTGGGCGCCTTCTGCCTCGCCATCGTCGTCTTCGTCGTCTCGTGCGTCGTCTACGCGTCCAAGTTCAAGGACGAGCACGCGGCCGCCGTGGCAGCCGCGCGGCGACCGATGGCCGCAGCAGGCCAGCCACACGTGCGGCTGTTGGCGTCGTCGGCCAGCGGCAACAAGCGCGACTCAACCACCAACGCGCACGACTGGGTGTGGCTGGGACGCGCAACTCTCGAGCGGACGCAGCCGCGGGGGCCCGCTGTCCGCCTCACGGCCAACCCGGCCTTCCAGGTAGCCAGCTTTGACAACCCGTGCCATGTAGAGCTGCCGTCGCGCCCGCCACCCCTCAACACTGCCACCTACTGCAAGCGGCCTGCCTCACAGAACGACAACAGCGAGTGGCACATGTGAGTTCTTACCTTTTCATTTTTCTAAAAAGCTCCTCACTTCAAAGTCGGCTTGTGGTAAGAATGTGTCATAGGTTCTTAAAAGGCTGAAGTGGATCATTCTCTATTTATTTTTCATTATTATTATTATTGGCTAATAAATGAATAATATATTAACATGTATGCCATTAATATCAGTAATCAAAGAAACATAAATATAAAATACTTATCAGGATACCAATCTAATTTTTATTTAACACTATTTATTGTGTGAAAACGAATACATTTTAAGTGGAGCCAATATCCGAAACATTAGCATTTGTGTGGTAAATCATAAATTTTGTAGAGGGCCAATATAAAATAAATAATTCCTAATTGTGCCACTGTCATCTCACAAAATGGTGGTTATTAACATTTGATTGAATTTTTCATATTCTCTGTCTTGTTTAGCATAAGATTTAAAAATTTGTGGGGTCAAATTCGGAAAAGTGCAAAAAATCCAAAATTGACGCAAATAGACGGTGACCAGTTTTGTAGGAAATTTCACATCAAGTTTACTTGTTAAAATCTCATTTTAATTTGTTTTGGCTTATTTCATGCAGTAGAACAATTAAAAAATATTAGCTATTTTTCATTGAAATGCTCGGACTTGCTCAGCCGCTGCGTTAACACGCTCATAAGTGTGGGTATTCTGGCTCTCCTCACGTTTGAAGTCCACCTCGCGCGCGCTGTGACCAGCAGTTTCCAGCTGTACACCTTTTGAGTCAACTGGCATCGAGTGCACTAAACACTTTTACACAACCCGTTTTTAAAATTAATAAATTCAAAGAAAAAATTCAATTACATGAGTTTCGATTGCACCATAAATTTTAAGAACCATAAAATATATTATGTAAAGACAAGACAGATTTTAAATTTAAAAGTTGGCTTTGCTAAATTAAAAATATAATTGAATTATTTTTTGTTCAATAGAACGGAGCCGCCACCACTGCCACCGCACGCGAGCTCGGCGCTGTCACCGAGCGACCCAAGCTACAAGCCGCCGGTGCCCCCGCACCGCAACCTGAACCCTGCGTCGGCGCCTGTGAGCCCGCCACCGCGCGTGCAGTCGTCGTCGTCGTCTCCGGTGCCAGAGCTGCCGCGGCGCAAGGGCCGGGGGCGCGGCCGGGGGCGGTCATCGGCCGCCTCCGCCGACGCTGTCACCGCCGACGAGCTGCTGATGGTGAAGCGGGCGCACGTGGTTGGCAACCCCATGTTCAGCGAGCAGGAGCAGGAGGAGCTGATGGCGAGCGACGTCGGCCTCGACCTCAACCTCGGCATGGACTACGAGCAGATCCTTGAGTACTTCGACAACCTGAAAGAGTCGAATGCTTGAGGCCTTTCCCTTCTCGATCATTTATTCACTCTTTGCTCAGCTCCAAGCTGCCGGAATCGGTCTTTGTTCCGTTCTTGATTTCCGTTCCGCCCTCCGTGCGATTTGACGCGAAGACGGCGTCGACAAGAACGCTGTCGACTCGTTAGCCGAGTTTTCTCGAGTCTCCCGCGTGACTGCCCGCTCGCCATGACTGAAACGGTGATGTAAATTTTATTTGGGAAAATCAAAAGACCGCAATTTTGCGCATTTTTACCGAGCAAAATGTAAAAAATAATATTTATTCATATTTAGGACCAATATGACGTAGACATTTAAGGAAATCTACATCAAATATTGTGAGACCTGATTCGTTTAATTATTTAATTAAACAATTAGATTGGGTGACCGCCAATTTAAATGGCAGACTTTGTAAAGCAACTTTTTTCTTTTCATCCATTAGGCATTGTATCACATTTGTTGCGCTCGCCGTTTCTCGTTAAGGCGGAGCAGTAAAACCATCCAGAGCCGTTGCCGGGTCCTACGGGGGCTGCACGAGCTTTCAGAAAAGCAGGTGCATCCCCCGAGAGCGATTACTTATTGCCCCCGGCGGAGCAGTTGCGTTATTCCATCAATTAGACATTATAGTTTGAGGAAAATTGCGCGCACCGACTCGCAGCGGAGCCTTGTGAGGACCAAAGCGGACTTTCCGTTCCCAAACGAAAATATATTCACTTTCCGACTTTTCAGTGCAATATATTAATTATACCGGAGAAACACACACACACATACACACACACACGTATACACGATGATGCGTTCGGTGATTATTTGATTTGGCTTAGAGCGACTCGTGTAAATAGCTGCCTAGGTGTAAAGAATTTTGTACGTTCCTAACTGGTCCACCTTGCAGGGAAATTTACGGAGGCGAAGAAATAGCTAAAATATAATCAAACTCGAGACGTCAGAACGGTCAATTCAGCAGATGAATATATACACACACACACACACACTAAAAAGCATCATTATATGAACATTCCTATAAACAAACGCATGTTTCGTACACCGCGCTTGAAAACAATACTAACGCTTGATTGGTTTGCTGTCAAATGATCGGTTTCCATGTGCATATCATGTAATTGTTAGCCGAGTGCATGTTCCACGTAACGCAAGAGAGCTTGTCAGTGTTAAAAAATAACTCAGTGACCAACACGCAGATCATTTATTTTTTCTAATTCACGCAGTTTTTGTCCGGAAGCAAAAATAATATTTTCCTGCGGTCATTTGGGTATCAAACGAAAGACTTTTGCTAACGTGTTATTTTAGACGAGGGCAGTTGTAACTTTCCTATAACTTGCTCAAACCGATTTGTAGCAAGTTCGATTACCTCTTCCAGACGCTTTGTTATTTTCGGCAGCCTTCGGTAGGAAAATTTAATAAAAAGAAAAAATAATACTCATCGCCACCCTTCAAAAGACAGGGTGTCTAATTCTAGTCTAAAAACGCGAAATGTGTTTGTTAAACCAAGAAGCAAGCAATCTCACGCCATTTTTAAGCTACGCACAGACTCGACACGCGCGGCTCTCTAATTTGCTTTTAGCGTAATTAGGCTTTAAAGATTTGAAGGACTTGGACCGTAAAGGTTGAAAATTGTTTAAAAGCTCGCCGCACTATGAGAGGAGTAAAATTTGCATCAGAATTCTCAGAATATTATTCTGCAGACTAAAGAGGAAAAATTGGACATTAATTTCTCTGGCCAACAATTGAAAGGGGTTGAGAATTTAACTAAATCTTTATTCTGAAGCATAATTTCCTGGAAAAGTAAATGCTAAAAATGCTATGCAAAGTGTCCTCAGTTTTTAGACCAATTCTCGATTTTGACCGAGCACGTCCTTTAATATGAATCTAGTCACGAGATTCGCCCACCGAGATCATAAATAAATACGTCTTCAATTGCCGTGTCTAGTCATATTCCCGAATCGCTTTTTGTGTACAACGTTGGGTTTGCTGGCAAAATGCACGAACTGACTGTTAATTTTAGCCTTTTCCATCTTCTCTTTCTTGATTGTGCAGCAATAATCACACACACGTAAATTATAAATGATATTTAATAGTTTTTAATTTCGTACAGCTGTGTATGCTCAAACCTTGATTATGCAGAATGACGACGAGCGAAATTGAAGAATAATCTCATAAGTTAAAAAAAATACACGAGAAATAAATGTTCCCGCCGGTGCTTTCACGCGACACTCGACAAAAGGGACGAAGAGAGAGCCTCGGCGACAACTGTTTAAATATTGTGTAGAGAAAGAAAAGTGTTGTGAGTATAAATATGAAATGTTGAATTATAAACACGCATATTATATATTAATATACACACACGTGCATATATATACGCGCATAAAAATATAAACTACGGAATGTGTGTAGCAAATGAGCGTACTCAAGTGTGGACAGTAGCCAGTGTCCAATATTGTACTAAACTACATCAAATAAATTCGCGTCAAACAACTTCCTACCTACCTAATGAATAAAAAGTATATATCCAAAAATAAAACAAACCAACACACACATCATTGAAATACAAATTACATATGTATTGTGTCTTGTATATAAGTCTATATAATAAAAAGATACACAAAAGGAGTAAAATATATTGATTCTCATTTTCTTACCCAATACTCATAACTGTTTCTAACGCAATCTTATTCCATGTATTCTAAATTGATTCTTCTAATTGTAAAATATCAACATGATTCTAAATTGATTTTTAGCTTGCTTCAAGAGACTTTGATTTAAACTTTAAAGGCCCACTTTGACGAAAATTTTGAGCACACGAACCGATTCCTGAGGGTCGAATTAGGTAAATTTGATATTTGTACCGACCAAAAAGTTCAGCGTGACTTGCGTAGCACTCGCGGAACCTTTTTTTGCCGCCAAATAATATGAACCTTTTTTGCGCGAACTACGCATGCGTCAGATCTGGTGGGGCGGCCGGCCGGCAGACGCACATTATTTTCTCTCGCCGCTCGCCTGCTGACAAGATGCGAAGCACATTTATTTCCCCCTCTCCATCTGCGTCGGCCGGCCGGCCGCCCCACCAGGTCTGACGCATGCGTAGTTCGCGCAAAAAAGGTTCATATTATTTGGCGGCAAAAAAAGGTTCCGCGAGTGCTACGCACGTCACGCTGAACTTTTTAATCGGTAAAAATATCAAATTTTCCTAATTCGACCCTCAGGAATCGATTCGTGTGCTCAAAATTTTCGTCAAAGTGGGCCTTTAATAGCTGATAAAAATTGAAAACGCCAGTAAATATTTCTTAGTTAAAACTATAAGTAAAAAATTCAACTGGGACGTGGGTCGTGGAGGGGGATGATGCTTTTTAATTAAATGACAAATTATTAAACCCCACGCACTCCAGCCCAGTCCGCCAGATGGTCAATGTAACTGAAAATCAACCGTTTTTTTGCAGTTGCAAAACAAAAACATAAAAATGAGTAGAAAACTTCATTTCTGGCTCTAATACAGCTTGGCGTGGTCGCCGGATAATGCTTTCCTGGCTGAGATATTTATTCAAAACATTATTGCAATGTATATGAATATTTTTTAAATTCAATAATACAAAATATTTTGAACTAAACGTGCAAAAACGGTCAGGCAATACCATAAAAACGTAAATGATTTGAATATAAAAAGTGCACTCTGCACTTATAAGTCTTGAAGAAGTTTGAAGCATAAATAAAATTTCGGAGTCAACTAATTTTCTCAAATTTGGCTGGCTTTATTTTCTGTAACAATCATAATTTCAACATAGCTTTTCATCTCAGGTCAATATCAGTAATACAGTAATTATTATATCCATATTTATTTGGTTAACAATTGACATCACTTGGATATTCTACGAATATGTTCAAATTCGGTAACAACACAACAATGAGATTATAAATAGTGTAAATAAATATAATAAACAACGAATTAACAACAAAAGCGGAAATACTGATAAATACTCAGAAATAAAGTGATTCAGGCTTGGCAGCACGTGAAAAATTTCATGGCACCGCGAAACTCTAAAGAAGGAAGAAATATATTTATATTATCATCAGCACAGCGAAAGAGACGAAACATACGATTTAAATGCATCCTGAGTACAATCACTGAAACCGCTTGAATAAGATCAAATCAGAGTATAATGTACATATGCTTATGAATGAACAATGTTTGAGGAATCGTCAAATCAAAGTGAGATTTCCACCCAAAATAGGAGATTCATAGTTTTTGGCAAACAGGTCGTTTTCACAGCAGTTTTGCTCGAATTCGGCACAAGTCAACGAATCTCACGAAAGCATATTCATAATAATGTATAATCGTATATAATTGTGTTTATATAAAATAGGCTCACTAACAACGCTAAAAGAGGAATGGTCTCTTATTCGTCTCTAAACTCCAACAATGACAATGTTTTTTTGTTCGTATTTTATTTTAGACTTACGCTCGAATTTTCAGAGTTAATTAATTTCCGTTTGTACACTCAAGTTTTGCTTAACGCGATACGATCATTGTATTCTACGTCAGATTTTCTTTTCGAAACGGGCAGATCAACATTGACGGCGACCTGAGAGTGAGTATCCGATTCAGAGCCACGACGAAATCTACTCTCCACAAATGTCTAGACAACAACTGTCGCGAGAGCTCAAAATACCTCGGTTCGAGAAAAACGAAGCGTAACAATTCAGACGTTTCGGGTATAGAATTATGTATTTAAACCGTGTGTGTTTTGTGTTTGTGTGAAAATGAGACGCACAGTATAATACAATCGTAATAAAAGAGGAGAGCACCCATTAAGCAGGCTCAATTCAACATTTTCGTGGTAAAGAATTTTATAATTCCTGGGACACACAGATCAGACTTGGCGCGCTTTCGCGTAGTCCCTGACTCGCGCTGGCTGCTTTTGAATTCTTAAAATTACGTAATACGCGCGTCGAACTCCGTGTTTGTTTGTTTGTTATACTTATTCTCTGTCAGTTCGTGCTCGCGCGGCACGGACACGTTTGATTTTTATGAATTAATAAGCGTATTTTCAGTACTGTGGAGCCGACCGAAACGAGGATCGCAAGAAAATCTCAAAGTGGGCGACAAACATCGCTGCACGCCACCGTTCAGCGGGACTGAACCTAGCATTTCTGCGCGATCCGATGGGCAGATGGCTCTGAAAATATTTTTTCTTTGCAGTCTATAACTTAATGGGTTGAGAATTGAGATTTTTTTATCATATTTAAAAATATTTTCAACTGAGCAAAATATAGGGCTCTAATCTAATCAGATTTTCAAAATTCACACACCTGTTACCGGGTTTATGCTACACATTTTTCACAAAAAGAGGAATTCATTGTTTTGAATGATGTATTGGAATATAATTATTAATTTTTTTGGTAATGTATCTCAACATTTTAAGTCATGGATGTCTTGCAGGTGGAAAACGCAGAAAACCCTTTATACCTTTCTTGCGTTATTTCTTCTGCAAATTTATAGCCAAATTTTCCTAGCAGTATAGGAATTGAAATTAATTTTATTTTATTCGTCTTACGTTTGGACCCAGAATTAATACGGGGAAATGTTCTTCATCTGCAAAAATGCGTTCTGATCAGGCATTCAAAATTATTGTTAGTCAGTTCACTACAGATACTTTCCTTAAAAATTGTATGCATGAAAAAGTATTTGCCCGAGGAACTTAAAAAAATTAAAATATAGTTTTCCAATATAGATAAAAATGGAATAGTCAAAATTCGCACCACAATTGGTTGTTTTTTAGTAAATCAGATTCCATTACCACCCCTTCCATACATCAAACAGAAAAAATGAATTTCAGCCATCTACCGTGAGATCAGCGCGCACACGCATATTATGCTAATTTTTATTTCCAAAGAGGGAAACGGCCAACGGCGACCGTCCTGTGAGATGTGAGATCCGGCCTCAGCAGTTCCTTCCGCGCGGGCGGGCGGTTTGCACTTGGGTCAGTCGGAGAGGGAGTTGCTGGTGGTTAAGTCCTGCTACTGCTGCTGTTGGGGGTGGCACTGGCACATCTTGAAGCAGTCGGTGGCGGTGGCGTGCGCCGACCTGCGCCACCGCTAGACCATCTCCGAGAGCGTAGGTGGACGCGCAGGCAGCCGCCGCGGCCGTCGGATGCTGCCACCGTCCGTCGACGCCGCCTTCTGACCCACCAGAGTCCGACGGGTCGACCGGCTGCGCACACAAAGCAGACAACACTCGCATTAGAAAAACGCGTCCCAGGCCTTTCACCGCGCATCAAACATCAAACACAACAGCTTGCCTCTAGCTTTGACTGACCCCACCCGGCGTCAAGCCCACGATCTACCGCGAGACGAGCTGAACCCATTCCCATAAAAAAACGGACGAGAACAAAAAAATCGGCATTTAATACAAAGAAGCAACAAGATTTGTTAAAGGTTAAAAATCGTTAACACTCAAAGAGAAAACTGTATTAGTAAGTAGCGAATTTTGCTACCTATGCGGATCTAATTAACTTTATTTAGATCTTCAGATACAGCAAACATATCACGAATTTGTTTCGAATTTTAATAATTAAATGGGTTTCAATGAGGCCTGAACAGTCTTCTGATTCCCTTTTGGGCAAATAGAGGGTTGGATAGGGGATGATAATTACCACTCAGCCAAATTGCAGTTTTTTCGAGATTTAAAAACGAACTAAAGTTGTGATTCAACTGAGTCTGTTGTTGTCACAAGCACCAAAGAAATGTAAGCAGGGCAAAAAATTTTGTTGTATGAGGAAAAGTAACCTTGTTGATCCGCAGTTTTATTTAACAAATGCCGATCAAAATGAAATTTCTCTTCCGTTTTCGTACAAGGAGAGAGCCGCCCTTAAGAGAGTGTGCAAAAACTTTGGTCCGCAGCTCACTTTTCGCGATAGTGCCCGGCTTATGGCATACAAAAATCCGGAATTGTAAAGCACGTTCGAAAGTTTTGCCAACGAGCACCGGATGGCGAGCAGGCTTCTTTTTCCCGCGACCGCCGCTACTACGACGAATTATTTACAACTTTTCGAATTTGCTCAATGTGGAACAATGCGTGTGAGGCGTGAGTGCTGATGAAAGAAGTTGCATCTCTCTCTTTCTCGTTTCGTGTGACGAGCCAACGGGAAAAGTATAGCAGCAGAGAAATTATAATCAAAGGAGCGCAAAAAGCACAAAGAGTCCATCCAGCAGAGCAAACAAGTGTCGAGAGAAACAAAGTGAGTGTGTTCGGAACAAGGGACAGACACCAACAACTACAGTGAGAGCTGTGCATTCAGCTTATTTAGCCCGCATATTTAGAGTTGCCGCTGTGAAGAAATGTCAGTTCTTAATCTGTGTCGAGTAACGATTATTGTTGTGTTGAAAACCTCGGCCTATGTGTTGGTTAGTTATTCAGAATCTTGTTTAATTAAGAGCTCAGCACTTATCCAATCAACACAGATATAGCACGGAGATAGGGAAAGATGAACAAGCAGACTGCTCACTAACACGTGGAGGGGACACTTATTTTTTCGTTTGGGGTGAAACAGCGAGACGAGAGAGCGAGTTAACTGTGGTGCTTACTGGTGCATTAAGGCGAGGGTTGCGTTTGGAATTATTGGCATTATTCGAGAGTGAACCGAATCGCTCACGAATCCATAGAAAAATAGAAACTATTCACAGCGGCAGACACTCTGACATTCAGGCGTGCATAACAAAAGTGACATCTTCATCTGTGAAAAAAAACCAATGGAGCGCGGTTTGAAAAGTTGCTTTGAGTGCTGGAAAAGCGGGAGACTATTTGATTAAGTGAGTATAATAAAGTCAGCGGCAGGCTCGTTCTCTGGGGCGTGCACCTGTAAAGTGATGAGTATCTATCACGAATTGAAGAGACACCTTTTTGCCTCGAAATACGTGAGCCGAAATGCAATAGAAAAAGTGCGAAAGATATTTTTTCAAATCAGATTCATACTCAGCGAAAGATTGGATCCAATATAAAAAATCTTCTGTTAAATAAAGTTCATTCAATCTTCAGTTATAAAATAAATTTGGAGTAGATCTGCCCTAAAATTATAAAATCTGCATTTCACTCAACGAATTGGCGGTGGCAAGCGGGGCTCCCAAATCATAGTGAGGAAGCGTTCGCAAGCTGGAGTGCCAGCACTCACACTGAAAGTGGGCAGAGCGAATGCAAAGTAACTGGAAAATGCTGGATATAGTTACCGTTGCATATAACAACTGACAGAATCCACGCTTAGAGATACAATGCAAAGAAAAACGAGACAGACAATTGGGTTTGGGCATGGGGGCCTGCTGCACGCGCGCTACACATGGCTAAGGTAAACTTTGCGCTTCGGCAAGAATGAGGAGCCGCCCCCTCTCGACGGCGACGCCGGCTCCTTGCTGCAACATGAAATGCTCATCACTCGAGACAGCGGCTTGAGCCGAAAAAGAAGCAAGCTCTTGCAAAAAATACAACGAATGTGTTTGCCATGACTGCCAAAGCTCGCAATTTTTCTACTGCTTCTGACAATATGACCTGTTAGTGGTCCATTCGGGCAAAAAACTCTTTTGTCGATTGAAAATTGCATGTATTTACCAGGGATTTTAAAATTGTAGCTTCTTGTGTTTCACTATGAGCATTCATGCAAATTGATGAGTTAAATTTATATTTAAAAATATATTTTTTAGGGGATTTAAAAAAATGGTACGATACCGCCTTATAATGATAATATTTTGATAACCTTTAAATTATTTGCAAGGGACCCATGGAAGTGAATAATATGCTATGACTTTAAACCATATTTTACCACTCTTGAGCAAAATGTTACAAATTTATATCACGTTTCTGTCTCCGCAACCAATAATATGTATTTTTGGCCTTGAAGCATGATGTCCCAGAACCAATATCATTCAAGCAAAAGCATTATCAGAGCTTTGAAAAGAAGGTAGCGGTCCTGAAAAAGCAGCGAAAATTGCACGCAGCTACCTGCAGAGCCAGGGCAACGCGCAAAACTCGAGAAGCAATGGCTGTTACCAACCCTGCTTCGTCTCGTGCGGCGTCTTGCGTAACAACGCGAATCGAGCTCGCCAATTTTTCTCTCGTGCAACGCGTCACAAAAAATCTTGCGCGTCGGGGCTAAAACGGAACAAAGAGAGTGTAAAAAGAAAATCAAAAGTGTCTAGCTCGGTCGGCTACGGGTTGAGTGAAAAAAGCGTGGGTAGTGGCAAAGGGGATGCGGGGGCGGGGGTGGTTCACCTTCTCCTGCGAATGGACACGTTCTGGCCAGGCAGACCGAAGTAGCCCCTGGGAATGACCATGCGAGCGTTGCCCTGCGCCGGCCGGCTGCCGCCGTGCGCCAGCAATGCGGTCAGGTGCGCCGCGTAGCCGTCGCTCAGCGGCTGCGCCAGCGCTGCCTGCTTCTTTGACACCTTGCCCACAATGTAGATCTCACGCGGCTTGAGCCCAATGCTCGAGTATACGCTGATGTCTTTGCTGCTGCCGTATGCCGCGTGCACAACCAAGCCGTGCTCCTGCAACACCAACCCAAAAATGTTGGAGCAAATGCCTCAAATGCATGCAGCAAGCTGATTTAAAATGAAGAAGTTTTTCAGTTGAAATGAAATGCAGCTTTCTAGCAATAAATTGAAATTTTCGCTTTTCAGTATTTCTGCAGAAATTATCTGTTCAACTATGTTCAGCTGCTGATTACAGCCCTTATTCATCAGTTTCCTGTTCCATCTGTAGAAATACAGAATTATAAAAAGCTTAATCTGAACCGAGGAAGCTGCATTAATTTCAACTGAAAAATTATGACCACCTCATGTGCTTCTGCCTTCATTGGCATCTATAAATAATTGAAAAACGCTATGTTCTGAAAGCACAATAAATATTTTAGCCATCACTCAGCAGATCAAGACTTCATTAAAATGCGCATTTTGCACAGGGTTCCAAATAAACCCACTGCATCGCAAAAATACTTATTTTTGCAGGTTTTACCGCAATTTGGCACATTTTTAATAGGTTGCACTCATGGCAAGTAGAAATGGCGCACAACACTATTTTCTTCTGCCTATAAATAATTCCTAAAATCCTTTTCCTTGTACCTGCATGAGATTCTTCAGGTAGGCAGCCTTGTGACCAAGCGGATCGGTTGATAGGCCGTCGGCGAAAGATACAAGTCCATGCGGGAAATTGTGTTGGGAAAGCCAGGAGACCACCTTCTGCTGTTGCATGTCGGGTCTGCCCGTCATGTAGATTATCAAATAACCAAGCTCTTGCCAGTGTCTAAAAAAGGCAAAAATAATTCACCGCTTTGGAAACCGTCAATCAACTCTGCGTTACCTAACGATATCTACCGCTCCGGCTCTCACTTTTGGGTCGCGGCCTGTCACAGACACGCTGGCGGTGAAGGAGCCGTCAATGCTGAACACAACACATTCTGTTTCCGGAGGTACAATAGCCAGGTAGAAGTCAACTGAGGTGTGGTCTCCTCTGTAAATAATGAGTTTAATTTGACACAAAATTTAAAATTTGCACATTTTGAAAAGAAAAATCTAAAAAAAACCATAGCGAATAATAATAATAATATATATTTTTTTTAAAGAATAATATTTATTTGTAATCTTTGGAAGTCCAGCCAATTCCGAAGAATTAACGGCTGGCATGATATTACATGATATTACAGTGAACCTTGCAAAGTAGCTTTGTTGAAAATTACATTAATGATAATTCACTACAAGGAAGAATTATTCAAAATTTGAACAAAGCTAGAAACTATTTCATAAAACAGGAAAACAGCAACGTGGTTTTTCTGCTCTCGATTAATTCATTAAAAAGCATTTTAAAACTCACCTCACAACCATTTTCACAGGATACATGCCGTAGCTGAGAGCCTGGCCTGCAGGGATTGAGTAGGAAATTCTGCCATGCTTGTCAGTCACTTCAGTGGCAAACAGTGTCCACTCGCCTAGTGAGATGTCTTTCATAATGTGGATATCAATCTTTTCGCCTGAAAAATCCAAACATTTATATTTGTCGAGCAATTTGAGGCGTCAACTCACCTGCCAAGGTGATCATATCAAGTGGACCGTACATGAACCTGGCAGTCAGGGTCTGAGGCGCCCTTTCACTCACAATCACGTCGTTTGCTCTGTGGTTGGCAGCCACATTCTAGAAAAATAATTGAATTGAGGACAATTCATCAGCTGCCAAATGTTCATTGATTTTTACAGAGCCTTTTAATAATGCCACATTTTCATATTTCCGAAAAGATTTATAAAAGTAAAGGTGTCATCAAATTTAAAAGCTTTAGCAAAATATGTCTGCAGAAATTAACTGTATTGAAAGAGTCCTTATAGAAAATTGGATTTTTCAAAATCTGTTTCAAAGTCCCAGCAGATGATTCCTCCAAATTGTGAATTCAAAGAAGACAAAATTAAATTTTTACGCCTAGCCTAGTGCGTTGAATTAAAATTTTTATTCCAAAATATAATTTATGAAAAAATATCCAAACAAGAATTCATTTTGAACTAAACTAAAAATTTATTTAAAAGTGAGAGAAGGGAAGCAGCTTTCAACTAACAAGTGTTTATGTTTTACCTTCAGCTTAACTGACGTCCGCTTTCTGAGCCACTTTTCCCTGGGCTGTCCAGGATTGAAGGAGGCCAGCTCCTTTTCATCCTTGCCTAGATTCACGGTTGGGTCCATGCGACCAAGCTGGCGCACCATGAAAGCGATCACGTCTGTTGACTCCCAGTAGCTTGAGTGGAAGATGTGTGGAAGGGCGTTCGTGGGAAAGTTGGACAAGCCATCTGGACAGTAAAGGGCGTAGTCAAGCCGCTTGTTGCCCCACCACTTCGACGTTACTGTAAAAACACGTTTAACCCTTTATTACAGGTGTCCTCACAATGCGTAACTTGAATTTGTTGTTAGAGGTCTAACAGTTGTAAACAAATTTCATAAACTTTTGTTTAATTTCAGATTTACGATAAATTTAATACTCACAGGAACTAATGGTTTGCAGGGGTAGCGTGTCGCCGTGCCCTGACACAGCGCTCTGGATGCTGACCTCCGACATTCTCCGCATGTGGCCCAAGCCATGACTCGACGAGTCAGAAAACATTTGCGGATTTGCCTGTATGAACTCGACTGCAGGAATATCAAGTCAATGATGGAAGTTGGAACAATGATTCTATGTACTCACGTAGGTGATAGGGGTTGCCGTTGCCGAGCGGATACTTTTGGTAGCGTGCGATGTTTACTGGCGGCAGCATGGAGAAGCGTGCCGAGATCAGCGGCTCCAGTCGGGCGGCCACCGGGTCAGTTGGATGGAAAAGGTTATACACTTGCTGCACCTGAGGTCTTGGGATAGGAGCTGGACAAAAAAAATCAGACGTTTTTTAATTGGTTTATATCTTTCAAGATGGGCGACCCCTTAAAAGTGAAAAATTCGCGAAAACTCCGTATCCCAATAACATTGCGAACACACATTGGTGCATGGCTCATTGGAGGAAGCCCAGTCCAGAAAAGAACCATCTCGTGTTACTACCCTTGCACCAATCTTTTTATTGAAACGCTAGACGTTCGTCCCGTGACATTAATTCATTCATGCAGGAAAGGTGTAAACCAGCAATTAGCAAGAATACAAATTTCTATAACGTATAAAATTCAAGAGTTGAAACTACACTATACAATGAAACATATCTGTAAATAATATGACTCTGCTGAAAGGTTTTGTCTAAATTTCAACCTGATTTGTCTTCTGCCGAAACGACTTTCCGGTAGGCAAGCACCAATGAGAGCGGACTGCCAAACATGAAGAAGTCTCCCACGTCAAAATCAAGCTTTGACTGTTGATCGCTGCAAAAGGGGCAAAAATCATTGGAAAAAAGGTCGATAGTTGAGATCGCGTCTAACCTGTTGGAGGACGACCTCCTCCTGGGCGGTGGAGCGGACAGGTGTCTCTGGTGGTGAGCATCGTTGTCTGCCCAGTCGCCTTGCAGGTGCTGCCTCCTCTCGGCCACCGTGTCCTCCTCGTTGATGCTGTTGTCGCTGTCGTGCCTTGAGTGGTATTGCGCGCTCCGGCACAGAGCATCATAACCCATAATCGATCCCACTGAATCCCCTGGAATGGCATAAACCGACACTTGAATTTCAAGGAACTGATGACTTTCAAGGAGTACAAACATTGAGTTTTTATACTGGAATAACTGTCATTTTCCATGTTCAATAAGAGAAATAATTCATTTAAAAAAAAATTATCTTTGGACTTAGGCCCCTCAATTAAAATCAAATAATGTTTCAGATGTCATAAAGGTGGAGTTAAGGTTTAATTTAATAAAGTTTACTTACCAACAAAGCATATTTGGCCGCTGAAGCCTCTGCCCTCCTCTGAGCGGAGGAACTCGTGATAAGCAGCGTTGGAGGCTGAAATCACCTTTGCGATAGTCTCGCGGTACTCAGGCGTTGACGACGCAAACAACGGAATGGCGCCGATTGGAATAGAGTCGTGCGTCACGTGCGGAGCGTCTGTGCATGATGGCGAAACGTCAAAGCTGTACGGACTCAGACTGAGGGCAATGGGTTAGGATCGAGATTTGCTACGTGTCCACGATTACCTAGTGAGTATTCCAAGCCCTTCAGAGCAGATCGACGGGCACATGACCAGCCGGACCGCGATGTGGCCCACCATGGAAGGATAGTGCTGCCGCATCACGCATTCAAACGCGCCTGAGAAGGTCGTCACGTCCGACTTCTTGGCAGTCACGTCATAAGTAGCGTCTGCAGAAACACATGAAAAAATATTTTAAGGGCTTGGTGCAGGTTGTGCAAGTTTCAATCGCAAGAGAATGATTTCATTATTTCATTAGTCAAAGTCTTGGAATTCAATGAGGCAATTTTGGCACAGCTCTAGACCAGAGATGGATGGAATGTTTGATTTTAAATTGGTAAATTGAAGCCCTCAATAATAAAATAATTGAGAAAAATCTCCCACTTCATGGTACGTTTTGTCCACTTACCGAGAACACTGCCCGCGTGTAACACGAGGACGAGGACAGTGGTGCTGCATGGGTGGTGGGCGGGAGAAGAAGTCGGCGAGCCGGGCAGCGACTGATCGACACTTCTGGCGGCGCGCAGCGGTCGGCCGCGCTCGCTCACCACTCTCTGCAAGTACGACTGCGAGAAGATGCTGTCTGCGGATCAGAATTGAGCCAGCGTTAGTGCTAACTAATTCAGCTTGGCGGCTGCCTAACATATGAAAGAGCAAAAGGCATACCTTGCTTCCGGTCAGAGGAGGGCACGTGCGTAGGCGGGCAGTCGCCATCGTGGTCGTCGGCTGAAATTAGTTCCATTGAGCTCCATTTGACTAGAGACGAGACACTATCGCCAAGCTCCTCTACAAATAAGCAAGGATCGACGGGTCAGACGAGCGCAAAAACCGGCCAGGGCTGCGATTTGCCCGCCTTCGGGGCATTCATTACAGTATTCGTCCCGAGGGGGTGGTCGCAGCCTTGGGCCTTCCACAAAAGCTACAGTCTACGGTAGAAGAAATTATGCACCCATACTTGGTAGTATGGGTGCGGAGAGAAATGGTGACAGAGTTATTATAGTTGAAAACACATACCCTTAATGACGGGAATTATAAAGGCTGCAGCTGTAGGGTCCGAGAGGAAGAGAAACAAACATAAAAACAGATGACAGAGAGAATAG
This sequence comes from Cloeon dipterum, assembly GCF_949628265.1. Classification (NCBI taxonomy): domain Eukaryota; kingdom Metazoa; phylum Arthropoda; class Insecta; order Ephemeroptera; family Baetidae; genus Cloeon; species Cloeon dipterum. The sequence goes on from NC_088787.1 coordinate 23,433,424, forward strand.
AGTCAGCCATCATAATATTAAATTGTCACGGACGTCTTTTGTGATTAGTTTGGTGCAGCGAATGATGATTGTGACTCGAGAGTGCAGAAACAGAAAGGCTGAGAGATAGAGAGGAGGCGAATGAAAAGATAAAGACTGTGCTGAGAATGAAAGAGAAAAAGAGTCGCATGCGCCACAATGTGGTTCAAATGCAGGGTTTCGATTTTAACAATGTCCTCAGAGGTGCATTGCGGTTTCCAAACATTACTGGTTTTGATTACAAAGTCGAGAAATTGAAGGATATGCACGGAAAATTATGAGTTTGAGTTCAAAATGTTTGAAAAGATGTGCAGATTTTTCAGAAAATATTATGTGGTTGAAGTATTGAAAGAAAATACAAAAACTACCAGTTAAAAAAAATTATGTTATCTGTGATTAGTTTAAATTATTGCATTTTTTAAAAATTCATTATATGGACACCTCTCAAAATTACAAACAACGTCTTTGTTTATGTTAATAAAATCACTGTGAGCAAGGCATGAAAATTTGCAATGCTGAACTTTGTGTAACAATCTTTACTTGCCAAATATTAATTTGGGAAATTCAGGCTGGTAATGGTAATGATACCACTATCTTGCTAGTGTGGCATCCACACTATCATCTATGGCTAAATTGATTGAATAATATTCTATCTAAAAGATCAGAGTGGTGTCCCCACTGTTCCTTTGAATTAAATCGGAAAACCAGTAAAATGGCAGATCGTGCGTGCAAGAAAAGGCCTCCGGTCTCACCTTGGCAGTCGAAAAACTCTTCTTCGCTGGCCGAGTCCGAATCGCGCACGATGCTCTCCATGCGCCAGCTGGAAATGTGTGCTGCGGCGGTGGCGCCGAAGCTCTTGCTCGAACCCGAGCTCGGCGAGTTAAGTTTGTTGTTCTTGCGCTTAGCGACGTCGTCTGAGGCGACGCTATCGGCGACGGTGCGCTCGTCCTCCTCCTCGTCCTCATCCTCCTCCTCGTCGGCCGAAACTGCCTGCTCGGCAGGCGGCGCGGGCTTCTCGATGCTGCTCATCATCTGGCCGCCGACGGCCTCCTCCTTGGCTTCCTCTTCATCCTCGGCCTCATCCTCCTCTTCCTCGCCACCCTTGCCCATCTTTTTCTTCAGCGCCTCCTGCGTCTGCCGCTCGATTTGTCGGATGTCGTCCATCGTCAGACCATGCCACTCGTCCTGCCACGCCCACGCCTGCGTGTGCGCCTTGAACATGGTCTTCCGCAGGGCTAACGACCACGCTCAATTAAATAAGGAGTGGAATTTGCCCGTGTTTCGTTATTTTGATATATCGTTGAGAAATCTTAAAAAAATCAGCTAAATGATTTTTACTTAATTGTCAACTTTTCATTTTAACTTGATTTTATGATATTCGGTCAGCAAAAATTTATATTTATTTGTAGTTTAGTACACTGAATACATTTTTCTTCATAGAAACGACTAGAAAAGTTATGGATTAAGACTTTTCAAGCTTTCCAATCTTTAAAATTGAAAGATGCGTTTTTTTCTAAACACAGACAGTATATTTTTAAATGTTAAATTTTGCGACACTCACCAACATCATGGATGAACTTCTCGATTTTGCTCTGCATGCCCCAGTACCTAAACTCGACCTTGCACAGTTTGTAAGCGCACATCAACGACTTTCCGCTGGCCGTTGGCTGGTTCTTGCCCTTGACCTCGCGCCAGTACTCGTCCAACCAATTGTCGGACAGCGGGCCGCGTCGCGTCTTTTCCGATATGAAGTGCTTTGGGTCCTCCTCTTTGCTGATGTCGCCCTGATACATGTGCTGGTCCTTCACCACGTCGATTAGATCTAACCAAGGACAAAATAATTTTGTAGATAACGACATTTGATGCTGCTTCTGATGAATAACTAGTTCTGCACTATTTAAGAGGTATTGTTGAATCAAAATATTTCCAAAGCTATACAATATTTTTGTCTGGATCAAGTGGTAACTCACCGACTGTCCTATTGCGCTTTTCACTGCTGCTTAAGTTGAAGACATTGTCCTGGTGGCCGTTGTCGCCAAAGTAGTAAGTCTCAATTTCTATTGAGAACTTTTCTACAAACGGCGTCGTGTATCTCGTTTTTGTGTATGGATACGCATTCCACGCCTCCTCCTCCGCCGTCAACGCCGACTTGGGCAACAGACTCTTAAACCAACCTAGGAAGAAAAAATCCGATTTTTCAAGCGATTCTTCTTCGTTAAAATTTTTCCGATTAAGTGCATCAAAAATAATGTAGGTATATGAACTTCACCATTCAAATTCAAACGAGATTGAGAGAATCCAAAAAATCAATCTATTGCTTTTGAAGTGTGCGATCTAAGGTGAATTATGAAGTTCACAGCATTTAAACTATTTTTACGTCATTGGCTTCCTTGGTAAAAAATGTGAGACCCTGATAATGAAAATGATATTAAAATTGTAATATATTATGGAGATTTTAATTTATAGTACAGAGACATTATATTATCACAGTATAGTTTACCTGGCAAGTGGCTGCCGACGTGATAAATCTTCTTGGTGTACTGTCCATTGCCACCTGGTCCGTTTTCATAGGGCTCGTTGACGATGATCTCCACACCGCTACCCTCGCCATGGCTCTCCTCCCTGCTCTTTTTCTGCAAGCGTGCGGGCGGGCGGGCGTCAAAAGGGGCGCAAAAGAAACGGAAACGCCGCACTCACCGCTATCATGTAGAGCTGGGCGATTCGGTACTCGTCCACGGTGAGTGGCAGGGGGATGCGGTACTCCTTGATCAACATCGCGGCCCACTCGACTCTCGCTCTCTCTCTCGCACAATGGGAAAACGGCGCTCAAGGTGCTAGGCGCGGCCTCGCTCCCTGCGGCACATCCCTGCCGAACACAAATTTTTAAGGATTCAAAAAGTCTTCAAATTTTGCCAACGATCGGGGAATGTTTTTGGGATTTTAGGAATACGGTTACGACTGGTAGTGATAATAAACCCAACCGAGGTGGACGGGATTAGACGAGTTGAGACCGGTTTTTTAAGTAGTACGTTGGACATTGGAGTCAAGAGAGCGAATGAGGTCTAACAAAATCAGATCGAGAAAAATCCAGAATGTCGTGTCAGCTATTACACAAATTTCTCAAATGTTCCTGGCGGTTGATATTTTCTGGTAAGGTGGTTAAAACCCTGTTCGAGAAATATTTAAAAGGGAAACACACCGATTGATCCAAAAAGTTAAACATTTTCTTTCAACCAGATGCTAGTAATCACAAACAGAAAAAATGCAACACCCAACAAGAAAATTGGATGGTCACCGAGTTATTCGCCGTCGAAAAGCGATCAATTTTCGCGAGGCGGAGTATTGCGGACGTTATTACAGCGCTGTGGAAGCGGCGATTGCCAGTAGCCTCCAACAAGAGGGTTAAATTTAATTTTTCATCAATTTATATTGAGCGATTTTTGTGTTTCAACTTCAAATTTGTGTTTCAATGTGAGCACTAACGGGTAATCGCCACTTCAACAACGCTATAATAACATCCGCAGTTCTCAAGCCGCGCGAAAATAGATCGACGGCGAATAACTCGCTTACTATCCATAACGGGGAAATTTCCTTGGCGAGTGTAGCACTTCTATTTACTGACTATTTTCTGGTTGAAAGAAAACGTAAAACTTTTTGGATCTATTTGTACAGTATGTTTCCCATGTTAGATTTAGTTTGCTATCAAAAATGTCTGTATAATCATGCTTTACAATTAATTTTACCTCAGCCATCTAGAGAAATTTTTCTCTTTTTCGAAGCGTATTATATAGAAGTTAAGCTAAGATACTATCCATACTAGAGGGTAATTTTGTCTTTGCTATCCTGGGTAGAGTTTTATTGCGTTGTTTGTGACTTTTACATATATTATTATGATTCATTTTAAAGCGAGATTTTACGAGTAAATTGGGCCATGAAAAGCTACACTTTAAAATGAAGAACATGTAGCACCGGGGGGGGGGGGGGGCAGATGCGCGTTGGTATTGGTTCCTGCCGGTCAGATCCGAGATACCATCGAAATGTGTGTTTGAGCTCTATTTTCCTTTTTTTACGAATTTCGCGAGTGTTTCTCTGATCCCATAGGCATAATTAATTCATAATACGCAAATGAAATCATATTTTTTTTGCTAAAAACTTGCTTCTTTAACAGATTTGCAGTAGCCCGTTTCAAAGTGCTGTGCCCCAGCAGACGCCATACCTATGCACCGTGAGAATCTGGCCGCCGTGCTAAAGAATAAAAATTATATTGAATACACCACTTGAGGAATGCTCCTTTATAGCAATGAAAATGTCAAGGCATTTCTATTTTACTCTCAGGAGAGAAAACATCCTCCATGAAATAGGTACTCAATTTCTAAATACGTATTTATCCTACTAATTTTAACCGTGTGAATATTTAATTGTGCATTAATATTTTAATGTTTCCATAAAATAGGGCATAAGTTGTAAAGCAAAAACTAGTTCTTCATTATTACTAAAATAGAATAAAAATAGCGGGGGAAAGTTGTAATTTGACGATTTTTAATATAATTTGACGCGTATACTCGCGTGCAGATAATTTTTCGATTTGAGATTACACAATTTTTTGCGGCGGGCGTGGTCGTTCTGTCGTGATGGAGGTGAAAAAAGAGAAAGGATATCACCGGAAATTTTTGTGCTTGCGTGCGAAAACATCGGGTTGACCCACTTTTCCAAATGCGCATTCGATTCACAGAAGAATGACCACAATTCTTTAAATATTCATAATCTAGCAAGCAGCTTATCAGTCATAAACTAGAGGATTGTTCCAATATATAATGGGACTTTTTCATTTGATTTTGCTCTTTTGATTAGAATTTTCACAGTTCACCTATCGTATGATTTTACATGTAAAATGCAACGCACAAATAAAAAAATTAACAATTAAGGGAAGTGAAACTAAAATATAAAAATTATTATTTATAATACAATTTAATTTTAGAATTATGAAAGATTAAATATAAAAATTTAGGTATGAGAATAGTTAACCTAAGAAGATGTTTATTGTTTTTGCGTTAAAAGAGGCATGTACTTTATTCTGACCAATTTTTCTTTTGTGGTCTTGAAAGATGCAGTAATTGCGAACCTGCAATAACCAAACATAATTAATTTTTCACTTTTTACCAAATTGAAATCGGAATTTCCGTGCTTCCGTACCTCTAATTTCTGACCATGCATGGCTCAGTTTCCAGCAAAAGGGGTTGTTTGCTGCGACGCGTGTGTGCTGGAGTGGTGGCACTCTTGACACGCGGCCAAACTTGACTCATAGCGGACAAAAGCAACTTGTTAACTCGCGCACACACAACTCGTCACGAGCAATCGAGATTTAATTGCAAGTGCCGTGGATTCCGTGCTTCTCAGGTGTATATAAAAATGTTGAATCTGACCAAAACACGTTGTACTGGTAAAAACCAGTTTATTATTAACTCTAAGTTTTTTCGTCCTTCCTCGAGAGCTCCGAGAGTTAAAATAAGTGAACATTCACTCATGCAGTAGGAAATTTGTTTAGCAAATGCAGGTCTAGTGATAAAAATCTGGAATTAGTGGAATATAAAACGTATATTTATTTGCGTTATCCAGGAAAGATTTTGTCGATAGTGAATAATGCTGATGCAAAGGCTATTCAAAATATTTTGAGAAGTATAAAGTATTGCAACTTACCATCTAGGTTTTTGTCAAACCGACCAAAACGGTTATCTTATTAATTCACAATGATGTTTTACAGTTGCAATCTAGTTTAGATATTAAAAGGTTACACATTTGTAACTAAAATAAGTTCTCTTAATCGTTTCTTCAGTGAAACTTGAGTCTTTTAAACCATTCAATTAATTTCTATAACACTCTTAATTTCACTTAAAACCCCAAAAATGTTTGAACGTATTTTGAATATAACTGCTGAAACAAAATTCTTTAGCTTAAACGATATTGATGAACCATAACAGGTAAATACCGATTTGAAACCAATTAATTTTACAATCAAGTAAATCTAAAATATTCAAAAAATTTTCTTCACGACTTTGAACTATTTATGCAACCGCAAACTGAACTTTTTTTTATTTAGAATCAAACAAATTCCAATTGATGTGTGAACTACCACAATCAAATGCTGACTGAGCAAACTCTTGAAAAGTTTCCATCAATCTTAAATGCAACTTTTGCAGCGAGCGATTCAATTGGAAATTCAGAGACGCGCTACAACACGTCCAAGTTGAGGAATTGATTTGGCTCGCAGCACTTTAACAAGCGCGACAAGATTTGCTCCTCGCCAGAACTGACTGCGAGAAGCGCGGCAACGATATGCAACCGGGCGGACGGAGGTGCGAGGCGCGTTGCATACCTGTCGTCAGTGGCAGGAGCAGCTGGACGTCCGACTGGTTGCATTTGTCCGTGCAGCAGCGGCGGCAGCAACACGTCCGCCGAGGGCTGGCTTCGCTTTGCAGCCCAAATAAATGATCGGCTGCTGTTGACGCGGCACGGCGCACGCTCGGCCAGCTAAAGCGGCCCCCGCCCCGCCCCCGCTCCCAGGCCTCCGCCACGGCGGCTCGCGGCCGGGACAGGCCCTGCATGGCAAAGCCGCCCCCGACCTGCGTACCAGGGCCCGCAATCTCGCCGATGGAGGCCCACAGCCCCATTCAGCACCCGGACCGCATCCCCCAGGACGAGGGGACGGCCGCGGAGGCGGGAGGGCGCGTGTCGAGCCTCCTTGACACCGGCTCTCTCGCAAATGTCAAAGGTGGCCGCAGCTGCTGCACCTCGCAGTCAGTCAGGGTCACTGCTGCAGCCCGCCGGGCGGCAACTCGCCGATTTGGCCGACTGCGGATGTGTTTGTCCCCCGGGAATACCGTTTCCAGCTAATCGATGTGTGATGCAAATTCGTGGGTCACAGTCACAAATAATATGTTTCGAAAATGTTTTTTGAATTTTTTGTGATATATCATAACAAGAAATTTAAATGATTCATCATTAATTTTGTTCTTTTCGCGAAGTTAAACTGAAATATTAAGATTAATTTTACTGAATGCTGGCAATAAATTTAATTGTGTCATCTAACATAGATTTATATATCTTTAAAATTTATATTCCCTATGGTAATCAGAAAGAAAATGTCCTTCTTTGATAATTTTATAATGTAATCAAAATAATCGTGTCAATATTGTTCACTAAAATTAATGTTCTAAAGAACTATATATGCCTAAACGTGAACGGCTACATCATTTCAGATAGTGACTCAGCAATTTAGCCTGACTCTTTGAGGCACAATAACCGTAAATAATCATATAATGACAAATGGCGGACCATTTTCCTCCTTTAAAGCTTCTATAGTAACGAGTAAATAAAATAATCTTAACTCTAAACCACTTTTCCTATTTGAGATAGTATTTTTTCATGACAAACAATTATGTCACCGTCAGTCTGGTTTTAAAAATAATTAAAAGTTCTTCTCTACGTTTACACTGACTTAAACAGCCTCACATAAGGTTTTGAAATACTCGTGCATTTAGAGTGAAAAATGGTGTCTTTACTCGTTGATGAACACTAAAGTTTAATTGCAATACATTGAGTGGGAATCCAATCAAGGAGAAAACATTTTTCACTCTCAGCTTCCCACCCTTATAATTCCATTTAGAGTTAACATTTTTTAAATTCCTTTTTTAAATAAAATTTATTTCCCTGTGTTTTTCCTATTTATAAAAATTGATTTCCGAATAATAATGTCTCGTCTGTAAAGCGATTATTCGTGCAGTGAAATTGTGCACATGATTGCTGAAATAGGGAAAGGTGTTTGAAATTCAAGCATGGAGAGACGCTTCTTGCGCCACTCGAGAAGAGTGCGGAAACGCTAAGGGCGCAATGGAGACGTCACGCCAAGAGAGACGTCATCAATTGGTTGTGTGACGCAGGTCGGCCGACCGACCGACTTCATAGACACAGCAAGCCAGATTTTTTTTGCCCCGGCACTCATTATCCGCGTCAAAGGGGGAAACAGAGCCGCGAGAATCACCGCTCAAAGAAACGACTTTTGCCCTCGTTTCCCTGCTTTCATTGCCGGACCGAAATATCCCTGTTTTGCGAGTAGCACAGTTTGTTTTGGCCAAAAAGCATATTTGCAGAAAAACAGAGCTATAAAAATTAAGTTATTTTCTCTTTTACTCTTAGTTTAGAAAACGAATTTGAAACAAAGCCATTTTCCTTATGTTAAGGGATTGCATTTTTGTTCCAGTAAAAATAATTTTAAAACCATGTTTTTCAAATAGCGCCATTTTCATATTTTGTATGAGTGCTTGTATGTTCAATATCATATTAAATAATTTTATATCAGTATAATTCATTATCTTTGCGGAAATGACCATAACATATATGTTTTGATTGCGCTATATCCGGCAAAAATTTATTTTAAACAAAAAAGCTCTTTGTTTGACAATTATAAGATCTGTTTTAATTTCTACAAATTTTTCAGGACAAGAATCGAATAAAAGTGGTTGTTATTTTTTAGTATTACCCTACAAAAAAGCTGTAAGACACAAACAGGATTAAAGAAGTTAATAAATGTGAATTTCCGCAACCTAAAGGCTACACTATTTTTTGTTCAAGCCAATTTTGATGGGTTGTGTTTGTCGCACTAAAGTTAGGAGAGTCCAAAATTTTAAAATTTTCTAAATGCTTCAAAAGTACCTATAGTATTATTATTTGCTAAAAGAAGGTCGCATTTTACTTTCTTTTTGGTGAAAATTCATTTTTAAATAAGAAGAGAATCACCGATTCGATTAAATTCCGTGTTCATCTTGTTTTCAAAGACTGCGGTGTTTTGAGCACTCATTGGGCTTTTTCCAGTTTGGCACCAGCAGTTTTCGGTTATTTTCCCATCTTGCGAGTTACATGGAGCGAGGAGTAAACCGTTGAAAGGAGAAATAAATGAAGAAGGCGGGCACAACAGGCGCGTGGCCGCCGCTGCCGCAGAGGGTTCGCTTTGAAGATGCAAAACGCTGCTGCTGTTGCCGGGTGACGTCAAAGAAAGACCTCGTGGCTGCAGGATTCCGGCCTATAGCACAGGCATCCCGTCCAATCGCTGCGCGATAACAAAGCGCGCTGATTAAATAAATGTTTGATCGACGCGAAGCCGCAGAGCGGCACTTTTGTTCATAAATGTTGTTGTTTGCTTTCGCATGTGTGGCACTCTCGATTCGAACGGGAATTCGCGTTCATAGGCGCTTTCCTATAATACGATTACGTTTCCGATCCAACAAGTAGAAAATTCCTTTGCATTAGGCTAAACCTTTTTTCCAATATAAAATAAATGCAAAAAAAGTTCATCGATTTTTTTTAATATTGCGAGTTAATTGAAATGCCTATTTTTCTCGTTTGTAAGTTACAAGTTTTGAAATTAAATACCAAATACTTCCCATTGCCAATAAAAATCGCGTAAATAGATCTTAACCAGTAAAGGAAAAGGTTTATATGAAGGCGCTAGTGCTTTCTTTGTTGTTGCGACACATAGTTCAGTAGCCTTATGTTTATTATGGTTTATTTATTTTATACTTGTTTATTTTTGCCATGTCGTATACATAAAATACAAATAATATCAAATATCAATTAAGCAAGAAAGAGCGAACAGCACTAGCGAAACACTAACACTAATCACAATCATTTCAGATTGAAAATTATTCCTAGCCTAGTTTCAAGTGTTTTTGTTGTATCTATTTTGTATCCTTTTCCGTTCAGTGGCTTCAATGCAATCCTAATGGATGTGATACGAGCTTCTGATGACTTTTGAAACGTTAAATGATTAATAATTCAAATTAAAACAGTAATATATATATATACTTCTATAGTAGAAATTAAATAACATAACTAATCCTCATTGAAATTCAGAGTTATTTAATCAAACTCAATTAGCATTAGCTTTCATCCTTATGCTGATAACTTGGCAAGGATTATTTTGATGGTTAAAATGCATTAACTGTTAGGAAATAAATCAATTTTTTTACATGGAACAATAATAGTTGATTTTTTTAATTAAAACTTGAAAGATGAAAAACGTCAGCACGATGTACAAGGTTACGGTGAATTTAGGATAAAATTCACACTTGAGTGGTGCTATCAAATCTTAGCGGTCCTCCACACTTGGAAATATTGGGAAATTAATTTGTGCAGTAAAGCGAACACGTCTTCTAGTTCTTTTTTTAAATTAGCGGTTTTTATGTCCTAATTATCATGTTAACAAATCATTTTTAACAAATACTTCAGACTATACAGGATTCTTTCTTTTAAGAATTCATTTCCGAAATAATTTTCCTTCTACTATCGAAACAACTTACAGTCGTCCACCTCATTTGCTTTGTCCAAAAAACTGATTTCACTGGTTTAAGTAATGCCGTTCTTTACAATCTTCAAAGTCTAGGCTAGCGTTTTAAAAATAAGTTTGAGATGATTTTAACACGTAAAACAGGTTTCACGTTTTCCAAACATTAATATTTCAGCATAATGTATATTTTCAGAGGTGTCGATCGGTCTGACACGAAGCAGCTAAAGGGTGCCAGGGGCGAAGCGTAAACATATTCACTGTGTGGAATTTATTGTACGAGTGTGAACTTGATCGACGAGGAAACTCGATAAATCTCATGCAAGAGCGTGAAATCAAGGTTGGCTTCTTGCGTAAAAAGCGCTTGGCTCTGCACTGCTCCAATTTTGCGCGAATCCCTACAAGGTTCGGGACAAAAGAAAGATACCGCGCGGCTTATTATTTCGTGGGGTTTCGTCGCTTTATCAAGTGCCCTGCGCCCTCAAATTGATCCGACCAAAAATATATTCAGTGTAACCATTATTGATAAATTCAACTTATTGTAGGGTATGTACGCGTTGTAAATTTCTAAACCCACTGGAGCCTAAAGGTCACTAGGCTTCTGAAAGCGTCGATAATTAAATATTAAGTCGCAAATCATTTAAACAAGGGAATTTATGTTTCAAGGTGTTTATTATGAGATAAAAATGCATGCATAGTTAATTTCTTAATTTGATTAATAAATACCAGAAATACCGATTTAAAATGGTTAGAAAATTCCGTTACATATATGTTATTATGTATTCAGTTTCTCAATGACTCGGCTTTTTCGCTAGCTAGGCCGTTTCCCAGCGACAGCACAGGAGACACATTTGCACTTCTACTTGTCAAGGCGAGCCGGCGGTGCCGAGTTCATCTCGAGGCACAAACAAGCAAACAGGCGCAACACAGATCTTTAAAGAGCTTTCAAAACTCAAGAAGGGATATCACGGGGAACGAACGGCGCCAAGAACGGGACTGACACTCGTGCATGGTGCCACCCAGGGTCGGCAAAAGTTTTCGGCCACCTTTGGCGCACCAGTCGGCCCATTGTCTACTCACCGTGACTCCGGACAAGTCCAGCAGAAGACACAAAACTCGGCCGATCCGCTCTCTACTAACATTCCCTCACAGCGCCATATTCGCCTTCAGCTGTAGCTGAACGGACCGCCCCCTCCTTTGTGCACTGTGGGAAAAGGAGCAAAAGTTTACTAAAACATTATCAATTATTTCTTTGGATAAGATTAAATATTTTTGCTTTAAATACAAATATTTAAAACAATTGTGTTGATATCATACTTTTACTTTGTAATGTTATCAAAACAAGGTATTCATGGCTAATAAAGTACAATAAAGTAGTAGCTCCTCAGAGTTTTTATTTAAAAAGCATTACTGATTGCTTTTTCCATTACCTCAAAAAGGAGTGGGGAAGGTAATGGGGGTTTATTTAGAGACTTAAGAATCTTTCCACTAAATGACAGAAAATTAATAACATTCAAGTTTTAATACTTATAATACAATTAAAAAAACTTAAAATGCATAAAATGTTTATTTTAATTATTTAGTTCTCTAGATTGCAATGAAAATTCGAAGTACCGAACAACAGACTCGAGCTCCTATGCAAACTCCGATTTAGTCCGCCCACCAACCCACCCACACATCCCCTCCTCCTCTTCAGGTCCTACTTGCGGGGTTGATGGCGACGGTTCGGGGTTGTTTTCCGTGCTGCCGTCGCGAAGGTTGAGAAAAGGGTCGCTCGTCTGAAGATGCAGCCGCTCCAGACGCACCAATGAGGTGGCAGTCGCGGCCACGGACTCTGGCGGCCTACGATGCCTCGTCGCTGCAAAGGGTGCAACTCGTTCTGCTGCTGCTCTCGACCTTCTTCCACATTTGTACGCCTCCCTTCTCATGCATAATTAGGCCCATTTGCATTCACGTAACCAAACACGTCGCCGACCTGATTCTTGTCATCAATTGATTTTTGTTCACGTTGATCGCACTTCATTCAATTTTGTCCTATTAATTTGTCACTCACTATCCGGCTCTAAACGATTGATTTTGTTTCCCTTGTCTACACACACATGCCTTGTTTTCGCGTGAATGCGCACTTTTTTTCTCATGCACACACACCCGGTGAAGCAAGTAGTCTCGTTTTGTTTGTGTATATATGGATCGGACGCGATTGATTGATTTGCGTTATTTCGGTCGTGGCGGGCCGGGCGGGCGGGCGGGCAGCCCACGCAAGCAGTGCGTTGACTCGGACGCTATTAATCACGTAATATTTCGAAAAAGAAACAAGGATCGGTTTCGAATGATCACAGTTTTGCATATCGGGGCGCAAGGGTCTTTCGTGACCGCTCCAACTTATTTATGCACGCTATCTATGTTCTGAATCTCACGTCCACTAAAGCAAACGTACACACAGCTCGATCTTCTTTATTTAAAGAGGCGAGATAAATATAGCATCAGTTTATTATTGATTCTCTCCGTTGAGTATTTTCAAGAATAGTTGTAAAAGGATCAGTGCGAACAAAGGATGATTCAGATTAATAGTTAAATAATATTTAGACAAAGCGATGTAATGATAAAATAAATAAATAAAAGTGTGATTTGAATGTTTGAATTCTTTTCAGACTGTGCCTTGGAGAACATGCAACAGCTGACTGTAGACGTGGGGCAGAACGTGACGCTGCAGTGTCGTGGGCAGGGGGACGACGGTCAGGTCAGCTCGGCCTCTGTGGCCTGGGTGCACGAGGGCCACATGGGCGGCCACATCCGTCGCCAGAGCGACCGCGTGCGCCCTGACGGCAGCCTCGCTCTCGTCCGCTTGCACCGCGACGATGCCGGTGTTTACGAATGCTCCGTAGAACCTGAGGCTACAGTCACCACCCGCTTCAAAGTCAAAGTCAGAAGTAAGTTGAATATTGAATTTTTGCTGAAGTGGAAATTTTGTTGAGGAAAGATATATTTTATGTATTATAAAATTTCAATGTTTTATAAAGTCGTGGATAAATTTAATTTTTACAAATTGCAACACGCGTGTCCTGAAAATTAAAAATTTCGCTCAATCAGAAAGGTGTTCCATTATTGCAAAGAGATAATTTTAAGAAGGTACTAAATGCAAGAATGCAAAATATGTCAGAAATTTGATGTTGTACATCTAGCAGTTCAAAACAATTATAGCCAATACTAATTTGAATACGTTTCTTCTTAATTTCAATCAAAATGACTGGACGGCACATTAAAGTAGAATTTGGATCTGACAATCAAAAGAGAACTGTATGCGATATCTTTTGATTAATTTCTCTTGCTTTTGTAAAGCTATGTATGTATATTTCCAATCTTTAATCATTAGGATATCGCGACCTGTGTGATATTTCTTACTAAATAATTTCTGCAGATCGAGTTTTCTACCGTAGTAGCATGACATTTCACCTTTAAAATTCCCTCTTAATGTTTCTTGAAAGCAAGCAAGCAAGAACCTTTTTTGTTCCAACTCCTTTGGCTCTGCTTGCATAAAGTAGGCTTGCCTGCGATTTATTCTCAGTTGACCCAATTTACCTGTGCTCTGATGCACAGAGCATGGGAAACAAGCAGCCGCAATTATGCTTACCCGCGCGGCGCTGTTTCAGCTCCTCCGCCGGCGCTGGTCAATGTTTCTGTGCAGCCGTCCTCGGTGCTGGCTCTCCTTTTGTGGGAAGTTTCTGACGACGGTGGCTATCCGGTTGAGCACTTTGAGGCGCGCTACAAGCTCAAACACGAGAAAGACAACTGGCACAGTGTCACCCCCGAACACATACCTTTCAATGTGGTCAGTTTCTTGTCTAAAAATCACATGATTATGCAAACAAATATTTTCAGTTCAATTAATATCGGTTTGATCGAAAATTTCAGCGGCAAATTGACGTTTATCATCTGCACGCAAACACGACTTACCTGTTCCAAATCTGGGCAACGAACCGATTGGGACCTGGCGAGGTGACTGAAAGGGAGGCAAAGACGCATCATGACACTGAGGAAATCGGTCAGTGGGAGCTGGGTTGATATCAAAATGTGGCAGCTGTTGGCCCTTTTTAATTAATTTTATAAATATCTAATTTTTAATTGTCTTTTGAACCTACCAAAATCCTGAAATGAATTTATTTCTTTGAGAAATTCTTATTAAAGCCTATTTACTGTTATGTTTGGCATTATTGCTTATTTCAAATTCATTGAAATAAAAGAACGCTCAAGAATTATAAGTACTAGAGAATGACTACCAACAGAATTTATTAAAAGTACAATAGTCGATAGCACTTTTTTAGCAACACTAGGACCTAATTTAGAATTTATCTTGCCTTTTTTCTAGAGCTTGCTCGTCACCTTTTAGAAGGAGCAGAGACATTCGACACCAGAGTGTGGGTCGCTGCCGTTGTGGTTGTTATGGGCACCTTGGCCATGCTTGCTGGTGGAACCTTCTACCTGCTCTACAAGGAGTGCAAATTTTCTCCCTGTGAGTAAAAAACATTCTTAAGACGTAATTAACTGTAAGATCACAATTATCCATTTTTTATTTTTCAATTGAAATTAATTGCAGATTTTCTGTGAGTAGCGAGTTGTATTTAATATCAACTGAAAAACCTCTTAATCAGGGTTCGCAAAACGCCTTGTTTATTCGAAAAAAAAAAAAACGCAATGCAACGTTTGTTGCATGTTTTATGCAATTTTTAGCACTTTTCCGAAACTAATGCATTTTGAATGAAAGATAAAAAAATTCTCATGATGGACGACCAAAAATAGGGCTTTTTGATTGTAACAACTAGTTGTAGGTTCAGGGCAAAGAAAATAGCAGCTTCACTTAAATTAAAAACCAGTAAAAGGGTGCGGTGCGCATTATGACTTTTTTGGGGTTAAATTTGGAAAATGCGGAAAAACCCAAAACTGGTGGGTTTTTTTTAAGCTGGTGTTTTGCGCAAAAAACCAGTGGTGCATTTTTGCGCATGGCATAATTGGCGAACCCTGCTCATGATAATTATATCATGCTTCTACCTTCATTGGCATTTTTTATCAACAATATTTTTAACATTCTCTTTTACACTTCTTGCTCTCAGAAAATGTTTTCTCAGGATTTTTTTGTTGGCAGTGTTAAGTGACGATGATGACGAGATCATCGAGTTGGTGCCGAACATTATCCTAAACCCGGCCTATGACGTCGAGCAGCTCGAGCTAGACGAGAACTTCAATGATCACTTTGCGATGCGCATCAACAACAATACAGTTGTGCAGCCTGTGCGCGTTTGACCCTCAAGCATTCGGCTGCGCGAGAGAGTCCGCTTTTGACGGCGCCCGAGGGGCTGAATTTGTTGTTGTTCAAACGCTGCCAAAGGTAGGCTGAATTGGTTTTGCGCGTTCCGTTTGTCCCGGCACCGCGCTTTTCTAGTTGGCTTTGTGTTTCCTACCGTCGCTTTTGACCAGCCGAAAGACGCCACGAGACTAGTCTGTGAGTCAAAAGTTTTCTAACAGGGCCCTGCGTTGAATCAAAGGTTCGTTTTTCTATAAATTTCGCCTTAAGTTTTGGGTCAGTCGACGTATTGACCAGCGGAAAGTAAATCCGGATAGTAATGGATTAAGCCATTTTCATTATTTCCTTTGTCGAAAAAACGATCTAGATTGAGATTGGGAGATTCATAATTGACGCCATTTAAAACAAACATTCCGCAATTATTTTAATAATCTCCAGCTTTTATAATGGTGAACTGGCTGGATGGACTGGACATATTTATGTTTCGTGGGGTGCAATAGAATGATTTTTATGTCATATCAGAGCGCCTTATTATAGAGCATGTATTGTGTAAACAATAGCACTGTGGATCGATCAAGCGCATTCATGAAAGAGAAAATTAGTTTGCTGTGTGACGAGGCAATTTGTTAAAAATAAGACATCAGCAGAATGTGATATAATTAAATGTTGAATTAGTGTGTTCAGCTTCACGTGAAAAACTCAAAAACGAAGCGACGATAAAACAATATATAAATATATTTTACTGCTTCCCTGGCCCTATCAAACACGACATATACATAGATAAGAGGTAAACAAGAAAAATTTAGTTGATGCTTCCTAGGTAAAAAGGCAAAGAAGACTTAACCCGAGACATAGGTGTAAAAACCCAGGGCCGTATTTTCTCCTTTGGTTGAAACAAAAGTCTGTAGACGGATGCCTTGGAGGAATTCTCAAACTGTCCTCCCTTCCCGCCCCTGACCCGTAAGAGCATATAAGTAGCTGATCAATTGATACGGCCCGATGTGTAATTAACAATTAGTGGTAAATGTTTGTAAACTGCAGTTAATGCCCCTTTCCGATTCGCTGTTTCTCGTTGTCTCATCGGTGTGCTATAATTTATAATGAGAGATGAATCACGGATAGCCACGCTTTTCGTTTTATCACGTACGTCGACGCTCATTTCCCTTATCTTTTACTCTCTCTGCGAAGCGAAACAGTGCAAAAGCAACAACAAAACGTGCCTCCTTGTCTCAAAGCACAGTTGTAGCGCGCGCGCGAATCGTTGCTACGTTGGTTGAAATAATTTTCAGTGCTCAAGTTGTGGTTTTTTATTGTGTGACTCACGCCGAGAACTTGAGTCGCTCGCAAACTGTGTATATGTGTGCATTTTACCAGTACAATTTTGTATAAATAAGAAAGCAGAATTAAACAAATCTGCGCCGTAGTTTCGACAGAAAATAACAAGCAGCTTTGCACGGCAGTTCCATTTCCCTTCCCACTTTTCCTTGGTTCTACAAAGTGCAATTTTGAGTTCTTTTCGTGGTCCACCGACTAGTCTTTGCTGAAAACGCTGAAAATGTCAAAAATCTTTGTTCCTAGGGTAGCCAGGCGCAAGCAAAATTTTTGCTATGATTCCGGCTATCCTTGTACGTGTTCTATTTGAAATAAATGCTCTCTCTTTCTCTCTGCGAACGTGATTGCTCAGAAGATAATCCTCTTGCGTTTTCGGTTCTTTTGACTGGCTGTGCTACTTTGTTAATTTGACACTTTTCCGATATTTTGAGTCGCCGGTGTGGACATATTCCGGGAAAACGTCTCTCCCCGATTTCGCGACATTTGTGTATAGAAATCATGAAGACTTTAAACGAAAGGGTTGTGCTTTTTAACTCAAGCAATTAATATGAGAAACTTAAGCAATGAAGTCAGAAAATAAATAGTGTGTTCACGAGGATAAAATAGCGAAGAGCCGTGGCAGTTATTTTTAATGTATCTCCAATGGAAATCGATCAAAGAGAGCCACACAGGAGGAAATTAAATCGATTAAATTGCTCAGCTTTTTGTTTCGTGCGTGATTCTGAAATCAATTGTTGTTCCTGACGCTGAATTTTTTCAACGTATTTTTTGGTTTGGTGCATTTTTCACAAGGCTGCTCTTAATTGTGCAACGAATCCCAATTAAGTGTAAAAAATGATTTTATGCAATAGAGGCCATCACTAGACTGTAAATTTGTGCAAGGAAGAGCAGTCCAAATAAACTCGCGCGTTTGTTTGGTCGAAAACAAATTAAACTTGAAATTTTTCATCAAATCTCATCATATCATTTGAAACAAATGAAAGGTCAGATCAAAGCCGCCGCGCGAGTTTGGAATTGGACGCATCACGTGAATTTTAAGTTTATACTAGAGGACGTAATTTGTGCGAAGACAGAGTGTGCTCGAGGTGCCTGTAATTGGTTTTATCAGTTGTACACATTATTTGCATTTATTTGTCAATATGTTACGATAAAAGTGCCAAACGGCGCCGTTATATTTACGTTAACTGTTACAATGTTTGGATTTCTAAATTGAATCGGATTAAATGGTACAGAGCGCGCTCTTTCTGACTTTGTGTATGCTGTGTAAATGAAAGAAATAAAATTGAATGTATTCCATAATTTTGAGTTTTCTTGCAAAAATTAGCAAACATGTTGGTTGTCTCATTCAAAGGTTTAAAAAAATCGCTCAAAAGTATTCTTTAATCTGATGTCTACCTCAAGAATCAGCAATGGAATTTCGGAGTTTTGTTAACCTTTACTTAAATATCCAGTTATGCTCGCAAAAAATACTATTTAATGTGATCAAATAATCTGGGAAATTTTGTTGTTGTAGACTTATGGAGATAATTATCACGATTTAGCACAAAATTTCAGATCACGTGTATGGTAAATTTTTTTAGAAATTTGAACTTCGAAGATTGTTTTAATTGACAGCATTAAAAGTGGTAATAGATTAAGTAGCATGCATATTTTGTAGTTGGTATACACATAGAACCAAACTGGAAAGGGAATTTTTAAATACTATTTCAAACGAAATCAAAACAAAATGTAATGAACAATAGCGAGACCAAATAGAAGAACTTGTATGGTTCCTAATCAGCGGACAACTCCATATGAGTTAAATGATTTTCATTGTAAAATTACCAGAAAAAGGGGGTTATTTATTTTGTTATATGATAGTTATTAGGAAAGCAGAAAACAGACGGCAACGTGACTCGAATTCGCGCCACTTAAATAACATCTGTTTTACGCGAGCCGCCATCTTGGAGGCCTTGCTTGCGTTCTAAAATTTTTGCTTTTTTTCGAAAAAACAACCTGATCCGATCTTGCTTTGGGAGAATCCAATACGAATCAGGTACGTGGACGAATATTGGGCTTGAAATGCCACAATTTCTCCCTCATCGAACCCAAAATCCCCTAATTTTCTCTTACGACACTCAACTTTCAAACTTGGCCTTCAATGTTTTTGTTGCATGAGTTCACCAGCACATTATTCAAAGCTATATTGACCAAAACTGTGATGCATACAAAAGTTGATAATAAACTAAATATAAAATTTCAAAACCTCTTCTCAGGCACAGTTTTTTCTTGACTATTATGTTATATTTGGGCTGAATTTCTTACTCTTATATGAATGTAGATATACATAATATAGCCCTTTTTTACTTTCTTCTTTAATGTTTTTAGTTTTTGTTTTCAGACATGGCTGGGGAGGATCAGGTCTACTATCGGTACCTGGAGGGCCTGCGCTCACATTCCTATCGAGAGGTGCTAAGCGCATTGGTTGGCATTCGTACCCTGCTGCAAGATAAATCGCCCGTCAAGATTGCGACCAAACTTCGCTCAACAGGGATCATCAAAATCCTTGTCAAGATTATCCATAAAAAGTACAGCAAAATTCTATCGTTGGCTCTTAGCATCCTGAGCACCTGTGCCCTGGAACTAGACACTAGGATAATGGTAACTGACCTCAATCTATATTAAAATTTATTATTGTTGTTAATTATTTATTGTTTGCTCAGTTGCTGAGACTCGGACTGCCAGCGTTGCTAGTTAAAATAATGAAAGAGACCGAGAACGACTCTATTCTCGGCAGAGTCTGTCGTTTCATTGGCAACCTTGGCGCCCTTCCAGCCGCCTCAATGGAATTCCACAGTTGTGGAGCCGTAGCCGTGCTGCTTAAGCTCATTGAGATCGGTGACCACAATAAAAGCTCTTCTGATACCAAGCAGATGGCTATCAGGGCGCTTAGGTGTGTAACATATCCATTTTTTAATGAACAGGAAAACACTATCTTTTTTGGATAAAATTCGTATCATAACAGATTTGTCCACAGGGTAATGGGTGACACTCGGGAAAATCGGACTGAGCTGTTGAAGCAAGAGGTCGTCAAGCACATTGCCGCTCATCTGGCGCAGGACGATGAAGCGCTAGTGAAATGCACCCTAAAAACTTTGAACTCCTTTAGTACAACCGTAGAAGGCGCTCTCCAGGTAAATTTGTAAAAAAAACTGTTGAAACTGTCTTGAAATTCTCTCCTATCGCAGATCATGTCTTCAAGCAGTGCTCAGGGCTTTGAAACGCTGGTTCGACTGGCTAAGGATGAACGCAGCTCGGAGAGGGCTATCACTTGCATTTGTAATCTGACCACAGTTGAGCCTGTGCGGCCGGACTTAGGCAAGGTCGGCGCTATCACGATCATATTTGAAGAGCTTAAGAAGACTGACTCCAAATGTGGTGCGTTTATAGCGATAAAAATATAAAAAATTAGTTTCCCTTAAAATTAAATAAAAAAATAAATTAGACATTTTAAAAAGTCAACACAAGCAATGAGGTTCTATTCTTCTGTTTTTGACTCTGTTATGATTTTAATTTAGATCCACGGGCGTTGATTACAACCCTAGACCGGTTTTGTTGCGAGTGTGTGAACCGGATCCGCATCAAGGACAATGATCACATTGGTGACCTGCTAGACCTCCTGCGTTCAACGCGCTTTTGCCACCTTCACGACATTGTTATCAGGGCGCTGGGACGCTTCCATTATGATGAGAAGAACTTGACCCTGTTTGTGCAGAAAGGCCTAGTGTCTGTGCTGGTGAGTAAGGTCCGCCAGTTTGTGCGCACCCTACTGCCGATTGGACACGCCTTCCAGCCTTTTAGGATTGACTACTCCTGCATGGACAGTGACTCGGACATTGAAAGGTACATGCAAAACTTGGCGTAATTACATATATTTTACAATAATTCGTAAGGAATCATTGATCTTCTTTTAATCTCATTGCCATTAAAATGTTAAGGCCTGTTAATTATCATGCAAAACTTTAGAAGGACTGTTGGTAATATTAGGAAATGAAATATCAAGAGCAAATTTAAATTCCATTCTTGCAGATGATAATCTAAATTTTAAAACATTCCTCCTTCATTGATCTATCTCTTAATAAGTTCCTAGTACAATGATTTTAAGAAATACTCTCTAAATTCAAGAAAATTAAATGTTAAATTTTTACGTCATAGATTTTAATCAATAATTCAAGACAATTCCTATGATGATTAATAAGATAAACTATGAATAGAAAACTCAGTTCAATTTGGCTTAAATATTGGATAGATCAATTTTAATATTTGTGTCTATGAATGGCAACAATGATTAACACCAAAACTTAAATAACATAGATTTACTGCTCTCTGCATAGTAAAACTATGTCAGTCTAAAATCGTCTCAATTTGTTTAAAAAATAATGAGTCTTTTTAAATAATATTAAACTTGACACAGCCCAGAATTTCATTTTAAGAGATCTAAATATGCACCGCTCATCTAGATCTAGATTTGAGTTCCTGAATATAGCAGTGTATATATAAATATTTTTAAGTCAACTTATTGGTAAATATAATATTTTCTCGGCATAGATATTTGTGCTGAATTGTTTATAAATTGTTTTACAACCAGCTTCATCAGCTCACAACGCTCGCATCGGGGGTCTCCAGCTGCAAGTCCGTCAGCCAGCCTGTCTTCGCAGTCGCCGCAGCGGAGTCCGTTATCGCTGACAGCATGCAGAAGTCCAGCGTACAGTATCACGTCGTCGTCGGCGGCCGACAATTACTCACCAGTGTACGACGAGAGCAGTGACGATGAAGATGACGACTGTCTCGCGCTGATTGGCCACGAAGATGAGTACATCTGTTCTATCCTGGCGAACAGGAACGAGACGGACAAGCGGCAGCGCTATGTGACCAGCATTTTCAAAATGCTGCAGCGCATATCTACCTTTGACTGGGCCACATCTGAGATGACGGTACCGGCCGTTGTCAATACGCTTGTTGCCGCTATTATCAGTGGCGAAATGTACCAAGAAGCGTCCAGCACGTTGTCCAATGTGATGAGGTCAGTTTTAATTGGTGTTTGTTTTTAAATTTTTTTTGTTGGTGGTGGCTGGTTGTATTAGCTTAGGTTAATTCTGATCCACATGTGCCTTAGCATTTTTACTGGCGCTGGTTAATTAAATGGCAGTGGATTTGGATATTGGTAAATGGCCCAATGAGCCAGAGATGTTTTCTCTAGCAATTTTTTCTACTCAGTGACTTATTGCATTTGCAGCACACACTCAACTGAGTTGTTTTGATGTGAAAAAGGAAAAAAATATTAATAAATTATTCTGCGCAATAATTTTAGTAAAATGCCAAATTATTAATGCTTTGAGATGGCTGTATATTTAATTTACTAAATTTTTCAGCAAACACGAGTTTCTGCTCCCATTGGTTCGACAGCGATATGCGACTTTGGTGTACAACAAGCTGGGCGTTTGGCGGCATGCAGGCAACTGCAATATTTGCCGCAAGCGCGAAAAGTACGCCAAGAGCATCTTCAGCAATATGATCCAAATGACCGATTCTGTTTGCGCACGTGGTGAGCTTTCCTATGTGCTACAGAAAGGCACTGAAAAGGACAAAATCAGTACCGCACTTGCCATTCCCTACATCGTTCGGTGAGTTGTGTTTTATCTAAATTATAACTTATCATAATTATAGATGACATTTATTCCCCTAATTATTAAATAACCTCAAATTTAAATCTTGGCCTCTGACAGGTTTTTATTACTTTTTCTGTCGTAATTATTTAGTAAAAGTAAATCTTAAGATTAATGAAGGTCATATTGTCTAAAGTTTTGACAGACGCATTGCGATGACCACAGCCTGATTTGTTTGTATTCGGCCAGCATTGTTGCCTTATCTGAATAATTATTTTTGACATAACACTGTAAATCAGATGAGAATAAATAAAAAATAATAATTGATAGCAAATTAACCAAGAAAATACAGTCAAATTTTTGTTCTTATTGGATTTTATAATTCAATCTGTTATTAGGACTGTGGGCAACTTTCGAGAACTGCTGCTGGGTAAGGAACAAAAGGGCTTGGCCCTGCTCCTTGACCTTGTAGAGGATCCTGTTGAGTGCTCAGCTGCTGTGCAGTCCATTTTCGTGTTGTCCAAGTGCATGGACATCTCATACACTGAGGCGGCTGAAGCTGAGACCCCCCTCTTTGACGGCTATACTCCCAGTGCTGAGTCGCCCAGTAGCATTGTCAAATTCCTCCTGGACGACGGGTCCGTCATTAAGGCTGACAAAGCTGCAATCTCGGATGCCTCAGAGTATTTCAGCACCATGCTCTTTGGTGATTTCAAGGTAATTATAGATTGCAATGATCCCATTTGGCTTTAAATGCTTTTTAAATTTTGTCCTTTATGTGTTTAATTTTTTTTTATGCAAAATTATATTTATGATGTTCGTAAAAGAGTGTGTTAAATAATACTGCAATATCAAGGATATATCAGATTACCAAAGATATGATTTGAATCATTATTGTAAACATAATTTTTTGGACTTTTCCAGGAGTCAAAACAGGATGTTGTCTGTCTCAAAGAGGTGAGCAAGTCCAGCCTGGTGCTGCTACTTCTTTACTGCAGAAGCTACGTTGATGATCTGGTGGTGTCAGTGGGCAAGCCTGAGGTGGTCGCCGTGCTGGACCTGCTTCTTATTTCAGACAGGTACCTGATTTTTGAACTGAAAGAAAAGCTGCGAGAATACGTGAAAGCGAATTACTTTGACTCGGAGAACCTGGCAAACGTGTTCCGGTGGTGCCACCAGAAAATGGAGCTTGAGTGTGGCGACGACGTTTTGGGCATCTATGATGACGCGTGCGCCTTTCTGCTCTGCAGCAGGATCAGCCAACACCAGCGACTGCACATCTTCAAGAGTGTGCTCAAAGAGCCTGATGCGTGGTCTAGGCTCAAGGAATGTATAACCTGCAAGCTTGAGCACAAGCTGCAAATGGGCTTCCGACACGACTCAGTGCTAAACTTTCGTTTCAACTATTCAATGTTTGAGCAGAACGACTATCAGTTCTTAAACGCATGCTAGTGCTTAGAGCCAGCTGGTTTTGTTTTTCATAAGTCTGCCAATTCTGCTGATTTTGTGATTTTAGTCTGGACCGATATTTGCATTTTAAGAACCAAAGAATTATGTTGTGTATCGTTATTGGTTTTTTATCGCATATTATACAAGAAGAACACTTTACAATGAGATTATTATTTCTTGTTAATTTTTTGTTTCAAAGTCCAAAAGGTCATGCTACTTAAAATTGCTAGTGAGAATTAAAGCGTCATTGCTATCCTGATGTGATTTAAACGTTTTTCCCAAATTCATATGATACTGAAATTAAACGTTGTAAATAATAATAAAAGAGACTTGATTAAGTCGTAGTTAAATGATAAATCAATTATTGTTGTATTCCATCAAAATGCCTAGGTGAAAAACAGTGAAAAATAAATAAGGAAAAAAAACATTCTGCGCAGCTCAGATTTTTGCGAAATAATCGTTCTTATCTAACAAACATATAATTACGGGGTATGAGAGCGTGTGATTTCAACTTCTTTTTTTCACAATTTCGACTTATTAATAGCCTTCTATGCCTGATTTGTTTCCGGTGGGATTCCCTTTTGTAAATTCTGTAGAATTTATCGAACAATTTTTGAAAAATTGTAAAATCTTGTAGCTCGCGTCACATAATCATATTTCATCAGGTTTGTAAAGGAATTATTGAAACATTCGCGCGTCAACCCTATTGCCACCCTCGCTGGCACCCCTACACTCTACACTTGATCGAGGCGACGGAAAACGCAGCAGACGGCAGCGGCGGCAGTCCCAGAAGAAACCCGCGTTTCGGACTGGAAGGGACGCCATATTGATACTCTCACTACCCTCTCTTGGGACTGCTCGCGCCTCGGCAAAGTGGCTGGCGTTCGCGTTGCGCCGTCCCGTCTGATCGGGTAACGAGCAGGAAGCGAGGGGAAGCGGTCAGACAACAGCGAGCGGGCTAGACGTCGGAGAGGGGGTACAGACGGGAGAGGATAAGGAGAAGAAAGAGAGTAAAATGCGTTCGCGTTGTTTTGGCTGCTGACTGACTGTGAGCGAGCGAAGCGAGGGAGGAAATGCAGCGGTCGGTGTGACGCGCCGACAACGCACCCTTAAGGCACGCTACGCAAAAAGACGCTGCGTTTCGACGCACACGGGGCCGACGCATTAGGAGACGGATAGACGCACGCCGGACACGACCTAGAGCGAGTAAGTTGCTTAGCGAGATAAATTGGCGCGCGGCGACCGCGCGGCGGAGCACGCTGCCGACTCGCGGCGGGCGAATTCGGCGTCGAATCGGCCCGGCCATGAATGAAAGTGTCTCCGGATGCGGGCCCGGCGGGCGGCGCCGTCGTCAGGACCGCCGCCCGGGGCCGCCGCCGACGGTGCTCCGCCGCTTTTCGGCCGACGCATCTCACCGTTCGCCATTGGCAGGACGGGCGGGCGTGCTTATTGATTTTGCCGAATGCACTTGGAATGAACATGGCGTGCGATGCACCGAGCGCCGCGTGCACCTGTCGTCGGCGGCGCCGTCACCTCGTCGGCCGCCGACCCCGCGGCGCCGACTCGCCCGGGCGGGGGCTGCACAGCCGGATGCACCTGCGCCCCCGCGCGTGCACCCGGTCGCCGTGCACCACCCACCAACCTCCCACACACACCCTTGTCGCGAGGCGTCGACCTAGGTCAGTGATCCGAGAAAGGGCGCTGTTTCTCAATTCTCGCCTCGCCTCACGCTGACCCGTTCAATCCGACAAGAATTTCAATTCCTCCCTTAAATGCAGTCAAAGTTCGAAGCACGGCCGTTCGTTTGTTAAAACCCCTTGTCCGAGTCTATTTTCAGTCGAAATTTAATTCTCGGCGTCAGTTTTCAGTGATGGATCATGAGCGCGTGCGGTTGCACTGTTTATTTTCCTTGGGGAAAGACTGAGTCAGTCGTGGGAGCGACATTTTGAGAAATTTTATGAAGGCGGAGGGGTGCTTGCACACGGGGGGCCCGTGAGGGTGGTCAGCTGCTGCATGCAGGGTGGATCATCGTGATTCCCACCAATGCTGGTGCGTGCGTCAGCCGACTGCACCCGCTGCTGCCCCGTGACACGCGGTCGCGCAGCTTAGGGTTGCCACACACCCTTTCTTCACCTTTGCGGCAATACCCTCTACGTTTGGAAATTTTTCTACTAGGGAACTCTAGGGGTTGCAAGATTGTTGCACCTGTTATTGTCGTTCACGATCATTGCGATGCATGCGTGACAGGTATGTGGCGCATTTTATACGCGAATCGTCCAAATTCCATATTATAAAATTCCATAGCACAGGGTTCGTTAATATTTTAATACTTTTCTCTGACAAGCGCACGGTGATCAGAGTCATATTTAAACAAAAGTCACGTTCATGTGGTTAGTTAAATTACGAGTCTGGTTAAAAACCATTGAAGATTTTGGTCTGGAATCCTCTGCTGAATCACTACTCCAAACTATTGTGAATCTAAATTATGCATTAAATCTCTAAATTATGAGTTTCACGCGCACATTCAAACGTTTAAAACTTTTTAACTCTTCAGTGTCATTTAAAGCGGTATTGTATAATAGCTTTAATTTGAACAGAAGCATCTTCCATCTTCCGTCGGCACTATTAGTTTTGGCAATCATAAAACAATTTGTCATAAAAAATACAAATTCAACTATCATTAATTTAGTATACTATTGAATTCAAACATCGCTCTAAATTTTAACCACAGTTATATAATAATAATAATTACTCTCGTAGACATATTGATCTTTTAACATATATCTGCCAGTTTCTTCAAGCAGCATTGTTCGTTTGGCTTTTAGCAAAATGAGTGAAGTAATGTCAGCGTCGATGGGGCTGGAGTCTCAGCTAGGTTCTCCGACCTCAGAGGACCTCTTGCCGCAAAGCGACTGCAGCAACAATGGCACTTGCAGTGACACAGCATCGCAAAAGTCTGACGACAAGAGCAGCGTCAGCGGCGACCACCTTGAGGATACGTCGTCGTTGCCGACGCCAATGGAGCTGAAGCACGACTCGGATGCTGAGGATGCCTCCACCGGCATGTACTACGTCCAGGTTAAGGGCCTGCCCAGGTTCTACAGACTCGGCGTAAGACTAACCGCATTAATATTTCGTTAAAATTTATTTGAACATTTGCAGAGCTCTCAGTAAACTATTTTATATTTTATCGTATGTATGAGATTGAAATTAAAAATGTTTTTTTGCATAGATGCATAACTTTTAATTAATATGCATAGATTTAATCTAGATATTAAAACATTTAAATATGAATAAACAATAATAATTATAAATTAAAGATATACTATGTATCTATCTTTTGATTTTCACAATCAGGAGCTGAAGAAGCTGCTGACAGAAGACCTGGGTCTGACCAACTGCTCAGTCAGGTCGCCGCGTCGAGCCAGCCCCTGGATAAACCTGTGTTTCCAGACGCAGGAAGAGCAGCAACGCGCGCTCGACACGCTCAATGGCTTCGACTGGAAAAAGAGACATCTCTCGGCAGAGGTATGGCTTCTCTTCCTCCTCCTGCTGCCTCTCGCCTCAAATAATATCGCAAATTTATCAAAGGGGACGCGGAAGCCATTCTAAATTCGCATCCGTGCTGCATAACCAACTTGCAGTCATGAATTTTTTTATTTAAAAGTGCGGCTTACAAAAAAGGATTGTTTTTCTCTACTTGGCTTATAAACATTTTTTAAGAATGGTACAAATAGGAAAGGATTCTAGAAAACACCTGCAAATATTTTTACTCTGATTTAAACAGTCAAAACAAAATTGACATAAAAAAGGTGTCCATAACACAAATTTTTTTCTCAGACACATTTTAAACGCATAATATAGTTATAGTAAACCTTACACAAGCGCAAGCCTACTACTGCGAAAATTCAAGATATATGGGGCCCAGTACTATAATTTTTATTTTCCCACTTTTTTAAATAGCACTTAAGGTGGATGATTACCTAAATTTTGGATTTACAAGTGTAGTGCGTTAGTCATTGTATAACCCTTGTTTTAGGTGATTAAAAGCGACCCGCTAAAGCGGAAGACTGACTCGGACATTGACGAGGACGGTGAGATGAAGAAACTTAAGGTGGACGTACCAGTAGAAGAGCGGATCAAGATGGCGACCATCCCTTTCTGGAACACCACATACGAAGAGCAGCTTAGTAAGAAGCGCTCTGACATGGAGGCGTCTCTTGAAAAGCTGTGCACCAACCTGGGTCGCAGCTATCCGGAACTGAGCGGCTGGACTGAGCAGCAGGCCAAGGCGCACGCCAACATGGTGTGCGAACTGGCCGCCATCCGGCCCTCACCAGTCACTGATGGCTACCGCAACAAGTGCGAGTTCCGCATTGGTGCGTCTTTCTTGCTTAAACACACTCATCTCCCTCGGCTTTACTCGCGTGAAAATTTGTTTGTCCGAAAATCTTTCAAATTTGATTCTCTCTGAACTTTTAGAAATTTGCGTGAAACTGTTCGGACAGGCTCTTTCACGAGTAACACGGAGGCTTTTTCTTGCGGGCATTGAACATAAAATATGCCTTGTCTTTTAGGGTTACACCCTGAAACTAAAGAGCGCACGGTAGGCTTTCGTCTGGCCAGTTTTAAAGAAGGCTCGATGGGAGTCGGTCCTGTTTACTGTCTGAGGCACCTTCCTGACCGCATGAAAGAGACGGTTAAGGTGAGAGCAACATCTTCCACGCTCCCCCTCCCTCATTGCCACTTTCGCTTCCTAATCATTCATTTCCTAGCTCAGCTGCTGCTTCTGATTCCACTTCGCTGTGTCAAAAAATTTCCACAGCGACCTGAAAATCAAAATTTGCATTAAATCTAAACACTTCTGCAGAGGCTTACAAATTATTGCACTGCTTTTGAATCAATCGTGCCCTATTTTCGCAGAATTAGCATGAATTTTGTTGAATCATGAAATGAAATATTTCACATGAAATGGAGCACATTTGGGATTGGAGTGTTTATATTTTAATTTCATCTTAAAATGTGTAAATATTGACATCTGAACATTACATAAATCTATTTTTATGCACATTCTGAGACGATTTTATGTGATATTAAAAGTTGATAGAAAATTTACTTTCTTAAAGACCTGTTCAAATAAAACATATGGGCAAAAAGGTGAAAAATCTAATTGTAATTAAAATTCAAAATCGCCTCACCAGGCAGAAGTACTAGAGATAAGCTTTCATTTGTTCTTAGTATTTTCCATACTTTGTATTAATTTGGTAAATATTCTTTGGTACTAGTTAAACTTGACATTCTTTCCTGTATTTTTTTTATCAAGAATTATGATAATAAGTCCTTTCTTCTATTTGTGATTTAAGTTGATAGTAAATGTTAAAAGAAATCTAGAATATCAGAACTGAGATTCTTAATTTTCTTGTGCGCTGCATTTGAATCATTAATTGATTCTTAAAACTATTGGCCAAGACTAACTGGTGATAAAAATTTAACTTTTATTGCAGCTTCTCAAAATCGTCAATATGATTTATCTAATTATCAGTCAAGCGCACTGAGTTAGCAATAGCCAAATAATATATACTGCAATGATTTGTCATTCAGTTATTTTATACTTTTTCAATTAAATTTAATTTTTGTAATGTTCTGGAAAGAATGACTTCTAATGTATCAAAGGAGAGATATTAACGAGCGGGTGGACTTACAGGCGTTTGAACAGTACGTGCGTACATCGCCTCTTAGTCCGTTTGTGCCAGAGACGCACGAGGGCCACTGGCGGCAGGTGACGGTGCGTGTGTCATCGCGCGGCGACGTGCTTCTGCTGGCCGTCATCCACCCGCAGAATCTCACTGACGACCAGCTCGAGGAGGTTAAGACCGACCTGCGCGAGTTTTTCGAGACAGGCGCTGGCCGAGAGTGCAACCTTACCGCCCTTTTCTTCCAAACCTTCGTAGAGAAGTAAGTGGCTCTTGTTAAGTAAATTGAAATTAAAGTTGTTGCTTGATGGGAAAGGTAATGATTGGAATCTAAACGATAATATGATTTTTGTCTAGCAATTGCCAGTGTGTAGAATTTTTGTTCACAAAATCACGAAACAGCTTTAAATTTGTAGTCTAAGAAAATGTTTTTTTTTCAGGCAGGAAGGCGTGAGCGCACCGCCTGTGCAGCACCTAATGGGCCAGCAATACCTCAAGGAGAAGCTGATGGGTTTGGAGTTCCGCATTTCAGCAGACGCCTACTTCCAAGTCAACACGGCTGGCGCGCATGAGCTGTATGCTGCTGTGGCTGAGCTTGCACAGTGCGACCCTGACAAGACCACGCTCCTTGACATCTGCTGCTCAGCCGGTGGCATCGGACTCTCCATGGCTAAGGTGAGGGGAAATTTAATCAAATACTCTTTTGCGGCAAATCTGTTTTTTATGTAGCTGACCATAGGCGCATTTATATCTTTATTATAATAAGGAGTAGATTTTTTAAAAGTAACAATACAAGCTGAGAACCAATGTTAAAAGATAAGAAACAGTTATGAATCTATTCTTTCAGCAATGCAAGCAGGTGATAGGCATCGAGTGCGTACCCCAGGGCATTGATGACGCCAAATACAATGCAGCGGCCAACGGGATCGAAAACTGTGAATTTTACTGTGGCAGGGCTGAGGACCTGCTGCCCACCCTGGCTGACAAGATCACAGGCTCGGAGGTGGTGGCCATTGTTGATCCGCCCAGAGGAGGTCTTCGTAAGTGTCACTGTACTTACTAAATTTTCGTTATGATTTGAATGCTCAAACAGGCGTAATTTTTCAAAATTTTTTCGCAAGCCTAGCTCAAAGTGTTAAATTTAATTCCAGATTTTTTGACACTTTTTAATACAATGAAAACAATTGCAATTTTGATATACGTTATTAAATTTCTATAAACCTTTACATTTGCATTTTTTAGACAAGAAAATTGTGAACGAGCTGCGTAAAATGGAGAACGTTAAGCGACTGGTTTACGTGTCGACCAACCCAAAGATCGTGATCAAAAACTTCACTGACTTGTGCCGGCCAGGCAGCAAGGACAGCAGCGGCTCGGTGCTGCTGCCGACCAAGGCGGTGCCTGTCGACATCTTCCCACACACAACGCATTGCCAGCTGGTGCTGTGCTTCGAGCGCACCCAGCTGACCGAGCTGCCGTCGCGCAAGAAGCTGCCACCGCTAATCAAGAACCTGGAGGCAGTCCGAGGTGGGCGCGGGCCGCGCGCTCCTCCACCTTTCCCTGGGGCGGCGGTAGGAAAAATGCGAGGTCACGCGTTCCGGCCCGGGGGTGGTGGCCCACACCAACACCACCCCATCCTGCTGGCATACGGTGGGCTGAAAATGGGGCCTCCTCTGCTGGAGGATCCCTTGCGTATGGCCCAAGTTGGACCCCATGACCTTTATCCGCTCGTCGCGCCTTATCCTTTGCCAACTGAGCTCATGTTCAGCCCCAGGGCCCGTGGCGGCTTCCCCCAGCCCGACCGGTGCCTGTTACCCCCTGGCTTGCCCCCGGGGCTAAAGCGGCCTCACCCAGCTTCCTTGCTGCAGCTGCCCATGCAGCCAAATCCGCTCGAGCAACTGCTACTCCGCCAGCAGCTCCTCCTGCCCCCACACCCGCGTGGCATCGCCCGCCGCGGGGCCGCCCCTCGCCCCCTTTTCAAGAAGTAATCGGACCATGCCCCCGCGTCCCACGGGGCACTCACACACAAACACACACTTTTACACACACGCCGTCAGACTGCAACTCTTCGCACTGCTGTGTTCAGTATTTTTTAGTTCAGCAAGGGCTCCGCTCGCGCGCAATTACATCACTTTTTCAATCTCAAAGTCGATATTTTGCTTAGTGGCCGGCTACCGAATTGGACATATTTACTTTTCAAACTAGTTCAATTTCCTTTTATTGGTGATAATTTATAAACCTCGACAAAGTGACTAGATTTAGTCACACCTGGTAGATTTAGGTAGTGGTACATAGTTGTAGTTTACGCGGTTTACCTGGTATTTTCAATTGCTGAAACCAGTGCTCACCATACGAGTCGAAATAATTAAAAGCCTTATTTTAGCGGTCACTACAAATGATGAGTTTAATTCTTAAATTACAAAGAGAGAGAACATCTCACATGTATTTTTAAAACTTTGACGTTTATCTTTTTTGGTCTTGAAAGTGTTATTGGAATTTGTATTTTTGCATGGTCAAATGATAGACTAAAGTTGGAGGCTTTCTTCACTTTTTCATGTTCAAGCAGACATGCGTCCATTTCGGATTTGGCTTGGAGCATTAAATTGGCTTTTATTTCCTCGCTAAAATCGATTCGTTTAATCGGAATTGACTGATTTGCTCGAACTGGAATGATCTCTAGAATGTTGCTTTTCCCCAACCCGACGCAATTCATATCAACAACGATGTCTCTTAGATTTTTACTTTTAATTTGGCAGCTGAAACCGAGTTTGACGGCAGACAAACGCGCGAGTGGAGCCCACGATGCGCACAATCTGCGCATCCCTTGGACACTATTTCATAATTGTTTTGTTCCCTATAAAATGATGAGATAATAAATTGCAATGTATCGTTCAGGGTCATGTAAAGAAATGAAGGCAGAGGCTGCGTTTTTGAGTACATTTTCCCCAGGAGCAAAAAGAGAAAACAAATTATGAATCAAGGCAAACGCATATATGTGCATGGATTAACCTGTGATACTCAAGCAATTCGTTTTTTGTGCGCCAGCCGCTGCTCAAACTCCAATATCAACCGAACGATCGCTTTAGTTTAGCGTCCTTCGCTCTCTTTCAATTCAGCGACGAGACGCGTGCATTCGACTTTGAACACTGTCTTTTTGTATTTTTAGACTCGCACTCGATCGGACTGAAGTAATAATTATTGCAGCTGCCGAGCAAGGAACCAGCACACTTAACTGTCTCACCTGTATAGATACTTTTCATGTGGATTGCCGCTGCCTCAGGCGGAAAGAAAAGGGTTGAGTAGATCTCTCTGTCCCTGTGCAGCGAGCAAGACTAATTTTTCAAATTAAAAATCACCATCAGAGTGTCCTTTGAGAATCATTTTGTGAAAAATTGTGAAAAACGAGACTAACTACTAAACTAGGAGTCCTTGAGATTCGACCCCGAGCGAGCGTGCCAGCCCGGCCGTCAACTGAACTCAATATTACTCGACATAAAACTCTAAACAGTAAATTTTCTGTCGTCAACCTTCGCTATTTGTGACCAAATCCGAGTTCAGGGTAAAAAATAGAGCTTGCGGCGAAGGCGGCGTCGGCACGTACGATCAGGGTCGTCGGAAGACGGTCCAGAAGATTGAATCAATGAATTTTCATTTAATAATCGCATTGGATAGACTCTAGCGTGTAGCACAGCCTTTGATAAATATTTATATCAAGATAATCGTGCGGCAAACGATGATTAATAGTAATTTTACACTCGTACACAAGAGAGAAAGCTTATCAATCCGATATACTATAAATAACTGACGAAAGAGCAGTAGGTGAATGTCGTCGTCGCGCGAGAAATTTAATATCAATGGTGTCTTCGTCACTATACAATAACTGCGCTGCTATTGATAAACATTATGAATAAAAAAGTAAACCATAGAGAACCGTAAACAATATACACTTGTGTAATCCGTACATTGTGTATATACGTGTGTTTTTTCAGTCACGTCGTGTTTGTCCAATTTTGGAGAGTGCATACAATACTTTTCTAATGATTTTTGTACTTTTGTATGTTAGGCTACACACTAGCGAAGCCCTTGATTATGCGTTTTTGTACTTTTGTCGAACGGACACACTTTTGGATTCCACTCTACATTGCGGTTAGTCGTCGTTGTCGTTGTCTCGAGATACCAATGAGTGTTCATGCAATTCGATGTCACATAGCTGAGAAAATTCTGATCGTTCCATGAGGCCATTCGTTTTTGAACTGACACGTTCCTGTGCGAATCAAGACCTAATTCGGTGCCATCGTCATTTTACTGCCATTTTCCTCAGTTTTTGCCCTCTCCTGCGGACTGCCTGGAGTTCAGACCGATTTGTGAGGCCGGAAATCGGATTAAAGTATTGAAACGTGCTTTTTGGTGCCGTTTAAATCCTTGCTGATGCTGAAAGCGGGGGCTGCAAAACGGCTCAAAAACTAGTTGCCGACTTTAAAACCAATTCTGGCTCTTCCGAGGAGCAAAATCACAAACTCAAACAGTAGAAGATATTGGCGTCTGCATTTTTTGCTTGTAAATTCGATTAATCATAGTAGATAAGTGCAATTTAGCCCTGGGTGTGTCGATTGATTCATCTCTCTCTCTCCCCGCGCCGCGCATCTTGTGATCCCGCAAACGAGTCTTTGGGTGCCAAGTTATCCGTTGCCATTTGTTGATTTTCCTATATACCAATCGATTAGTTAAGTGAGTGTAATAAGGTACCATCTAGTTATAGACTCCTTTTCGCTCTATCTCTGTCTTTTCTCGCAATTGGAGAGCAAACAAACACACGCTGTTCGTGTAGTCCGTAGGTAGGTGTCGTCCGTCGTACCTCTCGCGCTTAGATTTAACTTTAACTTGTCCACAAGTACACAAACCAATTCGTGAGGCTTCTTTTCCCGGTTCGTTCTTTTGCCTTCAACCCTGGGTCGTATTTCCAAAAAATTATTACGGTTTCTACACTTCTAATTTTAATTTTAATTCTCACATTCATTTTTCAAAAATTAAGCTGAATATTAATATCTGCATTTTATTCAATCTTGATAAGTCCATGAATATTTTGAATTAATCAGACCATTAAGGCTGTTTTAAGTTTGTAGAGCGTTTCAGACCGATATTTTGATTTGGGAAAAGCATTTTGGTTGAAAGTGTTTTAAGGAATAAACCGTTGGAAATATCGTCCTCACTTGCAACACACGTACGTACATGCATGCATGGAAAGCCAGCCTGTTTTTAGTCCTTTACCTCCGCGATCGATTGCAGTTAACGTAACTTTAAGACCCAAGAGACTATTTGAATCAGTATATCGAAAATTCAATGTGTGCCGACTTTCTGCTAAACTAAAATTTGTTTGTATTTTTGCGATTGCGTCGCTCGCAACGTTTACTGAACATTGTTGAAGACTGTATTGTGCTTTTTTTTACAAGATTAGGATTAATTTTCTATATCAAAATATTTTACAACTAAACTCTTGAGACACAAAAGAATCATAATGGATAGTAATAATATATAATAGCACACCGTCGTTTGTTTGTTTGTACTGAATTTCAAATACAAATGAGATAATTTTCTTATTGAACGCAAAAATTTTTGAGCTTTTACGGTATGCTTTAAGATAATAAAATCAATTTTGTAAGGTTGCAAACTCGCCTGTGTTTGATTTCATGTAAAGAAACACACCATATTCTAGGAATCTACATTGCTTTACATTTTATTACAGCACAAATGAGTACATTATTAGATCAGAAGTATGTGTAAATACATGATGATTCGAAACTGCGGAATTGGTGGCAAATAAATGATAATCTTTGGTGTCAAAAAGAAACAAAAAAGTTACATCCTACGAGTTGTACTCGAAACATCCTCAAAGCAAATAATGGCGTTTGTTGTTTAGATTTATCCGTTCCACTCTTGCTTGCCACTTGTTGCATTCCGGTTAAAAAACAATTGGAAACATACATTATAGGACGACAGGTAAAAAGCTCAGAGTTCGGACGAACTCAACACAGCGTACACATTCACCTCTCACAACAAGTTGATCGATCAATATTTTGCATCGATTACAGCAAGACTAGTAAGCACAATTAATGTTTTGGCATCTTGCGGCGCGTTTTATTAATAACTATCGTAATCGCGCGCGCTTTTAATTATTTGTAATATAATTATATCTAGTTTTATATCTAGGGCCCGAGGAGAGGCAGGAGCCGCGGCAAAATACTTTTTCAAACTGACACTTACCCTCGTCACATTCGTGCGAGCCCCAATTCTGCAGGGACAAATTGATTGTAAAGTTAAAACATGATTTTTAAGTCGTCTCCTTTACGAAAAGTATAAGAACATCAACTGATCTAAGAATGAAATAAAAATCCCAGGTGTAAGAAGAGAATAAGTGATTTTGTTTCTTCTTGGCAGTTAAGTTTGAATTAATGAAACTGACGAAGAAACACCTTAGTTGGAACCCTAAAATTCACGATAAAACCAGCATTGAAATATCTTTTGACACCCATAATATAGAATAGACGCAGGAAAAATGAACGAAAAGATCTTAAAAGCATCAAATCTTTTTAAAAGAGCGCACGAATGCCGCGGGGTCAGCGACCTAATGATATCGGTTACCAGCATCACAGTGAAGCTCCTTAACAGTAGGTGAGTATTAAAATGGTAATATATTGTATATAAATATGTGCGTGAGAACCAAGTTGAGTCCTTCGCAGGTTCGGCAGACTCTACAGTAAGGAAAAAACAATATTTCCTACTTAACGCAGAGTTGGAGGGGAAATTTACAGTATGAGAACGTGTCAACTATAGTTAAAAAAGCACTAAACGCCTACAAGGAAAGGAGAGGGAAGGGTTGGTTACGGCAGGGGTTGGGGTTACTCGATGAACTTGACAAAGACGACAGGGAAGAGGCCCTTGCGCGTAGGTTCACCCTCAATGAAGCCCTCCATCCACGACTCCTCTTCAGTTTCTTCCTTCGTGATGACGATGACCTCGCCCTCCTCGAAAGACAGCTCGTCCGGCTGGTCCTGATCACAGCTGTAGAGTGCACGGCAGCGACGCACGCCCGGACCGTCGCCGCGCTGCTGTAACGGGCAGAAGAAATACGGCTGTGGACACCACCGACTTGCGATCAACATTAATTTGTTACAACAACGAAAAACAACAACATTGCAAAAGTTAAAAAGAAATATAAAAAGCGAAGACATATATAAGTTATCCATGCAAAATTTAAAGTTGTGGTTGATTTTGAATAGATTCAATTCTAACTAGGGTTAGGAGGGTTCCAGATGGGATTTGTATTGTGATATTCAGTCTGAATGAATACATTTTCGTCAGACAATTGAGCTTGGTAAATGATTATTGCGCAAGCGTCAGACTTAAGAAAAGGCAAACCAGCTGCAAAGTGGGTTTCTATTAACAACGAATGCGCTATGTTCAAGGATTGGATTATTAGTAAGGGATCAAATTTATTCTTGAAAATGATAATGGGTTCAACATACAAGAACGTTAATGGTGAAATAGCTTGTCAGTAAAAGTTCTTATTCTACAGCAGACCAACTGAACTATTGGTAAAATAAAATTACTGCAGCTATTCTCGGTATTTATGCACCTAGTCTCTTAATTTTTAAACCATTATTCACCATCCATGCCCTCTAAAATAACAATTTTATTATAACGAAATAACGATAAACTAAACACACGGCCGCAAAATAAAATGCAATAGGCTGAATAAAGAAATCAAGGGAAAGCTTGGTCCTAGTTAGCCCGTTTAGCTCTTCTAATAAGACAAAGACGGGACAGGACAGTAGAGCCGCATGCAAACGGAGACTTAGAAAGAGCATGCAACGACGACAGGGACAGTTACCGAAGACGGTCCACCCTGTCCAGCATGGCCCTCGAGGTTCGGCCGATCTTTACGCTGCTGTTAGTCAAGTGGAACAAACCAGAATGGAGTTAGCAGTGTGCAAAAACCGGCTATAATAATTAAAATATTCCAGCTTCTAGCAATCTTTGAAAACTTTGCTACGAGAAGTGATACAGCACTAAAAAAATTGGCCAGAGAGAGGCCGGATTTGCGCACCCTGCGTGTTAGAGAGCGAATTACAAGTGAGGCGGAAAAGAGGAATGCAAAGTAATGGCAGTTACCCTTCGCGGCGGCGGCACCGGGTTGTTTGGCGCCGCAGGGTCGGCGCCGACCCCATCCGAGTCGATGCTCTCGCTCGAGCGGCCGTTGGACAGTCTCTGGTTCGGCGTGGTTGGCGTTGGCGGGGGCGGGTTCTGCGGCCGCTGCAGTCCGCCCCCCTTACCCCCGCCTGTGCTCTTTAGCTGAGGCATCTCACCCATCGGTAACACTAATTTGGCCCCCACTACCAACACAAAAATTAAATTTAATACACGTCAGTGTTAAATTACAATTTTAGACAAATTGATGAAAATTATATGAAAAAGTCAGTTATATTTGGATCTTTAGATCAAATCCTGATCTGAAGCAGAATGAATATGAACATTATTTGCAATTTTTAAGCTGAATTAAACTGTCCGGAGCTTACATAAATAATTTTTACAGCTTATTTTGTGCTTATTAAGTCATAATTTTTTCTTCGATATTAATTTTTACGATTCTAATACAGCATGGTCAGGAACGAGAAAAATTTAAGTTAAGCTGACCTAGATGGATGCCGGACGGCATGGAGCCCCTGTTGGCCTGGAGGGAGGTGTGACTGGTGAGAATGGTGCCTGAGTCGCTTGATGGCGAGCGCTTGTGATTGAAGCCGCCAGTGCTAGCTGAGAGGGGCATAATAGGGTCTGACGGAGTCCGGCTGTGGCTGCTCGGCAGTGTCCCATAGAGATTGTGCGCGACTGGCGGCATTGGCGCCGCCCGCTTCTTCAGAGATCCGTGCATGTTGACTGATGAGACTGCAAACGTAACTCCATCAGTCGCTTCAAAAGAGAAAAAAGTTGGAGAAAAAGGGTAGGTGAGAGACTAAAATACTGCAAAATGCATTTTAACTATCAGTAAGTTAATCCATGTACAACCCAGGTTAACATAGGGATTTCCTTCAAGGGTTATGGATCGCAGTTTAGACATTTTAAATATATCTTTTGGAAGCTTGACGAATCAACAAAACTTTTTTGAACAGTGTAAAGAGAGCAAAGTCAATTTATGGCAACCAAACAAAATAAATAAAATGAAACCTACAGAAGAATAATTCGTCCTGGTAGCGGAAAAATTGCGCAACTTTCAACAAACAAACGCGAATTTCTTTGTTGCAAGAAAAGGGCAACAATCCAGTCGACAATGAAAATTTGGGTATTTGTTGAGTGATGCGCAAATTTACCGCGACCAGGACGAATTACTTTATATAAATATATATTTTTTAATAATGGTTACATTAGAGTAACCAAATAGACAAGTTTAGTGAATTAATAAAATTTTCAATGATTTTGGAGCCTTTATTCAAAGCACTTAGA
The DNA here is from genome assembly GCF_949628265.1 of Cloeon dipterum. NCBI lineage: Eukaryota > Metazoa > Arthropoda > Insecta > Ephemeroptera > Baetidae > Cloeon > Cloeon dipterum. Next base: position 23,472,691 of record NC_088787.1, read on the forward strand.
TTAGGGCACCAAGCTGAAGGGGATAAAGCGGTTGATGGGCAGTGCAGTGGGGTTTAGAGAGGAAGGTGTCTTACTTTCAAGCTTGCTGCTGTTAAGATTGGGCTTTCTACTTTGGGGAGGAGGTGGTGGAGGCATTTGTCTGAGCGTGGAGGTGGCATTGCTCGGGCTGCAACTAGAGTGCAAACTATCCAGGGTGGAGGATCGAGACTGCGTGCTTGACAGGGGGGACTCGGGCTCGTCGGGGTTGCCGCCACCTGCGAAACTCGGCGGCCGAGACCTCTTCTTGTCTGGAGTAATCGCTCCATTCTGCAGACCCACTCGACATTAGACTACAGGCCCAGCTGTGTCTGAAGTTCAAACTCACCCTGTCTTCAATGATAGTCTCATCATCGGAGAAGTCAGTCGACGCCTCGTCATGTTGCAGGTTCCAGTCAAAGTTGACGTTGTCAAATAACACCTTCTGTCGCTGCAGTGCGTGGTTTAGCTGGAATGATGTATGAATGAAAAAATAATCTTCTTTGTGTGCGCAAAAATGATTCAGGCAAAATAATGCCAAAATTTATTGATTTTAATGTAATATTTCGCTCAGATCAGCAGGAATGTACGTGTTTTTTGCAGTAGATCAACTGAATTGAATTAAAAACTAAATTTTGTCTGACAAATATAATTTTTTATCTCTCTCCTGCCATTGCAATATGTAGTAAACGAATAAAGTGTATTTATATTTCCATAGCAATCAAAATTAATTGGAGCGTTAGGAAATGCAAGGCAAGCAGTGCTTTTGATAGTACCAGTTCCTCGCAGCTGGCGTTTCCCCGTTCGTGGGCGATCTCCAGGGGCGTTTTATTTTCCTGGTTACGGAGCTGCGGATCTGCACCGCTCCTCAGCAGCAGCTTCATGCATTCGGGCCGGCCGTTGAGGGCGCAATAATGAAGGGCAGTGTTTCCCTCATAAGTGGTTCGGTTGAGAGACTCAGAGTTTTGCACCACAAAGTCGACAACATGCAGCGTGTTGCCCAGTTCCTTGGCTACGGCCCAGTGCAGTGCACTCTCACCACTCTCCTGATAATGAAAATAAATATAGGTTGCGCCAAAGAAAAATTGATTTTTATATCAAAGTTTGCAACTCTCTGTATTGCAGTTCTTTGCACTCATTTAAATTAAAAAGGAAATAATGCATGATCAAAAACATTGATAATAATTGAAGTGAGATAGGGTACATCAATATTTTGAAACTATAATAATTAATGAACATCTGATGGATAATTTAGAAAGTGTATATATCTATGAATTGTGCGGAATATATTTTCAAGTAAAAATCCAAAATAATCTACTCACGCTCGAGGCCAGAGGGGCAGTAAAGTCAGCGCCTTCAGCAAAAACCTGCAGCAAGTGGTGCAACTGTCTATTATCAAGTGCGTTTTCCAGCTCGCTAAGGATTTCAGATGCGTCTGAGCAAGTGTGAAGCGCAAACTTTCGCTCCACGTACTTTGCGCGGATGAACTCGTTCCGTTCCTCCCTGCAGAAATTCATACAAGATTTATTTAAAAAGTAAATACATTTATTTTATTCATTCAACTATTAAAATAATTTTGATTTTTTCATCCGTTTGAGTTTTTCACCTATATTTTGAGCCATGTTAATTCAAATTCTATTGAAATAAAATCGATTTAAACTGTGGCTCACATGGAACTAGAGGGCGTGGGCTTGCTTCCCCGAAGAGTGGCCTCCATAACGTCATTGAAAGCGGCGTTGGTCATGTGCCTTGCCAGCAGCAGCTGCGACGTGCCCACATTGTCCAGGGTCAACGACTGTATTCGCGATATGTGCACGCCTAGGTCGCGGTGGATGCCTGAGCACTCGATGCAGATGATGATTCCAAAGTTTGTTGACAGCCAAGTGGCATCTGTGACAATGGTATAAAATTATTTTATAGCGATAGCCACGAGCGAGATTTATTATAAAAACAGCAAATATAAACACGCATAAAATTTAATACATTTTTTGTGAAATTTAGAATCTAAAAGAAAATATAATATATTATGTTCTTGGAGACCTTTGAACATTTACCCAATAGATATATAATATGTTTGGTTTAACTAATGAATTTAACTTTTTAAAAGAGCAAATAATGAATATTTGCTTCACAAATAATCCTGCTCAGATTTTCAAGTCCGATGCATATAGAAAATAGTAGATTTTAATGGATAAATCTTTGCATTTCATCAATTTATTTAAGCGACAAACCATTTTGCGAGTTGCAGTCGCAGCACCTGTCGTTGCCAGGCAGCCTCTGTACATAGCGGATGATGGCTTGCTGCAGCTCAAGCAAGCTTGGGTTGATCTTATTGCCAGAGCGGCCGCTGTCATCAAACGCCTTCATCAGAGCACCTTCCTTACTGTTCACTAGCACAGACATCCACGCCCGCTGATCCACCTCATCCTCAGCTTGAAAGTGATACGTTCGATTGTCTGTGAAAGTAAAAATCTTTAGTGAGAAACAGCTCAGAGATAAACTGTTGGGGATACGTCATCCTTCTTATTTAAAAGTACCAATCAGTCATTTCAAGATAAATACGAAAGAGTTTAAAATAAAAAAGTAACAGCTAATTTAAAATTTGCAGGCTTTAAGATGATCTATCTTTTAAACTATTTTTTTTTTTGCAATCACAGATATATTACATACATTTTCAGTTTTGTATGAACTTCTAAGAGTAATTAAAAATAGCTCATTTCATGCTTTTATCCCTGCTTAAACCTACTAGAAATGTTGAATACAAAAATATTACAGAGAAGAAAAACAATTATCACATCATTTATGATTTCTGAATGACAAGTGCATTTTTTGCTGGTGTAAGTTATTTCTTACACGATATGAGATCGAAGCAGCGTTTGTCTTCAGCAACAAGCTTAATCTGACAGGTAAGCAGGTTGATCCTGGTGGGCGCTTTGCTCTCATCACCATGGCAAATGTCGAGAAAGCCGTCCTGTACTTGGCAGCGCCGCTTCTGCCACACCTTACGCACCTTGCCCTCGGACTTCTTCAGCAAGTGGCCCACCCTGGACAGACCGTGCTGCTTGTCGCCCTGCAGCTGGTGCAGGGAGTATCCAGTGCATGAGGCGCCCGTTGTTGACAAATACTTAAAAATAAAACGCTAAATCATGAGCATTTATGATCAAACTATGTCGTTTATGGCTTTACGTCTTTTTCTATGCCAGGCGCGCTCCTCAGCAGATTCCTCAGTTCAATCAGTCTGCGCCGCTCTTCGTCCTGTTTTTGCCGGATCTTTTGCAGCTCCACTGACAGAACCTGAATGTAGCCGCCAAAGTGTTGCAGGGTTTCCAAGCCATCTTGGAAGTATCTTTAAAGGAGGAGATAATTTAAATCAAACCCAAGGAAATATGTCATATATTTTAAAATAGAATTAAGAAACATAATGTTTATAATGATTTTTTTAAGTTTTCATTTCTTTTAAGTGACTTTAATGTTAAAATGAAAGTTCATACTTAGTTTGTGCGTGGTAATATTCAACTAGGTGCTGAAGAAGCTCGATTCCCTTCTTGGTTTTGATTTCGTTCACTTTGATTAAGTACTGCAAGCAAACACAAGTGAGCAAAACGTCAATTAGCACGCTAATCTTCTTTCTCACTTCACACATCTGTAGTTGAAAGAGTTTGCGCTCCTTTTCCAGCTCCTCCGCCACTTCAGCTGGTGTGACCTCCGTACGGAAGAGTCCGGCCTCCTTGGCCTGCTGCTTCTTTTCCTTCTCGATTTTGTTGTACTTGGTCTCGTAATCCTTGCAAGCTCTATCAAAGGGCCGCTTCAAGTCGCCTTTGACGCCTTTCAGCTCGCCCTTCAGCACCGTATCCAGTGGGAACATCACAATGTTGTTCAGATTTTTCATCTGCAAAAATAACCCAACTGATTTTCATTCACTAAATTTGAACATTTTTTTTATATAAAAAACATGTTCGTGCGTGAAAAAATACTATTTAAAAAATAAGATTTTAGATCCTGCGCAATTTCCGCTTTAATTTCAAAATTTAACATTTCTCAAGTTAACTGCAATTTGGAAATAAGTTCAAAAGAATAACAGTACTAAATTATTATTTAATAATTTATTATTATTTAATAATTTACTAAATTATTATTTAATAATTTAATTAATTATTATTTAATAATTTAGAGGGAAATGACGTGGTGTGAAAGCGCTAAACAGACACTTTTCCTCAACGTATATTAATACAAAGAGTAATTTTTGTCTTTTTTTCTTACCAGCGTTTTCATTAGAATAGACAACTCCTTGGTAACAACTGAGAATTTTATAAATGCGGCGCTTATATCAGGCTCAGTCAGTGACGTGTTGCCCATTTTGTCCAGCGCCCTCGACAGGTACATCTCGTTGTCCACGTGAGCTGAAATCGTATTACCAACGGTGATAAGATTCTGTCCCGTTCGGCAAGCGCAAAAAAATTGTAAAAGGGACGCATTGTGAACGAAAGAAAGGAAACAAAGTGAATTCCGAGCTCCCCTCACAATCAGACGTTGAGCTATTTCGTTGCGCGAGCAGATGTGCTTGGTTTCCGCACAAAGGGCCTGCGACGTAATTCAGCTGCCGAAAAGTGAAGACCGTGCAGGCATCCAAAAAACACGTGTTATCTTGAAAAGCACAAATTTACAATCATTACAAGCGGATTTTTTATTTTGTTTAATTAATCAAACATTCTTAGTTGATAAAGATGAATGAAAGTCAGTTAACTCAGTGATAAGTGAAGTTTCTGTGTTTATCACGACAGCAATTGATCACTCAATACTCAAAAACAAAATCCAAAGCATGGATCTGACCCTAAAAATATTAGTTCACAGCTTTTAATTTCTGAATCTGAAGTGATTTACAACTTCGAAAACCTTTATCGTAGTAACAGTTCTATTTTAATCAATTTTAATTAAGATTGAAAAGTCTTCAACGAAATTTTGACCGGAAATTAAACTGATTGTTTTTATCGAATGACAAAGTTCACAATTCTAAATATAATTGAAATGAGCTACATTACTTCCTGTAAAATCAAATAATAAACATTAACATAAAATTGCCTGTAATCTAAATGTGAAATCAATGTCGTGCCTTCCAGACGATATTATCAATAATTATTTTTACGCATTTTATTGCCACACGCCTTTTGTTCCAAGAAAAGGAAACTCTCCCAAAGAGTGTGTGTGCATTTCCCAATTAGACGAAACAAACGCAACCTGTTGGAAGCGTTTTGAGCGAGACAAAGTCGGCGGAAAGGAGGCCGGCTGTGCAGCATATATCGATCCCTGCGCCTCGACGCCGACCCAACGACCGCCGTTGCCAGCGCCCCATGCAAAACCTCTGCTCCAAATTGTACCGTCAAAGTGCACCCAGCGTCCTGAACTTCCGAAAAGTAGAGCACGCTTGAGTGATCTTAATTCATTGTTCAAAGAGAAAAATTCGAGCAGACGTACTGTTGGCAAAGGTTTCAACCACAAATGCGCCTGCTATTGAGTGTTTGAAACAAATTTTCGTAATTATGGCAATTATTATTATCATTGAAAGAGAAAGCCTTTCCTTGTATTCACCTAAGGCCATGTGATTTGGATTTGATTTAATTCTAACGACATTCAAATAAAACTTGAATTAAAACAGAAACAGCTGATGATTGTGCAACATTTTTTTTTAATTCCTGAGCCATCTTTCTTATGATCTGCAGATATATTGATGAAAAAAGTGCTTATTTCTTTAACGAGGTCACCTGACATGATTTACTCAGGAAAAATTATTTCACTTTGCTTAAGATAAGATAGCCTTGCATTGACTGGTATCTATTTCGCAGCCAATTTTCTATTCGCCGTTACTGCAAAGAATCTCAGCTAGCATTGTTGCAGCGTTTTCTACGAAATTCGTGGATTGAGCAAGGTTGTCGGTTGGCGCAGAAAACGAATATCCGCGAGCCGATTCTCCCACAGGAGCTTTCTTTCGTTCACACGGCGTCAGAATGAGAATTAAAACATACAATTGCCGCTGTTGTAGATCGCCTTTACCGCCTTCTTCGTCTTGGTCAGCCCATCCCTATCAAAGTCCAGAGTCTGAAACCACAGGAAAACGACATTCGATCAGGAAACGAAAGAAAGGATATTCGATGAAACTTGTAACGATAAAAGGCAGACCGAGGGATTGATAACGTTTGAGTCAAAATAGCTTGACGTAATTTATTTTAAGATAAAATCGAGGAAAAGCTTTAGAGCATAATTCGATGATTGTTGTCTCTTGGGACAGAATAAAACAGCTTTTGTGCTCATTTCAAATAAAACTGCTGCGAGCATCACATTATCTAAAGCGGCGCTTAGTCGCGTGCATTTTGTGGTCAACGAAATTGCCGACAAGAGTGAGCAGTGTTTGGATTCGAAATGAGAAATAACGGCACCGCCAGCCAGCGAGCGTGATTCACTCATCTCCCGCAGCATCCCGGCATAAAAATGGGCGACCAGAAACGCATCGCTCGCTCAGACACACGCGATCTGCTGGGTCATTTTTTCTGATAACGTTCTACTTTACCTGTTTTACGCAAATTTCCTACATTATGAAGACATTAAATATATTGATTTTCGAAGCAGAAATTGAACAGGACAAGTAAAACCAAATTTGCATCAAAAATGGAAACTGGAATAAATGCATTAAAATATTTTAAGAAAACACCAACACGAGACGCGCTAGCCTTGACAGGTTCAAATATTTTAATTAAATTAGTAATTCACAAAGTATTTGTTAAGTGTGTTGGTTTAATCTACTTCAAATGAGAAAAATGGGTCACGGTCTTAGGTCAAATCAGAGTATTCGCGGTCTGTGCCCTCAATACGTAGTGGCGCAGAATTTAATATTTGCATCCCACTTGCACCCCTTTTGTCGCAAAATCGGATGAGGTCAGTGCGCAGAGGCATTAATGCCGAGCGACCTTTGCAAAGTTCAGATATTAGAGGTGAAGACCTGCGAACGTCAACCGCGGACACGAAGAATCGATAGTGCACTGAGGTTTCCGCGTCAAGGCCGAAATAGAGGAAGCTCTCTCGCTCGTTTCAAGAATGCACTCTCGAGATGAACCACAAAAATTTGGACACGGCTCCACTTGTTGCTCCGTAATTGAGGGGTTTTATCGAGAAGGAATATAATTTTGTTAATTTTAATCAGGATCAAATTATACACGGGAATAAACATTTTCAAAAAGAAAATAAGTTTGGAAGAAACTTGCTTATCCTCTGATATGTGAAATTAAGGCTAAATTGCACTACTACTTCATGCTCTTACATCTCACTTTGTTAAAAACGCAGCTAAATATTGAAATTCGTGAGAAACAGAAAAAAATCAGACTTTTCACTCTCCAAAATAAACAATTCTCAGGAGACCGGAATAGAGCGAGCTCAGAAATGCATAATATTGTATCTGCATGTCCTAATATCCGGTGTGAAGTGTGAAATACTATCTGCTGCCAGCGGAAGCTGGGTTTTTCGAATTCGATCCGCTGAGCATGTTTGGTGCGTCGGCCTACAAAGAAAAGAAGAAGCAAGTCTCTTCTTCTTCCTCGGGAGCTGAGGTCAAGGAGCAGCTAGCTCTCTCCGAACAAAGCGCTCGTCGCCGCTGCTCTCGTGGCGAGCTGACTAATCGCTTCTCCGCTCCGCAGGACTCGCACCGATAGCACACGTTCCGAGTGCATTGGATTTTCTCGGCTTCGAGAGGGCGACCCCCTTTTGTGTCGACACGGGGTTGCCTGACCCAGTAGGCTGGAATAATTTAAGCTCAAGGCTTTTCACGCAGTTTTTCTCACCTCCTCCAACGCATTAATCGTCTGCCGACACTGCGGCATCCGCGAGACGAACGTCGACGTCGTCGGCGAGTTGTAGTCGTCGCGCGTTTCGTCGACGAACTCGTTGATGTCGATCAGCGCGGGCATTTTGGCGGCCGAGGAAGCGAGCTGTCCACTGATTAGGTCTTCCTCCACATGTCACGGCGCCGCGACACCCGGGCTGCTGCGTCGTCCACCAAACTCGTCGAAACGCGCGATGTAAACACGCACAATTTTACTGTGAGACGACTGCACTGTCACTTTTCGCAACTGTCAATTGGTGGGAAACGACGGCAGCCAGCAGCCAGCCGACGAGAGGGCGGTACCGCTGCGCAGTCGCTACAGCAAAATTACCGGTTACAACCGATTAATTCTGGGATGTGACAAGCTTTACAAAAGCTAACTGCTTTGAAAGCTTAAAAATTTTGAATGCATAACCGGTTTTCATTTTATTAGAAACCGGTTTGGTCCCAGCCAGCCTAAACAAAGAGTTGTTTAATCGTTATTATCAACATCTCTCTCAACCCGAAAGGTGGCAGCAAGTTACACCGTTAGTTTTCCCATTGAATCTCGCATCTCGCGTCCTGACGCTAGAGGTCAATCGTGTACGGTTTTCTTACAAGCTGCCCTAAACTCGCGGTTTCAATTTAAAACTAACTTTCTCAACTTCTGTTAACTGTGCTGGCCAGAGTGTCAGTGATCTTCTTATTATTGTTAGTCCATCAGTAATCAGTAACTACTGTGACAACTGTGTTGGACATTATTTATGTGTGTTTTATAGCACGGTGCATGACATTTGTACAGTGTCATGAGGTTGCGTTATAGGTGTTATAATAATATAGTATGTGTTAAAGGTGACCACACAGTTTCTATATTAGGTCTTTCTAAGAGCCACTTGATTCTTTAGTACCTATAACTCCAGAACAATATTTAAAAAAATACTATTACATACTGAAATATCCAAAATAATTATATAAAACATTTGAGCAGAATATGAAACAAAAAGCCAAAGAGCATAAAATACATCACAATAAGTCTCATTTAACTTAAAATATGAAATAGATTTTTCAACACAAAATATTGCACTTAATTGTGTTTCATAATAATTATTGCTATTGCTTCATCACAAACATTTTTTTTAGTGGAAACTCTGGAAACTGAATAACAGAACTTCATCCTCGTTGAATTCAGAGTTATATTGAATTAAACTCAACCAGTTTCGGCGAATCCAGTCCACCCTATTTCATAAGCTTATATATTTTGCCGCAGCCAGCTCCACAAGACGTCTCGATTCGCCGAAACTGCGGTGTTGATTAAATCAAATAACTCTGAATTCAACGAGGACAAAAGTCTTGCTATTCAAGTGCTACTATATGCAGCAAACCTCGAGCAAAAATGTATTCTCAATATAAATATTTTTTAATTTTTATTTGAATATTATCTAAAAATCACATCAAGCATCTTGCGGAAAGCACACACACACACACACACACGCCTTTTTCGAAGTTTGTAGAGGAATTTTAAACGCTGACAAACTTTAATATAAGCTTTCGGCGCACGGCCGCACCAAATTATGTAACAGCGCGCGTTGATCAAGTTGTGATTGCGTAGGCAATTATTTTTTAATTAAATTTTTTTGTATTGAAGATAATGATTTGCCCAACTAGGAAAACAATAGTTTCTTTCTACACCTTGTTACTAAGGAAGTTCAGAATACCTTGCTCAAAGTACGTGCGGAGCCAGCAGTTCCTTTTGTCACTAAAAATAAAGAACAGCATCTGTACCACCTGAATTATTTGCCAGAACTAAGAACTTGGTCTGCGCCTACACTAACTATTAATTACAATCTCCGCCTGCTGGGAATGGCTGTACTCTCATTCGTATATGGTACTTGTGCCTCATTAATTGTAAGATCAAAAGTTTGATTGCTACAAACGATCTAACCTTCTTTTTCACTCTGATTTTGAGTGACATTAAAAACAAAAGCAATGTTATCCTAGATTAAGAAAATATTTTAACCTTCCATCTATTGGATTGTCAAGAACCATTGATTTGATTTAATCTTTCGTTGGTAAATTATTAACAGAATTTAGAATCTGCCCTCTAGGCCCCTTCTTTATGAAGAGGATTCATGAGCGCTAAAAATCAGAGGCATGTTTGGGGAAAAAACGCATTTGAAAATAAAATTGAGGGCCATTATTGACAACAGATGAAGAGTTAAGAGTTGCATGGAAGGTAAGAATAGCTGTTTTCTGCCTTTATGACTCAACATGAGTAGCATTTCCGTGCACAGTTAAAATCAGGCACAGCAGAGTTAAACAACTAAAATCTTACATTACAATTATTTTAATATAAATTTTATGTTTCTTTTCATCTTATGATAATGTCTTTTTCATAGCTCAACTTTTCCTGCATTTCATTGAAAATTTATGAAATAAATTTCACATTTCTTGATCAGCGTGCCTCAAGCCCTGCAACCTGTTGAGCACTGGTGCTGAACTAATTGCCTAAGTTGAAAAGTTGCAGGCGCTCAAGTCACTGCACCAAAGGGGAGTTAATTACAAAGCAGTTTTTCAAGTATTCATCTTTATTATGCGTCATCAGTCTTTGCTAGGTATGGGTATATTTCATACATAATTCTTACTTAGTAATTTCTGGGATGTATCCGAGAGTTAAATTACGCGTAGAAGTGTAATTGCTGAAAATGTCGTGTGTCCTCGCTTGTGCAGAAAGACGCACATGCAAAATATGCAGTCCGCCTCGCTGCTTGTTGATGAAGCTCTTTGCAGTACAATTGAAACACAAGTAAATCACATTCGGCTGGTAAACAACAGAGCTTACAAGACAATATTTTACGAGCGAAACAGTACATCGTATATTTGAATGCATTATTTTCATGAATTAATTTTGCTTTTCAGAAGGAAAAACAAGATTTAAGCACGTTCTGTATCAAAAGATGAGTGATTAATACTCTAAATCGCGCGTGCTTTGATGCAAAAGCTGCTTTTACGAAAAAGAAAGCATTTTATATCGAGTAAAGGATGTCGCTTCAACGTTTAACTGTCTCTCACTGTCAATCTTTCATTCACCGCACACACATGCACTTTTATATTTTATGTGTTTTACAGGTCAAGTTCTTTCTACTTAAGCTTACGAGATGCTTTTTATTTATTTACAACCCTTATCTTTATAGCCAGTAAAACATATTTTCGCAACAATTACGTTTTATATACCCTCTTTTCTTCTGCTTCTGCTGTGCTATAATATATTTACAGAGAACGCTGCTGCTGCTTTGCTGTATTTTTTTGTTATTTTTAAAGTACACTTCTAGAGAGTTTGGCATACAATATCATTTTTATCTTTAATTCGGTAATGCACTTCACGATTTTTTTTTGTTCCAAAATTCTGCTGCGTGTGTCCAAGTTGGTTCTCATAGTTCTCGGAGGTCTTAATAATTGTACAAAAGCACTCTGCAGTTAGTGTCCGAAAGCGAGCACGGCGCCGCACAGCGCCAGCATCAGCGTCGTCGACGCGGCGCTACTCCTCTCTGACGACGAGTAGTTCTCGGCGTCGGTCGGCAGGATCGAGTTCCGCTCCTTCTGACGCCGCAGCTTCATGTTATCTGCAATAATATGTAGATATTAAAATGTGAACATGTAGTTTTTGGAAATATCTTGTCTCTCCACGCAATTAAGTTCATTGGGGAAGCAAGCAGGCCACTTGTGCGAATTAACAGGGACAGTGCGAATTTTTGTGAGCATAAAAATAGTGAACTTTTTTTAACCATCCATTAACTCCATGCGAAAGAGTGTTCGTTATTATTGGATTTTCTAGGTAATGCAAGGTGTTTCTTATATTTAGATAAAAATTTCAAATATGTATATGTGTATGTATGTATGTATATATATATACACACACACACACTTATATATAACCTATTTTCTTTATATGAGTATCCAAGAGCACATCATGGAATTTATTACTGACTGTGATAGTATAGTTAGATTGGAAAAAAACTAGCTGATAACCGGGCAAACAAGGAAATGGAAGAAAAATATTTTATGTTCGCCTTAGACCAAGCTGTGGGAATACAGGATGTGAGTTAACGTCATGAACTCGATCTTTCTACTTTATCTATTTAGTTGCTTTACAAACAATAAGTATTAATTTACCCCAGAGTAAATTTGTGTCCATAGGTCAATCCTTAAATAAGCTTTAGTTTCAAATTGAACTTTATTGTGGCTCAGCAGGGCCACTCTGTCCAATATATTGCCACCTCCAGACAAAATTAACGAATTAACACAAATGAAGAGTAAAAGAAGGGGAGACGATATTGTTATGTTTAACACAGCTTCTGAATTCAAGATATTTTCTCCAAAGATTTATATTTAATTTTCTCTTAATTTTAGCTTCAATATCCTTGTTCAAATGGTATCAACAAAAAATAATTTAGCATTAATTATCAATAACAGATGACGCATCATTTTAAGACCTGCAGGTAAATTTTCTCTCTATTTGCTTATTTTTAGAAGTTGCAGGAATTCATGATATAGGTTATCCATTCCTATTTAATTATTCAGAATCAAATGTATTTAAATCTAAAAACATGCCCTTCCCTTTAATGAATCGTATTTTACAATGCTGTTGCCATACTTTCACTGTCACAGTTTTTAAACATTTATAATTATTATTTTACTACGTCAATTGAATATTAATTTATTTTAAACTGTCTCACTTTAGGTTCTCTTGCGGCAAGTTTCCAGACGTTTTTCTCTTTAAGCTTACTGCTTGTGCTCCGTGCCTTTGCATTTCTATATTTTATGACGTTTAGCAAGAGTAACAAAGACATCAATAACAATTATTCCAACTAAACAGAGCTGACTCGGAAGGTTGGCCTTAAAATGCACATTTGCGTGCAGAAGTTCAGAGAGAGAAACACGTATAGTTCTATGACACGAGCGCGCGCAAGAAAGATGAATGTGCAGCGAGGCGCTCTAATTCATCTGTAGTCGCCGTCGAGAGGAATAAAGACCGGGATTAAGCAGGCAGTCGTGAGAGATGCATTACACCTTCCTGCGCGCGCTGCACAATCGGCCCAGCAAGATTTACTGCCTCAGATTTTGCACTATTTACGACGCGACGGCCCAACAGCCCCCGCAAACCCCTTGGCACCGCACCAGCACAGTCCAAATGCCGACTTGGTGTCGCCCTAGATCGCAAAATTCCAAGGCATTCAGAAAACATCATTTTAAAAAATTTAAAGTCGATACTTTAAATTACATTCCCGTGCTCTTCGAAATTTAGCTCCATGTAAGCCCATCCTGATTAACGCATAAAGTAGAGCCATTTTTCAAGTTTTATATTTTATACTTAATTTGAAGAAAGAATTTCATATTATTTTATATTCCCTATACTCTTTTCACGTGATCATTTAGCTGTTTCAGATGTAATTTTCAACGGCTATGCTAATATTCTAAGAAATTGTACGGTTTTTCTCATTTAATTTTGTTTCTGAGCATTTGGTTTTAAGTCTCTCTTGCTAGATTAAAAATGAAATAGATGCTGGAAATTTTAATTTAATAAGCCACTATAGTCTTAAAGCTCAAGCATATTTCAAGCGTAAAAATTATTTCATTTCCACCAGTCTCGCTGCATTTGCATTCTTCCTTCCTCTCGTTTATGGGTGTGTGCACTTTTAAGAGTAATTTCTAAAGGCGCAGTGGCTCGAGAACTTGACGTTCTTTCTAAATCCTACCTCGACAAATTGCCATTAAAACCCCCCGGTGCGTTGCAATTCATCCAGAAAAGCGACTCACGTGACGCGTTGTTTTGCGAATGTGATCCAGCCTCATCAGCGAAGCACTTAGCAGGATTAAACCGCATTTAAAACTCCTCTTTAACACACTGCACCAAAGGTTATGTGCGAAAACGAGGCATGTCATTTCCCTATTCCACTCCAAGAAATATGTTGAGAGTGATAGAGAATAATTTAACGTTTCAAATAAATTCGCATACTGTGAAATTTTCCTTTGCAAATTTCAATCGAACTGCTGAGGCGGGAGTATCAATTTTTTATTTGAAATGGCAAATATTGAACGTTGCGTATAGTAAGAACCACTGAAAGCAGCAAAGAAGAGTGAACTCAAGTTTTCCTTGAGTACCTCTGCTCTGATTTTACATTCCTTAACTGAAAAAAGCAGCAGCACAAGAGAAAAATTATGAAAATTTGTCCCTTGCATATTCTTTCACAGTTTCTTCTTCCTTGATTCTTCTCTTTTGAATATTATGAAATCATATTCTAATATAAGTTGGGATGATATATCTTAATTATGATCCCTCCCTTTTCTGATTTGAAAAAAAAAACACTTTTTGGAACTGAAAAAAAGTAAAACCCTAAGGCCGGTGCGTTTCCTGCGCATGCATCGTGCGATAAGGTGTTTGCTTGAAATAAATAGTGCATGTGCCCAGAGTGTGTATGTTTGTGTGGAGGTTTTTGTGAGGTGTGGTGTCCGGGGGACTCATGGGACAAATCCGGCACCTACCTCTATCGCGAGTCAGATTCGGCTGCGAATCATCCATGATTTCGTTGTTCTCGCGCGTCGGCACTCGCTCCTTGTTCTTGTGCGAGCCTTTCGTCTTGCGTGTTTCTGTGGACACACACATTTATGCTCGGCTAAGAAGACAGAGGAGAATAAAGAGAAGCAGACACATATATAGAGGACAATGAACTGCACGGAGCGAGCTCTGGGTGACCGTGTTCACTGTTTGTGCGCTCTCTCGGCAGAGAAGTTTTATTTTAAAGCTCACATAAATTTTCGCCAAAAACAAATAATATAATACACAGTGCATGCGGTCAGGAAAGCTTGAAACGGGGTGGTGGGGTTGCATGGCGACTGACCTTTTTCGGGTACTGGCTCCATGGTTGTGACGGGAGACCTGTTGGTCGTAGAGGGGTGAGGAATTGCTGCAAGAAAACAAATAAAAGACATCACTCAATCGGGAAACGATCAAGCTACACGTCGTCTGAGCTGTTATATATCAGTTGTGGCGAGAAAAGTAAAACAGACACTGGTGTTTGTGTTATATTTCTAAGGCGCGCAGGCTGCCAAAACTGGGCAATGCGAGGGTTCCATATCACAGATCAAAAGCGTTTGTGAAAAAAGGTTTCAGTGATGGAAAGGGAAAAAGGTTGAAAAGGATAAATTTAATTAGTATTATCTCTTCAAGGACTAGAGTCACTAGATAATAAACAATTGTCTCCCTAACTTAATAATTTGTTTCGCATAACCCGTCCAACAATCATTCTCTTTATTAGATTTTCGACTATATTTCAACGTCATTTCCTCTAGATTTACAGGCACTTTCGGACGCCATCAAATCACGAAGGATAAAATCCTTTCTCCTCGTCAAGTTCCACTCTCGTTTTGTCGCGTACGAAAGTTAGTTGGAGAGACCGAAATCCAGCGATTGTTTAGTGAAATTCTGTGTTTGCGGCAGAGAGAGCGAGGCCGAGCAGAGAGACAATAATCAAGGGCGAAAAGAAGATTGAGAGAGTGTCGAGAGATCTGGCGGTGGCAGCAAAATATCAAAAATCACAAAGGAGGAGCAGCATATTGCGTTGACAATCGCTCTCTGCCGACTCTCTCCCGCTCGCTCTCCCTCTTTATTCTCTTAAGAAGGCAGCAGCAGAAAATGCGCCAGCGGAATGGATCCAGCCGTCGCCTTTCTTCTCCCTCTGGACCCGCACCGGCTTTCACAGAGCTCGCTGCTTTGTATCGCGGCCAGCTTTGATATTATTTGGCAGCACCGACCGACAGTTTTGATGATAGTAGCCGGCCAGCCAGCCAACTGCAATCCATTAGCGAAGAATGACCCGCTAGGCCCGGACTGCACCACAATTTGCATCTTCTGCTGCCCCAGGCAGACACGGCATGGACATTTCTTCGAAAAGTGCCGAATTTGTGAAGAATGCAAGTTTTTTTTATGAAAATTTCATTCAAACAAATTTTTATTTTATTTTAAAAGCTAAACATATTTTAGAGTATTCCAACAACACTGAAATTAAAATTGTTTTTGCAATTTTTAAAAATTTTGGTTCAATTCGTTTTGTGTTCTTGATAGTTAAGATATCTCCTTAAATCGAATGATCGTAAAAAACCGAGAAAGAAAGCCAAAACGAAGCTTTTTCAGCAGCAGAGTGTGTCGCCAAAATGCTCTGAACTCACCATCTCGTCGCGTGTTGCGTTAGTTTTTGCGTGAGTGTACTTATTGTGTGTGCGACATGTGGACCGTGGCAAGAGTGCGGAAATCACACACACATCCAGCGAAAGAGAGAAAGAAAGAGAGGTCAGAAACACATAATATAGAAAAGAGATGCAGTGAGCGTGTGAGAAAGAGCAGTCAATGGAACGAGCCAGTGAGTTTTGTGCTTCGGAAAAGAGAGCAGCAAAGCAAATAATGACAAGACACTCATCGTGGTCAGCAGCGCCGGCAGCCGTCGCAACAATCAAAACTTTCTTTTTTTTTGTTTGTGTAATGCGCTCGATTGTGCAGAGAAACACATATACGACATTGAGTTTAAGCAGCCTGCCGCAGCATAGAGAGAATGTGTCTGTGTTTGGTACACGAGCACGCAGCAAAAGACAGGACAATTTACTCACGGTAGATCTTGATTTTTCCATCTGTGTCGCCCAGAGAGTTCTTGGACACACACTTGAACGAGCCAAAGTCCTCTGGACCAACGCTCTTGATCGTCAGCTTCATGTGCACTTTGTACGCATTGTCCACCAGCGTCGGCTCGTACTTCTCTCCTGGAGGCAAAAATGGGCATTTTATCAAAATGGAAAGTTAGTGAAGATAAATTAATTTTGTATTTACATATAGGATCAGGGAAAATGCACTTAGTGATTTTCATTTGATACCTTCGTAAAAATTCATTTAAAGTCTCATGCCACGCAAATAACTAAAGTGAAATGTCATAATTTTTGTTCTTAAAACGATTCAAGAAGTAAAACTAATAGATGATTTATTTTTTATATATTCTTGTTTATTCTTGCTATTGTCAATTTTCTTTATTCATTTGCATCAAATCCAATCCCTTCGCAAAAGAAGTAAACAAGAAGTAAGTGATCGTTTGATACATAAATAATTATTTGAATTGAATCCGGTCCATTTCGAATCCATTGCTATGGAAGAGATTCGAAGAAATTGGCTGTGTTTTTTATTCCGGGGTGTCCGAGTTTACGAGATTCGCGATGTCGTAGCGAACGAGCAACAACGGCCATTGAATGGGAATGCCTCTCAAGTGCATTTCGGCGATGTTTGCCGCGCGCAATTACAAAATACGGCCGCGTTGCACGCAGCGGCCGTAAAAATAACAGGAAAGCGGCCGATCGCCCGCAGCATATTCCAAACTCACTTACCAACTGCATGAAATATGAAAAAGTTAATGCCGGCAACGATTCAAAAGAACTCTAAGGGTCGTGCAAAAACGGATTTTTATATGTAGATAATTTTTTTAAGAGTGAAAACACCGTATTTCCCAGCATTATTAGCAGCAGGTAGGCATTCTTATCTCTGTTATTTATGTGAACTGTAACACAAAGAAGAGCCGCCGTTCACCCAGTCAAATATTATTATTTTTTCCGATTCAGTCAATTTATTAACCCCGCCGCTAAAACTAGGAGTTCTCGCCTGCACTCTCCTGTTTCCAATTACGTTAAACTTAAACAGTGACAAAAGCGTGCAGATATGCAATTTTTTATAAGGCTACTGAATAGGATCTATATTTTTAAAACCGCAGTGTCAAAATTTTACAAAATTCTAAATTATTCTGGGAACCGTTAAGGATGTTACATGTTGATCTGTGTAAGTGTTTTTTTAAGTCATTTTTACTTAAATAAAAATAAAAATACTTTTTACACTGCCCCAAGCGAAAAATGATGGCATCGTGCTCCGGCAACGATCACTTTCTTGCCCAGCAAAATCTGCTGCTGCTGGTGAAAATACCGCCACGTGAGAGATATTACGCGAGAGGGCCATCGTGTAAATAGCTACCAATATCGTTTGTTCAGTGTGCGGCCAAAGTGGCTGGGAATTGGCGCTCGGTGATTGGATTGCCCAGGCAAATGACGGACAATATCAAGAGCCCTCCGCCCCATTAGGCCCAAGCCACTTTTTTATCCCTCAACGTGCCAAATACATAGAAACAGAAACACTGAGCGCTCGTGCACGCCTAATGAGCCAGCAAGACGAAGTTAAGACTCTTCTCTCACAAATTTCATTTCGTTGAAGGTCCAGAACTTTCGTGCTTCCAAATTCATCCAGTCTTTAAAAAAAATGTAATTAATTTGGTTGTTTTTTAACTTGAAATTCAATTTTAAAATAGTTCTAAGGACCCATTCAATTAAAAAAAAAATTCCTCTGATATCAATCAGAAATGAGGCTGGGGAGAAAAGGCTTATTTAAATTACACATTTTTAAGAAAGCACAATTTATAGAAAAAAATATTATCTATCCAAAACACATATTTACACAACTCTACTTCATGATAAATCTGGTAGGCAACCGGGTGAGCACGTATGTTAAGCCGGTGGCCGAAATCCTCGATTGTCTTTGGTGCAGAGCGCGAGTTACTATGTCCGATTGGAGCAGCATAAATACACGCGAGATTAACTGCGGGAACAGCGTTGCAAAGAAAACACAGAGAGTGAGCGTGTAAAAACAGTCCTGGTGCGAAAATACGGAGCGAGAGAAATGTCAGGGGGACACAAGCGTCAATAAATGAAATGGAAATTCGCGAAGTTTGCAGTGCGCTGAAAAATTCATTGAAATAATTTTGAATGAAGAGGAGGGGGCGGCGAGTGATAAAACGGGATTTAAAGGCTGCAAGAACACTCGCCGGCAGTAGTAAAATATTCATTGTGACATACGTAAGACATAACTCTTAACGGCCTGTTCGATTTCACCTCTTCGCTCCCGCACAGCCGCCGTCGTAAAGATGGAAATGCCGTATTATCCGACCGTTCTGCATGGAAAACAAAACCGTTTGCGCGCCACTTTTATGGCCGCAGGGTACGCCTCGTCGTGCGAAAAGCGGACTTTCAATCGCCGCTTACTGCTACGCAGACAAAATGTGTCTACCATCCAAAACGGAAAAATATTATTTTTTGCCAACTTTGTCCCTAGGAACAAACACGCGCTTAAAAAAATATTTATAACCAACATAATATAATATCTTGGTGTAAAATGATTAAAATATATATATTTGATCACATATTTTCTGATTATTTATCTATGAAGTATAACAACCTGATTTTCAAGAGTTAAAAAATCGTTATTAACTTTCAGGATAAGATCTCCTTCTCTCCAGAAGAGCGGGAAAACATCAAAACAACTTCAGGAGGTCTCTTGCAAATTCGAGAAGTCCATTTCCGTGAGTGCAGCAGTAGCAACCCACTTTCTTGTGTGTGTGTGAAAGCACCGAAGTAAGGAATACTGCGGGGAAAAGTTAGTTGCCACTGGGAGCAAATATGCAAGCGAGAGCATCGATTCGCCCGATCACAGCTTTGTTGGCTGCGGGTAGAAATAATTTATGGCTGCCTGAAATGGGATTGGATCGGTGGCTACGCTTGGCTCGCCAACTTGAAAGAAAGTTTGTTAAGCGCTAAATTTATTCCTGATACGTCTCCCGCGACTTTAACGAGCCCTGAAAGAGAGTGACCTCACGCGCGCGCGGTAATCATAAAATAATAAAAGTCAATATTGGCTGCATACGACTTTACCGTGCTCGCGGGTACCAAGTCTATCTTTGAAACCGGTCTTTGAATTAAAACTAGGACTATTTAAAATTTGTGGCTGAATGGAGAAGCACTTATATTGTCTTGTTTGGATATGAGACCTGGAAATATAGCCTATTAAAATGCTTTAAAATATTTTCAATCGTAGTAAGTGATAAGCAATAAGAGTAGAATAAAGGGTTCAGACTGATTTTTTGGACGCTCGATCCAAACAAGAGGTTTTGGACAAGGTTCGGAATTTGAGATTTATTCCAGCTTAGGGTTTCGATTATAGACAGGCTTGAAGCCAAAATTCAAGTTTAAGGCTGATTTGACTGAATTTTTAAAACGCATTTCCATTTAAATACCCTCACTAAGCTTTCTATTCCTTTTAAATCGAGTTGTGTGGGAAGAACCACCAAAAATTTACACCCCACGCAAAAAAACAGTGGAAATCTATATTTAAAAAGTTTTAGAATTTTTAAAATATTTGCATAGAAATAAAATTAAGCTCACGATTACTTAACAACTTAGTTAAGAGGGTTTATTCTGCGTTTCCTGCGTTTCGTTCTTTCATGAATGAAACTGTCACAGGTATAAGGTGAAAGAGCTGTTACTCCGAATTTCTCTCGTTTAAACAGCAGCGACCTGCGTGCACGGTACGTGTTGGAGCTTGTTCCGAAAGTATGCTAACTAGAGCAATATATAATCGAATAACGCGCGCGCAGCGGCGGCTAACGTGGAAAGAGCGGCGCAGTTTAAAATTTCATCCATTGGTTGCAGCGGCTTACGTGCTTCATGCAAATATCATTATAAAAAATACAACATTTCCACGGACATAACACGTGAGAGAGGGCTAGCGTATAATACACACACATAAGACATACATCAGCACGAGGTCACGCATGCTTCAAAAGAGGGGCAATAAATACACGGCAATTTCAATTTCTACAAATTTGGACGCGCACTTCCGGTTCTCTGCTCGCCCGCTTTATGGTTGCCAGACGCATGAGAGGCGCTAAATGTCTTGACGATAACAAGTTAGTAATAATTGAAAAATGAAATTTTCTAAGCTATTCAAAAAAAAAAAAAAATCTGATTTAAAAGCAAAGATGTTTAACCTAAAAATGTAGAAAAATCCTCCACTTGGATGTGAAAATTTTCCATTTGCCCGTATGGACAGGAAGTGAAAATTTACACATTGTGCAAGGAGATGAATAACAAAATCAACTGTAGCACAGGTTTGTATTATTGTAATATCAGATGATCCCATAAGCTTATGTATATTCCCTCCTTCCCTCCTTGTTACATGCTGTTATTGATCTCCTTATACAATTTGTAAATTTTCACTTCCTGACCGTACAAGCACATGAAAAAAATCACCTCTAAAATTGATTTTTTCCGTTAGTTTTAACATCTTAACTTTAAAATAGTTTTGCGGTAAATGGAAACCATTCGACAAATCGCAGGGTAAATTTGGAAATTTTGATTTCATTTAATATGAAGAAAATGACCTCGTTAGGAATTTTTTAGTAGAATAAATAAAGTTTTTTCTTTCGCAAAAAGGGCCAGCAAAAATAAATTGCAATTAAACACAATACTGTAATCAATGAAACGACCAACAAGTGAATTAAAAAAGGAAACTTTTACTCCTTAAAATTGTCTCTTGTTTAAAAATATAACTGCATGTTAAATCAGATAAAATATACTTCTCGAACTGATTTTCAACGAAATTTTCAAATGGTTATATACAGTATACAAGGAATATCAATCAAATCACGGGGTAAGATCCTCCAGTTAATGTAATTTTTAAGCTTTCGTGTGATTGCTTCAAATTATTTTGCTGGTATCATGCGAATTTTCTAATTATTGTTCCTAACAATAACAATGCAATTTTTGAATAATTTTACCTTTGAAGGAAGACAACACCACATCAAAACAGAAAAAATCAACCCTTTTCAACCGTGGCAACCCTAAGTTTCAGAGTGTAATGAGGATGCATTAGCGAGTTTTCGGCCGCTCGTGTTTACACAGGCGGAAAGTTAGTGAGTCGCAAAGTGGCGACTTCCGGCTTTCAGCGGCGAAAATCTCGCGTGTGTTTGTTTTCGTTCGGCTCGTTCGGCGTTTCTGCTTTACGACGAACGCTGTCGATGCTGCACAGCAGGTTATAATTCCTGCCGTGCTCTCGCAATTATCCCGCCAAGCCATCATCGCCCAGCTAGCCAGACACAATCGAATTGCATGCGCCACGGAGAGAACACACACGTGCTTCGCAATATATAATATGAGCAGTCAAAGGCCGGATCAGCAGGCAACTCTCGCGTTTGTCAATCAAAACTTGAGCCAGTCATAATTACCACTGTGATGTGAGTAAGACGCTTTCGTAAAGCTTGTAATTATACTAAGAGATAAAAATTTAGATTGCTGCTTGTTTGTTATTTTGATGGGCGTATATTTTTTAGTTGAAATCGAATTGATTTTCGCTGAACTTATCTGGTATAATAATAGAATTTTCTACATACTAATCTCAAATGGTTTATGATGCTTGAGAATACCCAAAAGTAAGTAATTTTTCTTGCGTGTAATAATGAAGGGTTTCCTGAAGTTTTATCAGCTCAAATATTGATCATGTTTTATTGTTGAACACACAAGTGATTAAGTAGTTTAGGAATTAGGACTGTTATGAATTTGAGAAATTTATGCGAGAAAAATTGGTCTTTAAAGAACCATTGTTAAACGAATGTTTGACCATTTTTCTTGTCTTTTAGGATATATAATTTAAATAAGGTTTCTTGCATATTTTAAGTAGTTAACGATATTGAAATGGCTTAGACGGATTTTTAAATGGTTCAAACTCAGTCTAAAATATTTTGATTGTCCTAGTTCAAACATCGTGAACAGAAAGAAGAACGACTAAGAGAGAAGGAGTGTCTTAATTTGACAGTCCATATTTTATTTGAGTCCAAACGAAAATTAAAAATCCCTGCTGGTTCTTTCTAGTTCACTTCATACAAGTTCCATAAAATTCGTTTACGTTGAAACGTTTGAATGCTGCTGTGTCCAGCAGTTAATTTTAATTAAAAAGACTTGAAATAATTGTATTTATAATCTATTCCAATATTTTATTTAGAAGCGAAGTTCGTACAATATTCAATATCTCATTTATATTCAATTTCAGATTGATTCAATTGATTACGTTTGAATTTGATGAATGTCTGTATTTTGGTCCCAAGAGCTTGCACACTCACAAACTTTTACTATTGAGAAGCTTTTTGCTGCTGAAAATTTGAATAACCTTTGGGAGCTTGTCAAAGGAAATTATTTGAAACTTTGTTTCTTTCGAGAGAAGTGCAGGCTGATCCGGTTTTGCTTTGCTGTACACTGAAAACATCAAGTTGGAAAGGGTGTGTTGTGACACACGTGTGTGTTGTACTTACAGCTGGCGCCCGTTCGATCGAATGATACTAACTGTTAATACCTTGTGCAATGATCTCTCCACTTTCCCTGGTCCAGTAGTTGATAGACTTGGGATAGGCCTCCGACTGGCACTCCAGGGTAAGCGTCTGGCCCTCGTACGCGCCCACCAACTGGTTCGGCACTGAGATCATCGGAGGAACTGCATAATGGGAAGAACAATTAAAAAATGATTTGCAATAAACAAGTATATGGAATTTTAAAAATCCTTTTCAGATATTTTGGAGCGAAAGTAGGAATTGATTGGAATCTTCATTATCAAATGATGAAACCATTCAATGTGTATTTTTTAAATAGGGCTATAAAAATCACAGGAGAGAAGTACTTTTTGCTGAATAGCGTCTAATTTTTTACTTCAAGCCATCCAGAGGACATTTATCGGGAATTTCATGATAAAATAAAACTCAAGTTTTCCTGCAATCATAAGTCCTTGATGTAGAGTTTGCTTTTGCTTCTAATGAAAAAAGTTGTTTGGTCGATTGATGAAGTATAAGAGGGACACTCATATCGGAAAATCTCTTTCGCAATGCTCGACGAGGCTGTTTTGCTTCAAGCACTCACAGTGGACGATGAGCATGATCCTTTTGCTGACAGTGGGTGGCACGCCGTTTGAAGCGATGCACAAATAGGCGCCCATGTGCAGTCGATTCACTCTGGTAATGTTGAACAAGGACCCTTCAATGCTCGGAACTGTAACAGGAGAGAATAACGATCTGATCAATCGACACACGTACTTTGCTATGTTTATTGCTACCGGTTTCAATTTTCTGCTTTACACATTTAAAAGAGACGTTCCTGTTAGATTGAATAATTATTCATTTTGATGCAAATTTTTGATTGGTTAAAGTTTAACACATAGATTAACATTGCAATAATATTGCCTGATTTTATTTTGTCTCTGTTTATTCATTAATGTAACTGGAATTCTGACAAACTCAATAAATCTTGAATAGTAAAAATGTTTAGACTTACTCAGGATTATCGCGTATGATATTATGTTTGATATCTTTAATGACTTTCAATTAGATCTGTATATCGTGAAATGCGTACTTAAATTTTAAAATTATATAGTAACAGACACTCTTTGGGTTGATGTGTTGCGTGTATACACATCAACTGAAACCTGTTCCTGCGTAATCATCTAGATGAGCAATTCCAATCAAGTCCAATTGCCATCGCATGGGTGGCATCAGTCTGGTACAGACGCGCTCCCGGCTTTTCAGGAATTTGAAATTAAGCAGAGATAACACTACTTAATCCATTTCTTTCATTTAAAAATTGCGTTTTCAGTCAAAAGCCAGCTCATGATAAGAAAGAATCAGCCATCAATAGATAGATTTATTTTTCACCCCTTGTGCATACATTATAATTGCTTTTATAACTGTCCATGTTTGAGTCAGATTTCTTTACCCTCGAAATTCTTGCCGGAAATCCATAAATAATAAATTTTATAATCCGTCCCTTGACTCTCCAAGATGAAGGATAATTATGTCAGGGAACTTTTGAGAAGCACCTCAATCCCATTAAAATCTTTTTGGATTTTTACAGAAGGATAGAAGACATGAGCTGGCGGAGTAAGTTTAGCGCGGCGGGTGGGGCGAATGCGTTTTTGTCCATAAATAGCCGGGGCTTTAGCGACTTTGAGAGTCTATGTATGCGTAACAGCCTTGTAGCTTATTAAGGCAAAGTGGTGCCAAACGGCTTAATTTCCCACACCCTCTCGCCGGCCGCGCGCGTCTAATTAAGTAATTATTATATCCTCCGCCGCTCGAGATTAGGCCGTTAAGTTGTTCGGCGCGCTCAAAAAGGCCGCTGGCAAACTTCCAGGTCAAACTGGGTGTTAACCCCCGAAACACGTTCTCGCACACGCGGCGGCAGTGGCCGGGCAAGACGCGGGGGCAAACAACTTCCCTTTATTTGCTTCAGGTCGCACCCATTACACACAATAATTCTCATTTTCAGCCGCGGCGCAGCGACAAATTGCGGCCTTATCTGCGGCTCGCGAGCGGCACGCAAGACTTTTGAATAACTAGCTGTGATAACACTTGTCCCGCGATTAAAAATTAATTCAATCGTTATTAAAAGATGAAAATGAGTGCTTAAGCTCGCTCAGCCCACTTAAAAAATGAACGAAATAATTTATTTTAATGGATGGCGTGTCGTGGTTTTTTTTTGTAGATAAGCTTAGACTCTATCCAGGGGAACAAACCCAAGGTGAAGCTTGTCAAAATATTAAAAAACATCGCTTTCAACTAAAAAATATTTTGTTTTTGATCGAAGTAAACGTTTGCTTTAATTAGTTCACAAGTTCAGAATTATTTTGCTTCATTAGAAACGAGAGTTATTATCATGTGAGCATAATTCATTTGATCTATTGCAATGTTTTACAACTCAATTTAAAAAATAAAATAAAAACTGCTGCAATTATTTTGGCCCCATTATCAATGTTTACGTCCTACGCGCAGCCTACTTTCGGGCAAACAAACTCAAATATATGGCCGCGTGACATTTCCTCCTCCGCAATGTCATCAGATGTCTGCATAATATAAACAAACCCGCGGCGGGCGCTGCAAACAAAGGCCGTTTTGTTTTATCTGTGCACGTTATTTGGCACTGAATCCAGACGACTCAGCCTCGATTGCATTGCTAATTTGCGCCATGCAAAGCGTCGCTTAAAGCGGCCTGACTTTGTTACTTGGCCAAAATGCATATTAAAACGTCACCACGTAATTTTGTGCACTCTTTTCTCGGCAGTAAAACGAATTGGGCAGTAGGAATCGTAATAATTATAAAACTGCAATGCATCAGTTTTATATTAACACATGATTTGGTCTGGTTAATTTTATTTAATGTAAGGCAATCCACTAATTCAATCAATTTAGAATGAAAAACCATATTATTGCCAAATAAAATTATTTCCCACCATTTTATAACAAATTGCCGTGAATTAAACGCTAAATATGACTAAAGCATAAAAGCCAGAGCAGAGCATATTTATTGAAAGCAAACATTGATAATTACTAACGCAAAGAAATGCAAATAAAATTATCTCCATCAAT
Source organism: Cloeon dipterum (assembly GCF_949628265.1). Classification (NCBI taxonomy): domain Eukaryota; kingdom Metazoa; phylum Arthropoda; class Insecta; order Ephemeroptera; family Baetidae; genus Cloeon; species Cloeon dipterum. The sequence goes on from NC_088787.1 coordinate 23,498,860, forward strand.
GCTCAGCCAGCATTTAACCTCGACATGTAATTAGCCGCAATAAGCAGAATGTTCGCATCGCAAAGTTTGCTCTTAATCCTCGCTCATATTGGAAACAGATTGCTGACGCGAGTAAATCGTCAGATCAGCGCTGATTGCCTAATGAGATTGCAACATACTCGCTCGGCAAATACTCAGTCCTATGAACGATAAAAAAAGCCAACAATGATCTTCCTCTTTCCTCCCACGATTAACTCGAAGTGCTCCACAATATTTTATGTACAAATCGACGCGGCCGAGGATGAAAACGGATCGCAACTCATTACTACGTCGCGCGCGCCATTAATTTGTTCTCTTTTCGCACTCTCGTTGCCTGCTGTAATTGCAGCAGGCAAAAGCAGAAAAGTAACGAGCCGGAAACGAGAAGTGGATTTGCAAACTTATGCAAACGTCAATTAGTTTGTTATAAGACAGCTCGCAATGAAGGATCTCGAATAAAATGAAAATGAGAGGGAAAAATCTAATCTAAATAGGGAGCTACAGATTAATCTGACTGCAGAGAACACTTAATAAGTAATATTAACTTTGAACAATCCTGTTCAATGAGTAAAAAATGTCTTTAAAAGTTCTTTCGATTATTCGCCATTTTAACAAACAAAAGTGAAAGTAGAAAATTGTTAAAGGGCGTTTTCAAAAGTTCAGGTAACGAGAACACTTTTAAATTTAACTACAATCAAGATGACTCTGGAGATCGACAAATTAATTTCAACATGAAATTTATTCATATTCTAGTTACTTTTCAAAACGACGTTTCAAGGAAAAAATATTTCACTTTTGCAGCTTTAGCTTTAGCAAAGATTTGTCACCCTGCAACAAATTATTTGCCCATGAGTCATTTTCCAAGAATTGTGGTGTCGCCTATAATTCCATCCTCTTATAAAAAAGGCGTCAAAAGGGAAAGTTTCTTTGCATGCCGTGTTCAATAAGGCGAGTGACCTTTTCCCTTTTACTGTCACAAACGAAAGCTTTTTAGGAATTCCTGCTATCGGCCATTTTACTACTTTGAACGCCTGCGAAGCGAAAACGAGACGGAGAAGCAATAAGCTGATTTCAACCAAAGACACCGGTCTTGTGTTTTAAAATTTTACTAACAATAATTTCCTATTTTTTATGAAATTTTTAGTTTTCGAATTATGAAGTTATCTTTAAAAGAAAAACGAATGACGAATAAAATGTCAAATCAGATTAATTGTATCAGATATTCCAATTAATAACATAACCTCGACTAAATTAGCAGGGTGCATGATTGTTTGAACTATTGAAAAATTCTATTTCCTCAATTTTCATAAGTTAACTGAATGCAAACTACTGACATTACACTAATATCAGTTCAAATTAAAAGGTTTAAAGAGTCTCAGCTGATATCTTTCTTAAAGTAGACTGAAATTATTTGAAGGCAAGATAAATGTTTTCTAATTTGGATTTTTTACTGACCTCCACTGACGGGAATCATGCCGCCGTCCTCGCGCCTCCATTGGATGATGGGTTGCGGAGAACCTGAGGCGGCACACTTCAGGGTCACGTTGGAGCCCTCGCGCACCACCATGTCCGAGCTGGTCGGGTAGTCCAGAATGTCCGGGGGAACTGAAAGCACATTGTTTTCACCTTGAAAAAGCACTTCAAATTTCTAAACGTTTGTTTCGAAGAGAGAATTTATTTTTCATCCATGCGGATCCTTTTTTTGAGCGAACAGAGCCGCGAGGGACGTGCAATTAACGTCCGAATCCCGTTGAATCTGCAGAGCAGCCGCATACAAAAACAAATAGAGCGCGCGCGTTTTTCGCACTATTTTCATTTCTCGAAACGCTGATGAGCCGAACTGGAGCCAGAGGCTGAAACTTTTCGCAGGAAAAAGTTGTTGCGCGCCACAGACTCGTTTTCAACGCAATTACATCGATGTATTTTCGACCCACTCGTCTTTCACAGGATCGCCTCCGTTGTCCTCAAGGAATGAGAGTTTCGCAAAAATAATTGGCTCTCTAAGCTTGATTTTTTGTCTTTATTCTACAAACAATTTCGCCAGAAGTTTTTGATGCGAAATGAGACTAGATAATAGACCACTTTGCTACCTACATAAAGGATATTTTTTGTTAATAGGTATTTTGAAATCACATTGTAATTTTTTATGAGTAAGACGTTCTTTTCTTGCACTTTTTGTATTCCAAAGCAAGGCAATAAAATAAGTTTTATTTTTCGGAAAATAGATCACTGGCCTTTGAAACAAAATAAATGGCTTATTTAGACAGATTTTGGTCGGTTGGATTTGCATTCAAGATGAATTAAATTCTTTTCTACCTAATAGGATCTGTCGTATAAATTGTGGTTTATTTTATTTACAATCAGGGAAAATATTATTAAAAATGCCACGAAAACAAGATATTAGCGATGTTACTGATTTGTTCCATAGAAAAATGAAATATATATGTTGAGGTCTGGAGTTTATGATAGTAAATTGCCCTTTTGATAATGTAACATGGTATTTCTCTTCCTCTTAAAGGAGGGAAAAACTCGCATGAAATGTTCTCAGCGTCTACATATCTCCGTGTCTATAGAGATAACAATCTCAAGTTTGGCAAGAGCCGGACCCAGGTCGGGGAACAATTGCGGGGCACTTTGAGGCGAATGCTGGTATCCCTTGTCGCAGAGGGTGGAGATGGAAAAATGCGTGGAAATTGAGTTAAGCGGGCTGGGGGGCGGAAGTGGGCCAAGTCTGGCTGGAAGGAAAAGGATGGATGGCGGCTGCTGGGTGGGTGGCTTGTGTGCCTGCCTGCCTGTGTTAATTAAAGTAATGGACACGAAGAGCAACCTTTAATGTGACACACGCGCGCTCCGGTGTGTTTTTGATGAAAATAGCAGCGCGGCAAAGGAGTTTTGTTCCCACTTCCCACTATCCTTGCCGACCTGCATGCATGCGACCGACCCTTTGAATTTGAACGGCTCCTTTGCTTGCTTGTTCGTTCCCTCTCACTCACTCGCGAGCGCCGCTCTCACAGAATTCGAGCCGTAAAAAGGCGCCGGATTTCATTAAGTCCCGCCCAGAGTTATTAAAAGATAGCGGCTGAAATATGCATGCACGACGCTCCTTTGCCTCTATGAATGTAATTCCATCTTTTTACGGTCCGCCTCTCTTTTCGTCTTTTTCCCTTGATACTTTTTGCCACTCAATTTTTGCCTCTGCCGTCCGTCGTGGGCTCGAGAAAATGCAGCCCGATTTATTTTGCAAACACTTGTAAAAACGTGCTGTCGATTTCGGCCTGTTTTCTCTACTCTCGCCATTTTAGAAAATTAAAGGAAGGGAAGGAAAATTTGCTTTGACGATAAAATATGTTAACGATGATCTTTAAATGAATTAGTTAAATGTTGGATATCATCATTCTAAAGAGTCAAAAATCATTAAATATAATAGATAAATTATTTGAAACAATTATAATGATATCTCTCTGTTAAATTACAGTTTTTCCACCTCTATCTACTGCACAAAAATTAGAATAAACAAAATGGCAATATGCGTAAGAAGATGATAAACTTATTTTTTAATGAATACGGAGGCACTCATTTTAAAATATTACCAAAAAGCTGAGTCAGATTTTTCGATTGCTCCAAAAGATAATATTAATTACAAACCAACTCTTCGTCTAGGTCTGGATAGACTTAAATTAACAAATTTGATTAAAAAGCAGTTTCGTTCACAATTCTGCCTTTGGCGTACGCTAAGAGCTCATTTCTTGTAAAAATATATTTTCCTTTTAACATAATCGAGTATTATTATCTCGTCCCTCGCGTGATCGCACAGTTTCAAATATATGATGTTTTGTTCTCTCCACGGGGGAGGGAAAAATGCAAAATCCTCTGTTGAGAATGAACGGAGAGAGATTGTTTCAAAGTAATAGCTGGTCGAGTGAGAGATGCAACGTTTCCGCTTGCAGGAAATTGTGCGCTTAAATTACGCGTGATCGTTGAAAAAAGGACAGGAGGGTTCGAATTCAATTAAAAAATAGAAAAGGGGAATCTGGCTTGAATATTAGAGGAAATAGTAAATTTATGATTTTGTGCATTCCCCCGGTCCAGATAATTTCCTCCTGTGTTTCCAAATAAATTATGTTAAAAATGACTGGAATTGACGTGATTTTGGGAAAATAATTTATTTATCTCATTTCTTTGATGTATGTCTCTCAAATATATCCTAACGTCATATATGTTATTTAAAAAAGCAGTCTATTTATTTCAACGTGTTATTGTTTAACCAGTCTAATTTACACAGAAGATTCAAAAGCGAGATTTCCCTTTTGATGAAGCACACATAGGGAACGAACCCGTTTTGATACTTCTGCGTCAGCAAACAAATTTGAAAGAAAAAACATAAGAATGCACAAAGTCTGTTTAAGTTTCGGCTCCTCTGGCGTTTGGGACTCAATGAAGGTGGCGCTTGTCTGTGCACAAAGAACTCCGTGCTTTACAACCGAGGGCACAAGTGCGTGGACAAAAAAGATACAATGCCCCCTGCTTCTTATACAGCTCCGTGCACACACGCGCGCTTAGCGCAAGGGGTTAAAATGATGCACATACACACACAAGGAGTGAGGTGGAAAATAAAATATAAGATTGCGACCGGCCGGAGGAAATAATTTCTTGCACACAAAGCGCAGCAATTCTTCTCAGCTTTGATATTTTGGCCTGAGAGAGGAGCAGAAGCAGTGGAGGGAAGGTGCTTCGTTAGGTCCCTGGTGAGGACACACAAACCATCTCGGGCGCTGCACTCGACTCTGCTTGTTTTCATTAATGATACAACAAAAGCCGACTAACTAATTGTAAGACCGAGCGAGCGAGAGAGGAGCGGAGTGGTCGCCGGCTGGCTCAAGACTTTTAATAAGCCGCTGGGCTCCGCGGGGCACATTCCGACTTTATTCACTCTGGGTGTGTGTGTCTGTCTGTGTGCGTGTATGTTTGTGTGGTGTAGGCTGCGCGCACATACACAAGCACACCCTGAAGAAGAAGCGCTTCGCAATTAACCTTTAAACAGCTGACGAGTGTGTAGAGTGCACACACAACATTCCCATTGCCGGAATGCAACCCACGCTCCAGCTTTAATATGTATTATACCATACTCCACAAAGGGATTTAACCTTCGCTTCTATATGGGTTCTCAATTATAAGAACGTCATCCCGACTGCATTTTAAAAGCATTGCTTTTTACTAACTGGGTTTCACCTTTGTAAAACATACATGCCAGGAATGGCTAGATTGCCTATAAAGTAATGTATATGAGCTCTTCCAGAAAAATCCACTTGCTCTTTCTATAGGCCTTCCAGCAAGTAAATTGCTACTGGGTGCTGGCAACTAACGGTTGCATCAGGTGTGAATTGGATTCTATAGCAATCTTCTTATAAACAACTTACAAGGATTAAGTAGTGTACAATTTACAAAGATTTTCTTGTTGGATTCGTGTAGCCTGTTGTCATGAGGTGAGTCAATAAAAGTTCAGTGGTTTAATTTTTCCGATCCAACATTTACAGTAGCATAATTTTCCAATGGTGTTATTAGTTTGAAATGCTGAAAAGTGCATCGGCTCAACAAATATCACTGCTTACTGAAAAATGTTTGGCTCTGGGACTTGGACAAAGCCGATAAATAACTCGTCTCTCCTGTTACTTTGTTAATGACTGGATAGGAAAAATCCTAATCAAGTATTGATTTTGTTTGCTGCGCTGGTAGAAGATATATATATTATCTCACCAAATATTTGTTGCCCACGCTGATTTTAAACATTCGAGGATAAAATCATTACTAAATTTGGCTTATTTAAAAAGATTTTTTTTTTTTTTTGAAGGATAAGGAAAAAAGAACGCTGCGTTTTATAAGAGTCAAAAACACACTGGTAGCATTATTGCTTTTGTGTTAGCGAGAGCCGTCCAGAACTGTGTATTTATTTTTTATGAATTATAAAAATTCGCTCTTTTCTTCCTGCGGTAGCTATGTTGTTGTTGAAGGATATTTATTACGTCACATTTGCTGTAAATGTCACTTTGCAAACCAGAAAGATATCGAGTTTCCTGCGAATGTTAAGTTATATTATTTAAATTAAAATAATCTCAAGTAACTGAATTTGTTAGTCCAAATAATAATCATATTGTGTGTGAGTGCGATCGTCACTTAAGCATCAGATTTTTCTTGGCTGCATTACGAAACGAAGACATCGGTTCGATTCATTTTTGCCAATGGTTTTGTTGCATTTACTCTCCTATATTTTTTTATCTTAAGATTAACCACATTTCACAGTTAATTTAGATGAGTATCAACAAATATGAAAGTAAAATTTTTATTATAAATTAAAGCTTATGTGACTTTATTTACAATGGTAGTGTCTCATACATGGCTACAATCTATCTCATTATCATACAAGCATTTTGTGACAGTCCTGATGATGCTTGTTAACAGAAATTCGGGGTCATCTGCGGTTGTTCCTGAGTTGCACCTTGTTGTACAGCTCGAGGTAAAAAGGGTTGCTGGGCGAATCCTCGACGCTCACGTTATCGACGCTCGCGATCTCAGCGCTAGGTTGCTTTTCCGGCCTTCTCTCCGCTTGCAACACGTGGTCGTACACGTAGTCGTACTCGGCGTCAGCATAATCCGGCTGCTGTGGTTGCTGGTGCACCTGCAGCGACGCCAGTGGCGCCGTCTGCACGGCTACAATGTCGGCAACGGGCGGCCCGCAGTCATCGTATTGCAGGGAGTCGATACTGCTCTTGCGCCGGCGGCCAGCGAACACCTTGGCCGTCTTCACGGCTACCATGCAGCACAGTGCGGCCAGTTGAAGGCCGTTCAACGTGGCAAGCGTCCAGATCAAGGTCTCAGCGAATTGACAAGAGCTTGCTTCTGTGGAGGTGGAGTTGTTGGTGCTGCCATTGCCATCAAGGAGCGAGACAAGCTCCAAGATTCGATTCAATTTGTTGTTCACCTCGACGCTGTTGTCTGGACAGTTCTTTAGGGCATCTTCTAACATGGATTGGAGTTTTTTGGATTGACAGGGTTTAGCCTGCGCGCTTTCATTGAGACAGAGCGCGGCCAGCTCTGGAAAGGAAAGTTTGCCGTGATTAAATTTAGCATAACGTCATCCCGATGGTGCTTCCCAATGAAAATAATTATTCCAATTAGTTTAGTGGACTTCATTTTACAACTGGACGAGGAAAAAATAATCAATACTGAATTATTCTGGTGAAAATGAAAGTGAATTGACCATTTTTTCAGTAATAAGGAAGGTAGTGGCTATGCCTGTATTTTTTATTCAGTTGGAAAATATTTCTAACATTAAAAATATTCCAGAGCATTTTAAATTATTGAAATTGTAAGTTTTGAAGATCCTGAACTCTCGCAATTTTTGCCAAGGTTCATCTGATAAAATTATTAGATAAGAAGAGACGTGGATTTTTATTGTAAAGCGAATAGGCCCGAGCATGCTATATCGCAAACAAAAACCGTTTGCGATATTAAAGTGATCCTATTCGCAAACTACCGTTTTTTAACGGGGTTTTTGAACCGGTCTTGTTTGCGTAAGTAGTAAAATTATTTTCGTCGGTTTTATTTCCCCGTGAATTGAATACTTGCTTTCAGTGCTGAGATTTTCCAAAATTCCGGTATACTGGTCCCCATTTTTCTTGCATTGAATCATGCTCGTCATATTTCGGTCGGTGGTAAACGAACATGTAAAGTCTTCATCACAAACATAGCATGAGCCTTCGGCTTGAGCGCACGAAGGGACCTTCTGGCCCAAAACTGCGGATATGAACAACACTAGAGATGCAAACTTACAGCTGAAAACACTTCATACCTGAGCCCAGGGCGACTAAATTTACGGTGAGGAAAAGCAGTGCGTCCATGTCGCTGGAATTCCCCCGACTGACCGATGTGCATTAAATGAAAGTTGGATATTCTCATCAAAAGGAAACCGCAAAACTTCCGTCGGGAGCTAAGAAGTGAGCAGGATATCATCAAATTTATCGCAAATGTTTTCGTTAAGAAATTTTAACTTCCTTTGACATTAACATTGACACCCAGATGGTCATGAAAAAATTTATTGAAGGTTATTTTTGGGCCGACGATTGGGAAGTGAAAATGTACAAATAAGTTCAAATTTTTAAGATGCATTTCACACAGACTCTATTGAGATTGTACAGCTTAAACCGATTCTCCGCAATTTTGCTCATTTTCCAGGTATCCAGGTAGTGGCAGATTCAGCCATCAACAACGTTACATATTCATATTCAATACAAAAAATCAATTAAAATAATGGTATGAAATCCAAGGTGAGAAAAAATTAGTAAAAAGGTTATTCCCCGAGCACAGTGACGTATATATGGAAAGATTATAATGTACATATTATGGCCTAAAAAAACAGCCATGCTAAATTATATTTAAAAGTGTAAATTTCGATGCGAGAAAAAATAAACGAACCAGACCATTGAGAACCATCATAATATCAAGAAATTTTATTATAAAATCCGCATGGAAGTTGCAAGTCTTAGCAATCACTAAACAACTAGCACTTAACTATTATTTCTTTTCAACAATTATTTTTGCCCGAACAAAATATTGACATTAAATCTGTATGGGCTCAAAATTTTACTGTTTGGCTGAGAACCTGTATAAATAATATGAACAGAAATAAATTAAATATTGCTTTCTTGACTGTCTGAATCAACTTAGAATTATTACTTTCATCGAAATATTTATTAATAGACGAGTTTAGCAGTTGACTGAATCATTCAAATAAACAATACATTGAAGTACTCTTGGAATTTCTTTTGAATATTCCAGCGCCAAAGAAATAAAACAGAAAATATACCTTTCGACAATTTTAAAAAGGAGTTGGTGTGATGGTGTGATAGCAGTCTGAGTTTTTTATGATTTTAGGGCACAATCAAGTAGAAGTTGGCCGTCTGTCAATTCATGACATGATCCGTTTGGACGAAAAAAATGGCTGAAGCTGTAAATCCCCGATTTGACCTTATTCAAGTCAAGATTCAGCTGTAAGAAATAAGCCGAGAATCTGTTGGCAAGCGGCGACGAAGTTTTTCAGCTCGGTCCGAGGCAATAAATATGGACTGCAGCGCATGGAATAAGTCAGGCAGGCCAGGCCGGCGATAAATAAAACAATGGGTGTGTATTCGGTAATGTGCGTCTCCACGCAGCGTGATAAAAATGGAAAAGCGAGAGGGTTATCGCATATTTGAGAAGGAGCGCAGCCGAGGGAAAAGTGTCATCGGCATCATACCACGCGTGCAGTCCCGGCCGGAATAAAAATCCTTTCTCGCCGCCGTTTTCATTCAGCTTTTAATGGAATTCCGTTCGCAAAGGTCGCTACTTGTGACACGAATTCCATCTTCCCGCCGCAATCCCTGGTAATAAGAAAAGTGGCATTAGCACATTCATGGAGCGAACGAGCGAGCGCCTTTTGTGTACGCCACCAGCAATACATGAAAAGATGCTGTCGTATGTGCCAGCTGCCCGAGATCAAAATAAGCTCTCTCGGATCGACAGCAGAGCTAATTTTTCCCACAAATCCCCCTTTGATACGTCGGTTAAGTGCAGCGCGCAGGTTCGTCGCCGGAGTGGCGCAATCCAAGGGGAGACGGAAATCTGTTAAACAGATCCGTAGGATGGCAATTTTTGTTATAAAAAAAGATTGAAAATAGATTGAACTCTTATTCTCGCCAGACTTTCAATCAATGGAAACATGTTTCCAGACGTCTGTTCATAAAATCGTGATTGCATTGTCCAGATAAAAAGCATTTTGTTATTGAAAATCATAAAATTTCTAGATTATATTTTATCTCCATAGACTTAATTTCCATATTTTATATCTTAATGAAATATTTAAACATTTCAATGTACTCACCGACAACTTCTAGGTATCCAACGTGGCTCTTCATGGGGTCAGTGTTGATCTGGCACATGTACCATCCTCTGTCCGACTCGCGCACCTCACGGATGGTCAGGTACCAAGAGCGGTGGTCGCTCTGCGTCACGCCAATCCGGTGGTTCTTGGTGATCACATGCGTGTGGATGGTCAAAATCGTCTGCGTGTCCACCCGAAGCCACGCAACCTGCAACACAGCAACGCAATATTTTTATTCATTTATCAAAGGAGTTACGATTGGCTAATTTCTAAATTGGCTCTTCAAAAGTTATTCATTGCGAAGAAAAATTTCAAGTGACAAATATAGATAAATAAGGAGTAATGTATTCAATTAATTTAAAATTTTGTTTCTTATAATTTAAAAATTAAGTTTACGTGGTAGCAACAAAAATTTGAGGGCTTTCATCATTCAAATTTTTGTTTTCAGATAATTAGACCCTAATTAATTCAGTTCATTTGCGAATTGAAAAGGGCTTCTGCGGATTATGATATGCCACGCGCTAACCAGAAAAATAGATAACTAATTTCCTTTCACCATTTTCAAAAATTAATATTAATTAATTGATTAATTTTGACAATTAAATGTTCACATTTAATCAAAAGCCCTATTTTCTAAGCAAATACGCATATAATACCAAATCAACTAACAAGTTTATGTTTATAATTTGCCGTATCCGCAGTGAACTTTGCGTTCCGCATGGATGAATGGGGTGATAATGGATTGGTGGCATGTATATAGCGATCTTGGGCTGGGCGTCTTTGTGCACGCCGCCGTGTTAATATTCATCCTGAGGGGATGGAAGTTGCTCTCACTCGGGCTGCACATTGTGGCGGGCCTGTTATTCACCATCACAAGCTGAGTGTAGCAGCAGCATGGTTAGCCCGCCGCGTAATGAAGAGCCGCTACGTGTTCTGATACACCGCCAAACCGCCTAATTATACGAGAGGACGCGTGTTCCAAATTCCGTTCAAAGTCGGCAGCCCAGCGTGTAGCGTAAATCCGCTCTTTATCGTCCCCATCAAATTTCAAACAATTTTTGGTTTCGATCTTTTAGGGTTTCTCAAGGATAAAACACTATCAGATATATACATATATATATTCTCAAATGGTTTCCGCTTTATTGTTTCGACTTCCTTTCATAATGTTCCAGGATAATTAAAAAATTATAAAACATTGCTAATCTGAAAACAGCCTCTATCTTTTTATGCCGTACCAAAAAACGAGTAAATGTGAGTCCTAAACTCAAGAATAACGAGAGTAGAGCTGAGTTGGGCTGCTAGCGCCGGCTGACAGGGCGCCGAAACGAAAAGCTGCTCAGGGGAGAGAGTGTATGAGAAGCGAGTTCCGGCCGGCGTCTGCACTTTCTTTTGATCCCCGCTCATTAAATAATCCCCCGCGGGTTTGTCTTGAGGATAATCTGCTGTCTTTGCACTCTCAGCAAGATCAAATCAAATCTCGCGCGGGTAATTAAGGCGACTCGGTGCCACTGCCGCCGCTGCCACTCGGGAGCAATTATCAAATTCCGAATTTTGCTCCCTGGCCCACCTTTGTCGACCATCAACGCCGCCGAATGAGAATGCTAATTACACCTCAGCCGGTGATTGATTGAACGCCGCTTTCGTTCGTGGATTAAAACCATCGCCCACTAGAGTTAAATCGATTAACCCTGTGCTGGAATTGACACATCATTATTTGGCACTGCACCCTGTAATTTAGGGGTGGGATATCTGCTAAATATTTGGGTTTTACAAAAAATAGAGAGCCTTTTCGAGTTCTTTGCAAATATAAATCAATTTTTTCGGTGATCCCGAAAAAGTGAATCCTTTTTACTATTTTTCACTCGAGGAAGATATTTACGGTTGATGAAAAAAATGCAAAATTCACCTTTCAAAGAACAAGGTTGTCGTTATTTCTTCTCTTTTATATTTTCAAATAAAAATATAACTTAAGACAGTCATACTTTGTTCAGTCCAACCTAAAAAATATAAAGCTTAAAGATCTTTAAATTCAAATGAAAGCAATCATAAATTCATTCCCAATTATTGCTAATCGACACACCTTTTAATATTTGAGATTGAAGTATTTTATAATTTTGTCACAAATTGGCTTGTTCTTTAGTTGTTTTTATTGCGAATGCACTTTCGAGGTCAGCGGCGGACGCAATTTGGGAAATGGTCTCTGGTGAAAATGAAAGATTCATCATCTGCAGCAGTTAATCGCGGCGCAGGGAGGAGAGAGGGTGCGAAAGGGGCCAGGAATCTCATTTCGAGTGGAGTCTTTGTGACGCGCGCGCGGTAGCAATAATAAAACACAATAAGCAGGAACAAAGGTGACGCTCGCGCGGCTATTGTGTGCGCGGAAAGCAAAGCTCATGCCCAGCATCTTTCATAGCCAGACGACAATGAAAGAGACACCAACGAGATTCGACCCGAGAGCGCAATTAAAAGTCTGCTGAAACGGTAGAAAGGGGAAAAGGCGGTGGCGCCAAAATCAATCGTTGCTTTTCCCAGTCAAAGTCAATGCACAATTTAAATCCACACATGATTGGGAACTGTAAAATCAGCAAAGAATCTGAGCAAAAACCAAAAATCGTTAAGTTTGTTTTGAAATGGGAATTCCTTCCCTCCCATTGGCTATTTATGAGATAGAGATAGTAAAGAGTCCTCGTTTATCAGTAAGCTAAAGGTCCATTCTCTCGCAATAATTATAAATTCGTTCTTTTTTTCGTAGTTTAAATCCGTTAAGTAAAAATTGTACACAATAACTGTCAATTTTTACCTGTTTTTATTTTGTTTTATAATCGAGACTACTACTTTGTCCAGGCGCCATTGCCCGATTCGGCCTTTCTTTGCAGGCCCGTCGGGTTTTTTGTACAACTATTCTCGAAGAATAAATAGTAATAATATGTGATAATAAAAAACAGTAACAAACAATAGACCAATGCTTTAACTTTCAATCTAAATATCCCATTTGTCTCCAATGAGGCTGCAATTGTATTGCAAAAATACGAACAAAATTGTTTATTTTGCTACAGACTGTATTTCAAGACAACTGACTTAAAAATTCTCCGGTTATTCACAGCGCTAAAGAAACAATGTTAAAAAAGCGTGGAAACAAATCAATTGAAAATATGTAATCAAATTTAAAGTTTAATAAAGTGTGGGAGAAAAAACCAATTAAGTGCAGTATGTGATCCGATCATTGCGAAACTTGAAGTTGATCTGATTAGATTTTGCAATTTCATTTGTAATAGCCCATACACGGAAGCTTGCCAATTAATACGCTCTCTTTTTCATACAAGCAATATAAAAAACCACTTTAATTCATAAAAAATAAATTAATCAATTGAAGCTAAATTACAACTACCCAGAATGCATTTTCCTTTTCCAGCTTGAGGACGAAAATATGGCCGTTGGCATACATTATTCCATTTGATTGCCGGCAGCGGGTGTGTCGGCTGACATTTTAAAATCCCGAGGGTCTTGGACGTTGAAATGTCACTCTCGCCTCCGATTTGACGGAGCAAATGTCAAACTCGCCACTCGCGTTGATGATGATGCTAACTGCGACTGGTTTAATGGCTTTTCGGTGTTGTCGTGCGTGCGAAATAGAGGCACAAACACCTACACATAGACACAGACTTGCACATGCACATTTTTTGCAGTATAACCGGACTCGTTTGTTTCTTAATAACACAAACGCAAGATTTCTTTTATTTTTAAGTGGTTGCAGCAGATTGTGTAGAATAATAGCACGAACGAGGAGAAAAACCTCCTCTGCGAGAGATGCGAATAAATTGCACACGCAAAGTGAAGTGTCATCGTCACGTGCCGGCCGGCGAGGACGTTTGAAAAAGCGTACTATTATTATTAAAACGCCTACTGCCTGGCTCGCAGGGGAATTTCTTTTTCTGCTTTGCAACGCGCAAATTTCAAAGTCTCGAGTGCGCCTTTGAACAACGGCAGGTGGAAATTATACTTGAACGGAGAGATGTGAGGAAAATCCGTTTTGTGTTATGTATAAAAAGGTAATGGCTCAGACCTACTCTGAAAGGGAACATGTAATGTGAGCTGCAACGAATCCAATGTTTTGAGCAGTAAAAATTAACATCATATTTAATCAGAATCAAAATAGATTGCAAGTTACTCTGCTGGGAGGATTTTGTGTATTGTTTGCGATCCAAAGAACACAGTGTGGAGTATTATTTTTTATTTTCCCTCCCTGTGGCAAACGCAGCGGCAAAGGAATGGAAAAGGAAGGAGGAAAAATGCATGGTAATTATTATTGATTGCGCGTGTTGAGCGCGCGGTGCACGCGCGGCAAGGCACGAAACTTTTTCCCAAAGGAGTCGTGAAAATCGCACGAGAGCTTTCTCGCTCGCTCGCGCTCTCTCTCCACATCCAGCATTATAAATTACGCGGAGAGACGCGCTGGATAGAAATTAAAATATCACCCGCAGTATTAGTCGGCGCGTAAATCATTTAGCGGCGGCGCCAAGCTCTCGGGGACGCGAGCGCGAGGTTTCCGCCGCCTTTTCCACCTCCTCCTCCGCAGGTGCATGCAAATCAATAAATTCACCTTCTCGTCAGCGTGCGAATGGATTTACGAGTCGACTCCTGTTCCCCGAGACAAAGACGGAAGAGATAAATCTAGTCCCAGGGGAAACTCCCTCAGTAAACATTGCTTCTCAAAAGTCACGAAAAATATTTACACTTCACTGACGAAAAATGAGCGCTTCTCTCCAAATGAAAAGACTTGCTGCCTTCTTCCTCGTGACGTCGATTTCTTCTACTTTCAAGCTCCATCCTCGGGGAAAGCAATAAAAGCTCGTAACGTAAACTTGATTTCTCAGGCTGCGTCGAAATATATTTTAGTTAGCAAAACAAGAACTTACACAGACTGATCACTTTTAATATTACTGTCTAAATCAATTTGAAATGAATGGAAACAACACTGGGTTTCATCAATGAATTACGATCGAATGATTATTGTTCAGCCTTTTTTGTAAATCAGTTCAATAATTCATAGTTTTACTTCGTTGGGTTAGCTCTTAAACAATTTATTCACACTTACTAAATAAAACATAATTATGTAGTTTCCTAATTATGGTAATTCAATTTTTCCATGCCTTCAATGATGGAAAAAACCTATCAAGGAGTTGACATCTGAAAATTCGATGGTGTGCCAATTGTGTTTTGAACGTGGCGTCAACACAGCTGGTCTGTCTAATATGGTCAAAAAAGTGGTTATTTCCTTAAGAAAGCATAGGAACGATAGGAACATGAATATAAAATTATTAAAAATCTTTAAGATACTGATTCATTACAGGATACAAAAAATAATTTTGTCTGCCAACTATAACTTTGAGGGATTTCATTTTTAACAGCGATTGAATTATGGCGAAAATTAGATTGTTGGAATAATCCATCAAAATAATTTAAATTAATTATTATCTAACAATTAGTCGTTTCCAAAGCCACAAGATTTAAAGGTGGTGCCTTGTCATTCTAACCAGTAGCTGCTAGTGTGTGGCAGGCAAGTTTTAATGTGAACTCCATGATAGTAATATATCGAAAATTTTTTTAACATTGCAAAGAACTCTTGCACAGACATTTCCATTTGTTTACTGAAGACAGATGGCTACTGTGGCTAGCGCAGCTTTTAGCTAAAGTCATGGTGACCACGTGATGTAAAATTTGCCTTTGGAGCGGCGTATAACACGAGGATATGCCCATTTACGGTTGACAATTTGACCAACAGGTTAATTAAGAAGCTATCTAGAGGTAATATGGACAACAGCTCTACCATGAAGAATATAGGCTTGAGTCATGATATTTTAGGTCTTTTAAAAATCTAACCATTTTACAAAATTTAGACTCACAATTTGTATTATCACACCACGAGTCATTTCAGAACGTTGTTTCCTCAAGAATCTAGAGAATGCTCCTGAACTCAGGGAGAATGATTTATTCTCTCAGGAAATAGTAATTAATTCAGTTTTGTTCTCGTTAATGAGTGGATGATTGCACGCGCAAACGACATTGTGAAGTCTCTTTCCATGAAAAGCAACAAAACACACGGCATCATCCAATCAGACTCGTTTCCACCTTATTAATTATACGGAAAACCACGAGAACACAGACTTGAGTTTTGAAATGCGGCTCGAACACCTACTTGTGCATTTACTTATTTACTCTGTGCTCTCAGTGCAGTTGGTTGAATCGGACTTGACACAGGCAGCATCCAGCAGAGGAAATACAGACACGCGGCAGTAATAAAAGTGCTGCAAATGAGATGTCAGGTGGGCTTGCATGCATAAATAAATTTGCTGCTGCTGACGAAGCACTAATTAAATATTCATCAGATCTGACGGAGAGAGTGCGAGAGGCAAGGAGACTCCTGCGCCATTTCCATTTAGCCGCGACGAACAATAAGCCGAGTGCACGGGCAGCGGGGCACGTGGAATGCGCGCATTTCGGGCCGTCCGACGAACACGTGACTAGCCGAACACGAGCTCGGCCGCATGCGTTCCGCGTAACCAGATCTCGCGTAATTAATTGGAGCACACAAGCCAGAGCGCAGCTTGTGGTTCGCTTTTGCGTAATTACTGCTCGAAGCTAAATTCTGATATCCGATTTGATATTGAAATAGGACACCCCAGATCGTTAAAGCTATTTGTCTTTCGTCTATCGTTTCTTGGAAAAATCTGACCTGCATAATCGATTTCATATGGAAAATAGGTTTTTCTTCTGAGAATAGACTGTGCCAAACGGCCGAGCGGCTGTCTCATTGGCTGCTTCCTTTTTGCTCTGATGGCTTTTGCAGCAAGAATCCGCCTTGGCGAAGGTCGGCAGATTTCCCTGAAATTTTGGAGGTCTTGAGCATCTAAAAATGGTAAGTTCCTACCCCCACCCCCTAGGATATGCGGGGTGGATTTTGAAAGATATCGTGTTTTTTACAGTGAATAATCCAGGTAATGCTATATGGACTGCAACCAAAAACCATTCAATGTGTCTTGATGAGTACTTTCGATAGATCATATAGCAGTTCATCCTTGAGGTCACATGGTAAGGTCACTTTCGGTGACCCCAGAACATTCAAATTCAAATTTGACAAAGGTCTCCCTCCTGGAAAGAGGATCTTCTTTAGTTTTTTTTAAATTACTGTTCTTTGAATAGTTAAAAAGTGTATTTTCCACTTTACATAATATTATGAATGTTTCAATATCCTTCATTATGATCGGTTCGGCCTTATGATTCACAAAAATACTTATATCAAATTACATTTTGCTGAAGTTTTGTTCAGTCACAAATTTCTTTCCAATTATACAATTTTACGTAATGTAACTTTCTGCCAGATGAAATTACTTGTGATAAAAAGAGTCCAGTTGTTTGAAAATCGATTTTTCCCATTGTCGAATGTGACTAGCACTGAGTGCTGCTCTCACCCTTTTGTTTTTGGTCATTGTGTTTACACGCAGGCGATTGGTAAAGCGAGAGAAAGGGAGTGCGGACAGGTACTTCATCACCGACGCCCATTATTTCGCCGGCAGTCGTTCTTCCTTCTTTCTCTCTCATTACCACTTTGTTTTCAATCATGATTCCCTGCGCGGTGCGAAATTAGAGCGATTACTCGCCATTCTCTTTGTTGTACCTCCCGCGCGTGCAACGTGCATTAAAAATTTATCGTCTCGTCGGAAATAAATACCGAGAGCGAGTGGAGAGAGAGAAAGAGAGAGCAAGAAAGCTGGAAAGAAGCAAGCAGGAAATTACTTAAAACAAAACGGGGCTCGACAGCAGCGGCGGACTTTATGTTTGAGACAGAACGCGCGTCTGACTTTTCCCAGGTGGCTGATTTTCAAGCAATCATGCTCTTAGGCATAATGTGCACACGCCGCTTGCTTGCTTCGTCGACAGAAACAATGCGAACTTTTTCGATTCATTTTTTCCGCACCTGCTTAATTACTCCTGAGTTGCTTGCTGAGAACTCGAGGCAAGAAAAGGAAGGAAGGCTATTCGAACCAGCTGGAGCGTGCAATCCTCGTGGGACAACCAACAACAGCTTTCAAACTTTTCGAGCTACTTCTTTTCGTGGATTTTTTACATCTTTTTCTCTCGATCAAATACTCAAACAAATAATATAAATATATGTTGCGTAAAAAAGAAGTAATTATAACACATCTTTTTGCTGGAATGTAGAAACGATCACGCTCACCAGCTATGAAAAGAAGCTGTTTTGGCCCATTAGACTTTGTCAACAAAGTTAAAATCCTAATTGCAGCAAAACGCAAGGAACTAAATCACCGGTCATGAAAAACGGTTGACTGCACTCATTGTAGTCGTTTATTGATAGTTAAGATTATTTAAGAACATTAAATAATCAGTCGAAGAACAAAACAGCTACATAATACGGCGAAAGAGATGATCAAGAATGTTTAGTTTGATGTTGCCGCAAATTAAAAAAAAACTCATTTTTTGGATATATTACTTTGCAAATCTACACTCTGTGCAAAATACTCAAAAACAGATGCGACATGCAACGGACAGGTTTTACTTCTACTCTCTTTTGTGCGTGTCGGACAATAAATTCCGAACGCAATTTTTTCGCGTTCCAACAATGAATTGAGGATGGTGCGATTGTTTCCAACTGCGCGACATTCTAAGTCAATGGAGCGTGCTTGCACACATGACTAAGCCTATTTAGCCAATACACGCGCACTTTTCGCATGCACTTGACAGCTCAATATGCGAGATGGATCCGCGGCGCCGCAAAAAGAGGCCGTCCGGCGGCGGCTGTTTTTTTAAATTTTCAAACGCCATTAGCTGCGACTTCATTCCCAGTGGACGGGGCTAACTGCTTCCTCTTCCGTTTGCATTATACGGCCCTTCCCGCGCGCATACACCGACTTTTTCTCTATTAAAAAGGGTCGGACTCGAGAGCTGCGTGTGAGCAATATAAAACACACTCACTGCTCTGCTCACTGCGGCACTGGAACTCGACCGTGTGTGCACTTTAAAGAGGATTGATACCTTGCTTGCGGCGAAGAAAGAAATGAAACCAACGGATATCCAATAGAGCATGAAACAAGAGAAGGAGGTGAGTATAAATGCTGTCCATGCTCAAGAAGAGAGCCAAATTCAGGTACATATAAACTTTGATTTCAGTGACAGGGTATTTTGCACCTCAGTTTTTGATTAAGCGCAGCATAATCCCGTGCAAAAACAATTTCAACTATGAACTAGCGGGCCCCGACTCAGAACTGGACCCTCTTGGTGTTGCTTCTAATGGAAAATCGATTCGCCCCCCCCCCCCTCTCCCTAACCGCGTGCATGATATCACCTTTGACAGGGTATTTTGCACCTCAGTTTTTAGTCATTTGAGTGTATTCAGACAATTTTAAGCAATTAAAAATAATAAAAATTTATTTTTCATTCGTTGGTTCAATTTGTGACTGTAATTATATTTGGGGAAAATTTTTAGAAAAAACAACAAAACAAATTGAATCATTAAAATTTTGCAGTTTCAATATTCTACCATCGAAGAAATATTTATAAAAAAATAAATTGCGAAATGGGGTTGAACCGCGAGCAGGAAAAGGTACGTGGAAACGAATATGAGAAGAGTGCTTTGTGTGCAGTTAAACGACACGCGCCGACTTTGATAATTAAGTTGTCCTTAGGCGGCGCGAGTTGTTTCCGCCGCTGATGCTGTTTACGCGAGTGTGTCTGCTCCATCCGGCACAGCGAGTGTTTCAAAAAGCAAACACCGGCGCGCACACACACATCAGGTACGGTTGCATATTCCATGTCCTCGAGCTGGGCAATTATCTGCGAGGAATTTGTGCGCTGCCGCTGATATATTGTTGAGTCGAAAACGCCTGCGTTCGTTTTTCTCTGCTGCCGCCGTTGCTGTTGATGATGAGCAAAGAGAATTGTCCGCGCTGTATTGCTACGTGCTACTGACGCAAATGGGGATGAAATTTCATGCCGGCCGCCAGCGCTTTCAGCTCGAATTTGAAAACGGGAACTGTAACGCCACAAATTCCTTTTTTCATTGAGAGCAAATTGTTTGTAACATAGTATTCAGCGGATCAGCCCTTTATGTTTCTGATTTCAAGAGAGAAAAACACTTGACTGTGAAATTTTTCCTGCTTCAGAACTTGGGAGGAGCGTTTTGTTTGTTTTAATTCAATCTCGTGCCGTGTTTAAGGCAATTAGGTCGATGTAATAAAAACGTGGCAAATAAAAAATTTACATCGATCGATCTCACCTATAAAAGCCAGCGGACGAAATTTTGAAGGGTACTTTTCATTAAAAATAAAGCAAGAACTACTCAAAGTGACTTTTTTGAGATGAAAAGTAAAATAATGAGATTTTAAATATTAAAACTTGGTTTTGTTAAAAAACATAAAGCAGCTAGCAAAACAATTCATTACACCGATTGCATTATTCTTATAATAAGAAGAGTGACCCTCAGATCCGCAAAAGGCAAAACCCTTCAAATGTTTATATATAAAACTGTTCATTTCGTTTATCAATTTTTCCGTCGAATAATTGCCAAGGACTGAAAGGCGCAATCTTTGCATATTTTCATGGCAGCCGGTGGGCACGATGGCAACGTCAAAGGTGATATCATGCACGCGAATCGATTTTCCATTAGAAGCAACACCAAGAGGGTCCAGTTCTGAGTCGGGGCCCGCTAGTTCATAGTTTAAATTGTTTTTGCATGGGATTATGCTGCGCTTAATCAAAAACAGCCGCGTTCGTGCGCACAGGTGCAAACTCACCTTGTAGCTGCCGAGATCGTCGACTACGCAAGTGAGGGTGGCTTCGCGACCCACGGTCACCGTCACGTTCGGGATCGCCTCGGCGAACTTGGGCATGTCTGTGAACACAAGGAACAAATTTATATTGTTAAATCCACTCAAAGAATGTTTATTTGTTTGGGGGTTTTCACCTTGAGGGCAAATTAAATTAGGTTCGAGAGAGCGGTCTTCAAATCTTGGTTAATTATACTTTTTGTTTTAATCGAGATAATTGTAAATTAAAAAAAAATCACTTACCACTGTCCTTGACATGAAACAAGAATACGCTATTTCTTGTTCAGTTGTGCTTTTGCTAATAAATAAAGCACTGATAAACATTACTCGAAATGATATGGATTACTTTGAATCATTATTAACCTTGAACTCATTCGCACAGCTGGTTTCAATTAAAAATAATGAGGAAAAATATGAGATTTATTTCCATTTATAATTCTCTATTGTTGAAATCGTCAAAGAGTGCACAAATAAATCAAGTCGATAGTTAGTTATTTGCTATAAATTTATTCAATATTTAATAATTGGAAAATTGAAAAGCTAAATCATTTTGTTAATACTGTAAAAAATAGCGGTTTAAAGAGACAGTGTGTCTGTATTTCAACTTTTCAATTATTGAAATTCCCCTCCCAAAATGCACGCCAGAATTTTTCATGGTCTGAAAAGAAAAAGAATTATTGCCTGACAATAAGCGTTGCAAAAAACTATTCTCTTCACACCCGGCTCTTTTGGCTCACGTTGTTGTGCGTGTATATTTAATTTCGCGAACCGATCCGAGGACAGAGAGGGCGAATTTCAATGAACGATGGAGCTTTTGCGGGCAACTTTTGTTCGACAAAGGGGGCAAGGGCTGGCCGAACCAGCTAGCAGATGATATAAATTTTTGTTGAATGCGCTGCGGAACGAGCGCAGCGGCAGTTGCCAAAATCTCTCTCACAGCCCAGCCCTTGTCCCATCTTTGGGGCCGGATTTGCAGTTGCTCCCTATCAAGGATTAAAAGAAAAACAATAATTAATTGCCATCGGTGACAGACTTTGCTGTTTATTGTCAGGAAACTAAAAACTGTAGAATGTAAGGATTTGTTGAAAAACTGTTCAATATTCTAAATATTGTAAATAATGCAATTTAAATCTAACCGTCTCATATACTTGATTTAAAGGAATTAGGTAGTATTTAAATTTGTAAATATTGCAATTCAGAGTAAAAAATACAGTTTAAGATTTTGGATATCATTTTTGCATGAAGTTTCCCCTCTTCTTTAATAATTAAAAAATGATTCATCTTAAAAAACTTGGTTTATAAAAATTCAATGGGTCGGAAATTTTCGCCCTTGCAGGAGTAGAGAAGCAGCACATAAACAGCAATTGGCTTGAAATCTCGTCCCTTGCGAAATTGTGTGTCTCGAGTAAATTCGGCCTTTTTATCTAGCCTATCTGCCGAGGAAAGATAGCTTTTTGTGCGTGTGTATTGGAGAGATTGGTGCCGCAGAGTAATCTCGTTTAGCGCAAAATGTATTCAAATTCGAGGCAGCCAGCGCCGGGCCTCCTGCGGTGCGCTGGCGAATAAACATCTCTCGAGAGCAAGATGCGCCGATTTTTCCATAAAAATAATTCGGCTCTTTGCCACATCCGGCGCGCGCCCACATTCGCCAGCAGCCTTCCTCGCCGTTAACACAGTGAAGCGTGCGAGATGGAAGAGAGTGACCACTGCGGCAGTGAATTTCCTATCTCAACACCAGCCCCGATCGTGATAATGATTACATTTGAGTTGGAAATTTGGTCAAGGGATGATGGTGAAAATGATTTCTTTCGAAAAATGCCCAATGCAAATCGATATTATATGCAAGGGATAGGATCAGGACAATAAATGGACTAATAGGTGGTTTTGATGAAATTTGGTGAACATGTTGCTCTCCTGGACCTACATCTCACCCTAAAATTTAAATTGAACATTTCAAAAATTTCTCATTTTACAGGGGCTCAAAGTATGATTTTTGAAAAGGGTGCTTTTGAGGCGAATTATTACTTTTGCGAGATGTAGGGAACCTTAAAAATTTGGTATCTAAAATAATCTACTCCCCATGCCCAACAACTTATGACATTTAATATTAACGAATGGCCATACTCTGCGCGGAAATTGCTTTAGGATGGTCAACATTTGCGGGACCGAAAAAACACTGTACGCAGTGTGAGAGCATATTATTGGCTTATCAGAATTTCACAATTAATTCTCAATTAATTTCCGCGAAGAGTGAAGCCATTTTAAATATCAGTCTTAAGAGATTTTTTATTTTTACTCCTACATTTTGCCAGCCTTAAATAAAAACTTTAAACTGTATTGTTTGGAGTGATTTTTCAAGGGATTTTAATTGAAATAATATTTATGTTCCAAGGGAAAGAAATGTATCAAGGGAAGGGAAATTATCATGTCTGGAAAGCTGAAGTTTGTGGTCATTGGAAAATTAAAAAATATTATTATTTATCAGGCACATGGCATAATATAAATGCGTAAAATTGAGTTTTAAATTTTGATCTTGCTGGCTTGAGACAGTCTATGTATGGTTCTTATCACATTTTAAAATAATTAACTCAAAAACTATCAAAACTAGAAAATATATCCCACAAAGAGCGCGATGCAGAGCTGCCAACTGTTGAATCAAATTGTTCATTTCATAGGCTTTAACCATTCCCGAGCACGGTGATTGCGGGTGAGAGCATGAGGCTAATCCAGGGCAAAGTTTTGTCCTTTCTTTTGTCTGCGCAAAATGAAATCCACGGCACAAAAGTAGCTTCGAATCTGACAAACCAGCGGCCGCCAGGGAGGCCTTGCAATAATTAGGAGCGCGGCGGCGGCGGTGGTGATTAGAGGCGAATAATGAAGTCGGCGGCGGTAATGCGCTTGGCATTATATAATTATTACACACGTGCGCACGAATATAAAAATAGCGCTGCAGCAAAAGCGGGACAGTGAACTGAGGCAGAGTGCTCTCAGACCATTAGCCGGCGGCAGCTTTGCGGTTCTGATTAATTATACGCGAGGAATATCTTTCTCTGTGGAAATGCAAAAAATGTGTTTCGCCCCCGCGCGCGCGTGTGTGTGTGTGTGTGTGTGTGTGTGTTGTCCGACATTTTTTTCACTCGCCGGTCTGCCTGCCTGCTCTCTCGCTGGTTGCAACTCAGCATTTCAAATGGCTGTATTTTAAAAATTCGCTCGCATCACTCTGTCACACTCACGCACTTTTGATGGACTTTGCGAGCGCGGTAATTTCGCTCTGCTGAGTTGGAGGAAAAATCTCCGGCTCCAACGTTGCTGATGCCACCCGATTTATTGTCATGAATACAGGAGTGGAGAGTTGTAGACTTTTGCTAATTCCACACAAACATTGTCTATTAATACTTTCAGACATATCTTTAATTTTCGATGGGAGGCGAATGAATATTTTTGCGGTATTTTTTCTTTTCAACACACCTGGTCCAAAATTGTTTTTCAATCATTCTTTTTAAAACTGCAATGATATCCAGCATATTTTTATTTGCGTTGGTAAAACTAAGCCAATTAAATATTATCATATCAGATATAGTTGCCTTAAATTTGCGGGGATTTTTGCTTTCACAGGAACCATAAAAAATGCCATTTTTTGCGTCTTTACATTAAAACTTTCAATTTGTTCTTCCTTAATTATATTTTTACTCAATATTATCCAGTTTAACTTTAAACCTTAGTCAGTTGCATTTCAAAAAAGTCAAGAGTCTTTACCCCCGCCGTTCTCACAGCATTGTGAATTAGCTCCAAAGTTTCAGATTCAAATCTCCCCCTTTCGGTGCAGCAATCCAAAAACGTATGAAAAAAACTATCTGCCCTCTCGCTTTTCTCTGTGAAATTGTGAATTTAATCAAGTTGTTCAGCTCGTCGTAACACTGATAATCAATTCCAGACTGCCGCCTTTTGCTGCCAAGAATTAATATCGTCGGGAGGTGAAGAAAAAACTGCTCTCGACGCCACTCGAGTTCGCGATCCTATTAAAAATTGCGCATTAACAGGGTGAACGGGAGTCTGACGGGGAGTAGCTGCGCGCGCTCGTCTAATGCACGCACTTTTTCAAGTTCGTCTCTGACAATGTTATCGTCTCAGCCGCAATAATTCAGACGCGACGAGAGAGAGCTGCTCGTCATAATATTGTTGTGCTGTCATTATTGCGTGTGTTTCTGCCGTGAAAACGGAGCCAACTTGAGTGCAGGCTCGTGACAATAAAAAAATACTTTAGTTCAAAATTACGTTTCTTAAAAATTCTATAGGAATTCATTAAATTCAGAGATATTTTTCATCAAGAAAAGTTTGGATAATCAGAGATAACATCAAATAAGAAGCTTGAATGGGATTGTAAACCTCTCCGAATCGAATACTACACGAATTTTTAGCTAGCAAGATAGGTAAGAATACAAACTTCATTTTTTAGTTTGTGATTATTTGATTTATTCCCTAACAAAATTATTATTTGGTTTACTGAGCTTCTTTCAAGTCAAATTTAAATCAATTTTTATCGGGACTCACTTGTAGCCGTGATTTTAGACGGCCCTGATGTCAGTCGTTTGGCGGCGTGAGTTGTAATCGCGTCGGTAATGACGTGGCGCCTGCCGCATGCTAATAATCGCGTCCTAATGACAACCAGCCGACGCACGTGCCGAAACACACAAACCTCGAAGAAATCCCCCGCATCGGATTTGTCCATTTACATTATTTTCCCCCGTTTCTTTTCGCCGCTCCGTCTGTTTCGCGTGTCTGTTTGTTAAAAATGCGGACAATAAGCGTCAGATTATGTTTTGCGCTGTCAGTTTACTCTCCTCCTCTTTATTCATCGCGCGCCTATGATTCATGGGCGACAGTGCGGAGAGCAAAGCCAGCTAGATTTTTTCGTACTTTTTCCCTCTCACTCGGCCGTGACATTTATCCATTGGAGATGTCTGCTCCCGCACGGAAATCACGCCTCGCCAGAAAAATCGCACTTGAGCTCGCCGGCCAGCACTGTCTGAGCGACATTTGCAAACACGCGTCACTGCGTAAATTGCCATCAGAAGAAAATTCAAGACGCATTCCAATGGTAGACTTCGCAAATGCGTTGAGAAGATTTGTCTACTGCTTGTAGCAAGGACATCTCCAACCTCTTTTATAAATTTAAATATATAGATTACAGCTAATCCATACTAATTTTATCCTTTAAAGAACTTCTATCACCTGAATTGGAAGAATGAGCAATACTCCGGTTTTGCATCATATTCTCTGCTCTAGTAATTTTTCCACACATAAACTCCGAATTAAATCAGAGCATTTTAAAATGTGCTTCCAGTCGGAAGCGTTCGCTCTCGAACAAGAGGGTAATTAGCGAGAGCGGCGGAGGCAGATTCATTCAAATATTTAAAAAGACGATTTCCGTGCCGCCGGCAAATTGGAGAGGCTCTCGTGTGAGAGAGCTAAATGCGACCCGACTCGCGAGCACACTTCAATCCGTAATTAGCTGTTTTATTATTCACTGCCGCGAGATGACCTGTGCACACTCAGTCAGCCCTGTCGTCTAATTACTGCAGCACTGCACTCCAACCCTTCGAATCGATTACGTCCACTGACTTGACGTTTGATAACTGGTAATAACTCCGTTCTGTGGTGGAAATCAGTTTAATTATCATTTGTAGATTTTTTGTTCTATCTGAAGATTTCAAGTTAACAAAATATTTTATCAGAGAGATGGGTGACTTGAGTAGATGTTTATTTCAGCAGCTCTTAGGATTTTTTAATGAATTTGAAAAAATATTTAAAAATCATTGAGGTGACGCAAAAATCTCAATATAACCAAAAGTATCATAAATTTTCTGAAAACAAACAACGCTATAAGAAGAAGGTTAGAGCCAAAATGATCCCCTTAATTTTAAATTATGTTTCTTACACCACGAAAAATTTTTCCATCTAAAAGGCACCTTCAATCCTGAGTCAAAACCACACAGAGTTGTCATTTTCCTCTCTTGATTTCTCATTTCTCGTTTTTAAAACTCTGTGTGTTGCTGTACTGGGTCTGAGAACAAATCTGTAGATCTAAGAAAGATTCCATTATTTTGGTCATTGATTATTCAAATTCTATGTCAAGCTGTGAGTAATGTCGGAAAGAACGACAAGTTTTATGGTACCACCGCAAACATTTAAATACATTGAACTGAAAGTCCGCTTTTGCGTCCACCAGCAGTCTTTTGAGCTTCCCACCTGAATATTCATGAAAAGAGCCGAGCTCGGATGCTGCAGTCGATCCGTGGGCGTGAAAAGAGAGGAGTGTGTGTGTGTTCGCAGTTAGCGCCGGCGTTGGCGCCTCGTACATCATCGCCTCGATTTCCTCTCTTTCATCTGTTCAAAAAGTCGAGTGTGTGTGTCTCGCTCTCGCTTGCAAAGAACACGGGCGAAATATGGCCAAGAGATTTGGGCGCGCGTCAATAAGGCACTTCCTTCCGCCTGTTTTGCGCCGAGTGTTGGAGAAATGGCCGACATGAATCACACCACGCTCGGGTTTTATCTCAACCCCATTTCCTGTCGGAATGATTGTTTGGCGATTGCGGCGAAGCAGTCGTCAATCATCTTACCAGCAGCGCATTAATGCGGCAGAATAACTTTGAATTAATCGTTTTGATGGATGAATAAAAGAATTTTCTAATAATGAGTGGGACACAAAACCAAGTTTCATAATTTCGTATGCACAAATTTCTTTTGAATAAAAAAGCAACTGAAATATAAAAAAATTCGTTCGTTCGCGAACTTTGAACGCGACATTTTTCCACGACCGCAACTTATTTTGAGCTGTTTTGAGCCATGAGAACAAACCTATAGATACTTCAACTGACTGTCGGTGCATGATAGGAAAAAAACATTAATTTATTTCCAATAATAATCGGGAAGGCTGCCTCTGTTCATAAAAATCTAAAAAGTTAATCGTTGAAAAATAATTTCCTCTGGGATTCCTCATAGTTTTTTTAAATGAAAAATCTACATGAAATCAGCGAACGGGGAATATGTTAGTAAAAAATGCTAGCGTGTCAGATATCAATGCGTCTTTTCAATTTGAGTATGCAGGCGATGAAATTCTCCATCTCAAATTGAGATTGTTTTGAATTTAATGTTTTTTTCGAGTGACTCATTCGATCATGCAGGAAAATTTGTTGACAGTTTTACGGAGCATAGACGAATTTTTCTTGGCGCACGAATTTAAATATTCAATTGATGTCGGCACTAAATTAAACGGCTGCGTGCAAAAACGGAGCAAGTCGGTGATCAAACGCCATCAATAGTCCGTATAAAAAGTTATATTGGCAGGGTAAAAAAGCGGAGAGGAACGAATGCAATAATTCAGTTTATTATGTTTGTAGGTCGCTCAGCATATGTTTTTGAATAAATGATGAGGCCGTTTAGCAGCAGAAAACGTTCAAACCGAGTTTAGTGCCGAGGCGATATTGCCGGCCCCAGCAATAAATTCGCCCAATATTTGTTGCTGCGCGAACGTGCAAAACGTCAAAACAAAGGAAATAAACATGTAGCTTAGCGTTATTGTTGGCAGCCACTGTGCTTGACATATTACCGCGCGACGATGCCGACGTCGAATCATTTCGCCTTCTGCTTTGGCTCAAATTGGAATGGAATACTGAATTCAATATCATTACTTCACATTTCCTCCTCTGGATACTATATAATACTAATAAATTATTTGCCGAATTAATGCAGTAATTTCCCATGAGTAGCTCACATACAAATTAATACTTTGGAATTGCATTTCTGTAATGAACTCATCTCTCATACTTTTTCTTGAATGTCACAGCAGGCTTTCACCTCTTTATTAACCACCCAAATCTGTACAACCAAATGGTATAATTTAATGGACGGAATTTTGTGGCCTACCGATTTAATCATTTTCGATTATAAATCCAAGCTAAAACGTCAATAATAAAAAATATTTAGCCCCGCAATAGGAATTTTTTCCAAATAAATGTAGCCTGAATGAATATAAAAATTATTCATACTCCGACGGGATATTTTTCTTGGAATTTTAACAATTGAACTTTTATAGCTAATAATTATCAATTTCCCAGATTCCCAGTAAAATAAAATTTATTCGTAGATTACCTTAATTGCAAAGCACTGGCCATGCCAAACAGTACAATTCCAATAATAAACATTTTTGAAAATATTCTGAATTTTTCTATACCGTTCTCTGCGATTTAATGGCCGCGAGTCAACAAATTGGCTGACTGACGCCTCCGACATTCCCTTTTGCAGACATTTTTTGCTGCTCCGCTCTGAATCTCGCGCACCAGTAGCGGAGATTATTTACGTGGGGTGCTTGTGGATCAAGAAAAGGCACGAGCAGCCTACTAACGAGAGAGAGAGAGAGAGAGAGAGAGAGAGAGAGAGAGAGAGAGAGAGAGAGAGAGAGAGAGAAGCGCCACAGGTGCATCATATCGTGTCTCATCCGACTAACGAAGCCAATCGGCTGCCAAAAAGGCGCACACTTCGCGCTTCTCTTCTTTTATTGTTCCATTACTCGACCGACGCACGAAACGCAGACCCGCCAGAAAATGCGCGTTTTTGCTCAAAATCAGCATTTTCTCGATTTCACACGCGAGGGAGAAAAAGATTTGCACCACACAACAGAAAGGGCCATTGTTGCAAAAAGAAGCGTCAAATGGCAAAATTTCCAAGCTGATTCAGTAGGTAGAAAATATACGTGCATTGGTGCACGTTGAAATGAATTGGTGTTACGAAACGTTGTATAAGGATAGTTTACTTTTAGTTAAATAATTTATTTAAATTATTGGAATATCATTTGATTTTCATATAGCACTAATTCGCAAGGAAGTCCAATGTTAACATGTAAAAGATATTCAATCCACAATCCCCTTTATAAATAGATCCGGATTCAGATTAATTTACGCGTAGCTCCGTGTCTTCGCATAAAACTGCTGCATTTCAATCAAGATTATTGCCTTGCCGATCTTGGAGCAATGGATTCTCATTGCATAAACTTATTCTAGTTTAATTTGACGCCAAATTTGCAGATTGAAAAGTCAGTAGATTATAAAATATAAAATTATTTTTTGGTAGGGCGAGTGGCGGGATAAACAAGATTTTGTCTCTCGTTCCTCTTTCCATTAGTGCACAAAATTCAGTGCAGTCGGACGTTTTTAACGACCAAATTCTCTGCAGCTCTAATACAGTGGTATGAATTTTGTTTTGTGGGTAAGGTGTACTGCTGCAGAGTTTGTCGGGCCGAAACAGCGAGCAGTGCAGTACTAGAGCGTGATTTTTCTTCTCAAGAATTACATTAAT
Source organism: Cloeon dipterum (assembly GCF_949628265.1). Taxonomy (NCBI): domain Eukaryota; kingdom Metazoa; phylum Arthropoda; class Insecta; order Ephemeroptera; family Baetidae; genus Cloeon; species Cloeon dipterum. Next base: position 23,528,986 of record NC_088787.1, read on the forward strand.
AGCCTACAACCTTTCTTAGAAATCAGCTCCATGCTGATTAGAAATTATTATTTAATACAGAATTATTTGTTTCTATTTAATAAATATTTGCCAGAATAATTTTTTAAAAATATTCTTAGCGTTTATAAAAAAGATCAGAATAGAACAGAAGTCAAAATTTATTTTGAAATAATTTTTTGTTTTTATAAATTATAATGTAAATACTATTGACGTAAGTTTACGTTGGGAGCACAAAATTACCACTCTAGAGTGATTTTTTTCTGCTGGAAACCGGTTCATTGCAAGGAGCGAGGCGAGCAGATTGCGCTTTGATTGGCACGCGTGGCCGTCGGAAAGCACGCAGTGCCGCTTGCCGGGTGCGGCCGGCGCCAACGACTATGCTCACTGCGTTTGCGGATGAGAGGGAACGAACGAATCGCTCGGCCAAGAAGTGCTCGACACACGAGCAACGTGACACGACCAATTTGAAAATTCGCTAACACGAGCGAGCCGAGAAGAAGGAAGAGGAGGACAGGGAGAGAAAATTGGCCGCACTTTATGGACGCTGGCGGGCCGCATTTGCATTCTAATTTTGCCGCATGGAAGTGGAATGGCCGTATTTCTTTATTATTTTTATCTTTTCCTCCTTTTCGCCGCCGCCACCACCGCCTGTGTAAAGTAATATCGCACTGAGGGCGGACGAAGACGCTGCTGCGGAAGTCTGCGTCGTTTGCTTTGGCCCGAAAAGCCCTTATTTATGCACAATATTGACTTTAACAGCCTGACAAGCCGGCAGCTCAGCGACAATCTTTTTTAATTCTCCAATTGCGAGACGAGAGCGACACGGTGCTGGATCCCTTTGATGACGCAAGTTGTCTTGCTGAGAAAATTTGATTTTGATTTTCATAAAATAATATGTGATATTAAATAATTCAAATGACTTCTCAAATTTAAATATGAATAAATGAGATGAGGGATTTAGAGTTCAAATAATTTTAAATATTCAGGGGAAAAAGTTTATTCATTGAAAAGGTTTCAACGGCGTTTATTTTCTGGGGTTGAGAAAAATCATTCATATAAAATATTGACTTTTTTTAAACGTATTATTATCTTCTATTTCTGCACAGCCTTCCTCATAATTGATTTTATGAATACCAACAAAACAATTTTCCAATGTCCTTCAAGAGGATAAATATAAAACAAGGTTATTTCATTTTAAAATTCCAGCAAATTAAATCAATCAGGTTTTTTATAGACTTGAATAGCGAGATTATTTGTGTTCTCCTACTAGCAACACTGAATACCCTCAATACCTTTCGTACTGGTACGATTTCTAAACACAATTTTTCATTTTACGCAGCTCCAGTTCGATTTAATTTGTTCGCTTTTTCAGTGTTCTCTATGATGAAACGCGAGAGTAAATTGAATTCAATTTGATCAAAGGCGGCAGCGCTGACGATGTTGTGCAGCTTTTAACAGGTTATGCAACGCGTTTATCGAAGCTGACGAGCGCGTTGCATAACCTACTCAGCGAGGATGGAGATCCAAGTTTGCGTCGAGTACATCATGATTATTATTATATTGCTTTACGCAGCAAGCAAATTGTTGTTAACGGGTTTCTTGATCAGCGCCGACATTCCTTGACAAATTTCAAAAATTATGGCTTCGGTTGTGAAGTTCGAAGAACGCTAAAGAGGACTTGGAGATTTGCTTCGGATCGTAAATCGGAGCTGATTTTGTAAGTCTTTCATCAAGGGAAGTAATTACAACGAAACTAAACTCAGTCAAAGCGATTCTTAATTTATCTTCAGGCTAAAATCGAAGCAGACTCCTAGAATATAATGGAAACTTGAAAGTGTCAATTCATTCTAAGAAGAAGCGGGAAAACTACGAAATATGAAAGTGGCGTTCATTTATCAATTTATTGGAGGTCTCACCGATTGTTATTTGAGTTGGTCCATTTAAATAGATTTATTTTAAAACATCAAAAATTTAGAACCCACTGCCAAAAATGGAACATACCGATAAGACCCTGCCTTAGTCTAGCCGATAGAGAAATTCTGGTACATCAAGATTCCTTTAATTATATCACCACATTTTTCACTTTCGTCATAATTGTCTGCTATTTCCCTGGCCTTATTAGTTATGTCTAGGGATGTGCAAAAATAGACGATTTAGCAAAGAAATAATCGATTATTATAGTCGAGAGGCAAATAATCAGTTTTATAATCAGTTTCTAGGCAAATAACCTATCATATAATCGGTTTCATATATGTTCCTAAAGGCAAAAAATCTATATTTTTTAAGCAAAAGAAGTAGGTTAACGATACCAAATTTGATAAAATGTTGCTGAAAACCATTTTTAATTTTTAGATCAATATTAGCTCTTGTGAAATGTTGTTAATTTATTACCATTATGTTGTACACGTGTTTAGTTAAAGTATTTTAGACAGTTAAAATTTAATCAAAGTCGCAGTGATAATAAGTCAAAATACATTAAACAACCATTGATTGAGTGTTAGTTAAAGTAGAACTTAACAGTCCGCTAAAGATCAAAAATATTTCTACATTGCTGGCTTTAGCAATTTGTTATTTATGTTAATTGTTTTTTACTTAAGCAACAGTTAACTTCTACAATAAGCAATAAAGAAAACAGGTCTGTCAATCAATTATTTAATGTGAGATTTTTTAAGAGCTGAGAAATTTAAAAAAACGCTATTATTCAATTTTACTCGGAGTATTTTCTAAAACTGAAACGGGGTGCAGTGCACCCCGTTTCAGAATTAAAAACCCTATTATTCAAGTTTACTCAACGTATTTCAAAAAACTGAAATGGGGGGGGGGCAGTTCACCCCGTTTCAGAATATTTGCCATTAATCAAGAATTCTTTAATAAATTGGTTTTGGCAACCTCTCTGCTGCATAAAACATTGAATCACGTTTAGCGATTTTCGACGAAATAATGAGAAAATCCCCATATTTTTCAAAATCAGACAATAGTCACTTTTTATATGGGTGATAATCGAAAAATAGTCGGTTTGGATGAAATAAACGAAAATAATCGATTTTGAAAATCTGTCAAAACGCTTAAAAATTGATGATTCGTACTCATTTGATAGTCCGGACATCATAAACGCAAAAGAAAAAAAAATCGATAATCGGTTTTGCAGAACCCTAGTTATGTCATAAAACAGCATAGAAAATAATAACAAATTTACAGTCAATACTTAAAAAAAATTTCATGGCTTTGGTGGATGTCACTGCCATTCCCGTATTTCTGCATCCGCTTATCAGCGATTTTATTTTGCCCCGTCTGTGCGATTTGAGTATAGAAGCACTTTCCTTCTCAGCCGTTGATAAATTCCAGCCAAATCCTTTTCCGCGCCAACCCGAATTCCCCGAAGAACGATTTCCCTCGCCATTGAGTCGCGCTCGTGCGGACTAATAAAATTAAGGTGACGCGATTGATCTGATTGGACAGCTGATTAATATTGAATGGGGGCCGGCGGCGGACTATTCCCTTTAATGGCTCCATCAATATTTGATTGATGATAATTCAAATTGATCGAGAAGCGAATCCACGCAGCGGCAGCAGTCGGCGCATGAAAATTAGCTGCGGAAACAGCAGCGCAGTTTATTTGATCTCGCAGAGGAGATTGGCAAAAGGATTGAGTTTGCGGCGGTCCGCCCACCTGCCTGCTGCCTGGCTGCCTCTGGAAAACTGCTACCTGCCTCTCTTTCCCCAGAGACCGCAGCATCAGATAACGCGCACGCCGACCAAAACGTCGTCCTAAGGAGCTTTTGCGGAATAAACAGCAGCCAGGCAAATAAGCAGCCGACACACTCCATTAAGGGCATTTTATTTTCTCCGCTCTGCGGAGAAAACGATGACTCGATGTTCTCGCAAGACACCCGAAACGCAGCTCTAATGGCCTGCGTTGCGCGTGCCATCGCAAAAACTCTTATTAGCCGTGATTAATATACCGGTACCTCAGCGTTCATGACAGTTTCCTCGAAAACAGAAATGTGATACTGGCTGATCTACGAAATTTTCACGAAGAGACAGAAAAGAGAATTATTACCTTTTATTTTCTTTGGCGGCTTAGTTCCAACATTTCCTGGATCTATTATATTACATGTTCTGCGTTTGATTTTCCCAGATAACTTTTCTGTCAGAAATTTTAGGAAAATCACAAACTTTCCGAAGTTATAAAAATTATATTCATTCGATCTTTCTCGCTGAGTATCCAAAATATGCTAAGTTTTTAAGAGAAGTTGTGGCAATTTGAAATTTCTTAATATTTGGACTTATTAAGGCGCGGATATAGCGAACCATAATTTACGGAAGGTATTCCTTTGGAAGTTTATCTTTTTTTTCAAAAATTATTGAACTATAGAGAAAAACCGACATATTTTTCGGTTTAATAGGTGCGTCTCCCTTTGTAAGCATTTTATTGGAAGTTAATAGTAATTGCAAATTGCACAGAAATTAAATGTTTTTGTGTCTTTAGTATTTTTAAATAGTAATGTCATGCTAGCGTTAAAAATTCAAGTTTGAGGTTCAGATTTTCAGGTGCGATTTAGAACGAAGAAGCGTTTACGTCAAACACGTGCGTGTCGCGCTTAAACAGTACACATACGTCTGCAGGCGCTCATGAAATATTCATGCAGCGCTAAAGTGTGTTGTTTCTTTTGCAGGGCGGAGGAGGAGAGAAGAAGCAGGAGACTCTTTGAAACACACACACACAAGTGCTGGCGGCGGTGTTCGAGTGCATTGTTGGTGTGTAAAGTGAGAGCAGACTCCTTTTCTCTCTCACGGGCGAACGATTCTTAAGTGATCGGCGCGCGGCGGAAACAAAAAACAAAGTCAGCCCTTATGAAAGATGCGAAATTTGTAAGACGATAAGTGAAACTTCGTGTCTGGAATACCAATGCGCGGCCCTGTGTGGCCCGATGTAGTTAGGCAATCTCTTTTCCGTGCTCGGCGGGCGTCAAATGGGGCAGTGAAACACTTAGAATGCGAGTCACGGAAACCAAAAATCCAAACTGAAAGTGACAACTCTTCTCAAGCTGAAATATGATCAGAAAATTATGTCTCATTGGTGAGACCATGAGATACTTCAAATTTTAGCCATTTTGTTAGTATGAATCGCAGAGGAAGAACTGGATACAAGAAGCAGACGCATTAATGATGATTATGAGGAATTTTAATTTAGTAATTCTGAGTAATGTTTGTGCCGAAAACACTGGAATACTCATCCTAACTTTCTAGTTGATAAAGAAATTTTAGCCCTTCTTGCACAGAAAATATTTGGTAATTCATAGGTATTACTGAATTTTAGCTATGGGCGCGTTGCATTATTGTGAAAGATAAAAGTTGCAGCCGCCACAATTATTTTTTTTTAATTAAAACCATTTTTGCGAGCTCCTTACGATAGTTAGTTGTGATATTATAACTTCCCTGTAATTTAAATCAAATAATACATTATTGAATGCTCACACTTGGAAGCAAGAAAGGTTTATTGATCTAAAAAACAAATTTTTCTATAAATTACCAAAGTCTAAATTGTCAATAACATTTAAAACAAAGCTGAAATACATAAATAAAAAGATGCATACACATATGAATACTATCAGCACTTAATATAAATGGTTTTAGAAACAATTTTAATTTTAAATCATGACAATTTTTCCAAGTGTGGTTTGTGTTGCTTACACTGTTTTTCATATTTTGCAGCTAATTAATTTTCCCTTAGTTTCAAGAAAAAAACGTTACATTTTGGGTGAAACCGGAAAGAACTTAGATAAATGCGTATGAATTATGTATCAAAGGAGTCCAAAAGTTTAGAGCAATGGAACCTGCAGCTGATTTTGAACGTTTTCCACGTCCCTGGGGAGAGTGCGTTGGCGCTCCTTCGCTACTTTGTTAATAATCTGCTCAATAGTCTGGGGGTGGGCGGCGGGGGTCGGGGGCGTCTATTGTTCCTCACTTGACAATGCCAGCCAGGTATGACACCAGCCAGAGTCAACTTCATTTCCGCGCATATTTTCCAAGCCAAATAAAAGGCGGCCGCTCGTCGTCACACTCGACTTTCCAACTTTGTGAAACGGCCAACTTTTGCTCGGTCCATAAAAATAATCAAATCGACCCCTGGCCTGAGATGCACCCTCGGATGCTGTCTGCATTGTAAAACACGCCTGAGGAACTAATTCGCTAAGTTTCGCAGAATTTATGGCCGCTTTCATACTGCGCGTAGTAAAGACATGTCACGCGGAAAACTGTATATCTAATTCTCACCACAACTTGATTGCGCTCTGCTTAAATCTGATTTGATAGTAAAATTTAATGTTCATCTCTTAAACCATGTTAATGCATTTATATATAAATTATAAGTGTGAAAGTAAAATGAACAAACAATTAATTAATAAAGGTCATTCTTCTAGATTAAAGTTATGTTTATTCTTATTCTAAACAACAAACATATTTTTGAACAAAAAATTGGAACATAATTTTAAATTATATTATTCAAAGAATGCAAAACAGGGATGAGAAGAACAACAATGGAAACGGCCGCCGATTTTGGACCAGTGTTGCAGTAATCGGCGTCGTTACATGTGGAGCAGTGCTCAACCTTTGTATTCTGGCTCTGTTCATTGATGAAAATGCTGCAAGGATCACCAGCTACCGTTGGAACGCATGATCTGGCAACGATTTTGCCTCCTTCATCTGAAATTATTGACTTTTTATAATTAACATGGACATAGAACAAATAATTATATCGATATTTGAGCTCTAAAAAGGATATATTTAACTCAAAATCAGTGCATGGTGGGAATATTTTAAATCAGCCTTCGCGAAAACAAAGATTGGGTAAAGAGAGCATCTATTAAAATGTGACGTCATCAATTTTAAGGCTATGGTTAAAAGTAAGACTTTAGTTGTCCCTTGCCGAATAAAGATGGCAGAGATTATTGCCAAGGCAGCGGCTGCTTTTAAATATACTACAGCAATCTCATTTCAGGAAACCTTTTTGCCACATTTATTAAATTATTATTAAATGACGTCCATATCTTATTCAGTAACTTCAAACACAATGTATTGATTGATATTAATTGAACTGGAAGTCATTAGACAACTATATAATTTATAATATTATTTCATAAGGCGTTGTAATTGCTATGTTATCAGTAAGAAGCGCGAACAAAGTTGAAGCAGTAGTTATCATTTCATTCATGCCGTGGTGAATTGGCCCATCTATATCTTATAATATTGCATTGTAAACAAAGTCCACCGGACAGTCTCGCCTAAGGTAAAATTGGCTGAATGCAAAACTGATTCACGTGGTCAGGGTGACGTCAGCTTTACTTGCGTAAAAAGTCTACAAGACTTTTTTGTTACAATGCGACAAAGTCTAAATCTGGTCTAGATCGGTCAATTTTACTCGGCATTAATAAAATTTATGACGTTTGTCAATATTTTAAATAATTGTTTTTTAAAATATGGGAGACTCACCGTTTGTTGCAATTATTGTCTTCATGCACATGGTATCGCTATCCAAAGAGCATGTTGGAGTATAGATTTTATTGAAAGGATCACCGCAGTTTAGTGCATCATCGTCCGAGATGCAAGAGTAGCATTGCAAAGCGCAACCTGAATAATGGATTACAACTACGTCCATCGACAAAAGTAAATCAATATTTACCATGCTGGAGTGACAGAGCGAGACAACACAAAATCATCAGCCGATGCATATTTCCACACTGAGCGCGATCACAATGATGCAGAGAGCCTTATAGTTTTTAAGATTAGATAAGATTTAGTCATGTTCTGACGTGTTGATTATTTTTTTCTCTAAGGTGCATTGTTTCGTTATCTTATAACGATATGTGGTAAATTAAATAATGATTGTGATTTCCATATCCCCTGTCCCTACATTTTTTTTAATAAATCGCGCCGCGCGTACAACGAGTGAAAAACAGTGCGTGCAGAGTGCAGTGAGTGCAACAAGAAGGAGAAGACTCCCACACCTGACCTGCGCGCGAAATAGGTCTACCACGGGGGGAAAGGTTGCGACCTCTCGCACGAAAGTCAGTCAGTCGCCCAATAACCTTTGTCCGCCGACCTTCTTGATGGTGTCAACAGAAGGCTTCGGCAATTGTTTCGTCCGTAGGAAGGACGGATTTAACAGAAGCTCGGTCACGAGTGAAGTAAGTTAAAAACTTATTCAAAACATATTTCTGGGCGGCTTATAAATTGAGCAACTCTCTGTGTGCTCAATTTTATTTTTATTTGGCGCGACTGACGGTAGACTTTGTGCGTTGTTTCCCTCAGGTAGCCCTGGTGGGCTCCTTCGTTACCCCTGGTGCAGCCCCGTCTTTTGGTGGTCCGTTTCAGACGTCTGGGCTGGCACCTCCCCATCCTGAAGCGGTCGGCAAACAACACCTTGCCTGGACCCTTCGTGTGTAGCAGCTCCCTTCACCTTGCGCGACTACGGCACGGGAGACGTCCTCGGTTGGAGCGTCACCGTTCGTCGTCGTCGGCGCCGTCATCGACTCCTTCTTCACCCATCGTATAGATCGTCAAACGTTAAGTACAATATCAGACTCGTGTGCGCGCGTATTTTCCGTATATTCCGATTCCGAATATTTTTTCATTGAAAGGCCAATTCCCCAATTATTGTAAACCCAAATTGTTCTATATCACAATTATTATTGAATTACCATTATCTCGTTACATTATCAGTATTCCATTTAATAATAATTATTCTACAATTTAATTGTTTAATGTTTAATTTATCCGTACACACCAGCAACACTTTAACTTCATTTTAAAGGTCGAATTTTCCACGGACTGAGAGTTGAACTAATTTAAGCCCGGAGTTTGTTAGCTTAGTAGATTTTGAGTAATGACGACTTTTATGTCGTTATAATCTAAACGAACAAAACAGAAAAAATTGTTTTTTTCTATGTAAATTCGAAAATTATATGCTGGCAGGAGCGAGAGCTCACTGTCAGCCTAACCAAGGGAGAGCAGGCACGTCTCGTGAAATGAGAGTTAGTCACGATGGACCATGTCCATGAATGTCACTGTTCTTACGGATTTAAACGATTTTGATTATTTTTTATCTAAATAACATATTTTTTTAATTATATCAAGATATTTGAAATGTACTGTTTGCAGAGGGTAGCCACTCAAAGAGGAAAGATTTACACATAAAGACTGCGAGATTAACAGACAAATAATGAACAATGAACAAACTAACACCAAATTAAATTATTGAGTTTTCATTGCTTCAGGAAAGAATAAGTTTCATATTGATATCAACAGACCAACTCTTTCTTGCAATTAATTTCCGTTTGAAATGAGCGTTCAGATACCAGAGAAACGAACCTTTATTGATTAGCTCGCACAAAAATACGTCGGAGGCAATTTGTTCTCGGCGCAGAGCCCATCGAAAAGTTTTAATGATTGAAATTCAAGAGTTGCAATGCTCCTGGCTGACCAACGCCGCCGATTATCGAATGATGCACCGTTCGGCTACTCCCCCATTCTTATTTGGCGACTACTCGAAACTAAAGGAAAGTCGGACGCAATAAGCTCTCGAGAGTCAGCGTCTTCGAGGGCTTCACTTTTCCTCGCTGATTGCACGCGTACACTCGTCTCGTCCCGCTAACAAAGGAACAGAGAGAGGAACGAGAGCAAAAACCGATAAAACTACTTTCGCTGGCCAATTGAAAGAGCACGCACAACTTTCCGCAGACTCCCACTTGCAAACTTGAAAATATTATCTTATTGTAGCGCTCGTGTCACCGCGCAAAAAATCCGAATTTCGGCTCGCAATTTGTCATCAGGTACACACTAAGACGTAAAAGTTGCACTGCAAAAAGCTTCAACCCGCCCTCGCAATTTTTTCTGTATGGAAAATTCTTTGCAATCAATTTTGCAATATAATAGTGCAGATGATGCGAAAGCGAAGAAAAATTCAACAATTTTAAAAATTGTTCTCGCCTACAGTTTAAATCAAACTATGGTAGAGTTCACCTAAACTGTTTGTGAGTAAGAATGCATTAAAATTAATTTGTTAGCTTTTCTCTAAAGATCAACTCAAAAGGAAAACCCAAAATGTCATAGAGAGAAACATTTTATCTTGAAAAGTTTTCAGTTAATGTACAGTACTTCCCTGTCAAAGACAGTGAAAATAATTTAGTTCTCCCACGTCAGTCACTCGACATTTTAGTTTTGCAGCACGTGCCTCGCTGCTGGAACGAATTCTCAGCGAAATGCAGTGCCTTTGCTGACGGTGCAGAATCGTCGTCTCGAAACCTCGGCGGGCTTCATAATAATTACCCCAAGTAGGCATTTTGCCGCTCGCTTTTAGGGCGAGATCAAAAAGCGTCTTGGCATTCACCTGGCGGAACGATTTAAGTAATTCACGCGCCACTCCCCGCCTGCTCGTGGCAATTGTTTAAGAAGTCGCAAAACTTGCTCCGACGAAAACTCCGCTCCGAGTCGCACCCTTTGATACTTTGGAAAGTGGAAGCCTCAAAAACGAGATTGACGAATACGAAGGACGTATGGTCTCTGGGAAATCTTAATAATCGCATATTTCAAAACAGTATAGATGTCACTTCGTAAAACAGCACTACTTGCAGAATAAAATTGTGAGCAGCATCTTAAGCGACAAAATTTTGAGTTTTTTTCTGTCGGAAATAATGAAATAATCAAAGGAGTAAAAATTTGAATTGAAATGCATGTGACTAAATATTTTTCACAAATTTGTAACAGTTTTAATAACTCGATTTCTAAAAAAGTAACTTATTTCTCCCGAACTTGGGGAGTGTGGAGTGGGAAAGTAAATACTGTTAAAAACGAATCAACTTTCCTATTTCTGCGAGGGTGTTTAGCACAATCAAAATTTGATTCTAGCATCAAAAAGTTAACGCGAAAGTGAAGCTGTTCACATTTTTTATATTGTCTTCAGCTCACTTCCATGTTTAATTCAATAATATTTGATTTTTACGATTTATGTCCTATCAAAAATTGTGCCAAATTAGCATTTCCAACAAAATCACAATTTGTATGAATTTTTGACTGTCTCCATTTGATGCTAAATCCCGCATTAATTTTACCACAGCAAAATACTTCAAAGGTATCGAGTTTATTAGCATTCTGAATAATCATCCTCAATTTTCAACATCGAATACTTTTATATGTGGGATTCTATGGATGGGACTGAGCCAGACTTGGAAATAATAACGAGCTGATTGAGTGGTCGGTGCTAATTCAGGCACTCTTGCAATTACCCTCGAGTGAGAGAGGGAGACGGACGGATCCAATTAAAGCGAACGAACAAAGACTGCGGTCTTGTTATCCTTACGCGCTGTGACACGAGGCTGCATAATAGATCTATCCACGCTGACAGCGAGAGTTTTGCTTAAAGGCTTTTTACGCTCCGTCCAGCAAAAAGTAGTTGGAAATTTTTGATCAAGTCGGCCGCTCGGTCCTCCGGCTGCAATCACGGGAGAAATCATTTGCTCGGCACACTGCCATTTTGTAAAAGGAAACCCCTTGCTTCATGATTTTCTATGGAAATATATTGAAATGTCAGAAAATATCCGGACTAATATTTTATATCTGAAATTGGTCGAAATCAAAAGTCTTCCTTTATTCTGTGGAAATTATGAAATCTCTGATTTATAAACGAACTCTGTATTCAATTTTGCTTCATGAGACACTCAAAGAGGAAAGTTTGTTAATTACAGAGGAGACAAAAAGCTGACGGAAACATGTTTGGAAAAGTCAAATTGGAAAATTAGAAACGCGACTCATGCGAACGTCCGCGTGTTTCGCAAAACACAAAACGCTCTCGAGCAGAATCTGCGGTTTGCGACTTGCGTTGTGTGTAATTAATTAGTTTTTCGACTTTGCTCGCCACGCTTTGCATTATTTCGTTCATCCCTTTGTGGTTCGCTCGCGCCGGCTGTGAATATTCATTCTTATCTCGCCTAGTGCCGCACGATTAAAGTGAAACAATGAGAGCGACGAGAGAATCCGCTGCCTCCCCGTCCCCCTGCCGTCCTCGAACACCCCCAGCCCACTGAAAAGGGGACAAATCGGGCGGCTGGCGTGACTTTCAAGCGTGAGTGTGGACAAGCAGAGGGAATGTATGCAAAGATATGCCATCTCTCTCGTCACACCTCACAATCGTTATTTAGTTATAATTGAAAATGCAGTAATTATATTATTTTGTAACAATAAACAGTTCAAGTGTTTCAGAATGTATTTCTTTATATTAAAGATTAATTTTTAATTTTTTTTCAATGGAGTTTAATAGCTTTATAATATACTCAAAATATTTAAAAGTTTTAAACACCTCAGATTATTTTTTATTATAATATATTTAATATTTTCTTCCAAAACAATTGCGCTATATGATTGGTATTGAAATATCTTTTTTGTTTCTCGGTATTAACCTTTTTGTTAATTCTTTAGTCAGTACCAAACTGACTAGATCTATCATCTAAGAAATCCATTAATCAAGATTCATCGTTGAAAGCAGACATTCTTGGGGCATGTAACTAACTATCTTCTGCTAAATATTCCTAATGAATGTAAATCTGATTTCTCTCAGTGAGATGAAATCAAAAGTTTTGTGCTTAGAGTGATCAAATTTTACAAAATTTAATACGAGAAAGGAAAATTTCAACTCAAATTTAGTAGCTAGCACTTATTAACTATCCCAAATCCAAAACGCTTAGATTGTTTAGAGCTGGAAAGGTTTCCAAAATTTTAGACTAGTGCAAATAATATACATATAATTTCTTTAGGAACCTCTTTACGTTTGAGAAAAACCTCGCACAGGAACAAAGTAGCTTTACTTTGATAGCAAATTTCTGTCCGTAATTATTTATATCATTTAAAGGGACACAATGGAAGAAGTATTCGCAATTTAATTATTTGATGTAGCTGGATAAAACAAAATGTTCAACCTTAAAGCATTATTTCCAATTTCGGTTTTACTTGTAAGGACTGGAAAAATACGATTGTAAAGCAAACAGAAACACTGGCATTTATGAGTGTGGACTGCATTTCAAGGAAAGTCTGTGGCAGCTGTTGGTCTAATTTATTATTGACAAAAGAGTCGGAGCAGGGAAGAATAAAAAGTGTCTCGCGTCGAGGATTCCCACGTTAAAATTGCAAATGCCGTGTAATTTATTCATTTCTTTATTTCGTCGCGTGGTGTTTCATTTAGAATGAAGAAAAAGATCCATCCGTTGGTTTCTTAAAGTTGCGATTCCCGATGGAATATGACAGATGCTGACTGAGAGAGAGGGAGAAAGAAAGAGGGTATTTATTATCCTTTTAGCCGGCTGAATGGCTCTCGAGAATATTTAATGCGCGCCGGCGAGCAGCACGGAATGAGTAAAGGAAAGAAACTTAAACTCAGCTCCTCATTTCATTATTCGCAATGCAAAAATTTTGGTGAATTCTTCCAACCCAGTGCGAAAAGTAATTCTCTGTGGACTGCAAGGGAAGTTGCCTCTAGAAAAATGTGTCATTCCCGAAATTCCAGTTGCCTCAAAAACTACTTATTTAAATAAAAGCTGCATTTAGCTCAAATAATGACAGTGACAGGATGAACAGTGTGATTTTAATATGAACTTCTTAATCATGGAAAGAGAAGGGAAATCAATATTAAATTTTTTGGTAACACACAAGGACGGAAAGCATTTCTTAGTTTGAAGGAGTAAAACTTTGAAATAGAAGTGCACACAAATTTCCTGCGTTTTTATTTTCCTCTTTCCGCTTGCTGCAAAGGACAAAATAAGTACACACAATAATGCCTTGCAAACGTTTCCTTTTACCTTGTAAGTGGCTACATCATCGCCAGGGATAATTCTCTTTTCAAAATAAATTGGATTAAAGAAGAAGGATAATTTGGGCTTTTCCCTTCTGTTTACCTTCCCTCTATATCTTTACTGTGCAGCGCAGGAAACTAAGAGCTTATTTCAAATGTTCCTGTCTCGCCGTAAACTCGATATGCTTCACAACAGCGTTTGCTGCTTGAAAAGACAACTCTAAAGCTTTTGTCACCGACGGGATCGATGCGGATCTCTGTGGACATTGTGCGCCGAAATTCAAATTAGTTGAGCTTCTTTCCCTCACTCCGTCGCGCAATCAAAATAACAATAACGCAAAACGGGCGACAGCAATCTTTGCTGTGCAAATGATTGCGCATAATTTCTCATCACAGCTGAGAGATAATAACAGCTGGCTCATTAAAGCACACTTGCGTCGCGCGCGCCCCAACGAAGGGTTGAAAAATTGCCCAGCACTTCGTCGGGCGAGAGTGTTAAGAGCGCGCGACTTGATAACAAGACTATTTGTCAACGTAAATAAGATGCGAGGGCTATCGCGAGTGTGGCGGCCGGCATTCGCTCACTCGGCGCCAACAATGGCCCTTATCGAGTGACGTTCCGGCGATAAATCTCGCATTGTTCAACGCTCAAACAAAACCAACTTCGTCCCGCGCAACTCTCGGCGCGAACGACGGAATAAGCCCGCTTTAAGAAGTGGTGGTTAATCAGCCTAATCTAATATTCGAGATGCTTACACTACGAGCAACCAAAAGGGGTTCTATATAAACCTAATGGATCCTTCCGGAAGTTTTATTTACTATTTGAATTGTTTGTTAGTCATAACGGTGGTGGGTTAAAAAAACTTAAGACTGTCGTCTTCAGATTAATGTTCCATACATGGTTTAGATTTAGGTGTTGTATGCTAGTTTGTAAGGAACTCGTCTCTTACTCTCTTAACTTCTGCGTTTAACAAAAAATTAGAGATAAAATAAAATAGGACGTTCTGTTCTCTGGACTATGTTGCATTCAAATGAATCTGGAAATTGTTGAAATTAAATAAAATGATTAAATTGGTTAAGTTAACCAGCCCGTTGGCTCGCATTGTTAAGGCATTCTCAAGAGTGTCAAAGCAATGGGAGGTATTTGAGCAGTTCGGAGATCTAATACTAGCTACCTAATGTCAGAGATGGCAAAAAGTGGTTAGTTTAGTGACTCGAAATGCTCAATTTGCTCAACGGGCTGGGAGGCGCACCGGCGCCGACTCGCTACTTGCTGGTTTGCACCTTTCCAGCATGCGTGATTTGGCTTCACGGGACGAATGTCTAGCGTTTCAAAAAAAGTCCTCGGTGCGGATGCAAGTGGCCCCTGAGTGGGCTGAGCGGCCTGGTGCGCCCATGTTATCCGTTCGCGGTGTTATTGGGACCCGGGTTTCAGCATTTGTGCTAGTGCAGTGCGCGCCCTTCTCGGTCCGAGGACAGGGATAAAAAGAGAAAAAAAGATACCTTTTTGATTGTTTAGCGAAGTCTAATTATTATGATTACAGTTTTTATTGACAGAAGTCAGAGTGTGTATTTGTATAAAGTTTGACAATTTTCCGTGGTTGAATAAACGTTTCATTGTACCCGATTGTACCAAATAAATCTCACTTTCTATTTTGGTAAACATAGAGCCAATCAACATCGAGAAGCGCTTTTCTCCAATTAACATGGTTTCCTTCTAATGTTTATTTGTCAAACAGCAATTTTAATCGAAATGACATTTGACAATTCTGCTTGAAACCGTTAATTCCAGAAGCCCTGTGTGGCGCGGATCGAGATTATTAGGCACTTTTTAGCAATGAATTTGCTTAAGCTCTGGTGGTTTTTTGGTTCGCCAATGAACGCCATTAATAATATCTTTCCAATACAAATATCCAAAGCTATAGCCAACAGCTTTCTTCTTCAAAGAACCACAAAGTTTGCAGCAACTTTTTATTCTTATTTGTTGGAAAAGGAGACACACAGTACTTTGGATATAGCGCAAAGCAAAAGAAGAAGCGAAGCACTTGCAACTGTTGCCAAATTTAATCCACTCTCATTTCTGGGGCTCTTTTGGCCAAACCACCCTCTATTTCACCCTCCCGCCAGAGAATAAGGGAATATAAACAGACTTTTTTCGCTCTGCCAGAGTAAGTCCAGTAAATTAGGAGCGAAATCCCGGGGCAAGTCATGAAGACTGATCACCTCGGCCCACGCCGCCTATCCCCAACATGACTTTCCTTTTCTATCGTTGCACCTACCCCCGCACCCACCCCTATCTAAACATCAGTCATAGAAAGCACGCCGAGGCAATTATCAGATGTTGTGTACTTCGCGGAACGAGTTTCGAGCTCAATCAATATTTGGAGAATGTTTGTTTGTTTCTTTGTTTGCATGAAATTTGGGTGTTTCAATTTCAATCAAATTACGCATTATCACTAATTTACATACAAAAGGACTCTTATTTTTAAATGGGAATTTGGCTCATAACTGCTGATCATAGAGCGCAATTAATGTACAGGGTGAACTTAATCCGGGGTTTGAGTCTCGTTATTTCGAAATTAAACGGGAATATTTTCACCCCTCAAAATGATGTATCGTATTTCAAACGGAGCGCGCGTGGTCATTAAAACAGGGAAAACCAATTAGTTTGATTAATAATTCTTCGTGGGGAGAGTTTGTGCTGTTTGTGTGCGCGAGATAGTTATTGGAGTAATTAGCGATTCAAACAACACACGTCACGATGCCGGCAAACATCGACACCACCGCCGCTTTTGATATCTCGTCGACGACGAATTCCAGCGGAATTCAGTGTGAGTAAACAGCTCTCGATGATAGAGACCGATTCTGGATTACTTTCAAAGACTTCAACGCACTTAGAAGAGAACAACTAATACTAAAATATCAGTGTGAGGTTTCAATTTAAAAGAGAAATGCTTTGCTGCTTGAAGTCAAATGAGGCTAATTTTAAATTATATCAATTTCGTGAAAACGTAAATATGATTTTAAATTTGGACAATGAACTTTTTCATAATGGCTGTATACTTAATTGCACATTTAAATAAATTGGCGGCATTAAAAGCTATGGTTTCATTAGGAAAACATTTTTTAATTTAAAATTTCGAATCAATTTTGCATAATTAAATTTGAACATATTTGACATCCATTTACCTTTCAATTTCTAATAAGTAATAATAAGTTATCAATTTTTTATTCTTACGAGTTTAGCAAACCATTTTGAATAATTTCCTTTTGAAATACTTTGCTGAAAACCAATAAAATATTTTTTCAGAAGAAATCTACAGCTAATTAGACTAGTCCAAATTGAAAAAAAGTGTTAGTGATACGTTCTTTTGAACTTTTATTAATTTAGTTTCTCTGATAGACATTAAATTTTGCTTTTTTAGCTGGATTTTTTTCATTTCATCAAAAAAAAACAGCACTTTTGAATCAGCAAGGTTCACAGAAATGAGATCGAAATCCCAGTATCTGGGGCGATGCGGGACAAAATCGTGCCGAATTTTCCATGCTGCCAGTTGATTAGCGCTGCATACGGCTGATAATTAGTCGGTCGTGTGTTTTGTGCAGCCGCTGGTCAAATATCGACTCGTGTTCAACGCCGCGTGCGTGCGGTCAGGAGCTGGGCAAAGCCGCTCTCGGCCAGCGCGCACATGATGATGAATTGAAATCCGAGACAAATCAATCAATTAGTCGGGCTTCATTAAAGGGATGCAGACGGGGGCGTAATTGAGCACTGACTCGGCCTTTTCGTTGACTCATCACTTGCCGCCGACAAAACGAAAGCTTAAGTTTCTGCTCCGCTCGCAAAACGCGCAAAACGGAGAGTTTGCAAATGCCAAAAACCGGAATCGGACAATTCATTCAGCGGATTGAGAATGAGCCTACAATTCAGTTAAAGAGGAGACGTGTATGAAGATGTTCAACATAATAGTGATTTTAATTTGAAAGACTTTACTGAAAAATACAATTTATTCTTTATAATTTAGGTATTGAACTACTTTAAACCATTTAAATTATAAAAGATAAAAATCCGTTTCCCTGTTTCTATGCTATCAGAGCCACGTTCGAAATTCAATTCTCCGTCGGCTTCGATAATAAATCCATCGGCTTGGATGACCGAGAGCCAAGATTGTGATCAAATAATGATGTCGTCCATCGATTGCTCGGTGCCGTAATAAAGAGGCAAATCGGGAAAAGCTTATTTAAAGCAAGGCCAGGCGCCCGCAGCAGAGGATAAAATTACTTTGGGGAGAGAATCTGTTTGTGGAAATGCGACTTGTGCCAGAATAAAGAAGCTTAGCCACTCGTGGCGCTTTAATGGAAAAGTTGCTCGCCTCGCACTTTTTTGCCCAGCGCAAAATCCCGGCAAAATACACACAGAACAGAATACATACGGAAAGACGCTTGTCTGCTCTGCTCTCGACCCATTACGGACCTCGTGTCGTTTAGCGACGACTTTGCCGCGTTTTTCCCCACAGCGAACGGTTTTGCACACACAAACATGCGTGAGCAGAAAAGATTTTTCTTCGTGCTTTTTTCCTTTTATTTGTTTTACACGAAATTGTAGATCAATTTTAAAAGCTGAAATGTATATATTTTAAGGCTAATTTTAAATATTCTGAAGGCCATCGAGATAGAGAAATAATTTGAAATAATGTTTCGAGAAGAAAATTAAAAATCGAATTTCGCTTGATTTAAGAAGATTTTTTAAGGGAGCTCCTAACAAAATTTTTATGAATGTTCTTTCATCATCGTAATCTGATTTTAAGCTTAGTTGAAAGTGAATACAATCTCGCTTAAGTTTAGTTGTTGTTGGTCGATGGAAATCGATGGAGTTTAAAGCTTACGCGAGAGGGAAATCTGGGCGGGCAGGAAATGGAAAACGGCGTGTGACATATGATACATGGCGAGCAGCAGCGGGTTTTATTGTGTGCGTTTGATTTATGGGTGTTGCTCTCGATATTGCACTCGCATTCGGCGGTTGCATAAATATCATTGAGCGCATCAGCTGTCGGTCTGAGCGGAGCAGACCGTCTTGTCTTCTTGGGGACGCGCGCGGAAGGTGCTCTCGGGATTTTATGTTCGGCCCCGACAACACGCCGCTTTTATCCGCCATTTATTCATGCACGCCGCTGACGCCAGATATAAATAAAATATATTGCCGTTCGCTACTACAGCGCGCCCGCCGCACACAAAGCCGAGCGTATATAAAATTTTAATATCGCCAAAGAAACAATATTTGCATGCGCGACTGGAGATATTTATTGCAAGGACAACTTCATTATGAGAATGTGTGTTTCGGAAACGAAAAATTACGATCGCGGCTTATCTCGCTTTCGTTCGCGCAGCTGGACGCTTTCGCCTTATCAATTATTTTACTTGCTGCTCTCTTGCACAAGCACACTCGCCGAGCGAATATTTGGGATAACAGAACTCACAAATAGCTCCCGCAGAAGACAATAAAGTCTGCCCGGGGAAATTATGGCGCTCGTTCCTGCCAACTCATCTCGGCGTTTTGCCGACTAAATCACACGATCAGATTCGAAGGAGAAAATATGGATTGCCGTTGCAATTTATTTCACTCTCCATACTATCTTATATTCTTAAAATTTCAAGTCAAAATTTTAATTTGCATGTGAATTTATTTTAAATAAGTGCTTTTACACTCAAATGGTGCAGTTAATTTTTTCTTGCGGTGTGAGATTATAAAAAATGTGGTATAGAGGACCAAGTAGAGGAGTTGTTTTAGACGATGGAGTGGGATTATAGCGTGACTTCTGCAAGTGCGCAAACAAAACTTGATGAATTTGTGCAGGATCTTATGAGCTCAACTTTTGCTTTCAACCTCAAACAAGGGGGTAGGGGGTGAACACCCAGAATTTTATTATTTTATTGCAATTTGATGAGAAGAATGAAATTGATACATATTTCCAGATGAGTCTAATTTCGAATGCTACTGACGTCATCGTTACATACTACGATTTATCGGCAAAGCAGGCAGACAGCACTCACCAAATTTATCCTCAACCTCTATGACGCAATAATGCGATCGGCTGTTTGTGCTATAATTTCCCATCATCTCACTAATTAAACAGACCACGAGAAGGAAAGGCGGCCGGAAGTTCGTGTATACGTGGGCTCAAATACACACCGAGCGAGCAGAATAATTCATCAGCTTCTTTCCGCGGTCCAGCGGCCATAATGGGGCTGCATTAGGTAATGAAAGGTGAGTGATTAGGCCACCAAACTCATCACTAATGCAGCGGTGCCTCAGGAGGACTCAAAGGTGGCGAGACGTGTATATGTTGCTACAGCAGACACAGAATGGAATTACAAACCTGAATGGCCGACTGGTTGGCTTGCTCGCGAGCATTTCCATATTCAGAAGACGCGCGCCCATGCAATGCAGACGAGCTTGTTTGAATTTCTTCCCGACGAGCAGAGCGCTCTTTATTAAAATATATTCGCTGGAATTTGATTCCTAAGAGATAAAGTACAGGCTATAAATGCTTGTTCAATCGTGATTTTATGGCCCGCGCCTTCGATTGGTCGCCTAGTGCTGCTCAAAGTGAACGATAAAAATCGAAAAATTATCCATTCATGGAATTCTATAGTTGTCTCCCTGCTAAACTGCAACATGCATACGATGCTCAATGGAAAATAGGAAAATATATTGGCACGTTTAAGTCTTAACACCGGTTTTAAAACTGATAATTTCAGCATCTTGTATGTTACCTCAGTATTACTTATTACTGAAGAAAGAGGTTTAATGCATTTTATTTTCAGATTTTTCTCGTATTTGGAAAATATCTTCATCTTTATGGAAATAAAATAAAATTAAACTAGATTTTCTTTTATAGTGAGTCTCTTTAAACTACAACAATTAGCACCGTTTGTCATAGTAGAGTCTTGAAGTTCGTCCATTTTAATCTTCTTTAATATTTTGAATGTTTACTGTAATGTGTATTGAACCAACCGGACATTCAGATTTTTTCTAAATATCTTGAAAATTTACAATCAATTGCTGAATTTTCGATGCTCTTTTTTGCTTGAGTTCGACTCACTACTCTTTGCTATATAACGGTACGAGAGGCGAGGGAAATTATCATTGGAAAAATAAATCTTATTAGGGAAAAATTTTATACACAGATTGAGCTAATTGCCAGGTAAGTTTAGAGTTAAGAAAGGATTACTAATATTTTTACACAGAGACCTTGAGATTCACATCTGTAGAAAATGAAGATCAGTCAATGAACGTTTTACACTCGTACCGATTAAATTGGTAGCAATAAATCGCACTCTCATTACCGGGAGGCGAGCGAAACGGGCGTTTTTGTGCTTTTTGCCCAGTTTATCCTGCCATAAATTGCGCGCCGGTGCCAAGATGCATCGCGGCAGCAGCTGGAACGAACTGCACTTGGAATGCCCGTGCACTGATAAAGCGGCCGACCTCATTTTATTTTCGCCCACATACACACACATAGACAGATAAGCCACGTAAAAAACGGCCGGCGGGCGATAATGCCGCGATGAGCACCGCTCGCGCGCGCAAACAAACAGCCTGAAAAGTGCATGCAATTATCTGGCAAACAATTTCACTTTGCTCCGCCATTAAAAATGGCCGGGCAAACATGCAAGCACGCGGAATGCAGCACTAACGGCCCGACGGGGCACAGCAACAATGCGCGCACTGCCATGAATATTCATCAGGGACGTGGAAAATCGACACCCGATCTCAATTTGTACTAGATCACCTTATCGCTATCGTTATGGCCAAAGCAATTTATTATTTTTTATAAACAAGATTTAGGTGTAGCAGACCTACCTGAGTGGGCTAAAAATCAAATCTGTTTTTTCGTTGAATGAAAATATTCTTCCCAGATTGCCATAATGAATAATTTGTGGCATCCAAAATCTATTTATATTTAATTTCGAAATCTCTACTTTAATGCATTTGCTCTCGAAATATTTGAATTCGATTAAAACGCCTCCTACTTCAATGAAGAGTCGCAATATGCTGTACAGTTTGAGAAAACATACATGTTTCACAACCCCTACATCCGCATTGTTAGTCCTGTTCAGGCAGTTTGTTTGAAAAAGTGAGCGGTAAGGAGCTATTTGATGACCGCTCCATCGGAATCTCGAATTACATTCGCATGGCTGGAATTTGGAATTCCGCATTAGAGGTTTTATCAATGGCATTATCGATGCAAGTGGTGGACATTTAGCCCTTTTAAAACTTCCATTCACCGCATTCAGCAGAGGCGTGATTAATAAAGTATTAAAATATTTGTTTAAAAAAATCCATTGCATAAGATTTGTATACTTTCCCACTGAAAACGTATTCTTTATCATTGGTCTGTTCTGATATATTGCCCGTTTTTTCTCTTTTTTGAGAAAATCGAAGTCATGAAAGTTAAAAAAACGTGGGTTTTGCACCCTGAGGATAAATACTACTATGCGGAAAGACTAATAAATAAATTGAAATTGACTTTTTAAAATGATAACATTTTTGTGCAGATTTCGAGTGGTTTGACCCAAATTAGATACAAAATAATTAACTTTGACTTTCCGAGATAGATGATGGTTGAGGGTGAGACCAAAGGAGGTTTGATACAATGAAATGAAGTCCATAATATCGAACAATATTTTTTCCTATGACTTTAAAGGATAATATATATCTTCATTGACGAAGAAAGACCAATATACCATATTCACATTAACTGAATCCATAAGTATCAGGTCATATAACAGGAATTCGTATATAGTGTTAAAAAGTTACTCAACCATGAATTCCCTTACATATTTATGTGCGAGAAAAATGTTTGCTGACTGCTTAACATCGCTATATGAGTGGACTAAATAAATTGTAATTTATTGCTATGTATTTAACTTACAGCACAATGTGCTGAAATTAATCACGGACTACTGTATACTTGACTAGCAACTATTAAAATTGAAAAGAGTATAGTAATTTTACTACAGTTGTAATTAAACCATCAAAAATTAACCACGTTAACGCATCATCAACGTCACAGAGGTGCGTAGGTATCAGGCTGGAAGCATAAGCCTTTGACTGCGGTACACAAAACCTATTTGCCAACTTATTGCTTCCATAATTAATTCAAAAATTTGATAAAACCTTATCTTAATCACAATAAAAGTATAAGTTCTCCCTTGAGATTAGAATAAGGTGGCTATATTTTATTTGCTTGATTTTATTACCAAAACAAAACATCATGTTTTGTTCCCTGAAGAGCTGAAGATTAAAAAATAGTATTTTTTTCTGCTTGCCAATCTGAGTTTTCCTTTTCTTACTGTCATGAGATACATGGATTATTACGGATGTTTATTCTCGCAATTTTTCATTACATTCATGTTATCACAGGCCAATTTACAAATGGGGAGATACAGTGATACATTATTAATTAGCTTTTTAGTAAACCACAGAAGTTGATTAAGACTTCAACCCTCAAATCGTCGCTTTCGAACGCTGTCATGGGTTCGTTTAAGACAAAAGGGATGTGTTTTAAGGAAGAGAAACCGGCGCACCGATAGCCTAGAGGCCGCAAATTGGGAGGAGAAACGTGTGTGCGTTTCTTCCATTGTTTGTGTGCCGAGACACAAACGCAAGGGAGCGTGTTATCCGTGTGTGTGTGCGCGCGCGGCGCTGTTAATTAGTCAAAGTGGGCTGTAAAACCACTCGCTGAGAGAGACCGCCGTAAAACCGGTTGTAAAATTAACGCCATTTTCCAGCAGCGGCACTTTGGAGTGGACGCGCGCGCGTGCGAAATTTGCCCCGGAAATTATTTGCCACGGCCGCCGGCGAAAATTTGACGCGCGTGCCAATTAAGCCAGTGCTTATTTATTCTTGTGACACGTGTCGTTTAAAAAATGCGTGTTTGCTCTCACCGATTGGACGGAAATATTGCCGAGCGTTAATCCGCCGGCGTCAAACGGGACAGCCGCAAATTGGATGAGAAGGACCAAAGCGCTGACGTTCGCCGACTTACCTGCAACAAAAAGGAACAGAGTTAAAAAAGACAGTTAAAACTGGTAAAAAATTCGTGATTTAGTCAAGAGAAGATTAAACAAAAATTGTATTTTGTATAGGAAAATTAAAAGAGGCGTTTGAATTTGTTTGACTTTGGATTGAGACCCATATTTTTCTACAAAATAAAGGCCCTATGATGGTGAAATTTTGTCGGCGCTTTTAATTTTTGACAACCACCAATAATTTAACTCCAGCTAACAGTTTTAACTCAACAATCTACCCTTACGGCGAAATTTTTCACCGTAAAGGGACTTTTAATAAAAGTGTACAGACTATGCTGAAATTAGCCGAGGATGAATATTCTTGATGTTTTTCCCTTTCAGCAGACTTTTGCTCCACTAAGCAGCACACCCAATCGCGGGATGATTTGATTAAATTTTGGTATTTGACTTTTAATATTGTGTAATTTGAACACGCTACTATTATGTGAATTTGCCAATTTTGAGATTTCTTTTTCTTGAAAATATAATCTTATAATTTTATCTTTTACGGAGACTAAAAAATAAATTAAATTCGTCGCACTTCTTCAAT
The DNA here is from genome assembly GCF_949628265.1 of Cloeon dipterum. Taxonomy (NCBI): domain Eukaryota; kingdom Metazoa; phylum Arthropoda; class Insecta; order Ephemeroptera; family Baetidae; genus Cloeon; species Cloeon dipterum. The sequence goes on from NC_088787.1 coordinate 23,553,447, forward strand.
TCTATAATTTGTAGATGTCAAATCATTCTTCGTTCAGATTTTGTTGACAACCAAAAAATTTCAACGATTGCAACATATATTAGGCGTTATTGGCATTAGAAAAGCTGTGCAGGTAAATAATTTTGAGAATTTTTTTCTGCTGAAGATAAATAATGAAATTCTGAATCATTCATGACATCATTATTCCTCTCACGGCCACCGGTGGCAAGGGAAGTGGAATTCCATAATCCGTCAGCAAATTTAGCTGCCGCGCGTTGACTGACAAACGTCAAATTTTCAACAGGGCCAATTTTTCGCGAGCACGCACGAGAAAAAAGGATACAATTGCAGAGGGGCAAATTGAAAATCGATTGCTCTGAGCACATCCAGTTATTTCCAACTGCAAATAACGTGACTCTCTCACTCTGCTCGGGTGCTGATTGGAATTGGGTGCCGCGAAGCAAAATCAAAGCCAGCCGACCCTCATGTACATCAATGATATGGCGTGAGTGCGGGGATAAAAAGCAATCAATATTTTCTTTTCTCAGCGGCGCGAGGCACACTCACCCAGCCGAGCAGGAGTGAGAAAGATCGGTGCTCAAGAAAACAAAAGTGCTGCTTCCTTCTTCTCTCTCTTTTTTATTTTCAATGGGCGGAGGAGAAAGAAAGAGGTGTCGGCGAGATAAGCGGCGTGTCCTGTTGATCTGCCAGTAAAGTAGGAAGCTATCATCAACAGATATCAACAGACGGGTATAAGCAGACAGCACGTCGACCGACTCACAAAAGGGAGCCGAGGGTAAATAAATGCGAAAAGGCCTCCGCACATGCATAGCGTTGTTTTGATTTGTTTGCGCATTTGCCCGCCGTGAACAACTGCCAAAATTAAATGTTGTTTATTCCCACCATACGGAGCTTGATGCAATATTTATTTGCACGCTGGTGGAAAAACTCATTTTACGTTCGCCCGCGCTGACTGGCTGCTGTGCGAACGCAAAATTCTTTAATTATAAAATTCCACGCAGTTCGGCTCTGTAGCCCACGTTGTGTAATTTTGGCAAACAGAGCTGGGAATTTTTGAAGGTCGGCAATTTTTCTGAGCTCATTTTTGGCCATGCCAAAATTAATAGAGAACAACCACCAAAGATATTTGATATATATACACACATAAGCTTGAAATCACCTAAATGATTGGAACCTCCATTATTTATGAGGAATAGCAATAGCAATTTTATATGTTAGCTGAATGCAAAAAGGATTCCATTTTATTTTTAATTCCTTAATTTCTGATTCAACTGAAAGTTTAAAAAAAATAAATAATATATATCATTTAATTCATTAGTCTACGACAAAATAATCAATCAGCTCGCGACGATTACAATTTAAATTAATACTGATAATCAAAATTTAAACAATCTACAAAATATTCCACACAAAATGTACACGTTTAATTAATTTTCAAAATATTATAACATAGTGCATCGGAAATTAAGCTAGAATTGTGTAGGAGACGTATAGGAGTCAATTGCATGAAAGGTATCTGCGTGAAGACTGTATTTTTTAGTGTGGCAAGTTAAAAGAGAAAACTACGTCGCGCACTTTTGCAGTCGACGAGGCAGAGTGTATTTGTGATAAATTAACAATAAAACTTGCTTCTCAGCACGATCGCAAGAGAACTACTCACCAACGAGAAACTTTTTGCAGCGTAAGTTTCGAGTGCTGGACACAATCGACAGCGGTTTCCAACTTGGCATGGAGTCGCGATTTCCAAGAATAATTTCTCCAGCGGGAAATTGAAAATTGACGCAGCTTATTCGCAGTCGCGGAGGAAAATATAAATCGTGCTCAGCGTGACACGACTCGTATAGCTTCTCATTCATTGTAATTTTAATACACACTCTGGTGGATATTATTTATCGGGTCGCTATAAATAAATATGTATATGACCGGTATCGCTCCGAATGCATCTCATGAATAGCAGATATTCAAGTTAAAGAGTCTTTTTCATTTTCCTTTCGAGTGCAAACAATGCTTCTTATTACACTCGAGGCCCGTCAAGCAGTCAGCTTTGATTGACGTTTAATGAGTTGTAAAATGCCGAATAAAAATACCTGCAGCCAGCAGAGGATAAAGAAAACGTGGCTGCTCTCTGTATTATAATGCTGCTCGCGATGCTCTTCGACGGCGGAAATTTCATCTCGCGCGCGATATTAAAACCGTTGTTTTGAGAGCGGCAATCACTTTTTTCTTTCCCTTCCTCCCCGCCTTGTCTGCATTTTGTTCGTGGCCATCATAATTTTAATAAGGTTTTTACGCAAGAGTAAATTCGACCAGCGAGTGGATGTGCAATGGCTAAATCAAGAATAAATATTTTTCAAATCATAAAAAAACTGAAATTGAAGAATTTATTATTTTTAAATGGCCCGAGGTAAAAATTTGGAAATTTCAATTTAAATATATTAATTTTGGGAGTTCTTCTTTGTTGTTCGAGTAATTAGTAATGTCCCAGTCAACAGGAAGGACCATTAAATTTTGTTCACTTCGGTCATCAGAGAGTGCAATTGTAATTCTAGTTCATTTATTTCAGTCTCATTGGTCAATGCACTATTTTATTTTTGGGTTTCGACGCCAAGCAAAGTTTTCTTTTAGTCTTGCTCAACTTTTCTGCCGAAATCAGCAAGAAAAATCGAGCTTGCGGCTGCGACAATCGATCAATTACCACACACAAAGAAGTTTTCCATCTGTCTATGCCGGCAAGTTTGGCGATTCGATTCCTCTGCAGGGAGAAATGTTTACAATTTGATCGGTGCCATCAATTCACGCGCGGTCTAAAAGTTTAATTTATTCTCCCGCGGAAAATCCATTTTGCAGGCGCGACACCCTGCAAGAAGGGAGGGCAATTTTTCACCAGTTTTTGCCACTGGGGGTAATCCATCCATCCACCGAGTGTGTTCAGCCGGTGATCTTTGCCTCGGTTGGACATCCATCACCTACTCCATCACCGGTCATCAATCAGTCCATCCGCAGTCCATTCTTTCCGGCCAAATAAATAAAATTAACCAAGGACCTCTCTTTGCCGTCACGAAGCGGGGAAAACGAGCAGCATCTTGTTCGCTAATCCTGTTAATCCGGTGCACACGTCTCTTTCGCTCCGGAGACACTCGCCCTTCCGCTCCCCCAATTGATCCTGCGGGCGCCGAAATCAATTTTGGGTTCTCCTCGGTTTCTCGATTTCCCGCAGGCGAACAATTCCCATCAAATTCGTTGAAGAGGGGGTGCAGAAGAAAGAAAACAATTGTAAATAAGTAATTATCGTGGAGCTCTTTCAATGCTCTCTACCAATCGGATGTCAACAAAGGGATGTCTGCAATCTCTTGCTTTATGTAAGAGATAAATTTTATGAATGCTCCCGGATATTGCATTGAAAAAATTGTAGAATTTATCTAGCTCATAGCATGCCAGACAACTAGAAAAGGAAAATATCAAAACTGGACAACGCCAGAAGGTGTTTTTACAAACTCCATCTCTCTATTGTTTCTAATTCTGAGACTGATTATTTAATTTCTGATTTTAAAGCTTCGTTCAAATAAATATGATTAAATTACAAAATATTCCTATGGGTTAGAAGAAAAATACTGATGCTCATATGTTTCATTCGAGAGTTAGTACTAAAAAAAATCATTTTTTCTCTTTTGCGTCAAAAATACTGGAAAGGATAAACAATGAAGCATAATCTTCTTTTTGCTGCTGCTGTTTTCCTTTTCGACTTTTTTTGTGAAACGATCTCTCAGGCGACCTCTCCCCTCTGTGAAATCCAGCCCAGTCGCCGAGGGGCTCGCGATATCCATATTACATAAAGAGAGCTAGGAAAAGTGCATGCATTTTGTGGGAAATTCACTTCCTGAAAACACTAATCAATACGCGCGGCCGCAGCCAGAAAGAGAGAGTTTTGTGATATATAAATTTCACTGCTACTGCTTCGTTGTAGGAAAAATCGTGCTGCATGTTTATCACGCGAATACAATTTAATATATTGCCCCGTGCGCCGTATGACGTTTTTATTCAATAAGGAACAAGAGTGGCCCACTCTTACCCACAAGAGAAAAATTTATATATATAATTTAAAGGACATGGACAGGGGAAATGAGAAGTTGTGTTTTTTAAATTGAGAGGTTATTTGGAGAAGGTTGACACCCCCAAATTTATCCTCCGAGAAAACAGTTTGTATTAATATTTCCATGAAATTTTAGCAACATCCATTTTAATTTTTCCTGCATTTTTTGGTTTGCTTGTTCTTAAGTTTAAATAGTCTGTCCTTAATATTAAATTAAATATATCCCTTGGAAAAATTTGAAACGGAACCCAAATTTGTTCTACTTCAGGAATGTCTCCTCGATTTACGTGCTAACAACTCCATTCTTTTTTCTTTCGTCAATCATCCGTGTTGCAGTCCGCTTTCCTATGATGATTTCATTTTTTGAGCGTGCAGACTCTTTGACGGTGCAGAACCGGATTTGGTCGGGGAACAGATGGAAATCCTCGAGGGCGCGAATGCGTGACCCGGGCGAGCGCGTCCTTTGATTTCGATTTCGGTCAAAGCCAGTTGTTTCCAGGGAACGATGGCGTAATCGAGAAAGGCAGCGCGGCAAATTGAATTACGACACTCGTCCGCCTTTTATGCTTCGCTTTCGTAAATAACGACGGCGCAAAGATCTGCATGATATTATGTATAATGAGGAATTCGATTTATCTGACCGGCGTCCAAGCACTTAGCAGCATTGGGTTCCAGAATTTTAATTTAGTTAATTAAATTTAAGATTTGAACGAAATTTTCAGATTTAAAATGAAATAAGCTGCGAAAATCTAAACCTAAAACAAGAATGCCGCATAAAATAACAATAGAAAAATCTTTGCCAATTTTTCCTCCTTCACGCGCCAGCTCAAAGAGGCAAAAAGCTAAACCTACTATGTTTTCCAAAACATTTTATTGTTCAAATACGGCTCGATTTTCCGCTTTTTGGCGGGTGGGTGGCGCAAACAGGTCGATTTAGACAAGAGGTGGTAATTCCTAACTTTTAAATAAGTCGTCTTGTCGCGCCAGCGGGCGGAATTATTGTCAAACTTTTACCTTCTCATTTTTTCTCGGTGCTTTACGAGCTGGATATTTTAGTGCAGGCGCAGCGTGTTTTCTTGTAGCATTAAAAAGAGAGCGGAGAGAAGGAGAGACCGCGGGGCGCTTGCTTCTTGCCAGCTAGTCGCGTCTCATCGCCGACGAGAGAGAAGGAGCGTGAGAATTATGGCCTAGCGTGTCCTCACCCTATCTGTCATTCGCCCGCTGCGAGGGTGTCTATGTATTTGTGCCGAATGAGTCGCTCTGCTGCTGTTATCCCGCATTTTTTATTCGCACCTCATGCTCTGCTGCAGAGGCGTGCCCCTCCCTCCGCTTTTAATCGCCCGCATTTTTACACTGTCTTCATTTCAATCGCATTTACCGAGGCTTGGATGAAAATCACTCTGGTAAAGTGTTGAATCAGCAGAGGGTGGATATTTTAGGAAAAAATAGACTGTCGAGCGCTGGATTTGCCATTTAGTAAAAATAGCCATTTTTAATTTTAGAAAATGCGCATTTAATCAATTAATTTTGGATTTATTATTGTTCAATCCAGTTATTTCTCTACCTAAGAATAGAGGCAAAATTTAAATTTCATCCGAAATATATTGGATTGAAATGACTTGACCTGCATAAAAAAATGTTTCACATTAAGGAGGAAATTAAATATCCTTACTTAAAAAATTACCAAAAAAGTAAGGTAAAACAGCAGGGTGCTTTTCTATGGTGTTTAGTGGCTTTGGGAAAAAGATGTGGCATTTTGAACGTGCAAAGTTGTCCGCAAAATTGTGCAGTAGCATGTCTTACTTTAGTGACAAATGATATATATGCTTGCTTCCTCCTATAGTATGTCCGGTTCAAGCTCCGGCCTAGTGCACAACGGCGAACAACACACGTGTGCACTGCTAGCTAGAAGTGGAATGAACTCCGGGCAAAATCGATGTGCATTAGTCGTGATTAGCTGAATTAGACGATGCTCTCTCTGGCGCGCGTCAAGCTGCATCGTTGGCAAGCAGAAGGGTTGTGTTGGCAGCCGGTAATTACGTGTGTTCAGTCGGAAAAGCAGCGTCGAGGAGATTAGTCTTGGCTGATTTGTCTTATTCCGGCGAAGATAATTACTCGCACAGCGTAAGGAGACAGAATTTACTCACCGAAGACAAATAAATAAAAATGCACGCACACCAGTCGATACGCGCGCATTTGCTGTTTGCTTGCGATCGTTGTTTGCCCAATTTCCAGCCCTTTTTGCCCGCGGCACCAGAGGCAGAGCAAACAATTTCGCAGCGGCAGTCCATAAATATAAACGCACGGAAAGTTTGGCGTGCGCGCACCATCCGCCCGGCAGAAAGAAATCTGGAAATCTTGCCTGCGAATGTGTACCTGAAGCATCCGTTCCAGAAGTTTGCGCGAAAAGCACTCGTTTTATGTACGGAGACGAGCAAGAGAGAGTGGCACACAGAATAAGTCCAACAATTTTATTGCTGCCATCTTTTTTATTGAATACGCTGCGTTATTTTTTTGTGCGGAGAGGGACGGACGCGAGGTGAGATTGCCATCATGGGCCGCCGGATTCCTGAACAGGCCCGCAGCTGTCTGGACTATATAAGAAAAAAATAATACAGCGCACACATGCACACATATGCTGCTTTTGTTATGTAAAACGTGCGTTTTACGGCCCGACGGAAGGTGAATTAGAGCCGGAAACCGCAATATTATATGTCCAACTGATGCGGATGGAAGAAGAAAAGGAGAAATAAAAATTTGCCGCGCGCCCAAGTAGGACATGCAGTCGTAAAATGTTAACAGGATTTCCCTTTGTGTGGAGAGGTTTGGATTTCGTAAAATATTCTCGAAAAAGCGTGTATCTTACAGTCGGCCCGCAACGCTAAAAAACAAAATACATATTGAGATTTGAGATAAGTAACTTTTTTCTAGAAAATGAGAGCAACTAAAAAATAGCTCGTGATGGAATTTTCAGCTAAAAATTCAAAATTGTATACAAACAAATTAAGTCATTTTGAAAATGAATTTCAATCTTTTAAATAATAGGTTTAAATTTCTCACCGAAAACCTGTCCATACAGCAGTTTGTAACAAATTATCAATGGTTTTCAAACCCATTTTTGGAGTTTCATGAGGTTACAAAAATAATACCCTGAGGTTATATAACTATACTATCGAGTTTTTAGTTTTTAAATAAGTGGAGGAGATGCCAACGGGTTATTTGGCGCATTGTAATAAAATTGCAACAAAGGGAAGAATGTTGAGTATTAAAATTAAATTTGATTGAATCCGAAATGTGTATCATTGCAAATAAATTCGTCTTACTTTCATATCCAATGCAGGCATTAGCATCCCTTTTAATGACAGTGTTTGTTTCTTTCTTTCTATTTCATTATGTAATATCACACCAATTTAAACCCATACTTAACTGCATAGCCATACTTTAACGCATAGCCATTTCGAAAAACCGCGTTGACGCGTTCAGCACTCATCGGCACTAATTTATAATTTGCTCGTTAATTGCAGTGGCCCGAATTAACCATCTCTCTTTGCATCAATCAAGACTCGTTGGTTCGCTGTTTGCATGCACACAAACAAACAAGGGCGCGTGCGGTTTGTGTTGATGCAGTTGGCTGGTGAAAATTGTGTTGTGGCCAATCGACACACATCGTACAGTGGAGAGCACACTGAAAAATGCAAATAATCGCAGCTCTGCAGTGCACACGTGAACGGTCCGCTAAGCGTTTTGTTCTGTCTGCGCTGACCCATCACTTTTGCTCGCTGTCAATAACAACTCATTTTTCATCTCTCTCGTGCAGTCGGCCTGTATATGCATAAACAATGAGATAGAACGCCGGCGAGAGAGTTTCAAGTGCAAATAATGCCTATTTAGTATTATTTGCGCGTCAGATTTGTTTGCTTGGTGCAATTTCCACTCTGAAAACGGAAGAGCAGCAGAATCGAGTAGCAAAAGAAATAATGGCAAGTCGGTGAATGTTGAGTTTGACACTCGATTGTATCTATACAAACACATGGGAGGGAATAATTAAAAGGTCATGCACATGCATAAAAAATCAACAAATGTAGAGAGGGCTGGAGGGGAATAAGAATGAATATCTTTTTTTAAAATTCGAAGGTTGCTTAAAATATTTCATGTCTGATTTTTGCGCCGAAAGTTGTTTCATTTGTACCTCAGAAATAAAACCCAGGACCGGGAAGGGCGCGCACTGCACTAGCACGAATGCTGAAACCCGGGTCCCAATATCACCGCGAACGGATAAAATGGGCACACCAGGCCGCACAGGGACCCAGCCCACTCAAGGGCCACTTGCCTCCGCACCGAGGACTGCATTGAAACGCTAGACATTCGCCCCGTGAAGCTAAATCACGCATGCTGGAAAGGTGCAAACCAACAAGTAGCGTTTTACGACGAGATGTTCTTGATTAACAACGGAATAATTATGATTTTGTCTTTAAAATAGTTGGGGAAAATTTTTCATTTTTAAGCCTTTTGATCTCTGCTAAAAATAATTCATTTGCCCAATGGCAGGAAACTTCCAAAACGAGTTTACTATGACCCGAGTTACAATGACTTCAAGTATAATCGGCACAAGTAAATTTACAATTAAAAAATCTTTTATTTAAAATTTGAGAATGAAATAGAGGGATTGAAGAGCCGCCACTTTGGTGCAGCTGGTTCAAAAGCTAAACCCTTTTATATTCGTGAACACTGTTGGTAATTTAATATATTTTTTTTAAAAAATCTGTTTACTTTTTATTGTTCCCAAATTTTTTTTTTAATCGTTGAACTGACCTCAACATTATAGCGGTCTTTATTGAAAGTTTCACTTTAGTTTACTTGGTTCTTCAAAAGGAGAACTCCAACATTTGAAGCGGTAATTTAAGTGTTTCCAGAAAAGCCTAAACTAGCAAACCTTCCAAAGTTGTAAACTGTGCGTCCACACCTTTTAATCATCACACGAGTTTAAAAGCTATCCTGTTAATACAGTAGCGCAATTCTGGGGGACACTTAATCGCCGGGGGTGTGGAAAGAGGGCGGATTTCGGGGTCAGGCGGAGGCCAACAGGTCGAGTGCGGGGCTCCCAGGCCGGTAATTAGCGCTGCTCATTCGGTTAATCAAACAGCCAGACCAGACCATAGACCGTTCGGGGCCGAGCGAGCTGAATATGAATCAGTCAGCAGTGCACAAGGGTAAACAAGTGGCTACGGATAATCTCGCGCGCGCCGCGCATATCCCCGCTGGATACTTGACCTGGATAGCGCGCGCCAGCCTCGATTGCCGAACGAGCCGTTTGCACACATGCATGCGCACAGATTGCGTGTCGCTTTTGCACACTTTTGCCCCCTGTCAGCGCTTCTTCATCCAACCAGCCAGCCAGATTTTACAGCCGCTCTTTACGCCCTTAAAAACGCTATCGCGATCAAAAATTGAGAACGGAGAGGGCACGACGGCACGAGTGATCATCAGCCTCTCGTGATGTAAAAGTCAGAGAGAGAGAGAGAGAGAGAGAGAGAGAGAGAGAGAGAGTTTTATCATTTGAAATTATAATTGCAATCAAATTAATTTCCTCATGCTGAATTTCAATATTTTATTTAGAATCGATTTCTTTCATTGGACTTCGTATTTTATTTTATTTGGGGCATTTAAATTTTCAGATTCAGAAAGATTTTATTTTGTAAGGCCGACAATATTTACAGAGGTGGCTCTAAAAATACGACAGCCAAATTTTATAAATCATTATTATCAAAAAGTAGATATCCATGAAATTGATTTGTAATTTGGCTTTTATAAATAAACAAACATTAAGAAAATAGAGAGGCGTCATAGATGATGCTAAATTATTTTTTAAGTAATTATTTTATCCCGTTCAAAGCTAAAATAGAACATAATTGAATTAACAATTTACTAAATACCTATTCCTGTCACGGTCATCGTACTCATAGCAGACACTAAATGTGCTACAACTGTTCGAATTTTTCTTTACATTTCAAAATGAGGCATGAGTCTATTTTTAAGGTGTCAATAATAAAAAATATCACATAATAGAGTGCAAAATCCTGAAAATGAGATATAAACATATATGGTAGCAGCAGTAAGATGTAGACGAAACTTATATACTGATATCTTAGGGTCGCTCGCATTTAGCGTACTGTAAATTCCACTATTATAAATATTTTCTAAAATTTAAAACGCAAAAAATTGCTTTTGCTTACAGCTATCACATATGATGTATTATCTCTATGAAAAGTGGAAGCGCCAGATTTTTTTCCGAAAGAAATTTGTCAACTATCTTTGGGAATTCGAACCGCAAAATTGAAATATTATCAAAGCCAGAATATTTAATTTGGGCAAGAACGAAGAGCGAGCGAGTTGCGCAACTCATCAAAAGAGCATCCGACGAGCAGCGTCCCTGGAGGAAAATTTGAAAGATTTCTGGTGCTGTCAAAAAACTGGGCGCAGGCAAAGGCGCTCATAATTGCCGAATTCGTGAAATACGCCGTGCGCTGGCGGCCGGGCCAGAATATTATAACGAGGTTACGCACTGACGGGGTCAAGCATGTGTGTGTGGTAAGATTGTTAGCTCAGCTTTTTCCTCCCGGGGGTGCCGTTCCCCTCCGATCCACCTTGGCCGCCCTCGGTACACCGGAAAATGCTGTTCGGCGGGCAGTGCGGTGCCAATTAAGTTAAATCATCCACGCAAACGCCGGGCTGAAAGCTGGCCGCCCGTGCGCGCGTTTGTCTCGTCCGATTTTTCAGCCTTTGCACTTGCGGTCAAATGGCCTGGAAAATGCTGCGAAAAGCGTCTCTGGGTTCCAATCGACGGGAAAAAACGTATGCGTTTATTTTATGACTAACTTGGCAAAATCGGCTCCAAGCCTTGAGTAAAATTGCATTAGATCTGCGGCAGTAATTTTTATAATTACAGTTAACTGCATCAACGCCGCAGGAGTGTTCCTTAGCCAAGAAACTATGAGGGTTAAGAGGACTCGCAGAAAGGCAAAATTCATCCTCAAAGCGTTCTGGATTATCTTCATATTAGCTGCGCAATAATATGCATGGCCGCGCAATTAGACCCGCTAATTGCTGGAAAGTTCATTATACATCATCCGACGCCCGTCTCTGAACTGCTGTTTCCATGGTAGCATTCATTAGTCTCTCATTTGAAGTCGGCAGTTTTCAGTTGCTAGTATAAATCAAATAATTGATATGACAACCATTGTTGGTTGCTTCATTCCTTTATATTGAAAAGTTAGTTTTATTTTCACGATCAATTGTAACAAACCTGCGTTGTTAAAAATTTTTCTATATTTAGAAATATGTGTTGATAAATCCTGTGGTTTGATAAATATGGGGGAAATGTAAATTAACGCATAGAAATGCTAGACTTAATTTGTCTGGAAAACTTCAATTCTCGTTTTCATAAAAAGTTGTCTGAGGCACGTTTTTTGTATCCAAACAGAATATCTAAATACAAAGTGCTCAATTCCTAACACAGACGCTTACGGCACATTTGTGAATAGAATAAATAACTTTAAAGCCCACTCCAGCAATGTCTGAAGGATTCTGAAAGCTAGCAAATTTTAAGAGGTTCTAAGTTTATGCTTGACACGACTTTTTTTTTGCTCTTTTTATCCCTGTCCGAGGATCGGAGGACCGGGAAGGGCGCGCACTGCACTAGCACGAATGCTGAAACCCGGGTCCCAATAACACCGTGAACGGATAACATGGGCGCACCAGGCCGCACAGGGACCCAGCCCACTCAAGGGCCTCTTGCCTCCGCACCGAGGACTGCATTGAAACGCTAGACATTCGTCCCGTGAAGCCAAATCACGCATGCTGGAAAGGTGCAAACCAGCAAGTAGCGAGTCGGCGCCGGTGCGCCTCCCAGCCCGTTGAGCAATTTAAGCATTTCGAGTCACTAAACTAACCACTTTTTGCCATCTCTGACATTGGGTAGCCAGTATTAGATCTCCGAACTGCTCAAATACCTCACATTGCTTTGACACTCCTGAGAGTGCCTTAACAATGCGAGCCAACGGGCTGGTAGAATTTTATTTTTTATTTTTTTTCTATGGATAGAATTTTAACTGTGTTATAATAGGTTCCATGTTGAATCATTTTAAACTGAGGAAAATTATGTAAATCAAGCCACTTTAGTTATACAATTTTTTCGAATACAACGCTTACAATTAACCTCTAACAAAAGAAGCAACGAATAAACACATTCGGGTCTTTTAAATTGGACACCATGTCGGCGTTTATTAAAATATATTAAATAAACGTTTGTTTAAATTTCGCAAGCTTCATTATCTGCAAAACTATTGAATGATTTTTTTGTTGATATTTCTGTACATTTTTCCAGATACAACTTGAAAAAAGTGGACAGACGCGTACTTTATGGTTTAAATCTTACGTTTGTGAGAACATATAAGCACCCTTTATTTGTTTTTTTTCTGGATTTTCCAAATAAAACAAAAGAGCATAATTTACTCACTCCCCAATAATCGAGTTTTGTGTATCTAACAGTTTAACTAATTTTGAAAATTTCACCACAGCACACCGCATAGCTATTACAATTCACAGGTATTTAATTGATTTTAGTGTTATGTTATTGTTAAATCATTATCAATACCCAATTAACCTTCTCTTGCTGGAGCTATAGCACAAATTTTCACCAGGGAAGAAGTACACAATAGACTTTCCTGCTGCAAAACTTGAAACAAAACCAACATTCAGAAGAAGCAGGCGCTCAGGGGTAACTTTGTTCGACAGCTGGAGCAAAAAGGCAACGTCGGTTCCCTCTGGTTCTCTCTCTCTCTCTCTCTCTCTCTCTGCTCTCTTCTTATATAACTAAGTGGATTATTCGGATCATTTGAGTCGTCGACACACCGACTCTGCTACTTGTTGTCTCCGTTTTATAATGAGCGCGTGCTGGGCGCGCAAAAGGCACGTTTGCCCGTCTTTGAGACACGTTTTTCGGCGGCGCCACTGTCACGTTTCGCTCGCCGCCGGACATCATAAACGAGAGATAGAGAGCATCTTCATACACTCTGCTGCAGTCTTTCAATAATTTGTAATACGGCAGCAGCCCTTTTTATCGCCGCAATATATTTGCGCTCCGCGGGGGATACAAAAATTGCTGCCAGTGTTGGCGCGCCCCGTAAAAACGCCCCTTTGTCGCCGCGGGCATCAAACGGGTGGTCATTATAGCTATCTTGTCCACTTGCGTGTGTCACATCACAAACTGCAATCTCCACCGCAAAAAGTAAAAATTACTTTGGCAGTCTTTGTCTGAATAAATAAATCAAAGTTTACCCTCGAGGACTTATATTACTGTTTTCTTTTGTGTGGATTAAAAGACATTGGAATATTTTGAATCTTGGTAAAACACTATGCTAAAAAAGCAACAATTGGGGTCACATAACAATAAAGATTTATTAAATATACCAAAACATCTGTCTGGTGAATAGAGAGTTCAAAATATCACTGCACTTCCTGTAACACCAAATTAATCCAAGCTTTTGAAAAAAGAGCGTTTGAAGTTTGAAATGTTAAAAACACAATTTAATGCTTGTTCGGAACTTGAAATCAGACTAATCAGAGAGCAATAATGGGATGTTTTTGTATTTTGCAAACAAACAGGTGCTGGATAAAGAAACGGTTAGTACGTGTGCCGTCATCGATATTTATCGTAGCAAAAGGACTAGAATAATTATTTAACTATTGCCTTGAATTTTGGGCAGCTAGCTTGATTTCCGTTATTGTCTGACTTTTATTAATTTCAATCAAGCGAAAAATAACAACGATCAGGACAGCCGAAATGTTGCACCTTGATTAGCGCAGAGATAGCATCTGACAAAAAAATCTACTACCGTTGTCACCTCATTATTTGGTTGCTCGCTGGATTTTTCTTTGTTGGCATAGTGTTAATTATCCCACTAAACGAAAATACATTTTTTCTACCACGAAGGAATGTTTCCTGTCCTTCATTTGCCCTGTGTCAATTTGCAACAAAAAATCATTTTCAATTTTAAAGTAACATAGAGCCACCTTGGAGCCTTAAATACTGGACCGTGCATTATTGGAAGTATATCAATTCACATCATTTCACCGCACTCATCGATTCGCAAAACGAATGTGAAAAGCAATTTCTGTAGAAGCATCTCTTTTGGATACCATCCATACCGAATAAATACATAACGTCTATATATCACTGAGCGCGGGTGGAAAAAAAGGAAAGCAAAGCAACATCAGAGGGGATATGCACGCAATCAAGTTAAAATCAGAAGTTGTTCAAACTTATAAATCTCCCTGCTTCCGCTGCTTATCCAAATAAATCATCGCGTATTATGCACAGAAGCATCCCCTCGAGCCCGTGTTTTGTGGAGAGAGCGAGTGAAGAGCAAAAACACTCTTTCACCGAATATGAACACACCCTCGACTGCACGTAAACACACGCACTCGGACCGATTCTAATCATCTTTAAAGGACGAGGGCGGTGAAAAATGATATACTGCGTTGAAAAATTGATGAGATAATGACGAGCGAAAACTAGAAACCCAAAAGGTAAAATTGGAAACAGCAATTGTTGCTACAAAATTTGGAAAATTTGGCAAAGACTAGATGAATCTGTTTTCATCGAACTAAAAGATAATTTGATGAATCATCATTAATTCGTTAATGATGACTCTTTTTTAATTAGTGAGTTACGCTGCATGGTAACTCTTCCAGTCACATCAAGGGTGTCAGTCAGGTCAGTCTGCAACAAATCTCTTCAATATTCGAACGTACCATCATTTTTCACCCTGCACGCCATTTATGCCGACTTTTTTGCAATTTTTCTGCGTAACCCACAGACCTATTTGGCAGTGGAAAAACAATTTGCTCGGCGTCGGCGGCACAGAGACATATGTTTGCTACGGGAGCTGCCAATAATTACAGAGAGCAGCACAAAGGGTCAGCCGCATGAGTTATGTGTTTTGCAAGGCAAGCCAGAAAAGCGGCGTCGCTATCCGTTTATTCGCCCTCTCGCAGCCATGCAGCCAGCCAGCCAGCCAGCCCCCCCGAGAATAAAGACATATACACACACGGTAAAAGCAGCGCCCGACTCTGCTGCTGGCCGAGACACCTGCCAACTGTGCATGCTCTTTTAAACGACGCCGCCACCAACGTTCCCACTCTGCTTCTATGGACAGCCACTTTTTTCCCTCCAGATCGATGGACAAGCCTGCACAGCGCCGCCAGAAATGAAGATTATATGTACCCGAAAATGTGACATTGCTTTCTGGCTACTTTTTTAATCGCTTCAACCAGCGTGAAAGCTGGCACCATGACAAAAGCTCAGCACATTGCACTTTCCCGTTTTGAGAAATATTTAGTTTAATTTATATATTTCAGATTTTCTTTGCTTCAGACAGAGCAATCAATTAACACGAGCAATTATGTAAAATCTTATGGAAAGAAAGTTTCAAGAGTAGATGATTCTACATAATCTTGATTGCCACAGCCACATCTAATTATCTTTATAAACTATTCTATCAGTCAGATGCTACATCTAGCAACTCATTGTCTCTCTCTCTCTCTCTCTAGACAGTGATCCGATCCAACGAGTGGCTGTGAGCAGGAACATCAAAAGACTCTTAAATTGTCAGCGAGGTCAGTCCTTGCGACTCGTCTTTTGGCCGCATTAAGCCGCTTTGCCAAATAATCCGGTCAGCGCGCGGTCGCATCACAATATTATTTGCGAGGTTTCACCGCAACTTTGGCCGCCGAGGTCCGTCACAGATCAGTTGGCCGGTGGCCGCAGTTACACCGACTTACGACATATATTAGGCATTAATCGCATTGACGACCGCGCTCTCGTGTGTGGGTGCCGACATTAAGAGTCGAGTGCGTTATGTGGATTCTCCTCGGTCCCGCCGCTTTTTACGCCACTTTAGAAAAGCCCAGCTTACGCGACCAGGTCCCTTGGCCCAGAGAGCGAGACAAAGAAGCAGCTGCCTCTCATCAAATGATAAAATGTCTGACTAACCATCTAATTATTTCTGTTCTAAAAGTGGAGAATATTAAAAAAAAAATTAATGAAATAAATATCATTAGTTAAATGCATTTTTTTGGATTAAAGGAAAACCTTGAAGTACATATATAAAAAAATATTAAAATTATTTCAGTAGCATTCCAGTGGTAATCCGCACTAACAATAAGAAAATGAGATTTATTGGAATTGAATCTGAAATAATGCGTTGGAAAAATTTGAACACAACAATCGGAGTATCGCCCATTTGAAGTATAGCCGCAGAAAGGCCCAAATTGTGTTATTTTTACGCACAGAACGAAATTAAAGGTTGTGTTAATTTTACTCTGGACGTCATGTGTCTCTCAAACGTATAAATTTGAACTTTCCCCAATCAAAAATATCTTGGTGGGGTTTTGCCATGTGCAAAGGCGAAAATAATTGTTGTCGGCAGAGGGATAAATCAAAGGCCGGTTTTAATTTCCACGTCGGCCGCACCTGTTAGCGGGAGCGTTTGTTTGTGTGCTGACTGAGTGAGTGGACTCACATGTCGCATGCTGACAGCGGTGCTAATCTACTCCAGATCAACTTTGACTAATTGGGTCAGAGGAGCGCGCGAGCTTTCTGTGTTTCCTCTCTGAAAATCGGTGTTCGCCAGAAAAGCCCCACGCGTGTTATCTCGATTTCCTGCGGCGACACGCACGCCATTCCTGAGAAACTGTCGATTTTCCGCCTCTCGAGAGCAAATCAATTTAATCAATATTTGTGTCCTTTTCTTTTTCGTTGTTTAGCAAACATAAAACGCATGCGTTTTTGATCGATTAATCAGGGAGTAAATCTTGATGAGGGAGTAAAAATTATTCTCATTATTTGAAAAACAAAGGAAATAAGCA
The DNA here is from genome assembly GCF_949628265.1 of Cloeon dipterum. Classification (NCBI taxonomy): domain Eukaryota; kingdom Metazoa; phylum Arthropoda; class Insecta; order Ephemeroptera; family Baetidae; genus Cloeon; species Cloeon dipterum. The sequence goes on from NC_088787.1 coordinate 23,570,464, forward strand.
AAGCAAAGATATTAAAAAAAAACATTAAGTGATAGTATTTATACTCTTTTGTGACCTAGACCATTTAAATTTTATTTTTCAAAGTTGACACGCTTCATCAAAGCATGTTTCATACAATCTTTTAAAACAATACAAAATAGAATATCTCATCTTTCACTCTTTGGCCCTTTGAACAAAAGCTGCGGGCTAAGTTGCTTGGTTTTGATACGCACGCTTATTTAAATGAAACCACAAACTCCACAACAAAGTAAAATTTGATAATAAGCCCACGGAATAAATATTTGTTAGAAAATAATTTGACAATAATTTCCTCATAAATCAAAATCATTCAAGTTTCAAGCATTACTATTTCCCCCTAACATATTCCACTTTTGGGAGTTCAAGCAGAGCTTTAAACTTCAACAAACTCAAAGAAAATAACGATTCGCGGTATCAATTAACGGGTAAAAGGTTCTAAAAAGCAATTACACGACGTTTTGGATCTCTTTTTGCTGCCGACCAGCAGCTTTCGGTCGGACGGGGTGCCGGTGACACGGACCGGGGCAAAAAGGTGCTTGAAAAATGGCCGTCGGGCGTCCAGGGGGCGGGCGTGATGGATTGTTGATTATTGGCGCGTCCACCCATGCCGGCAACAGCTTGCGTGGAAGGCCAAGAAAGGCGAAAAGCATCCTCTCCACCTGCACGCCTCGCTCATCAGTCGCTTATTAAAAGGCAGCCGCGAGATAAACTAACTTGAAAGACCTCCAGTAACCTTCAGCATTATAAGATATTTAATCTCACAACCATTCAAACTTTCAATGGGTAAAATACGAAACATGCCAAGTAATCAACAATTAAAACTTGCAGTCACAAACGCCTTATAGAAAGAGGATACTGTGCCGCCGAACAGTCTTTCAAGGAGTGGCATACCATATTCCTCTATATTTCCGTTTAAATCAATTTCGAACTGGCTCAGGCTCTCAGGTGTACTCGATTACAGATTTTTAATTTTTAATAAATTATTTCACATTGAGGCTTGTGATAAATGTAAATGTGCATATGTTAATTCTACCCTATCTTGCTTGTATCACTTATTGGACTGTGTCAGAAAACCTATGACTCTCTCTAAAGCCACCGCCTATAAAAAGTTTAAATTTTTCGTGTTTATATTGTTGTTTTATGCCGTTGGCGGTTGAGAAATTAATCAATCAATCAATTTTGAAATAAAATTAAGCTCAGATATGAACCGGAAAAAGTGCTGGTAATCAGAATAGTGAAGTGGCCTCCAACTATAAAAGAGAGGAGAGTGCTTCCACAAAAACTCGATTTTTTTATCCATTTCTCGTCAATAGTGCAGGTAGAAATTAAACGGAAGATTGCCGCCGGCGGGCAATATATTGGTTGGAGCTCACTAAGTTTTTGTTTTGAATTCCCACAGTGGCCGTTTGCCGACCGCTTTGTTAATTAATAATTCAATTAGATTCGGCGAGCGATTTTTCGTTTTTGCAGCGACTGACTCGGCTCATGCGGCTCGTTGTTTGGATTTAAATTGCTCGCTGTTGGAAATACGTGTGCGTGTGCATGATGCTGCGTGGGCAGAAATTCGCGCGGTGGAAAACAGAGCGAGAGTTGGCCGCAAATTGAGTTTCGCACACTCGTTTGAAGTCAAAATTAACAGCCGACACGCATGAATGATCCCGTTCCGATTTGCGCCGAAATTTGAGCTGAAATATCAGAGTATTTTTCGGGTCAACGAGATTGAAAGTACACTCAATTTTCCAGCTGCAGAATTTAAGCCTATTTCGGATGGAATTCCAGCACAAACGGTCTTCTGTGCTATTTTTTTATTTTTTTTATTTAATTTTTCATGATTTTTTGTGAACCGCTCTCTAGAATATCAAGTTTACTCATCCACGTCACTTTCGTGGCTTAGCAAATCAATTATAACTGAAGCATCGGATAATTGAACTGTGAAATATGATTATGACCCATGCTGACTTTTGGCACCAACGCCTGTTAAACTCGAACTAAACGATGCTACACTGAAAAAATCCTACCTGTGTGTATGTTCTAGTTCTAGATGAAACAGAAAATATCAAATAACCAAGATCATTTGTTTTAGCAAGAAAATCGATTAAAATGACTAAAACAGTAAAGTTTTGAACAAACCATTTTTTCTGTTCTTTATGCAGTAGTTTTTTGTAATTGAGCTTTCATTCGTAAGTGACCAAGAAAATCATCCCTACGAGAATTTGCCTAAATTTGCCACAAGCATAGACCGAGCTTCATTAGTTGGATATTCGGCTCGACGAGAAGGCTTTATGATAATTCAACTCCATGAATGCAAATTATCCGTGGGCTCGCAGCGAATATGCGACTGACTCTCTCTCTCTCTCTCTCTCTCTCTCTCTCTCTCTCTTTCCTTCTCTCTCTATATGTATGTCGAGCACGGTGCGTGTGTGTGTATGCGTATACTTATGTGTTCCCCTTTCTGGCCCTTTAAAGTAGCTCGAGCGGTGCGTTCTCTCTCGCTCTCTTCGTGTACACTTGTGCGGTGAATTTTTGGCTTTGCCTTCAAATTAAGCTTTTGACTGAAATTACAGGAAGTTTTCCAGCACTCGCCTCTGTGCTCAGCGCGCAAAGGCCGTCCTTTGACTCGCTCCCACTCCACTTGCTTTTTCCTGCCGAATGCAATGTCGCTCTAGAAAAGCTTCAGCAACTCACCACTTCACCATCTATTATTATTTCAGAGATAGACCATAGTCATAAATTTATATATATTTCAAATAATTTAATAAAATCAAATAATTCATGGTTTTAGAAATAAAAAGAAACAGATTTCAGACAGAATTTCATAATACGTATTTAAAAAAGATCAATATAGCAGAATTTTATAATAATCAATTTTTTTCAAAGATCAAGTAACAAGGTGAGGTTTTGTTCTTCTAATAAATCTCTTTTTGGACGCTTTATCCTTGCATTATTCACTTCAGTTATTTCCTCAAATCGAAATGTCAAGTTCCCGAAACGGAAAATAACAAAATTGTCGAGGGAATTGATTAAAATGCGAAGCGAATCGAGCACATTCCGAGGGTGTAATTTTCTCAAAGGCCGCACCGGCATCAGATACACAAATATGCAGCGGGACACGGAGCGAAACAGAGCGTTTCATGTCCGCAATCGCGGCGGAACAGAAAATTCCACGGAAATTTATCAGGCGAGCTGCTAGCTGGCTCTTGTTCCAAATAATAATTTTTATCAGCGAGCGTCGAAAAGCAAGGGATTGTCCACGGTGCGACGGGCGCCGATTATTTAGAGCAAATTTATTTGGCGCCGAGTCACGCAACTTTGTCCGCCGCTCGCGTGCATCTCCCTCCGAGCGCGGTGAATTATTTCCCGAGTGCGTTGCAGGCATTCGCTAATCAGGTGCGAGGCGTCATCACTTTCTGCTTTACGGCGTCGTTTCGCCACACACACTCATTACACATCCGACTCTCGCGCCCCTCGCACTAAAATTCCCTCCCTCGGGCCTAATTAGCGGACGAGTGGCGATTTTTGCACCTCCATGGGCCAACGAACTCTTTAGGACACGATCTACTTTTTCTCGTTTTTCCTTCTGTTTCTTATTAGTCTAGAAAAATTAGAACAAGACTTTTTTTAACTCACGAAATAATTGACTGCCAGTTTTTAAAACAAATCTCAACGATATTTTAAGAGGTTCCTTAAATGAGAGTCCTTTTTTGATTAACTGGAAATCTTTGCATCAAGGCAACACCTGGCAAACATTAAAACTCAAGGACACGTGTTTGATTCTAAAATATTCTGTTAATATTTGGATAAATTGATTTTCTCTAAATGCGGTGCGTGGAGAAAAAATCGGCTTAAAAGCTTCTCGACCTTAATTCGGCGGCACGGTCATTATTATTCACCCCCGGGTGAGGGTGGAAGTGTGGTTGGGTGGTGGGGGCGAACAATGCACAGGAAACAGACATAGTCCCTAATGGTCATAATTCATCATTTGACGTAGTCTGTAATTAGGCCGCGAGTCAAATATTGCGAGGAGTGATTTTCAACAAGCTTTGCTCTTCATGCACTCGTTCCAACACGCTGTTGTGTGAAATGACGTGTCAAAACTCATGCCCGCCCCCGTTATGAATTACGACGCGCCCGTTTCGTTAGTTCGTTCCACCGTGCGCGCATTGTTAATAAAAAGTGCGTGTTTACGGCCCTCGTAAGCGGCAATTCGTCAAACAGGCGACCGTCGCTTCAGCTCTAGGACGACGAGCAGACGATAAATTCGTGGAATGACCCTTTCATTCTCTTCACCTTCCGTTTCATTGTGCCTAAGAGATGGATTTCAATTTGGAGAGCCGTCGAGTTCACTCATGTGCTTATTGAACGACGAAAAATTTGAATCTTAGCTTGGCATAAAATGTGAGATTTGTTATATTTTTATTTGATAATGTAAGTTGGCTTTTAAAATTAGTTAAGTTTATTAATTTGATTCTCAACAAGTGGTTACATTTAAAGAGGATCCCATTTCCATGAGAAACAAAGACGATGATTGTTGTAATTATTAATAAACTCACTATCATACATACGACCAATAAAGAAAAAAACGTCGCAATCGGAATCCCGCAGTCACAGGGAGGGTTCCGTGAAGGAGGAATTTCTGACGAAGGAAATAACAAAAAACTGCTGCACCGAGAGTAATTACAGTTCGGAGAAGCGGATGTGTGCACAGAGGAAAATTAAAGCGACGACGCGTGCGTGCCACATTAAACAGATGTAGATTTCTATAATTAGCTCACTTCACAAGTAAAAATCACGCAATCTCCGAGGCACGCACCCTTGCACATTGCTTTGCCCTTGCGAGAACAAAAAAATACACACCATGGCAGAGCAATGCTAATCGAGCATGACCGCTGCTGGTGTCAATCTGAGTGAGTGGAGGCAAAAAATTAACAAATCTGATAAGAACTTATTTATCCATTAATTTTGTTATACATTCTTTTAAACTGTAACTCGTCAAATCTACAGATTTAACTGAAAGTTAAATTTTTAAGTAAGCATCTTAGAAGTTCTGCCATGGCTATAAAGAAAATTTTTTGATTTGATTTCATTGATATTTTAGAACCATTTAAAAATAATACAAAAATACGATTTTTTCGTCGTAATATATAAACGTAGCGTACTTTTGAATCTATAAAAAGACTTGAAAATCACTTTTTTGTAACGATCTAGTTGATACACATACAATCTTATGAACTTTCAAGAATGGCTTATTTGCAAATTGACTTGCAAATGAACAAGTAAGTGTAGTTCAAATGTAAACAATGATTTGACATGATAATGAAAACATTTGAAATATTTCAATATTTTTATAAAGCAAAATGTCCCGAACAGATTTACCGAGTAAACTTCGATTGTTTGCAACTGATGTGACAAAAATAAGTCTCGGCACTAAGCAGAGTTTGATTATATTCGGGTCGTTTGAAGCAGCAGAGGCGCCGATTTCGGCTCGCCGGGCGGTGTGTTTGCTAATGAAAAAGGGCACGCTCGCCTCACCACCGCACCGCGCATTCGTGACAAAGCACAATGCCATAACGCAGGCCGATTATTCTGTGTTTTCTAACGAGAGGGTGATTTACTCTTGCGCGGACCCACCGCGCGTACACTTAATGACACATCTATTTTTAATTTAAACGCTGTATTAATCACCGGCTCGAATTCGAATTTCCAGGCACGATAGACTCCGTAAAATCGGTTTTTCCCAAATTCCTACATCTTTCGTCTCGATAAAAAGTGCGCTTAATTAACTTGTCACCTCAACTTTTACACGCGCTCGTAATATTTTATTGGGAATGAAATTTCTTTCATGCTGCCGCGTCGTAAAAATCGGGCATTTAAAAGGCCAAAAATGAGTTCTTTAAGTGACAAAGATAACGCGAAAAGTTGGTTCGTTTCCCCCGGCTCGTTTGGAAGTTTAAACACAGGTATTAGATAGGAAGGAGTAAAATTTAATGGTGGCAGAACGCTCAGACGTTTGCAAACCAAATTCGAAAAATTATCAACCAAAATTGTACCTCTACCTTTTTGAAATAGAAAAGGAAGGCAAATACTCGCATTTCAACCGTGAAATTGATCATGTTCAGGGAAAGTTTTGAAATAATTCTCCTCCTTTTCCTTAAAATCTAGCATTGGTCTCGCCGCGAAAAGTTTCGAGAGCCTAAACTCCTCGACGATTCTGGATGAAACGGCGTTTTTTTCGCCTCAAAGAAAGTGTTCTATGGACAAACGGCGCTTGTTTCTTGCTCTCGTCGTAAAGCGGCGCGTAACCCAATTTACAACATCAAACAGGCGCGGAAACAAAATTAGACTCTGCTGCTTTTCGGAAGGAGCGGCTGTGAAAAGGGCATTTTTTCACTGCACTGGCACAGCGAGGGTGAAGGCGTGTAAATCAAACCGTGTTTGCGTAATTTCCTCGCAAATTTACAACATCCTGCACGCCTCGCAAATTGCCGCTGGCAGAAGCCGAGTGTAACAAACAACGCGCGCACATATCACACACGCCGCCGAGCCGAAGCTCATTTTGCCAAGTTTGAGTGGCGGCCGGGACGCCAAACCGCACTCCCTTGTGCGCCCTGCGCAAGACACTGAACTAATTAGCCTCTCGTCAGCCCCCAATTGTCGGCAATTTAATTGCACCCCTGCTGCAAAAATTATCCCTTCTCACATCAAACGGCAGTTTAGGGTCAAAATTCGATTTATAGTAGATCAGCAGCGAGGGAAACAATTAACCTTGTAATAATTAATTGTTTGTTCCACGAGGAGGTTTTGAAAGACGTAATCTTATCTTATATTAGTATGTACCCAGGGCTCACAAAAACCCGTAGTTTTTCGGATAAAATCCCACTTTATCGAAAAAAAGAACTGTTTTTTGCCGGGATTTTGAAAACACATAACACAAAATCATTTCCATAATATACAGTATTATCATTTTTTTAAGGAAATATGAACAAAATATTAATTTTTTATGCAAATGGAAAAAATCAATTTAATTAGTGCGACTGAATTTACAAAGTAATGGATATATTACCATTTAAAAGAAGGATGAAAAAATGTGGAAGTCCTCATTTCCAAAAACTACGTGAAAGAATAAACAGACTTGAAATAAAGGATAATTTAAGACAGTCTACATTTACACGCAATGTAACACAATTATGCTAGACCACCATCGTATGTAACATTAAAATGCACTGAAATTAATTAATGTGGTCCTCCCCGAATCAATTAACCAACAAATAATCAAATTAAAAGTATATGTTCAATGGATCCGCTCAATGATTTTGATAGCGGAAAGGAGGAGTACGAGAGGTCTAAATAATAAGTAATTAATAAAAAAGTTGCCAAAAATCAGTTTTTTTAAACCAGTTTAATTTTTGTGTGTTCTTGGTTTAAAATCTTACTTGCGATTAGTTATTTTCATTAACTGCAACCATTGGGTTGCAGACAGAATCATATTACCAAGCTAGATTTTTTTGCCGAGCTGCAATTTTCAAAACTCGTGCGGGGTTAATTGCCGCGGCGCCGCCGAAGAGGAATTAGAGGGTGGGTGAGTGTGCACTTTGCAAGGAGCGGGAAAAGTCGGGGAAAGAGGCCGTCGCGCCGACAATTTGCTGCCGCCTCAAGTTTTACGAGTACCGCATGCACCAGCAGTTTGCAAACTAATGCTTTTATTATTCAACTTGTCCCGGCCTTTTGCGTCCTGTAAATATGGCGGCGGCGGCTGCGAAAAATAACGGAGGCTTATTGCGCCCGAATTAGAGGCGCGCGCGCGACACACAACCTGCAAATTGCATTTCCCGCTCGCTACTGCTGCTGGGGAAAGAAGAGCAGTCCCTTCGCACTCCACGCGACCTACAAAAAGCTCTTGCGCGCCAAACAAACCGGATTACCCCTTTGCATTTGGCTTATTCTTATAGGCAAAACATTCCCTCCTCCGCGAGGCCAAGTACATATATGTGTGTGGTTAAATTGAGTTGAGTGCAGCAAAATCAGAAAATAAGCACTATTGCAGCGCGGGTTCAGCTAGAAAACCATTTTGACCATGTAAAAATACTTTTGGATTTGGAAGCCAAAAAAATTTTAAAATTTAATTTTGAGGATTCAAACTTAATTTTAATTTGAAACCCCTCTGATTGGAATGGTTTCCAGCTTTTTCCAAGTAAATTGTTCGATTTCGACTGTCACAAATGATCTAATGTTTGTTAGTAAATTGTTGTAGGCATATAACAATAAATATAAATGTCTTTAATTCGGCAACGATCAAGAAATGAAAGGGGATGTTTACTGCGTGCAAATAAGTAGGAAAATTCATGTTTACCTTACTGTCTGAAAATTAGGTTAAATCTTAAAGTTTACCTTGGTTGCCTTCTGGTTACGTTGCGTAAAATTCTGAGAAAGTCGGCCCAAAGATTTTTAAAAGATTTTAAAGAGGCGAACACTGTCTCAATACTAAATATATCTTAAATTAGTCTGCTCCCTCACAAGCCTTACACCGTTGGATATATCGTGACGAGGAATCGAAATAAAGTGGTAAAACACGGTCGAGATGTGACATAATATATATGTATTCCATTCTATTGTACATATTAGACAACAATTTATGCTAGATTCCTAGATAGTTTTAAATCAACTAATTGTTATGCTAATAATGCTGCAAAATGGAAAGGTAGACACAGAAAACCAACATTACCTTAGATGGCGTTTTTGATCCGAGTTTTGTTCATAATATGACTGTTTGGAAAGATTATGTAACACAAACAACAAAAGTAAATTATATAATATAATGAACCAACAATCGAGTAATAACAGGATCTAAATCCGTTGATGTATCCTGTGTCTATATCATGCACCCTTATTGCTAAGGGGTCCATTGTTGTTTCTGTATAGCTATACTTTAAAGTGTTTTTTTTTTCATCAAAAATATATTAAGCATATATTTTTTGTTCAAATGTTTAAATTAAAAATTACGAACTCTGCCGTTCTTACTGGCTGTTTGCAAAGTGGTCCATGATGGAAGAGCAAATTTTAGACGCACATTCACTGACTTACCCGTCTTTCTGAAAGCTATTCTGACCAACTGACAAACGACTAAATTAAAAATCCTTACTGCGAATTATTGCATCTCTGGTTAAACCAAATTCCAGAGTGAAAGTAGCCTAATTACGGTGGTGCGACTAATTATTCGAAAATCCGAGAGAGCAGGGGACTGAGATTGGGCGGAGCAGCTAATCGGATAAAGAGCGTGATAAATTAAATCTCGAGGCTGGCGGCACGTGCTTTTGTTTCTCTCGCCATGCAGAACACGCGTTCGCCAGCAGCGCACACTCACAAAACCAGCGTGTCTACATTTATGTGAGAGCAGCAGGGCATCAAATGAAGCGAGGCGGAGACACCCACCCGCCCAGCCGCCCCCGTGCCGCCTCATTTATGCCTCATTTTCAGCAAACACACACACACACACACATACTCGGCACAAAACACAACCTTTCCTGCGCGAAAGACACTTCAAGTGGAAACGCGCTGCGCGTCTTTTGTATTCGTGGCGCGTTTTGCACGCACCCTTTTCACACGCTGATAACCGTGCCATGCAAATGAGAAGCGCAGCGGCCCGACGGAATAATTACACCGAATCCGACGTTTTTTTTCTCTCTCTCCGCTCTCGCGCTTACTTAATTCCATCTCGCCGGCAATGAATTCATAATTTGTATCTCGCTCTCTCTCGGTGCTAATTAGGCACGGATTTATTTATTTCTCCCACTTGATAAACTCCCACTCGGCTGAAAACAAGCAGCCGCTTAATTAACGCCCCATTTTTGCGTACGCCAAGAGAAAAATTAATGTCAACGCATTTCACGCTTGGAAGAGATCCTTTTGACACGTAAACAACCTGATTTAATCTGCAGCTCAGGAAAATTCTTTATTTAACTTGCCTTTCTTTTTACTTTTGTGAATTTAAGAAATTTATCCCAAATATAGCAGAAGAAAAAAATTATGAACTTTAAATGAAAGTCTCTTTTCATTTTCATTTTGTCAGCTTGAAAAATATTTTCATGATCTATAATTCTCGTTATTTTTTAATCACTCGATTGTGACACTTTGTATCCTTTCTGGGGCCTCGACATCCATTACTTTTCCCTGCTTGACATGCGAGCGGCGAGTCTGTCATCGTGATAAGACAGTGAATTGTCGACTGCATCGTGGATTTGAGAGGGTACACAAGGGGGCCGCAGAGGGTTACGCCAAGTAGGGTGGCCAGGTGTTCACCAATGACCTTATTGAACAAAATATATTCTCCGCGTGTATATTTGACTTAAGAGTCAAATTTTAAAAAGCAAATATCAGTTCTGTACGGGATGAAAATTTGTGATGTAGTTGGTAAAGTTGAGAGTTTATTTTTTAGCGTGGTAACCCTAGAGAAGGAGCGTCCTTCGCAATCAACTAACAAACAGTAGTGATTGTGGTGGTTGATGATTAGCACCTAATTGCATCTGATTCCGCACGTTATCCAATTAGCGACGCCGGCTGTGCATGATTAGACTTTTGCCTTGAATGGATGTAAAAAGTGGCTCACCGCCAGCCAGAGCTAACTTTTGTTTCTTAATTAAGTAGATCCGAGGAAGGAATGCAAAAGCGCGCTCAATTTAGCGCTCGCTTTGCGGCCGGAAGGCTTAATTGCGCGTGCAAGCACTTTTTGCCGGTGTCAATTTTTTGCAATTCGCCTTGGAATGTCTCCCCAGCAGGTGCTTTCTCGCCTTTTTCACGAGCGTTCGTCTGGAAAATCCCTGACAACTTTTTTTTTTGTAAAAATTCGACCCTCTTTTGTCCTTTTCTGTGACTGACGGCACTCCTGTTAAGCTTCTTCAAGGCTCTTTTGCAACTGTCCTAATTTATATTTAGGGGGAAAATCCCAGGACAACTTGAAGGCATTCTAAAATGGGTATCATTTCGATTTATTCTATGATGGATTTTTCAGATTGCAATTTTTTATTTTGTTGATTAACTCATAAATAAATTAATTTTAGCTAATAATCAACAATAAAATCGATAATATCTCACAATAATTAATTAAATTAATTTTAGTTAAGATCTCTCATTTCAAATTAACCCCGGAGATTAATCTGTTACTTTTATAAAAAAAATATGACTAATGTTAATAATTGCATTTCCTGTTCAACGTGATGTTATGATTATGACTCATGGGTGTTTAAAATTCGAAGCGCACTCTAAGCAGCACTTTTTTATTGATGGACATCATATTTATTGTAGGTGTCTACATTTTTTACTCTTCGTAAATTAAAAGTATAACCTTTAAAACAAATATTAATGCACAGCTAAGACATTTCAAATCCTAGAGCGTGCTCGATACTATTAAAAACAGCCTTATTAAATAACAGTGATATGATGGTATGAGCGTTGATTTTGCTGCAACTCGAGTCTGAGAATCAACTGCAGCAACATGTTTTCCCTTGCTTTCAATTTACCTCTGGGAATCACGAGACGAGTCATTTTTGCATGTCTGCCTGCGCAGAGGTGCATGTCGTCGTTTTTCTTTTTTGCTCGCGGAGCAATTTCAAGTTTTGCCTGCTTTTTGTCTGTGTTACGGAGCTTTCAACGAATGCCAAACGTGTGCATTAGCAATAAAAGGCGCGGTGAACAACTATTAAAACTTTCCTTTTCTTTTCAATTCGACGGTCGCGCGGCAGATTTTATCGCGCGCACGGCTGGCTGCTTGGGCGAACAAAATAAATCAGCCGCGAAATTCCATTACCGCGTGCATTTGAATGTGTCATTGTTATATCAAAATAATAGGCCATCGATCATTCGCCGTGGATCCATCATCCATCTTGAAATTGCAATCGGCAAGCAATGGATGCGAATTAAAGTTTGCCCATTCATAATAGCGCGCGTGCGGCCCACAAAGAAAGAAGAAAGTTGAAGAAAGAAACAGTGTGACGGCTGGCGCCGAGCAGCCGGTTTAACTTTTCAACATTTTAAGTGTGACAATTTGTCTCGAACAAACACACAATGGTGTCTGCAAAAAAAATGCCGAGAGTGCCACTGTCAGCGACGCGATCATTATTTCCCGCGGCAAAAGGAACTTCTGCTGTCATATTAGACCGTACCACTTTCCACTGTGTTTTTCACTTTATACCAATGCGAATTGTGTTTATTGTTGAGCGTCTTCCGTAGTTTTAAATACCGTTTTTCCCATATTGAAAACGAAGTTCTTTTGGACGGATATCTTTTCCAATTCACTCGTTGTATAAACCCTTTTTGTTCGAAGCCGCCAACAGATGGCGCAACCATAGACTTTCTTAAACATTTAGTTTTAAGGCAATTCCGCTGCGATTTCAGACTCAATCTAGCTACTGCGCATTCTTCACTTAATATTCTTACTTTTGACGTGCTGAAAACCAAAACCAGTCCAGACATTCACCGTAGAAAAGTTGGGAAAAATCGTTATTTCAAAAAATCCTATTTCATGATTCAACGGCGATTGGATTAACCGATTTTGGTTTTCAGCACGTCAAAAGAAAGCATATTAAGTGAAGAATGCACAGTAGCTAGATTGAGTCTAAAATCACAGCGTAAGTGCCTTAAAACTAAATTTTTAAGAAAGTATATGGTTACGCCATCTTTTGGCGGCTTCGAACATCAAGGGTTTATAACAACTGGTCAATTAATTTACAACAAAGGAGTTTTGCTAAAATATGTCATGCATACAAGAAATGGCGGGCTTGATACGAATCAAGTGTATCCTCTTTGTTAGGGGACGCGTAAATTGTTCGAATGCAATTAAAATTCCGAAAATTCTACGAAAATATTTTAAACCACTTGGAAATTAATTGAATTTGTTTCAAACTAAAAAAATATCGTTCTAAAAAACTACACCTCCTAATCGACGAAAGAAAGCTATCACCTAAAAGGTTGAACAAATCTTAAAATGTAATTGATTGTTTGATCATGATATTTACTTAGCCAGGCATGGAATCACAAGGACTACTTTCAAAAACTGGCTGAAAGAGACTTCACTTAGTTAGTAATAGTAAAGCGAAAGTTGCTCAGCGAGAGGGCGGAATTGGGGGTTGGCGTGGCAGGTGCTGTTTTCGGTATAAATCACGGCATTACGAGCGAGGACAGGTGAATAATTGCGCGGCGCGCGCCATTGTGCTCGAGCTCTTACTCTCATTTAATTAAATAACACGCCGCATTTGAATGAGGCCATTATCGCCGTTGCCGCGCCGCGTTTTGATTAATTCCCCTCGGGAGCAGCCGGAGTAGCAAACACATTTATTTAGCCCGCTTCTTCTTCTCCTTCTTCTGTTAATTTTTCCGAGAGATTAAGTCACGCGCGTGTTCGCCGCGAAACACCACACGCAGCGCTCTTGACCATTTTTCTTGTGTTCCGCGTTGCGTGGGAAACGGCCGTGGCGTGGAAAATTGCCGCGTTTCGCCGCCGAAATCTCCCCAAAGTGCGGGGGTGACAAGCAGGGCAGATTGCACTACAGCGCTCGCCCTCTCGCTTCTATTAATTTCGCCCGGCAATTTGTTTGTTTTGCTCTGCGCCAATCCGAAACGGGCTCTCCTTGCCAAATTCGCAGATATGCTTGCACCGGAGGGTTAAGGATACGAGGAGAGAAAGCCATTATGTGCAAATGATTCATAAAGAATTTGACGCTCTTGGAATGAAAATTACATTGCGTCTCTTTCAGTCTTTGCAGACAGTCATGTTTTGCTTCAAACGATAATTTAAGGGATTAAGTCATTTGGCCATGCCATAAAGAGCGAACTATTACGGATATCTTGGTTCAAGAAAGTACTAAGATTATTCTACAAGAATAGACACCATTCACTCAAATTGGTATGTGACTGACTGAACTATTGTATTTAATCTTCCTAAGACTGGAACATATAATATAACACAAAGAAACTATGTTGGACTTGCTAAATTTATGAGACACAAACTAAGTCAAATGGAAATTGGTGCGGCACTGCTTTTCTAGAAAATACATGTTTCCTATTGATTTGCATTGCATGTCATGGTTACCTCTTTATTTACTTTTATTTTCCTTTGCTATTTTGAGGCACGTAAATTTTGAGGTGATTGCTGCAAAAGTATCAATAAAAGTGCACCAGGAGAAAATTGAATTTAAAAGAATTAAAAATAAGAGAATCGGAAAAATCTTCTTGAGTTGGATTAGGTGCGGTAACTTATAATATATTATCCATGGTTTTTCATTCACTCAAAGAGCTTGCATAAACCTTTAACGAAATACAACTTACCTTTTTACATTTTAGTCTTTTGTACACATTTGTGCACCAGTAAAATTTATGTATAATGATGGATATTTTCCCCAGATAAAGAAACAGTTGGGAAAGAACTGGTTGTCTTCATTATCAGGTCACTTCTTTCCTCTATTTCAAATGAAGCATAGAGGACAAATGCGCGTCCCTCTACTTAACGAAATTACTTCTGGGCGATGCACGCGGAATAAATAATTGGCCGTCTGGTGGTTGTCTGCGTGCGTGCTTCCCAGAGGGGTTTGTTCGACCCCCAAATTCCCACCCCGGTTTTGCGTGTTTCGCAATGTTTGCTGGGCAGCGGTCGGTAGCGATTTTTTGTTTGATCCATCACCGCTTTGACTTAGCGCCGGTAGGATGGGGACGACCAGCCGATGGATGATGTATGGCCGGTCAAATTCAATAAGGCGCAGTCCACAGGGAGCCGCTATTCAGCTGGTGAAAGATGAAATATTGCGCTACGGACAAAGGTTGCCGGTAGGTAATAACGGCTACTTAAGCCTTGTTAAGGCAAACAACCGGCTTTCTTATGCTAACGCAAATAATAAATTAAATTGATTGTGAAACGAGCTGCCCACATAGTCGCCAGGGAATTGCCTCCACCGCCGCCACCGACGCACCAAATTCGACCTTTGCAAATCGCCATTTTTCAACTAGCCGTGCGTAACGAGCCCCTTTTCCGTCTGCTTTATATGCAGGAAAAAAGTCTCTAGAATTTTAAGGTTATGGTAGAACATTTTTTTTTTTTTTCATTGGGAAAAGGATACGAAGTTTTGACTTTATTCTTGTATGAATTTGCTGCTTCAGCAATAAATAAATAGCAGTCAATGCTTTGGATAATAATCGTTTTATTGAGGAACATTTAGAGCGTTGCAATTTTCTATAAACAAATAAAGGGAATATTATTGATCTCATCAGATCTCGTCTCTGGCAAATCATTAAAGATGTATGGTGCTTTACAATCCTTCCAAAGTAGAATTTGAGAGGCAAATTTCCCATTAAATCAACCATGTGGTAAAGCATCTTTCACAAAGTGAATTCGATGAATCATTTGAAATAATTGCTGGAAACCATGGGCGTGTTTTTGCCGGGATTCGATTATTTGCGTCGATAGAAATATCATTTTGTTGTCGAGTTGCGCTCGAGCAAAGCTGTTTATTCAGTCGCAAAAGCTATAAAACTGATTTTTTACTATTTGTGGACAAACAGCTAAAATCAATAAAACCCGCCGAACAGTGTGCACGCGCCGGAAAACGCGAATAATCTCTTCTCCAACGTCTGTTTTTCGACTGGAAACACATTGCACAGCAGTTGGCTAATAAATATGAAGACACATTATTTATTTGCTCTGCAATATAGGGGTTTCAATCGCACCCATTGTTTGGGAAAAACCAGTTCATCCCGACTTTGCTTTGCGATTCAAGCAAAATTCACCTCAAAATCACTCTAACCTAGTTTTTTTTCATTTATTTTTGGTTGGATATTTTTCATGGATCCAACACTAAGTTTTTAATAGTCTTATAAACTTATAACGATGTAAACGGACCCATTTATATGTTATGCTATTTAAATTGATTAATTTCAACTGGAAACACATCTATTTTGTGTTTTTCAAGTGTTTTCACTAAAAGACAGTCAGAGTGTTAATCTGAATCATTTTGACCGAAGAAATTGATTTCCTGGCACAAAGAAACACATCGGGAATTGCAGCAGCGGAAAAGAGTGCTTTTTTGGTCTGGGGAAAGAAATTGATTTGGTAAATCGACAGGAGTGCACACAGCAGAATGGTTTTCCTTAATGAGAAGTGCATTGGAATCGGTTCTCTGTTCGCCAACCGTACATTACGAGCACGATTAATCGCCGCCCTTTTTCCCTCTCGCTTTTCCGCATTTTTCTCCAAATTATTTATCGCCGTCATTTTCTTTGATATCGCGTGTGTGAGTGCGCGCGCGTAGGAACAGTAGTTATAAAACATACCAAATAAGCGGAATCGAATCAAATTTTCCCCCTTGTCATAAAAAAGAAATTTTCAACCGCAAGAGCAAGAGGAAAAAATTGGTCTCTTGATCATGTCGTATTTACGGATGAAAAACAACTCTTCTTAAGTCAAAATAAGTGGATTCGCCTACGATAAATAATAAAAATTAGAACTTTAAGCACTTTGCATGATTTTTTTTAATATTCTTTCCCAATATTTTCTGAACAAAATAATGATGGGGAATGTATTGATAAATATTAACAAGATAAATTTTTGTAACTTTTACTGAAATTTATCATTGAATATTTTATCTCTAATTTTAAGGTTCGGGAAAAACTCAAAAAAGTTAATTATAACAAGATGTTTGAAAAGGAAAATTTACTTGGAATTGATTACTGAAAGTCCCGCGTAGGTCTTCGCCGAGTGTAATCAGGATTGCAAATCTTTATAGGTTTGTTTTCATTTCAGTCTCTGATTGGCGAGTTTCGTGACACCTCCGATTTCCGACCGACCGAGTGAGCGGGTGAAAATCTGCAGCCGTCGCGGGATGGGTGTGTTGACCCCTGAATTATTATTAAAGGCGGCCAAGCGTGTGGCGTAAGCAAATTAGACCCGAAGTCACTTTTGCTTATATTGCAACAATGCGCGCGGTGAATTATGCTTCGGTCGCTGCTTGTTGTGCTGGATACGTAAGTATATCGCACAGCCGGGGTGAAATGAACTCCGCCGCTCGAGATTAAATAATCCCGCAGAGGCCTTTATTAAACCGTACGCTCCGTGTTATTAATCATCGCTGTAGCTGTGTCTTACGCCACCGACAAAGACGTATGCCAATCACCGCAACCGCTAAAGTTCACTGACGGCGAATTTGGACCACTTTCGCAAGAATCAGCTTGGCACATAAAATTCAAACTATACATCCCTTGACGACTTTGAATGAAGAATACACAAATAGGAAAATTTTTTAATTTTATTTTTATAAATTTGATACTTCTGTAACTAAATTTTTTTCTATTGTACCTCCTTATAATGAAATTTTTAATCTATTTACCTCCTAAATATATAAACGTCTTCACGTCGTATTAAAAAACCAGCCGATAATTCTCTTCTGAATTGTTCCAACAAATAAATATTCTCCGCCAAAATGAGATGTTTGTTTTCTAAATCATGAAATATCTAAATTTAATATTTTAACTAACTCAATTGTGTCAGAAAAGATTGGAGCTTGAGTAAAGTTCTAATAATCCTTTAATTCTCATTATATTTCTATTCCTGGAAATACAATGTGAGCTATAGGATTATGTTGCTAACACCCACTGTGATATCTTAATCCTTTTATAAAAACTTGTCATATTTCACATTGTATGGGGAATTACCTACTCTTTCAATTCCAATAATAGAATAAGAGATTAGGGGCTCTTACAGGAAAATTCAAATCCATAAAAATTAAACAATAAGAGCGGGAAGATATTAAATTGGCCGCTGGAAAGTTCTTTTCCTGTGATCCCCGAAGAAACCTAATTCAGGCTGTAGGAGTGTAGGAGTCGTGAGTAATCCAGCGAAGCGGAGTAAATTTTATTTGATTCGGTGCGGAGCAGAGGGTGTTAAAACGGCAGAGCACGCGAGCGAACGCGAAACGAGGAATGAGACGCATCCGCGGCCGCAAATTGGTCCGTTTTAAGTGCGAACGCCGGTTTTTTACGAGTGGCCGCGGGACACGGAACACCCCGGAGGCCGACCGGTGAGTTATTATCCGGCTGAAATTCAATTTCGATTCGGCGATAATAAAGGCGGCGGCCGTAACCCAGCGGCCGCGGGAATTACCATAATAAGTCTTTTTATGAGCGGCCGATGCGGGCTCAGGGCTGTAAAATTAGCCGGTCACCTGAGAAGGATATTTACGGCGCCGCAAACAGATGTTCAGGAGCGTGTTTCACGCACCGTATGTCAATACGCTTCTGAAACGCAGAACCGTCTCCCTTTTGGGCCCGTCCAAATCCAAACATTTTGCTGCTTTGAATTGCCACCAGTTTACGCAGTTGAAAATCAAATATTAGATGCATTGCACAAACATATTTCATCACTTTTACATTAAGAACCTACTTGAAATATTTCATTTGATACATATTTTACGATTTACGCGTCGACAAAAATTAACTGTATTATAATTTTATTTGGTTTGTTGACACATTTTCATCCACGTTCTTCTGTTCTTGGTCCATTTTGTAATCAAACGAGGATGGTTCTTTAATTTTGTATAGATACCAATGAAGGCAGAAGCACGCGAGGTTGTCATAATTGACAGAAGAAATTTAATGCAGCTTCCTCGGTGTGTAGCGAGCTGTTTATTTTGTCCATATTTCTCTTCTAGTTTCGGCTACTGGTTGCAGCCTTAATTGATGAACTTCCTGTTCCGTCTGGGAGTTATCCTCCAGCATATAGCAAATAAGTGTTTTGTCCAGTCCTGTGTGCAGGTGGTCTCTGTTAGGACTATTACCCGTCCGGTTGGCAGTCATTTGCAACCTTAAATAAACAAGCGGTATACCGCGCGCGAGCTAATTTGCTGCGCGCAATTATCTCCACTGTGAGTGAGTCGTTTGTCTGTCTGTCCGTGCGTTTCTCACCCTTGAGCGGCCCTCAATTGTTGCCTGAAATCCCCACTCTCCGCCCTATTTGGAGCCGCGCGCGCGTTATGTGTGTGTGTGTGTGTGTGTGTGTGTGTGTGTGTGTGTGTGTGTGTGTGTGTGTGTGTGTGTGTGTGTGTGCATTTCTATTATTCAATTGGTTAACGAATTAGTTCAGCGGCAGACGCAGTTAATTAATTGAGTGCCGCCGCGGGGACTATTGTTGTGAGAGCATAACAAGGCTCGCACCTCGCGCCGCAGATTCCACTCCGTAAATAATTAAAACGTATAGGCAACCTGCTACGCCGCCTTGCCAAACCGGTTGCATAAGCGGTCCTAAATGGTGTTAAACGCAAGCTATGGCTTATCAAGGGGAACTTTATTTAATTTTATTTCCTCTTTTGCAGATAGTGCGGTACTGAATTAATTTAAAAATTTAAAGCAAAGTGGAGAGTAGAAGGGGTTGACATGAGACGTTTCAAATTATTATTGATTTGCATTGTTGCCATTTTTTTTCGAACTCTGTGCTTTAATATTTATATATTCAGATTTTTCCCAGTAAAAATTTTAGCTTTCGCAAACAATAAGTTAAAGAAAAAAAAAGAAACCCAATTAAAACATGTGTTTGAGTTGAAAAAAAAACAGATATCTGATTGGAATGCATCCGAGTCCTCTCGAGCGTGAATAAAAAGAATGAATGGGCGACTTTTCACCGTCAAACCGAAGGCGAAAAGTAATCGAGAGCGGAATTGAATTTGGGCTTGCGTAAATCATCGCGGCTTCAAAGGATGAGAAGAGGACCGGAGTGGGGCGGGGTGGGGGCGTATTAAGGCGGGTTAGGCGCCAATTAAAGGCAACTGACTCGTCGGACGCATGCAGACGAGCGATATACCCTCGTCACTTTCAATTTGCACGACCTGTCGCAATCACTTGCAACAACATTAATCAGCACAACAGCTGTTGCGGAATCCGAATTGCACGACGACGACGCAGCCACCCGCCGGATAATCAACGTGAATTATTGCCGCGAAAGAGTGCGATGCAATTACCACACGCGGCTGTCTGCTGTGTCGAATTCATTTTCCTCGTTAATTAGATTCTGTGTCAAAACGCGCTTTAATTGTTGTTATGTTGCCATTCATCGTAATTAGAGCGGTGAAATTTAGCTGAATAGAAATTCTGTTTGAGTTAATTTGGTCATCAATGTTTATCAACGCTTCCAACCCCGAATTAAAATTTTGGTAGCTCTAATTCTCTCTTGTGTTCAATGAAAATATTATATTATTATATAAAATATATACATTTCAAAAATGAATACCTATTTAGAACAATATTATTGAAACAAATAAATACCAAAACTATATTTCAAACTACAAATATGACTAACTCCTAAGGGAGAAACGATTGTTTCCACGAAGCTGACATTTATGGATCAACTTTTGGTCAAAAGATAAATTTTACACACTGTTGTTCACGCAGAAAACACTTTCGATTACCTCAGAAACTTGTCAACCTACTTTTTGAGGTTGATTGAACGCTAAATTCTTGTGCGAGTGGAATGCACTGCATGGGATAGAATCAAATTCCGCTCCACTTGGAAGTTCAGCTAGCAAATTTGATATTACAGCCATGCACACACAAGTGCTCTTGAGAGGTGCATTTTGCGTTTTTGCCTCGGAGACTGTTTGCTGCGTTCGCGCGCGGGTGGAAGTGAAAGAGTTGGCTTTCGAGTGTGCACGCAAATGGGGCTGGAAAATGCAGCTTGGTTGACCAATATTATGCGAGCGGCGAAATTGCGGATTTGCCGGCAGCAAAAATGTTCTTTCCTCTCAGCTTGCACAGCAGCCAACGCACATTTCACGGTTTTTCTGACGTCCACTGCCGCAAAGTTCAAACGTCGGCTGCGTTCAAAAAGAAACGGACCGAGAGCAGGAATGCCTTTCCAGTTGCATCTGCGTACTTTTTGATGCAAACGGCGGAAGGGACGAACTCTATGTTGAGCTGATTTCTCTCTTGGCTCGTTTATTTCACTCGATTCATATTTTTAAGTGGTTTCCATAAAAAAACTCTTCTGTCAGTTCATTGGAAAATAAATATTTGATTTTGAACTTTATCACCAGGCCGAACTGATGAAGTACGTTTGAAAAAGAGACTTCTTATTCCAACCAACTTGTTCTTTTTTAGTACATATTACTTTCATAAATATTGCAAGACTAAATTTTTTCTACATATGAAAATACTCATTGTCACAGCAGAAAGACATTAAAAGTAGTTTTAAAATAATTATATGCCTTTAACAAAGCTAATTTCAAATAAGTTTTTTAAAGACCGTCTTTGACGAAGTTTCTGATTTCTGAGCACACCAATCGATTGTTGAGGGTCGAATTAGGTAAAGTGGATATTTTATATATCCGACCAAAATGTCCAGCGCGAGGTGCGTAGCACAAAATATAATTTTTTTACTGCCAAAAATATGAACCTAAATTTGAAAAATGCGCATGCGTCAGAGCTGGCACACATCAACCGCCAGCTGCTAGCGGCTGACGTGACACCTCTCCTCTGCTACACCAGCTCTGAGGCATGCGCAGTTGTCGCATATAGGTTCATATTTTTGGCGATAAAAAAAGTTCTCCTTCTTTTTTCCAAGCTTGTTCTACGCACGTCGCGCTGGGCTTTTTGGCCAGCAAAAATACCTACTTTACCTAATTCGACCCTCAAGAACCGATTGGTGTGCTCAGAAACTTCGTCAAAGACGGTCTTTAACATTCGATAACATTTTTTTCCAAATGTTTTAATGAGTATTGTTTGCTAGCATAGGACAAATTAAATTGAAAGGTGGTAATGGTGGTGAACTTTTTGTTCTGGTTATTTTAATAAATACAAGATCAAAATTATTTCTTATGTACTACATAAAACAAAACAAAACATATTCGGTCCGTTTCGCATAGCCAGCAATGCTTAATTAAATTTGGAGGAAAACACCGGCATTTGCATGTTTTCCGAGGTCAGTTTGGAGCGTCGGTGTGGATTTCTGCGTGTTGGCAGCAGCAGAAGGAATGCGTACGGGCTCATTATATGTACAGCCCAGGCGAACGTTGTTAAAACTCCCGCAGGGAAATCTTTATTAATGATTCTCAAGTTGCTGTCAATTAAGCCGGCCGGCCGGCGAACAACCCTTTTTCGCCGGCCTGCGTGCTCACGTGTGCGTAAATAATTGAAATCTCCCTTAATTACTTTAATAAAATCACTTCAACTCAAATGACTGCATGAGTGCCGGCGTAATCCCGACGCATAAGCCCTCAGCTGTTTTCCGACGGGCACAAACACACATAGTACCCCGGACTTGGTGCTAATGGGAATCCCTCTCGCCGCCCAAAAAGGCGAAAAGCGACTGCGAAAGCGACGAGAGACGAATTTTCACAAGTTCTTACACCAGTTTGCTATTTGTACTCGGATTAGCTCGATTTTAAAGCAAAAACAACTTTCATCTTGATTCATTCAGTGATGATTTCTAGAAAAAATTGATGTTAGATTTTGTCGTACTCGTGATATTACATTAATTGATATCAAATTAGTTTGAACAAAATAAAAAATAATACTTATGTGATTTTATGTGATATGGAATGATTGTCTCTCATATTTAATGAGTAAACTCAATTCACCTGTCGAGTTTATCCTCTTCATATGGTTCAACGGCAGCAGACGAGTCTGTATGAAAACGCTTTTACTATTTATTTGATCAAAATTTGTACGCGTGGTACGCGTGTTGCTTTTCTAATTTAAACAAGAAAAATATATATGAAGTAGTGCAATTTACAACTTGCTGTCGCCGTATATTGCCGTTATTTAACAAATAATAAATTACTTATTAACGTAAGAACCAGGCATTGTTTAGGATGTCAAATATAATAATTTTAGTTATTTAATGCCATCCAGACTCTTTAAAGTTTTATGAAACTGCTATTTTCGGATCAAAAGAGGCTGCCTCTGAGATCCAAATTCAATTCTTCCGGGTACTAGGTTACCTTGGCTCGAGCTTCCAGTTGCACGCCTTTGCGACTGGAGCGGACAATTTGGAGGCATTTGCACAGAAAGAAAGGGCTAAAATCTAATTGCCTCAGCAGAAACGGAATTTTTGAAAGGACGCACGGAATGTAATAAAATATAAATCATATCGGCCCTCTTCGCTCCAGCTCTTTATTTTCATATTACTCTCATCTTTTATTGTTGTGCAGCTGCGGGGAAACTGGTGCTATCGAGCCCAGCTCTTGCTCTCTCGACATGGAGAAAAAAATCAAACACACAATATTAATCCCTCTCGGCCACTCGAAATATTATAAACGGCGTACGTGTGTTTGGCATTCATTTATCCACGCCGAGCCGTGAGCGCAGCGTCGGCCGTGGAGAATTGTAAAAATCCAGTAATTCTCACATGCCTTTGTCGACCTTAATGAACTTATTTCCAGCTCTGGTTCCAAGAAGAAAGTTGGAAACTGCGCGTATTCGGAACACATGCACACGCGACTGTCAAGCCGCATACGACCCGGAAAAGTGGCGCGTTGCTTTCCCACAGTTGGCCGTGTATGAGCGAAAAACTTTGCACTGCACAAACGTGTTTGACGTTTACTAACTGAACTTTCGAAATCGTAAATTTACGCCAAGCAACTTCGACTCGACGCCGCAAACGTGCAGTAAATATTGCACTCCTATCAGCATCATTTATTTCTGGGATTGTGACTTGCCGCGGGAAACTGGGCTCTTTCAACAAATTCAAAACTTTTTATTGTTAAATGGTTTTGGAATAAATATTTCAAAATTGTATTTATTAGATTTCTTGGACACACCGAGATCATGATAAACTACGGTCTAAATATGGAAAAATATAATCAAATTAAGTAGATTTAAAACAAGGTAATGATATTAATAAAATGATCATAATTATGAACATTTATATGGAACATTCAAACCATACTGAACACAGTAAATAGCTAAAAAGGATTTTTTAATCCTGTGGAAATAATCGTAATGTCTTGTGCTATTTTATTATGTTTAACACAAATTTTTCTCACTAATACCCTTTGTTCTGAGATTTGAAGCGGACAGTTTTGACTATTATATCCAAAGACAAACAGATTAATGCAATAAATAAATATCCTTAATTGACTCATTAAAAACATATATTCGGAAAATTACTTAGATTTTTTGGCGGTGTGATTTTTTAAGTTATTTGAAAGCGTTATCAAAAACGTAAAATTTCCTCGTTAAGATATCCGTCTTGACTAATTAAACAGAAAACAAACCTGCTGAAATCCAATCTCCTTTCTCCCAGGGCTAAACATGTCTGATTTCTCAACCGCAAAAGTTAGTGGCCGCGTCGTCTCTGCGTTCTTTTTGAGGGGTCGGTCCCCCGTCTTTCTTGTCTTGGCTTGGCTTGTTTACCGTCAAATCATTTCCGAGAAAGAAACAACTTTTGCTTTCCGCCCGCGACACGACAATCGACTAGTGCGGCTTCTCTCCGTCTTCCTGTTGTACTGTTTCGGCAGTAAGTCGCGGGTACTACACGCCGCTTTCCGCGCGTCCGTCCGGCTTCTTTTCTTCTTTCTCGTCGTCGTCGACGTCGTCGTCTTTGGCCCTTGCGCGCGGTGACGCCCCTCCAGTGCTCAATTAAAAACTGCGTTCAAATTGCATTACCTCCGCGCACGGGTCTAACGTGATTTCGGACACTTATGCATCCAACTATGAAATTACCAACCACTCGCACTTGGCCGGATTCGCACTCAAAACTACCAATTGATCTCGTTTGCACCAAGTGGACGAAAGGCGTTTCAACTGGCCCGACAGCACTCGGGTAAAATTTTTGTGTAGCCCTCTTTCAAATATGTCTATAGGAAGGAAAAATATTCATAGTTGCAAGAAGTGTCTTTTTTCTTCCCATAATTTATTGCTCTTCAAAACCACCAAAGATAATACCTAAATATGTATAATTATACTGAACAATATATCATAGATAAAAAAGAATTGCAGCAAAACTTAGACTTACTTTAAAAGCTATTTTAATATTTTTGTCATTTTAGCAAAATAAATTGGGTCTTTCAAATTAACTAGTTATTTCCGATTTTTGCCATCAAATTTTGCTCTTTAAAGAATAAAAAAAATCAAATTTTATGCAACACGGAAAACTAATAAAAGAAAATTGCTACGAGAAAATGTTTCTTGGCTGGTACTTTTGGCCTCCAAGATAAATTAAAAGGGTCAACATTTTTTAAAGAAATCTACATTTTCAATCGAAAAATTTACCCATAAACAACTTTTGGTAAAAAAAAAACAGTATTGCTTAGCTTTTAAAAACAACAAAATTTCAAAATCTCATAATTTATCTGCAAAAAATATAATCTTTTGCTATCATTATATACTAATTCTTTAAAAATTGTTCATTGTTTGATCAAATCAAGTTGAAATCGGAAATTCAATGATTTCTTGAGCGAACATCGTTTCCCTGAGACGTGTAACATAAACTAAAAATAAAATTACACCCTGTCTTAAAATTAATGAAAAACGATGTCAAAATAATTGGATACTTAAACAACGAAGAAATCCTGGTATAAAACCAACAATCCACTGCATGAAATAAAAAATTTTAGTGGTTCCCGTAGTTCCAACTGTTTCCCCAAAGCACGATTATTTTTGTAAAGGCAAACCTAAAATAATTCTACAATTAAAGAATATCAATTTTAGGGTCGCTGATTTGGAAATATATGATTGGTTTAAATGCCGAATAGAAATTTTGATACCTTATTTTGCGCAAAAATTGTATTTTCTTTTCAGATGAATTTGGAAAAGCGGACAGTCGATAAATTCAAAATAAAAATTCCAAGATTTGCGGTTTAGTATTGTGTCTTTTTATTATAAGAACAACATATTTCTTGATGATTGGTGCTGAAAAGTTGTTCTTTAAATAAGTCACAAGTCTAAACTTCAAATTCTGGAATTTTAATTTGGAATCTATCGTTTTGTGAAAGTAACATTAATGTGTGTTGAATATGTTGGTGAATTTTCAATCTGATTTTTGTGTAAAAAACCAGCAGATAATTTTTTCGCATTGCAGAATGACTCAAATCCTGATACTATCTTCATATTCTCATATGAGAGGAGAGTTGTAGCTCAAGCAACCCTTTAAATTTTCAACTGAATAATTTCAAATCTTGCCGTTTCTTTGGAGAAGTTTTTTAAATTAAAAAATATATATTGTAATTTTAATAGAATATTTTGACGAGTCAAAAGTAACGACTCTATTCTATTTCCCCATAATACCCAAGTCGAGGAATCATAAAATTTTACTAGCCATCTTGGAATCTTCAGTTATCACATCACAAAAGTAAATTTGTGATTGCACGAATACCAAAATAGCTATATTGAGTATGAAAAAAGTTAAATTTCAAAAATTAAAGTTTCCCAACATACAAGAAAGTTACCCGGAATTTACTTCACCCACTTCTGATGGTATAGTTGTGAATGGCAATAAAAATCTAAAATTTCAGTAAACTGCAAATATCGTAGGAGTGTGTGGTGTGGAGAAAACAATTTCCTACCTCCAAGGTGCGCATAGACCTGTTGTCCGAGGACGAGCAGCATCAGCAGCGGGCCGATCATGTTGCAGCAGACGTCGGGGGATGAATGACAAGACAGACGGACGGGCGCGCGGGCGAGCGACGTCGCCAAGGAAGGAGAGAAGGGGTGCGAATTGCGTGCGCGCGCGATGATCGCCACACAAGCACTAAAGCAAAGCCGGCTCGAGCGTGCCGACTGAATTTGCAGCGGCGGCGGCGCACACTCTATAAAAGCAGCTAGCTCTCCGGCTCTCGCACTGCACACATACACACAGCAGCGGCAGGCAGCAAGGGAGGCTAAGAACCAAATCCCACCCCCCACGTGTTCCCGATAATCATAGTAATGCGCCTGTAACAATCGCCGCGCGCGTTCGTGATTGCGGGCAGTTTGCTTTTTTCCCTTCGCCGCCGCCGCACCGCCGACGCGCAATTATGCCCTCTTTGTCCCGTTTCGCTCGCACAATTTCCACCCAAAACACTCAGCTGGGATTTTAAATTCCTCCGTTTGCAATCGAAATTGTGCCTCAAAGAGTCTCGAGTTGCTCTGTTCATGTTTTACAAAAAGCAGCAGCTATTTTTGTTCCAATCGTTGTATATATCCAAGTGACTCATTACGGAATTTTATATATTTTTCCTCCTTTGAACATCTAGTTGAAAAGCGAAGGAAAATGTTTATGAACTGATTATTTTATTCATTTGCTACCATAGTTTGTAGTACTTGTACAGTCTTGAAAAAATTCAGGACTTAGGAAAGAAAATAGTCCTAACTAAATAGCTTGATGTTTCATTTGCCAAGAAATTGAGATAAGTTTATCTAAAACAATTAATAAGCTAGTTGGAATACTAGAAAAAATATATTTAAAGAATTTAAATATATTTTTAAGTTTCTTCGTGTACGGCAAGATTGCATTACAGTTACTTTGAAACAAAATGGCTTCCATGAAATAGGGACTAAGTTTTTACCCTTGAAAATAAAATGTATTTGAATATTTATCCTTGAACTAATAAAAGTTGAAAGGCTTATCAAAAAGATGTAAAAAAGAGCAAACTCTATACTTGATGGATTAATTAGCGGACAAATCAGCCATGTTTTCAAACATATATTAGTTTAAAGCTACTCAATGGCGTCGTCACTTGCTGACTTCATGCTTTACCAGTATAATCGAATTATAATCTGTAAAAAATAAAACAATACTATGCAAGTGATTGCGTGATTAAAGTACATTAAAATACATATAATAAATGCTATCATTATCCGGTAAAATTTGAACTGTGACAAGTAAATAATATTTTAAAATGATTTAAAATAGTTAATAAATATTTTATTGCAAGCATTACCTACACGTTACATAAACTATACAAAAAGATTCGTCGTTTGAGTAAAAGTTAAATGAACGTTCAACATGGATTTACGTTTTTTTCAACAACATTTTCACCCTTTTGACGCACCAGTCGCGGAATTTTTATCACTGCTGGATATTCGGAGAAAAATAGCTATTTTTCGATTAAATTACGTAGTCCGAATCGAATTCAACTCGATTGTAGCGTGTGTGCGTGCGCGCGGTGACAAAGGACGAAAGCATTCCAGCCGGACACGTACACATAATATTGTGACTGATGGTTGTAGAGCGATGCATGAATAAATTTTATCACTACTGCCGCGCTGCCATGACTAATTAGGGCCGAAATTTACAATTCTGCGCCGTTCATGTGCCGATAAAAACTGCTCAACCGCGCACAAATGTATATGTTATTTACATTCACAGAGCGACACTACACAAAAAGCTCAAATTTGGCTGAAAGGAAAAAGCAAACACAAAAAGCCACAGGGCGAAACAGACTATTTTCAGTGTTTGCAAACTTTCATCTTTTATGCAGTCAAATTATAGCAAACCATTTAATCAATTACAAATAATGCTCAAGGACATTGTAACGTCCTCGTTTTAAAGTGGAATGATACTGGGCAACAATTGAAAATTATTTAAATTTTTGGATGCCTTAAACAATTGACCGATAAACAATTTGTTCAACAATTTGCAATGATAAAAAAATGACCTTCCTACAATAAAAATTCAAATTTTGCCAATTTTCTTCAAAATTTACAGTGCTCGAAAACATTTTCTTGGCATATTCCGATTCCTCTCGTCGAGATCTGTTCAACGGTGTATGCCACCTATTGGGGAAACTCTTGGTTTTGAAATTAAATCGGATTTCAAGTAAGGAGACAGCCATTGCCATTTGAAAAGCACGCTAACTTTCAAGCCAATTTTCTCAAAAAATTACAGCGCTCCTTAGGTCAATTTAGGCTTTAACTGAATCCTAAGGGATGAGTTTTTGCATTGGCAACAAGCATTTTCCAGGCTTTTCCAGTATCATTCCTCTTTAAGTTGATTAATCTTAATCAACAAAAATTAAAAATAATTTGCATTGTAAGCTTCATTATCAAAGAGGAAGTTGATTGTTCGCACGTTTTGAAATAATATATAGAACATATAGGGGAATGTTATATAATTTTCTCTGAAATTTAACGCTCTTAACTAACATTTGGTTTGGCATATTTCGATTTCTCTCAACTTGCATTTCGTAGGACGGGGTAACTCCACTGTTATTAAATTAAATAAGATTTTAAGAAGGTTACAATGGTTCCCAATTTAAAAGCAGTCAAACTCTGAAGGTCCCCTTCATTGACAATTTTTGCTTCTTTTACCTGTATAATATTTTTTTCGACTGTAACTCATTCCACAAAGATTTGCTCTTTTACAACTTAACTTTCACATTAATTTTCTTTCATCATAAAACTCGACAACTCTGCACAATGTGAAAAATCAAATGCTACCTGTAAAATGTTTATTTTTGAACTGCTGAGCCTTAGTTTAGGTTTTTCCAATTATGTATTTTGCCATTCCTTTAATAAATAAATAAAATATTTAGCAATTGAGGTAGCTATAAACACAGGGTAAAATTGGGGGATTTCACGGCAGTAAACATATTGTTATTACAGTTTGTGGGGGGAAAAATACAATATTTTGCGCGTGAAACATCTGGCGTTGCCGGTGACATCTTTTTTTACTTTATATGTGTGCTGGCCACAAGTGGTGCTACTGCGAAAGAGTGGTCGGTCGGCACGAGCGAGATTTGAGGTTAATTCAACTGGGAACAATGGTCCGTAGACAGAACATATTTATTAGCTGGCGTTTGCAGAAGAAGCAAAGCACACACAGACATAGAACGAAGTTGTAGAGAGACTCCTTGGGTTTATCAAGAGGGTGAATTGCGTGTTTATTGTGCCTCTCGTATCGCCGTCGGTCACGGGATAGCGGTGAAGATGACGACAGACGAGCCGCCGACGCCGCCACACGCGCTCTCTCCCAACATAAACAATAATCACGAGCAAACAAGCGCCTCTGCCGAAATTGTGTTTCCAAAAGGCAAAACAACATTCAGAGATGCGCGTAGCTTCCGCTTGATTAAACTTGAGAGATTCGAGTCCAACGCGTTTTGTTCGGCAGAAAATTGGGTTTGCATAAACGCATGTGGGTGCGATCGGTTGGAAAATCGGCCAAACCTGTGGAAAATGTGTATATCGAATATTGCTGTGAACCAGAACTCAAATGCGGAATAAGATGTGGCAAAGCGCTGCAATCGAAAATTCGCTTGTCGTAACAAAGGAACAGAAAAACGGAGAGAAAGACTTTATGTGACTCAGATCGAGGACAAGAGTGATAAAACGACCGAATGATTTCATCTGGAGAGTCGTGCTTTTCATATTTGCTAGTTGTGCAAAATATTCATTTATGCGGAAAGTAAAATTAATTAAAAACAATTGAAGCTCCATAAGTTATAAGGCGCAAAAATAAAATTTTAAAATGAAGAAGCTAATGTATTAAACAATTTATGTGATTGTTTTAATAAAAAATAAATCTACAATTTTGGGGGCAGTTCCTTCTGCACATCTAGAAAGGCACAGCCCGACAAGACTTTACTTTGTCTGATAAAAAAATCGAGCTCACATAAACGCTTGATGAATAAAAATCTTGCAATTATATTTTACAATTTTAACGCCACTAAATTCTAAAAAAAGTTTAAAAATTTCAGAGGTGAAAGGTCCTGGAAATCACCTAGCTTTGAATAATATTTTGAGAAAAATTTTATAGGTGAACTGCGAAATAAAGCTTAATTGAAATGAAAAATGCTCTTTTGGAGAGAAAGGGGGTGCAAGGGGTAATTAAGTGGAGAGGCAGAGTCAACAGGAGCGGCGGCATTTTTCTTTGCTGCGTGACGCGCGCCCGCTCGCGATATTTAATATTCATAACGATTAATCATGGCGGATGGAGAAAAATGTCATCGTAAAAAGCTTTGTTAATGTGAAAAGGCGGAGCAATTAAAATGTCTCCTTGCCTAGCTGCACGTGGAGAAGCGGTTATTAAAGACAGAGGGAGCAGACGCGTGTAATTGCTAAATAGGCACGCAGCCTCTCTTGAATATTAACTCGAATAATGCCCGAAATATCCGCCCACGCGCCTTTCACTTGATAATAACAACGACGCCACTTTCTGCGAGCGAGGGTAGAGCGTAGAAGAAGACGCCCCGGATTTATATCTCTCTGCAGACGCAAAAACTGAATATATTTCTCCGTGGTGTATGCAGCTCAAAGCTGGCAATTAAGACTATTAATTTTAATCACCCAGTCTCTCCTGTTGTTTTCCCCAGCAGTTTGAGAGCCTCTTTCTTTAGGAAATGTTATCGCGCAAAGACCGTAGCTTTTGTAATGTGTCGGTCTGAGTTTATTCTGAGAATCAGAAATTGAATATGGAGATATAATAGCATTATAGAGCCAACTGTTCAAATTGTATTACAATTATTACGTATAATTACGTGATGATAATGCAAGAATGAGCATAGAGAGCTGGGAAATAATGAAAAAAAGATTAACAATTACAGGCAATATCTTGCAACGCAGTGCAGTAGTAAAAATGTTTTAATGAATATATAAATGGATTGGTTATTACATATTGATGGATATGTTAACTCTCAAATTTGTGCTATTTATACATTGTCAAGAAAGAGAACAACAAGAAGGATACGATTTCCAGGGAAGCAACGTGATAAGATGCGCAGGAGGGCAATGCTGAAATGTAGAGTAAAATAGCAAAGTAAAATACTCATTTTAAGTGACATTTTAATGAAGCCAAAAATAAAGTTTAATAATTGCTATTCATGTTGACAAGTTTCCACCCAAAAAAAAATCAGTCATGGACGTTTTTTAGTTTTTCCCATACACGTTTATGGCGTGCATAAAAAATGAAAACGCTCTGCTCGACTCGCAACACTGTTTCTCATTTAATTCTTTGGCCAAACATCAATAAAACAAGCACAACGTGTTATTATAAGTACTCTGCTATTAGGTTTATATTGCCGCAGCGCTCACACAATAACACACAACATGGCTAATGTTTTCTCTGAACTTTGCAGCTCCAAGCAGGTCAACTTGCATGCATATCATGTGAATATGAAAAACGCCCTCGACACTGACCCTTATTCATAAACACTAAAATATAAAACGCAACCACCGAAACGTAGCCAAGAGCGGAATCATAAAAAATGTCAAACCAAATTGTGATTATTTAACAGATAAGTGGAACAAATTCCAAAGGACACTTTTCTCAAAACATTAAATTCAATTTTTGATTTATTATATTTGTTAATCTTTACCATAATGCAAGCCTAAATGCAGAGGCTCCTAAGGTCAACTGGAATGCAAATTATAAATAATGCTCTAGTGAAAAGCTATTCGGTCACAGCAAAATGGCATGCAGAAATCTCCTGTGGTAAAAATAGGGAAAATGTGTCTATCCAGGATAGCTTTGCATTTTTTGCCAACATAAAACAAGTAATGTATAGTATGTATTGATTTTAACTGTAAATAACACTTATTAAAAGAAAATTTACCATGCAAATTAGATTGGACTTAAAAGAAATACCTTTTCTGTTGCAGCCTCAAGACAGGAACAAATATATGAGTGCTTACGATGTTAGTAAGTGCAATTGAATCGAACTCTCATCGACTATAACACTGCATAAATTTTGTTTGCATGATAATGTGTACATGACTGTGCAGCTGTATGAGCACCAGCAGTTAATTCTTCCAAAGACTCTAAAGATTCTAAATAAATATTCTTCTTTCTTTAAATATCAGATGATGATAACAATCACTTAATAATTAATCGATGTCCACCTTAACATTATTGTCAGGCGTTTTAGGGGTTGCCACACAGTATAAATATATTCCTTATAGCATTTCATCATATTTTTCCATGGAAATTAAAAATGAAAAGTGTTGGGGAAAATTAACAGTTGATAGAAAAAGTAAAAAGATATGATAGAGGATTGTGCAGAGAATAATCCCTTGATGTATTTATTTACTATGATTCATCACTGGCTCTCTAAATGCTATTATAAAATTCGTATAAAAATACACAGCTAAACGGCACCCTTTTCAAACAGTACTGGACAAAGCGATTTTACAGCCTTTTCCAGGGAAGTTAGAGCTTTGAAGCAGCTCCCTTGAGCTTTGATTTTCCGCCCACGCAAATCACAGAGGAGTCACTCGCTCGCTCTCTTTTCCACGGCAGAAAAATAGCCCTCGAGCCAGCAGCAGAGAGCGCAAGGGGGTGCAGCAGTAAGCTCCCCTTTACGAATGCGCCGATCCGCGATAATCTTGAGGCAGGTCGGCGGTTTGCATGCAAAACAAACAAGCGCGCGGTGCGGCGTAATTTATGTCGGCAGCCAGTAATTATTCACAGCAGTCGGGGAGGAAACTGCGCCAAAGATGCAGAAAATGGGAGAGTATTTTATCATGCACTTCACTTCAAACCGTTCACACTCGCCGTTAGTCTGTGAAAGAATTAAGGACTTTAGAGCTCTCTTGTATTTAATTACAATACAGTTTATTTTCAAGATAAAATTATTTAGTGCTAGGAAAAGGAAAAAAACACGAATAAATACTGTTTCTCTTTTTTGTGTGCTCAAAATGAGCAGTCGGACGTTTTTGCCGGCCATTAGTTCAGAAATCTCTGCAGCTCACCCTATGGCAATAATTTCGTTTTGAACGTAAACTACTGCTGAGGTCTAAGGCCTAACGGGACTTAAATATCGTTCAGAACGATAATTTTATTTTAAAATTTCACTTAAATACTTACTTGCTTATTCTTGTCGTATCAACACAAAAATACACAGTTAAATAAAATTATACAATATAGCAAAAAAGGGAAAATAATGCTAGCATAATAAATAATAATGCAAAACCAATTGATTACAAGGGTGATCTCTTGCCGCACTGAGACACAATAAACAAATTTAATTCACAAATCACTTTACACTACTTGCCACAAATGTTTCTTGCACAGGGAGGGAAATTCGGCGACGGAACAGTCCTTGAGCTCAGATGGCAGATCGTTCCACGGTTTTACCACCCTGTAGATGAAGACCCCCGGTCGTTGGCCGAAAACACTGCGCACTGTCGGCGGTTGCAGACGCTGGTGCTGGTCGTTCGAGTCGCCTCGCAGCTGCCGTCTCTCGATGATGAGCGCACGATGGTTAAGGTCGATTGCATGTTCGTCACACTTTTTAGAAAAAGTGTAAGTCTGCCACGAGTGCGTCTTTAGGGCGGAATAGAACCATTTCGTAATTTATTAGGTTTCTCTCATTTGACTGACGGGATAATGACGTATGGGAAAAATCCACTGGATTATAGAGAAGGTTTTAAGAAAAGTTCATGGCAGAATTTTTTCCAATTGAACCTTAAAATTGATCTTTTACTGTGTGGTGGCGTTACACAATTAAAAAGCACGATTAAAAAATAAACAAAGAAACCGAAATAAAGTTATGCAACTTTATTAATTTAACACGTGAACGCATTATTTCTAGCATGTTGAGAGTAAATGATGAGAACCATATCGTAAATACTGGGAAAACATTTGTCTTAGATCGCGAATTCCGTAGCTCTTTTTCACACAAAATATTTACAAATTCTTCCTTTTGATGTGCGCGCCATTGAACAGCAATGTGTAAAAGCAGAATGATGCAGATCTTTTCGTTTTTCGAGTTTCGAAATGCTGCCCAGGGAAATCCGCTTTTCAAAAAGCCGCTGAATGGGCTGTGCGTGTGCACACAACTGATCGATTTTTCATTCCAGTTAGCAGTGATGCGGACGAGATTGTGAAAGAGAGCTGTCCGTCAGGCTCTCTCTCTCTCTCTCTCTCTCTCTCTCTCTCTCTCTCTCTCTCTCTCACTCTCTCCGCATTACGGCTGTGTATCTGTTTCATCTCGCTTTCACTCGGCATTGTACATTGTCGCTTTGATGAGCCGCCGGTCCATTAAAATGAGCTCTGCAAAGTGCTGTCGACACTTCCGATGCTAATTTTTACTCCGCCAATTTGCAATGGATTCTTTCAGACAAAAGTGCAGCAATGATAGAAGACCGAGTCCTATACTTTTTTCATTTTTGACGATGCAAAAGGCAGTTGTTGCTTTTGTATTTCCGTTGCTGTCCAATCTCGGATGTTCTCTCCAGATTAACCGAATCATTCTTTCAATTCTTTTGTTGTTTTCATCTTTGGGCTAGTAAAAAAGTTGCAGAGGGTTCTTAAAACAAAAATTGTCAACCCTTATCATATTCCGTGCTAAGAGATAATGGAAGAGTTTTTGCTGCGAAACCCAAGCACCTTCACCCCGCGTTTCCCTGGTGGTTTTCCTTGCCGATGAAAACGAATATAAATAAATTCTCCTTCAAGGTTTCTTCGACCAGAATGGAAATTTGAATAAGGGAGGCACGAGAGCCCCAATAGCAGCCTTGTTTTCGGCAGACGACAGTTCAAATGATGACGGATGGCTTTATCCTCACTTGATTTCGCGATACCATCTCTGGTCATATATTCTGCTGCGGTCAACGAAAAGAAAGGAAAGAATGGAACGCTGCCTTTTTCCCAGCCGAGCATAATTATTGCGCATTTTAAGACACGCGCGTCATGATTCAGCCCCCCTCGCCGCGTACGTAATTATCGAGCCTATTACGCTGGTAATTTATGTCTGTCTCTCCCCTTTTTAATGCACCCTCGCGCTCTCCTTTGAATTACTCGCCTTCATCTCGCTTTAGGCACTACTTTTTCATCAGCCAAAACTTCTAAACTAACATTGTTTCCAAGAGAAACTTTTTCCATAGGAAATCATTTTAAAACAACGTAAGATAAATTCAGTTCGTTTAATAAAAAATAGTGATAAATTAGTATATCTACTTGCTAATTGCACACTATATTCTGAGTGCCAAACATAATTTATTTCTGTGCAGCTATAACAGTTGTTTCACTCATTTTTCAAAATTTACTAAATGACATAAAAAGAAACGTCACAGAACCGATGACAGTTACATGAGACCAGTGAAATCATGTTCAGAATTAATTAGATCACTTGAATTGAATCCCTCGCTGCAAGCTTACAATTAGTACAAATTGTACAAAACGCTATTCTGTTACACAAGAGATTCGTTCACAAAATGATTTCCCAGTATTTCCGGTATAGCTCTCAGCTGATTATTAATTAATTGGCTAAAATATACAGACCAGGCGTAAATCAATTTCGCCTGCAGCTTGTAATGCACACACTCATATATATAAATGATATTTTCGAACAGGAACTGCATGGTTGGGCGGCGGCGGCGGATTCGGCTGCGCCTCCCGAGCACCTGTCAACAATGAGAGTGGAAACGGGCGATAAATAAATCGACAGTCAAACATGCCCGACAACAATGCCCGCTCGAGATGGTAAAAATTTCATATCCTCACTGTTCGCTCACCGCGGCTTTATTAAAAATAACCGGGTGCTGCTGCTGTTTGCTCCGTTTTGTTTGCTTTCGGCGAATGCTATATTTTTAATTGAATTTCTGTCGTAATCATGCCGCATTTTTCGTACGTGTTTTTTACGGGTCACGTTCTGCCTCGGCCGCGAGAAACGCTTTTGTTCCAATACGTGGTTTATTAAAAGCGGCTAACGGGAAACAGCTGATCTTTTTCAATCGCTGCAGGAAAGAGAGTCAGTATGAAAATACTTGGAATTGGAAAAGTTGTTTTATTAATGTGAATATTTTTATTTAATTCGATCTAGTATTGTACAATTCAGGAAAAGTGCCCGAAAAATCGGCTCTAAAGTTTGAATGAAAATTGATCGCGATGAGATGAAAATCAAGAAAAATAATAAATTATTCGAGAAATTTAGTATCATCTTGATTTTATTGTTGTTAAGTCATGATGCGAATATTACACACTTTGGGGATCAATCGCTGCTAGATTTAACGAATAATTGATTCTTATTCATTAGACCACTTAGAGCCAACAATGCAAACTGTTGTTCATTAATTCCAAGATTTTCAATGGAAACCAGTTCTAACTGCTGAGCGCACATTCATCCAATCTTTCATGCTTGAGCCGCGGACAGCAATTCCATGATTAATATCTTTCAAACAAAGCTCGGAAGCAGCGTCCACCATCAATCTTGAACGAGGAAAAATGACGACAACTGCGCGAGCTAGCGAAACTGCGGTTCGACAACAATTGTGCAGACGAAGCATCAGCAAGCAGGCAAGCAATACGTCTGCAACAGCAAAACTGACCGCCGCGCGCCGAGAAGTGAAATGTGGTCCGTTTCTGATACGAAATAAATGACACGAGGGGTCCTTAATGCACTCTCTGCTCGCTTGGTCCGACCAATATTGATCAATCCATCATGTCACATACCTTGAATGACACCAACAACAGAGTGTGTTTGCTCCGGCTGCGGTGAAAGATCGCACCCTAGTCATAATTCATGCGCTCCGCTGCTGTTTAATCTGCGCCCTTCCGAATTCAAATTGTGAACTCGCATCGGAAAGAATATAGGAACTTTAAGAACTTCCCTCTAGATTCTAGCTTAAAGAAGTTATAATTTTCAAATATATTCTTTATTTGGAAGAAATTTTTTCTTGTCATTCATAAAGCAAAACTGTTACAATGAACGAACTTCATTAAAAAATAATTTGGTTTATGAATTAATAATTCTCAGGATTGCTAAAATTTGTTCAAACCCACGCATGAAAAAACCAGCAACTCTCTCTGTACGTCTAATATAAAAGGCTACGTAAAAGCTTGAAATGTTTTGTAATCTCTATTAATACCAGGAAACCCTTTCCAAGGTGATTTTATTTTTATGAAATAATTTGAACTGGAAATAAGAAAAACTTCCAGCAATCGAATTAATTTCATCTCTCAATGTCAGCCCATCAAGAGAAAATCGACATGCCGATGTGAGTCGAGACGCAGGCAGCGAGCATAAATCGCGTGGCGCTGCGCGAGGGCCCATTATAACAGAATAAAAAGTAATTGCACTCGTTCGCCGGCTCGCAAATTGGCTGCTGAAAAATGCACATAAAGGCCGCAACAGCGCTTGTTATTACACGAACGCCGCGCATGCATGCATGCATTCCGAGAATTTATCCCTCTCAACGTTCTCTCGTCGCCCCTTCGCCTTTCTACTGGGCCGGAATTAGTGCTGAGTTACGAGGCCACTTTAAGAAGAACACACACATACATACACACCTGCAAGCCCATTTGCATTTCTCCGTCGGCTCAAACTCTCCTGCATAAAATCGATTCGGCAAATTTGCGGCAAAACTTGAGAGGAAGCGTCTGACATGAATATCAAGAAGGATGTTATAAAAACTAAATAGCAAAGTTTAAAATGCAAAATTCACATGCTGCTTTGTTAGTAATATGAATGGCAAAGTTGAGATCAACGAGTTCAAAATAATCTACATAAATATATTATGCTGTAAAAATCAAAACATGTTTTATTGGATATAGTAAAATCTTGCTTGTTTGAAGAAGTTCTGACCAGAGGTGTAATTTTAGACAGCGGCTTGCTGAACCGGACTCGGCCGAATTTCGGTCTCACGGCGGATGATCATTTTTCCGGCGGCTGGCATAACACAATTTTTTTTTTAAAGTTTGAAAGTACTAACCGGTCCATTTTTTTCAACCTTTTAATTGACAGCTGGTGTGGCTATGGCACAGCTTGGCCAAATTCATGGAGGCTGGTGTCTGACCATAGGACTCAAAATTTTCCGGCTGGCGCGGCCCAGTGCAGATGGCTCAGACCACTAATGCTGATTCAATCGAAGGATAAAAACGAAGATGGTATTATGAATAATTAATAATAGAGATATTTATTTTTACACATTTGCTGCACCTCCAAGTAAGAAATTGAGCAGACAGTCTTGTTATGAACATGAAACCCCCCCATCCCACGCAGAACTCTTTGCATTTTTGCTAGTGTAATTAATTCATACAAAAATTTAAGCCTATTAAAGGTGAAATTTTGATAGCACTTTTGGAATTTTTAAAATACTTTTTGGCATTAATGGACATTAAACACAAATAATACCCAATTTAAGAAAGTAATGTTTATTTGTTTATTCTCACACTAGGTCAAAATACATTCATGTTATTAAAAAGTCGTCAAATTTATATAAAACATGTGAGAAAAGGCAGAATACCTGGCAAACATCTTGTTAAAACTTTAGCCAAGAGGGCAAAGCCGGTATGGGCCTACACAAGTATCTATTCACACCTAATCTGAGGTGCATATAAATTTGGTACGAATATGGTAAAGGCTTGAAAAGAAACGTGCAACCCCTAAATTTGCACTTACTTGATCATGGTCTAAATTTGCAAGTTTTGTTCTCTATTTTGTATTTTAATGAAAAATGCCACAATTAGGCGTATCTGTTGTGACCTCCAGCCCCTATCTGCACTAAATTTAGTGTCACTCATGATTTAATTTCAACGAGCAGCTTTTACTAACCATTATTTCGCGACAATTTGTTTTACTCTAATTGTAAAATCACACATTTAAAATATTTTTAAAAATTGAAAACTGTCAATTTTGCCCCAGAAAAAGTACTGAAACAATTGCGATGTTTTTATAAATAATCTGTCAGTCCAAAATATCACCTTTTGTCAATTAAAAATTTGTATCCTCACAAAATTGGTCCCAATGGCCTGGTCTCTTAACTTGCACGTTTTTTCCCCAATTTTTGCCACACATTTAAAAATTTGATAAAAAAAACTGCTGCACAGTTTTTGTACTTCTGATACTTCTAAAAACTTCAAAGGAAAAATAAATTAAAGTGTTAAGTTTTCGAAGAGGATATTTTGGCAGATGTAATACATTAAGGGCTCCGATAAAAATGTCAGCATCAGATAATACAATTACTCATTTAAATCAATGTCTAAACATTATTTACTTATGGAAATTGAAAACAGACTTTATTCTCGTTGATTCCAGAGCTATTTAATTAAGCTCAACCATATTCGGCGAATTTAGTCCACCCTATTCCATGAGTATTCCACAGCCGGCTTCGCAAGATGAAAACCACATTATTATTTTTCTTTTAAAATAATGTGCTAATTTTACAATATACGATAGGGTGGGTAGTGTAGTTCAGCTAGTTCTAACGAATTTTAATTTTACCCAGCAGCAAACCGCAGTTGATTCAAACTGAATAGCGAAGAATGCGCGAGAGATGCATCCCGAGGAGCCGCGGCTTGGTTAGCAGTCGGCGGCGCGGTGGTGTAAACCGAGCTGGAACAGACAAAAAGGCCTTTCAATATATCCAACAAGTTTAAAAGTAGGGAGAGAGCTGCGGCTGCAAAAATAAATAGTTGCCTCAAGTTGCACGACCGCAGAGTCGAGCCAGTCGATTCCTTTGAAAGGGCGAAACCACCTGAGTGATTTCGAGCTGCTATTCAGTGTGCAGCAAAAATGCAGCGCTGCTGAATTGGCCTGCATAATGCAGCAAGACTCGCTCGTTCGCTCGCTCGCTTTCCTATGTGTGTATTTTCAATGCGCTGCTCAGAGCGAGTTTGCATATTGCAAAGCGCCTTTTGCACATTCAGGCCGAACGAACGACTGTACGTACGCTCACTCACATACAACACACTGGAAAATAATTAATTTTAATGTAAACCACGCGCTCGTGCACACAGAGAGAACACACGCATACCGTTCGCGATAAATTTGCAAAATCACCTGCAGGCAGCGCAAGCAAAGCAAAAATGGGAGTTTCAATAGGCTGCCGCAGCGCTTTTCATTTAAAAGAGTCTGTTTCTTTTCACTACAGACCCTTCCGCTCGCCCTTGAATGCGGAATTTCTCTTGTTGTGCGCGGCGAAACCTTTTTCTCGATTCACCAATGGATTTCTCTTCTGTCGTTTGACACGAGGAAAATCAATTTTAGAAGAGTGCACTGCCGATTCTCTGGAATTCCCCTTTTTGAATGCAGTAGAGCAAAAAGTCGGTCAAGTAGATTTTATTGATTTCAAATCAATATTTCACTTGATGTTTAACTATAAATGGTTTCAACTTGATTAAATTTAAAAATGTTTTATTTTAATTTTCAGATCGTTTGAAAATATTTATCCAAGAAAACCTTTAGTTTTCTCAGCAATCATAAAAAGAGAATTTCAGAACAAAAGTTGCGCAAAGATAAGTTGGACCGGCTTCATCACATTTTAGCTCACACAAGCTGCGGTG
This sequence comes from Cloeon dipterum, assembly GCF_949628265.1. NCBI lineage: Eukaryota > Metazoa > Arthropoda > Insecta > Ephemeroptera > Baetidae > Cloeon > Cloeon dipterum. Next base: position 23,611,640 of record NC_088787.1, read on the forward strand.
TCTAGCATATTTTTTCCGGTGGCTTTCGCGTCTCACCACTTTGAAGAATTCAGTTCGATAAAATGTTTAACGGCCTGAAGGAAACATGACAAGATCTCTTAAATTGTATAGACTTGTTACTCTCACCTTGCATTTCTGGCGTTGTCTTTGCATCATATCATAGCCAAAGTCACGGTGGCTGGCTCCTAACCTAAAATTTATTAATAAACCACGCATATTATGCGTGCAACACGAAAAAATTTATCAATTTTTACATATTTTTTTTGCTTCTCTCAAAGTCAATTTTCTTGCTGATCACTTTTGAATGTGATATTTTTCACAAGTCTCGCCACAGAAATTACATCTACAATCGATATTAGGTTCAAAATGAAACGTTGTATTACTACAGAAAATATAGTGATAGCCATGACAAGCAAATCTTGTAAAAATATGTCTATCAGGAAAATCTGGGCCACGCCAGCTCTCATTAATCATAGTTTCAGTCTCGAAGGATTCAGCTCACAAATTAACAGTATATTTGTTTTCTTTGATTCATTAAACCTTTTATACACATCAGTCTCTGATAGGTTATATATATTTTTAAGTTAGTTACATACAAATTGGAGTCTTTCGTAATCATTTCATACAGGTACATAACACCTATAACGAGATCTATTATATACTTAGAAATTCCAAGCACTTTCTTAAAATATCTAGTTTGAACTCTTTCTAGGTTTTCTAGTCCGTAATAGTTAGATGTGGCTATCTGATTTCAATTCCATACGAGGCCGTAGGTAAGATTTTTAGGTCAAAGAGTTTAACCGAAGTGTAAATTGAAAGCCTATTCAAATTTTTAATAGTGTAAGTGGCCATTAAAGCTGCTCGCACTCTCAACTAAAATTTATTCAATTTTCATTTGATTTGTTGCCAGGTTTCGCAAACCAGTTTTTTTATCGGAATTTTCAGTTTTTTCTTGCAAATTGTTATGCAAATTTTAACATGTTCCAAAAACTCAAGCATCTGTTAACATAATTGTTAGATAAACTATAATATGAGTTTTAAAAAATCAAGTTTACACGTTCGAATAAAAAATATTTATTTTCTAACTTATAAATTAATTTTCCATGTTCTATGTTTCATTTGGAGCAAAATTTGACCTTTTTAGGGGAGGGGGTCAAAATTGGAAACTAGCTGGATCGTTGGTTCTTCTGACTGGTTTTTAGTGAAATTTTCCTGTTGTTCAGTAGACGATTCGTGTGGTTTACTATTATGGCTGTTTATTCTCACAATTTGTCGGTACATCGCAGGTCAGTTTACAAATGGGGGTAAAAGCATGCGAGAAGGGCGACACTTCTGGAAAACAAGTTGCTAAGACTGTCCAGGAGGACAACACCGAAGTGAGCCCAGACTAGTAAAATCATAATAAAAAAACATCATAGTAATCACACATTAAAATCTTGCTGTCATATACGCCTTACAGAGGGAAGGAAACTGTGCCGCAGAGCAGTCCTTTAGTGCAGGTGGCATATCATTTCACTCTTATACACCTCTAGTTTAAACTTTATCATTCGAAAAGTTGCAACACTAACCCAAGAGGTGTGTTTATTGCTTTTAATATCGAATACATGTAATCCATTTCCGCCCTTTTAACAGAGAGCGACGGAGGTATAGCTGCAGACTCAGGCGTTAACCGCGAATTATGAATTTTACAGGCGTTGCTGATCTGGGCCGTGGACGGAATACCAAGGCAGCACACGCACCCCGAAAACACCCAGCGAAAACAATCACGGCCAAGTGTATTTTTTCTCGGCAGCGTGCGCGATTTCTTTTGCGCCGCGCGAGCAGTTTGCGGGTAAATGGTTTATAAGAGTGCTCGTAATGCTCGGCGAGATTGTCTCGAATGGATTTGGTATGTAAAACACACACTTTGGCTCGTGTGTGCGCGCTTGCTCCTCGCAAATTGCATTAAAAGTGGGAACGTGCGAGGGAGCCGAGAGAGTCAGCCGCCCAGAAAAATGGTATAATGGCCAGTTTCGGCGCTCGATTTGTCATTTCCATTGCTCGCCACAGCCGATGCTAACACGCCACCAACTGCAGTCAACCTGTGCACTTGATCCGGTTAGATTATAGACATAAATTCTTGGATAGATTAATTTGGCGAAATATTGCAAATTGCTGGATGGTAAAGTTATCCATGGATAATTTTAGAAAATTGAGGATAGCTCTTGTATCAAAAATTTCAATTGCCATAATTAATTTGTCTAAACTGCATTACCTTTATTAAATTTGCTTTAAATTTTGTATTGGAAAGAAATATCAAACTTCTTAAAGTTGGAATGTAACGAAGCAAATAGTTGTCCTTTTAAAAAATTAAATCTAAAACCATTTTGCCTTTCGTCCTGAATATTTTGTTTTGAGGTTTATAACTGCTTTTTGAAAATGACCAATCTTTTAAAAAGGTTTGGCAATATTTTTTCATATATTCTACAAATTTATAAATCCGGCTGAGCTGGTATTTCTGAATAAATTCAACACTTTGCTCAACGTGTCGAGCTGAAAAGTTTTGAACGTAACCACAAAATTTCTACTCAAGGAGAAAAACTGGAACAAGCTAACAAGAGTAACAAGATCCAACAAGCAGTTTGCTGATAAAACTAGAAAACTGCGTTGCATATCACGAGACGCAGCAGGTAATTCCGCTAAAAGCCGGCAGCGAATATCGAAATGTCCAATGAGAGCAATAGTGGAGGCAAAAGTATAGCGCGAGTGCAGAATTTACTTTGTGTAAACTTTGTTCAATGCGGCTGGGGAGCAGTGGATGGGGATATATACGCTCGTTGTTTAATGCCAAACACACGCGGCGGCCACCGCTCTCTCTAATAATATTATTCCATCAACAATAATAGAGCACGTAATAACCTACTACACACACGCCGAAAGCGAGATAAGAACGAAAAAATCGTGTATAGCTAGCGCCGGGGCTACAAACTAATAATGAGAGAAACTGCCACTGAATGACCACTAGGGGTGCCACTTTACCCTACTCTATTATAGGGGTGAAAAAAAGATAAAAGGGAAAGGGTTTACCAATTAAGCAATAATTCGCAAAAATAAATCCCACAGGTTTTGTGAGGTGGGTGAGAATTAGTGATTTTGGTTTTGATTGAAGGTCACAGGTCGAGGATTCATTAATGTAAGAAAAACAAGGAATGCCTGATTTTTTCTTCCGATCTTTTGTGTTTTCGAATAAAACTGAAATAAAAGTTTTTGTTAGAAAGGGGAAACACTGTAAATTTAATAAAAATTTCATACTCTTCAGAAACATTATTTAGGTTTTTGCTACATTTAGGCTCTTTGGAAAAGTGCCAATTTTTAAAACCTCTTGATTGATAATAGAAATCAGGTTATGACAAAGCTCTAGAACCTTGACTTTTTTATTTTTTGTGTGGTTTGCCCTTTATTTAATGCTGATTTTGTTTCCAAATTTAAGGATGGAATATTTAACCAATTCCTGTAACCCTTGCCTATGATATTAAGATAAGGCGAGTTTACTGTTTCTAGCTGAATGAAGTAACGTTACGAAAGTTCCAGAGAGTTTGAAATGAGAGTGGAAGGTTAATTTGATTTGGTTCGTAGAATTGAAATTTTTGCTGCCTTTGGGAAATCGAAACCCACTACAATGTGGGATTTTTGTGGCTTTCCTTAAAAGATGATTAATTTATACGCAAACGTTGTGATTTCAACTCTTCACATTTAATTCGACGGTTCTCAAGTTCATGAGCTCATGCACATATCTATAATTTTCTGTGTTTCTATCTGATAAATTTATTCAATTTTTTGAGTTATTTTTGTCTCCAACAATTTAGAAAATCACGCAGCTGAACTTTGAAGTGAAATTAGTCTGTACCATAACTCTTGTCCTTTTACTAACAAAATATTGCATAGGCACATAAAAGTTTTATTTCCCCTGGTTACCCTACTGCTCACGAATGCTCACGCGTGAGCGGTCTCTTTATCAATCCGAGCGCTTTTTGTTCTTTACAGACCCATCATTATGAGTACGACTGCCACTCTCTTTCTCTTTCTCTCTTGTATATAATTCCATCTGATAAGAATGCGTCTTACGTCATGCTAATGATTATGACCCAGTTATGTTATGCTGCTGCCTATGCGGTTGCCTCAACGGGCCAATTTCGCCAACGAGCACGCGGATTTATCGCGCCAACGGAAAACACACATCGACAGGCAAGCAAGCAGGACCCCAATTATTTGGTGCCAATCGCTTTTCCCTGCTCTCCCTTAATGAGCATTCGACAAATTACACAGCATGTGCACACACGCAGACGTCTGTTTGCGCACGCTATTTTAGGGAACATGTGGCTGAAAATGTGGAAATTTTTATTCAATTTTAAAATAAATCAATTAAATTGTAATCATCCAAGAGAAGATGTATTTATAAATTTTAGAAACGCTAGTAAAGGTGGAGTATTTTTTATTATTAATTTACATTTTATGGTGCATAAACGTTGAGGAACGTAATCTGAGGGACAGCGCTGGGTGCTCTTGCTATTTTACGATGCTAAAAAGGAAGTGACATTCCTTCAAATTTTACCATTTTTTTGCTCTTTTTATCCCTGTCCGAGGACCGGGAAGGGCGCGCACTGCACTAGCACGAATGCTGAAACCCGCGGGTCCTAAAATAACACCGCGAACGGATAACATGGGCGCACCAGGCCGCACAGGGACCCAGCCCACTCAAGGGCCACTTGTCTCCGCACGAAGGACTTTTTTTGAAACGCTAGACATTTGCCCCGTGAAGCCAAATCACGCATGCTGGAAAGGTGCGAACCAGCAAGTAGCGAGTCGGCGCCGGTGCGCCTCCCAGCCCGTTGAGCAATTTGAGCACTTCATCGAGTCACTAAACTAACCACTTTTTGCCATCTCTGACATTGGGTAGCCAGTATTAGATCTCCGAACTGCTCAAATACCTCCCATTGCTATGACACTGCTGAGAGTGCCTTAACAATGCGAGCCAACGGGCTGGTTTTATAACTGAAGTTTTCAACACATCATTTTCAGCTCAAACGATCAAGTTACCAATAAGATGATATCAGCTTGAAACATTTAAATCATTCAGGTACCTCACGAACAACACTGCCTAAAATTTATTAAAATTAGAGTACTTAATCAATCCAGAGGGAACCATTACTTAATTTTCTATCCGCATTAAATCGAGAAGATGGAATGAATAATGAATCAAGTTAAAAATCAAAGCAAGAAGGGGTACTCTCGTTGGTAATAAGAACCAATGTTTGCCCGTTTGCCCCCTTTTGCTCTCTTTCTCTCGTCACAATGGAATGATCAGCGGTTATTATTTCAAGAGCCACCCCTGCGGGCGCGATGAAAAATAAATTACGCGCGCACCGTGACGTGATTCGATTGCACAAAGCCACCCACCATTTTTCACTGTGAATTGACTCGTTCATTTGCTCGTTCGCTCGTTCGTCGCCGGTCGGTCGGGGTGAATCAACAGAGTCAGAGCAGTGTATAACCGTCGCCCTGATACAATAATTAATGGAACAACCCGATTATTATTGCCGCGAAGAGATTAATGCTGTTCTGGCGCCCCATCAACTTGAATCTCTCTCGTGATGAGAGAAGTGAGATGGAATTAATTCGATAGTTTCCTCGACTGTTTATTTGTTTGAATTTGCAAACATAACTCAACGTATGCCACATGTATTGATGAAATTCTGCTAGGGAAAAGATGAAATCTCACAGGCATCACCTTTTTGCCTGAAAAAGAGGTAAAACCCTGACAGCTCAATGGAAACAAAAAATTAATAAATTATTCGCATCGCGGCCATCACACACTCACTTTTATTATCTGCTGTAAGGGTATAAAATAACAATTTGTAATGCATCACGCGAAATGTCTTTTAATCAAAAACAGCGTTTGAAATAATATGAAGCTATATATATGGACAGGTCTCAATTTTTTAAATAATTTAAAACATCGTTAGTAAAGTAATTGAACCGAAACATGATCCTAGATTTATGAAGCTTGCAGAAAGCGTTTTATCGATGAATTTTGAGGCCACGTGAGCGAAGATTAGAGACAAAGGCCTGGCGCTGAGAGGACGCGATTAAATTAGCATCAGTGCGGTGTGCTCGGACACAATGCAAAATCAATGCGAAGCGGCTGGGGGCGAGAAATCAGATCAGCAGCCATTGCTAGGTGCTCGGCCGGCTAGCTATTATTTATGGGCCGCAAATAGGCAGCACGAACGGGCGGAGGGGTGGCCAGGGGTGGCTGCTCAATTATTGTACCTCGCGCACGCCGCATTTGCATATGAACGGATGCGCGGCGCCGATTGCTAATGACTCGAAAGTGGCCGAAAAACCATTAGCGGCACACACTCTCTCTTTGGCGCGGGGAAAAAGAATTATTCTCCTGGGTATTCTAGCCCCCTTGCGGTTCCCCTGCGGCTTTCTTGCTCTAAGTGAACTGATGCAATCGTAAAATAGCTCTCTTTTCACTATTAGACTCCACGCCAGGAAGGAGGAAAGTGCTCAGTTCAAACGGAGCTTTATTTTCATCTTGTTGTTTAAAAACAATATTTTGAGACTTGAACTATTTTCAAATTGTTTTCAGCAAAACGGGTGATTAACTGCATCACTTTTTTCAATAGCCTCCAGGACTAAGGGAATAATTATAGATGTTGATAAAATCAGTAAATAGCTATTTTTAAAATGTTAAATTCTAAGATTGCTGCAAGGAAGCCGCAAAATCGAAATGAATTCATTAAGTTTGGAAGTCAATACAGAATTGGGTCGCTGTTTTTTTCCTTTTAAATTCGAGTCTCTTTTGTTTCCATTAATATCAGGACAAAAAATATTAACTTCTCGAATCTATCCCCTCAATAGAGGTCAATTTATAAATACTTTATCAGAAATGGAGGATACTATGCTGTCCATTTTTTGCTTCAATTCGCCTTTTCCACGGCGTGCAAGGATAATTAATCGGCGCCAAGCAAAATGAGCGCGGCAAAAAGAGTCATTTTGCGCTCAATTGTGCGCTCATTTGAGGCGGAGCGGTGCTTTGTTCGCGGCACCAAAAACAAAAGGAAAGAGACTCCAGGCCTTAATTCACGTCGTCAAACGTCTCTCTTTTGTGCGCGTTGCACGCAGCGGCAACGTTTAATTCACACCTCTTCATATTTCGCTGCCCCTCGAGAATGCTTCCATTCTCACTCTCGGCAATAACACGGCCGGCGTTGATGTAGCGACACCGCTTTTCACTCTAGGCCGGAACACAGGATTACCCTTTAATTCCGCAGTCCAGGAATAATAATCGAGACCGATGTCAACAAGCACGAGTTTCGGACGGGAGGCAGCAAAAAGACATTGGTGCTTTGGAACTAGTTTACATTTTATACATGGGCTATGGGCTGTAAAATAATAAAGCTAAACTCAAAATTTATATCGGATTTGCAAATAAATTCAGACTTTCCTCAAGAAACATTTTAGCTATTTGTTTGACACTATATATAGGATTGTAAATAAAATTAATGTAAAAGGTAAATAGGAATTGGGTGCTTATTTTTTAGTTTCGTTTTCCTTCATATTGGCAAATCTTCATTTTTTGTTATGGAATGTAAAATTAATAAATATACATCTTAAGTCAAACACATCTGGTAAACAAGTGGTTTAAGTGACTAACAAAGACCCTGTCCACGAAGACAAATCCGAAGTTAGTCCAGACTAATGCAAAAACAAATAAGGTATCATGAAAAAGGAAATAAAAAACCTGTTTGCACATACGCCTTGCAGAGAGAGGGAAACTGTGCCGCAGAGCAGTCTTCCAGAGCGGGCGGCGTATCTTTCCACATCCACATTTTCAAATATAGTTCCCAATATTTGATTGCTAATAATGTAACGTGTCACTATGAACCAAGTAATGTTTGTAGGTGTAAATTCTGTGGCGAGACTTGTGAAAAATATCATATCCAAAAGAAAATTACTTTGAGAGCAGCAGTGAAAATTTGTAAAAATCGATTAACCTTTTGATGTAGAGTGTTGTACCGCATATTTTGCGTTTAATAAACCATTAATAATAATATTTGATTTCTTGCAAGAGACACGTGAAGTCTAAATAACTTATTAAAACACCAACTTTCATGATATATCTGTTGTAAAATTACCAACTAATTGAGGCCTTTTAAATTTAATTGCAGCAAAATATGAAGTTTGTTACCTTCAGGAAAAATTTCCGGCAATTCAATGCTTTTATTCAATGGAAATCGATTGTTTGACTTAAAATGCCATTAAATTTAAAGGGGAACCAAGGGGAACTACTTTATCCTTGGTGAAAGAAATAAGTCTATATATTTAGTTATATTAATTTATTTCACTGATATATAAAACATACAAAAAAAGTGAAATAGGCACATGCACAAAGCAAACATGTCGCTGAAACGTCGGCAAATTAAAAGAGTTGGTAGATTTCCTGGCTTCCGAATTCCGATCTTATTTAATATGTATTTTAAAGATGCATTGAAATGCTGGACATTTTCATCAAAGCTAACATATGTCTTTATTTCTCTATACTAGTATAAAAAAGCATCGTTAAAATTCTACAGAAAAATTAGTATTTTTAGTTATAGTTTCTTTAAGTCTACTATTTCCCGTTTTTCCACTCCACTCAATTAAGTTAATTAAAAAATTGTTGCCCATAACAAATAATAGACTTATTTATAATTGGCCATGCTCCTTTTAGTTGTGCAGCGACGAGGAACAACTCAATTTGATGACGAGTTTGTGCTGTTCTGGGGCGAAAGACTGACAGAAAACGCGGCTGGAGGCGTGATTCCCTGGCGAGACGAGTGCGAGCGCGTTGCGTGTTTATTCATTCCGCATGCATTAGACGGCGACAAGGCGAAATTCCGGCGGCGATGTTTGGGCGCAAACAGAAAACTGATACACGGCTCGTCTCGCTTTACAAGAGGAAATCTGCTCGCTATCTATCTGCGGTGCGGGCGGGCGCAGGGGGCTACCACTCTTATGGGCCGAACTCGTTCCCGCTAAGAGCTTTCCCCCCCAACCGTTGGTGTCGCGTCGGTCGCTTTAAAACAGGTCTTATGGCGGCCATATACGGTGTTTTGTGGGCGTAACTTTGTGACGTCATAAAGTTACGCCCCCCAAAACACCGCATATGGCGGCCATAACCCTGTTTTAAAGCGACCGACGCGACACCAACGGTTGGGGGGGAAAGCTCTTAGCGGGAACGAGTTCGGCCCATAAGAGTGGTAGCCCCCTGGGCGGGCGGCAGTGAGTGTGTTTCTCTGCTTCATCCATCCTCAGGGATGGCAGGGAGAGTGAGCGACCACGGATTCATAAACGCGCTGCCTGCCTGTCAGTCAGTCAGTCGGTAGATTGACGCACGCACCGATCGCTTTATTTATTAGCTTTTCTGCTCCTTTCAAAGCTGCGCGGCTCGTGTAATACGCCGATTTTTCACCCCCCGCTCGCGCAACCCACCGTCATCATTACTCCCCCCAGCTGGCGGCTCGCGATTGACGGCGTAATTTTTTCTGCCGCTGTCGAACGCGCGTATAATTACATAATTGACTTTTGCGCGTCTGTTTATCCGACCGACAGTCGTGCTCGGTTGAATTTTTCATGTTGACATTCCAAATATTGGCTTCGAGACGGGAGCGCGGCTCAAAATTCACGCTGTTTATGTTTCGCTCGCAAATACTGCGCGGTGCTCAACTCGCACACACGCGTGTCTGATCAGGCTGCAAATATTTGCACAATGGAAATTCGATTTTGCCGAGAAATGTTCGCAGAATTCTCCACTCGGCTGGATATTTAAGCTAATTCGCCTGGTCATCCGCAGGCGATCCAATCATCAAGCATTACAACGGTAATTCTAAATTTTAAAGAAAACATCTCATGCTGGACATGAAGCAGATGAGGCGAAAGGAAAGTTATTTTTGGAAAGCTGAAAACAGCAGATATGGAATTGATGGAAAATAGCTCATCGTGTTTCGATTGAGGACTGATAATAACTCAGAGTCAGAAGGTATAGGAAGATCATGAATCGGGCTACAACCAGAAGACGAGGCTAGTGAAGCAAGGAATTTCTGGTGAAAAATAAACCACTCACCATACACTGAAAAATATGTTTCTTATTTCAACTCACATATTATGACATCATCGTGTGCATATACCTTCATTGGCATCTACCAACTATTTACAATTAAAGTTTTTTGAAATAGTAAGGATAATATGCCTGACGACATTGGAGTTTTGACTTTTTTACTTCCATGTCAACTTCATTCATGTACACATTTGGGTATTAAGGACTAAATCAGTCAGTTTTGTCGGAGTACGTGAGAGTTTTCTCGGGACCGCGGCGATAAGCAGTGACCTGTCCACATAGCCACGCAAAAGTATTAGGATATTCGCATAAGGTGGCGGCCTGCACGTCCACACCTGCGTATTGGCGTGAAGCACCTGCAAGTTTAGTGCCGTGATGCAACCCTGATAGTTTAAGATATTATTAACATAAAAAATCAAAAATCTATTTGTTCAATATGTATTTTTGGCTAAATAAGGCAATTAAATTATCCTTGGTGGTTTTCGCATAAAAGTTTTATTTTTAGGACACGATTCAAGTTCAAGAAAATTGTAGTCCAAACAAATTAACACCAAGTACGAGTGAATTGATGAAACAGATTTGATGTTGTATTTCAATCAGTGCTCTCACTATTAGTGCGTAAGCAGCTGAGGATCTTCACAGGACACGGCTTATTATTTACATCCCAGTATATTTGCTCTTTATATTGATATGTGCAAATTGGTCGTTTCACGATAATAACTGAATCCAAGACCAACTTACTCAAAATCACTATTAAAGGGAATTTCAAAGAGAAAACCAAACGCTTTCTGCACTATTTTGGTTCCATCCCTGGTGGCAGACGCAATAATTAGTTCCTCCGCCATTCACACAGCCAAGCCCGAAAGCATCCTGGATCTATGAGCGACAGCGCTCTTTTGAGAGCTTAAAACTCATCACAAGTTGGGAACGATAAAAATGCGTGTTTTTCGTCAATGGATTCGCTTAAAACGAGAGATAAAGTGTCAATGGCAGCGATGGCTACTCGCCCGCGCGTGGTTTGTAATTGTATGCACAAAAGCAAAAGGTCGCGCCGAGTGCTGGCGTTTTGTTTGCTTTGTGAGCTCGCGGCGGTCGGTGGCGCGCGAGTGCTTGATATTTTATTAGGCCCATAATATTCGGAATGTGGCGGCGGCGAGCGTTAAACAGCGCTCGTTAAAAACGTATATCGTTGTTGCAACGCGCTTTACGACGACTTCCTTCTCCGCGACACTCGCACACATTATTCTTATTACACTCTCACTCACTCTCCACTTACGCCCATTGACGACACTTATTATTTGCGCACCAGATAGTATTATACTCGTTAACGGCAGGCAATTTTGCGCCTGAGGAGTTGCGAATTGAGCGCCGCGCCGAGTGTTAAGTGGATGGCGGCTAATAACAACTTCAGATTCATTGTCAGTTCGAATTTCCATGCTCAGGATGGCCCTATCAATGCGTGGAGATTTTTGCAATGTACGCAGGTGGAAGATGCTCTCAGGAATCTCCTGTGTGCAGTATGCGCGTGAGCTGTTGTTAATTAATTAATATTTTTAATAAATAAATATCTATCAATAGTATTCAAAAATTTCATTTGATTAGTTTTACTAAGTATATTAAACAGGTTGAACAATATTTTTCATTGTGAACATCATGAGACATTTCTTTTTCTATGAAATAAATTCAAGCACAGATCAAACTGATGAACTTAATAGCTTAATAAGTCAACTGGCCTCTGCTGGGCAGTCTCTAGCTGCCTTCCACTAATCGAATACCATCATGCCGGTATGGATTTGACAAGACAAGGATCCCTTCTTTGTAGAGGTCGTTAAGCATATATGTGGTACTTTCATCAAAATGTTAGTTTGAATAACCTAATACTTGCTCAAAATGGCAATGAAACAGGTCTTGCAATAAGACAAAGACAGTCCAAAAACGTGCTGGACTGATTGGCCACATATGAAAGTTGAATTTGTGAACCCCAATCGTTTCTCGTGAACATGAGTCATACAGTATGCATAACAAAGCAATTTCCTTTCAATTTTGTTTAATCATTGTAGGATTTTCAAAAAATATAAAATAAAATATTAACTTCCATATTTAGCTGGTTGACTAAATTTCCAGGAATATGTGTTTAAATTTTTCAAATAGCTTATTTAAATCTAGCAAAAATTCCTTTAGTTATTAAATTCAAAAATTATTTAATGAAACTTAAAGCCATGGAATAGATGTCCCTTGAAATCGATTTTCTTATGTGGTGTGGAAGATAGTGTGTTCAACGCAAGAATCCTCGAAAAACACACATATAGTGGGATGAAGAAATATTTCTGCTCGTCGTATCTTGCAGCATTTTTTTTACAAGCGGGCCGCGAGTCACGCGACCAAAATAAAGTGATAGCTCCGTATTACAAGGCTTATACTCGTCGTTGAATATGATTATGGAACGTGCGGCGTGTGTGTGCATACGAGGATTTGAAGCCACACACTCGCGCGCTGCCCTGGCCGCGGCCAGCATGTTTGAATAAAAAGAAGTTTTCTCCCTCCCTGCGCTGTTATCACCGGGCGAGAGCGATTTTGGAAACGGCCTTGCCACCCTCTCCGAAACATATAGCGTGCCGCGCCGAAATATAAACACGAAATTCATTCCGCGCACTAGACACAACAGCTTCCGATTCTTGTCCGACTAAAACGTTTCCGCCCGCGTATTTCTGGAGGATAATCACAGACGCGCGCACTTTTTCATCTTTTTTTTACAATCGTAAAGAGGTAGTGGAAAATTCTTTGCTGAAAATTGCGGTGGTGCGGTTCTTGTCCTTGTTTGACATTCAGCGGTTCTCTTATTCAAACACGCCTATGACCTCGGAAAATTTCACTACAAAACCACTGCTTTTTATGAATTGAATCCTATACATAAAAGTGCAATAAATCAATACTTTCTACTGTATATTTTATGGCCATTGTTTTTGAGAAGGACAAAATATTGCTGAATCAGCATTTAAAAATTTGCAACAGTATTTTATTTAAAAAAAAGTGTAATTATAAATGCTGTCGTGGCAGTTGATCAAATTTCCCAAAATTTTGAAAAATTCATATTTGTAAAAATTTTCGTCAAAATGAAATAGCCGAAGAGGAAAATTTTCAAAAAGGTTTAAACTATCAGGAAAACAACACGATTAGCTAACATTGAACTATATTGAAGAAAAAAAATATGATGGACTGCACACTTGTAAGCCGTATAAAAATATAAAGAAACATGTGACATAAAACTCTATGATGTAACTTATAAAAATTCGCAACCCTGAATTTCAACCATATTCGAAGCCATTTTCATTCAGATAAATTTTTCAAATTTATTCATGAAGTAGAAGAAAATTTGTATATGCATACCTAGATGAAGCCATTAACTGCTGCCCTATCAAATAAAGTTTTCATGGCAAATAGTGCACTGTAATAATTATATATAATAAAGTTTCATAGGGATCGGAAGTGATGGGTCGCAGTTTTGCCCCTTAAATGCGTATCCTAGGTCCACAGTGATTCGGGGTCGTTTGGTCGGAGACACGGACATCACCTTTAAGGTCGGCCAAGCGGCTGCAGAGCAGGTTATGAGCACTTTGCATCGCAAATCAGGTGACACCCATTTCCTATGCTGTGCGGCCTAATGGCGGCCGACCGGTGCGGGGGACTTTGAGCCGGAAATCATGGAAATCATTCGGCGCCATCTGAATACAATCAGGCTTGCTGCAGGTAGATAGGTTGGAGAGCTGGAGAGAGATAGCGCGTTAAATATTCATCGGAGATTATACCTGGCTGCCCTGCCGAAACCGATTGTTATTTGTTGGGCGATCAAAGCGCTTCCTTTGTTTGTATTTGGAGCGAGTGGATGCAGGCAACAACTCACATTATGGAAAATTGATCGCTCGCTCCGTGCAGCTCTGCTCACGTCAGAAAGCAAGAGCAATTTGCAATTACCGAGTATTGCGATTAAAGTCGAGGATTTCTCGCCAACGAGCAGCGCAGGTATCTCGCTCTCCGCTTTAATTAGTGCAATGGTAATCACAAACAATATTGAATGGCTCTCTCTCTCTCTCTCTCTCTCTCTCTCTCTCTCTCTCTCTCTCTCTCTCTCTCTCTCTCCCTCGCTGTGTGTTTGTGCCATTTGTAGCCAGCGCGGCCAACATGAAAAGCATTGCTGCCGTAATATTACATTAGTTCCGCGGCAATAGTCAGAAGCTGAACAAACAGACCGACAAGAGCTGCTCCATCATGTAATAACTGTATTTCGGGGGAGGGGGGGCAATGTTTACAAATAGCAGAGTGCCTTTGCTTTTTCCGTGTGTATATTCGTTTTTACCCACTCACTCGCTCTCCAAAGGATGCATCAATCAAAACAAAGCAAGAGACAAATTGCTTTTAGTATCAATACTGTCGTGAGAATAAGGGGAGAGTCGCCCAAAATCAATTGTGAAAAGACTTATTCATTCAGAACTGAAGAGGAATTTTTCATCAATCGAAAATATGAGGGGGTTCTAATTTATCAGAAATCATTGACAACTTATGATTAAGGTCACTGTTTTTTATTATAATTTTTTACTTCTGTCTCCTGTAGAGGATATTTACCTTCCTTAAAATTGTTGATTATTAGCGAGTTTCTATCTATCTTTTTGCTACCTAGTTTGCTTACAAACTTGATACATGAAATATATTTGCTGTAAAAATTATTTTCAATTGTTATTTTTCACAACAATTCACCATTGACTAACAATGTACGAAGAAAAGATTCTGTTTATGTCCACGCACTGCATATTTATACTGGTCCGACGGCTATGTCCACTTATCCTCCCAGGACTCCACCTGCAGAGCAGTACGTGCAGGGTTTAATCCATTTTGTCCCTGAGGTGAGCAGAGGAGGATATGCCGCCGCTCATTACTATCAGCCAGGGTGGCCTGTTAAAAGCCCAAGAAACGAATCTCCACCTTCAGGTTATTTTAACAACCGCTTTAATCGGAAGGAAAATTAGATGCGGTTTGTCGCAGGCATGGAAAGGAGTTTCTCAGACAAGACAGTGCGTCGTCGCTTCATGGTCAAGGTGTACTCGATGCTCAGCCTGCAGCTGATCGTACTGTTTGGCAGCTGCCTGGCCGTCAGGACGGTGCCGCACGTCGAGGAGTTCGTCAGAGCACACCCTGAGCTGATTTTGATCGGCTTTGTCTTACAGTTCACCCTGCTGCTGCTGATGTGCTGCAACCCAAACATGCTCCGCTCTCATCCTTTGAACCTTTTCATCCTGACCATTTTCACACTGAGTAACACGCTTTCCATCAGCGCAGTGTGCGTCATATTCAGGTTAATCAGACGAATTGAGTGCCAAAAAATATCCAAAATTTACCGAGAAGAATATCACATGAGTAACATTCATATAAGGTAAATATTTTCTTTATCGTATATCATACCAAGGATTCAATCTTACTCAAACTACAGATTTAACAAAGGGTCAAAGAAATAACGCCAAAAGGGATAAATAATTTATTTTTGCCTTCTTAGGGATTCCAACTGAAACAAAATAATGAAACTTTATGCGATGATTATTTTCTTGAATTACCTTTTGGTGCCATAAAAATTTACCATTTTAAACACCAAAAGAGATCAGGACGCCTTTTAAAACTAGGCACACAAATAAGTTGCTTTTGAAAAATAATTTTTGGTGACTTAATGGGCTAGTGAGACTATCAGAGTTTTTTACTTTACATTGCAAATTTCAGAACGGACACTCTGTTGTACACAATCGGAGCCACCCTAATGGTTTTCATGGTGCTAACGCTTTTCGCAGCGCAGACCTGCATTGACTTCACCGTGTGCGGAGGAATAATGCTGACTCTTACCTTCCTGCTATTGTTGCTCGGCCTAATAGCCATATATGTCCATCAGGACACCCTCTTGTAACCATAATTGCCAAGGCTCGAGTTCACAGTAGAGATTGTTGCTGTCCCTGTCGTTCTAGGTTGGTTTACCACGGTATCGGCGCCTTTCTATTCTGCGCCTACATCGTCTACGACACGCAGATGATCATGGGCGGACGCAGGTACGCCCTTTCTCCCGAGGACTACATCATGGCTACAATTATGCTCTACATGGACGTTGTCAATGTTTTTCTCAACATGCTTGGCATTATCAACTACAACGGATAATCTCCATCGAAACCTATATATTATTTTTTTCATTGCTCAATAGTCGATTATTTATTTTACGCAAAATTGGTCAACATTAAAAATGCGTGACTTTGACTTTGTCTGCTCACCTCAAAACATTATCACTTTTATATGGGTGTTTTTCTCTGTCTACAGTCTACAGCCTCCCCTCAAAATTCCTGTATATTCTCTGTTGAACTTCATACCAAGTTTCATATAGAAAGATTTTAAATTTCGCAAAAAGTCTAAGGCTACTACTTCCTTCTATTCTCATCAGATCGGTTTACATATCAGCAACTCAACTGGACGTCCTTTCCAAGTTTTACAAAGTCTGGCACTCGCGCAAACAGAAACTCACCACTGCGACGAGAGAATATTTTGCGGCGCCTTACTCGGAACTATGGTGATGCTGTAGATCAATTTCCGCTGGCACATGCAAATAAGAGGCGGCTGTTTTGGTGCCGGGAGCAGCGAATCAATTATTAGCAGTCTGATTTGATTGACTCGGTGATGGCAACAAATCGGCTCTTTCAGCAGCTGGTCACGCGACTGCCTTTTAATTGTTTCCAGCCGGGCAATTAATTCGAATTGCCTCGCATGTCTGCGGCCCATCTAGCAGAGGCAGAGGGGAAAAATCGAAAAATTCCACGAGTGCGATTCGGACGCAACAAAAATAATATAATTACTTTTGCACGGCTTGCGGCTGCCGCCACCGCCGCGTGATCCTCTTAAATGAGAACGAAAGCCGACTACACGTGAATTTAATCCACTTTTTAATCCAGCCAGCTCGCCGGGCGTGCAACTTTTTAATAAGCAAAGGCGATTATTCTAAATATATATGCGCTCGCGCGGGAGAAGAGCCGAGAGCATGAGAGAAGAGCCGGCGAACACCTCTTTCATTCCCAACTTCACGGGCTGGCTTTTTAATTTAAACAAACCCCTTTAACCTCTGTCTGACACGCCACTCTCAGCTTTGATTGAATTCCCGACGCCCAGACTGTTTTCGCTTTTGCAGCGAAAGCAATCGCTAAAACGTTTCTTTTGATCTTTTAATATAAAAATGTTCTGCAATTTTGTCGGCACCGGTGTCGCGCAGGTTGCATAATTTGGAATACTTTGCTGCTCAAGCGCAAGGAAAAGTAATACTATGTGTGCGAGTGAAATTTATTCAAAACAGGAAAATCAACCCCTGTGGCTTCTAGCTGCCGAGGGGGAAATATGCCTCGCCAGCAGCAGGCATTAAAGAAAATTGGACCGTCTTAAGTGTCTGGCTGGTTATATCTCACAATCGCAAAAGCTGACTAACTCACTTTGTGGAAAAGCCATCACCATCATTTGGCTGCGAGACCGAATTATTATACTCTCGTTTTGGTGCGGCGCAAAAAACGCAACCAGCAGATTTTCAATTAAATTAGCCAGCCGTCCGGGGACGTGACACAATATTGCGTTACACAGTGTGGCATACGAGCAGCTTGTTCTTCAATCAAATCTTGTACTCCAATTTTTTATTGCGTGCATGATTCAAATTTTAATCTTCCTGGCAATGCAATGAAAAAAATGTCGGAAATTCAAACAGGAAAGAAAGGGAAATAATTATGTATTTATTTCATAATTTTATAGAAGTAGAAAATAAACTCAAGAAGATTTCTAATTAAAAATCCATATAGTCATTATTTGAGGAATATGGATGTTCTGATGCTGACTTGCCATATATGGAATTAAAAATTAACCACAAAATGCTAAATATATCAATTGAAAAGATATTGAAGAAATTAGTATTGTGAGTTATGGGACTGCCTTAACGGATCGTAAACAATATCGTTTCAAATATTACTTGAAAAGTTGGTTGCAGTATCAAATGAAATTTAATTATTTCGCAGAGTACCTATCGCAACGTGTGCATTTGTTTAGCATGTTTAAGACCTGCCAAAGGTAAAAATCAAGGAAACTGCATCCTATTTTCACATAATCAACCATTAAGATTAGCTGGACCTAGAGAGCATGGTTTGGACAGGTAACATGAACATTCCGCACACTTCAACCTCGAATGTAAATAAACAGCTTTGCGAGTGTTTCACGCCCCTTTCCATTCACCCTTGATCTGCTGCAGCGGGCGTAATTTGCTTGCAAATGAGTATTTTTGCGAAATTCTGGCCGTCGGCAAACAAACGCAGAGGCATAATAATTTTCCGGTCGAACGGCGCCGAAAGCCAGTCGCCGCCTGCCATGCGAATGTGCGGCTATTTACGCAGCGCCGAACGTGCAAAACGGGTAAATGTCGCGCATTCATCGTTTGGCTCTTGTTCGTTCGTTGTGCAAGCAAACCTTTGAAATTTCCCAATTAATCAGCTCTGCAGCCAGCGAGCGCCGCTTTAATCCTCTTAAAACAGATTCGATTGAGTTTCCATTGTTCGCCACGTGGTTTTTAAAATTGTTTACTCGCTGGCTCATGCGGATTAAATTTTTGACGTTGATTTTGATAATTGTTGTTAAGTGTGGTTGATTATTGATTGTCTGCGAAAATATGCACGAGATACAAGATTGCGAAATTGAATTTTTTCTAAAATTAAGGGATAAAATATAATCTGGATGAAAAACCAATAATATGTATTTACCGAACTAAGTTTACGTGACAGTCTTACTAAGTTCTTATTATTTGGTCTGAGCAATTTTTTATTAAAAATCACTAATCAAAATGAATTTTATCCACCCAAAGTCATATTATTTGTAATGATATTTTTAAGGTGCCACAATATGATCAGTAAAAAAGAATATCTAAGGCAGACGGAGTAGTTATCAGTTATTGACAAAATTGTTTCGCTTGACGAGGTCCTACTATTAAGATTTTAGTTTCGGACATTTTCCTTTAAAAGCTACCAATCCTTATATTTATTGCTTTATTTCAGTGTCGGTCTCTGAAACCCTAAATGAACAAAACATAATTTTTAGCTCGTAGAGGAGAAGCTTGTCCCCACATAGACGAGCTCTTAAGGAGGCCGTTAAATTTTATTAAATCACGTTCTAATTAAAATCCAATTTACTCAGCGTTCTCACGCTCTGTGAAATTAAAATAACAATGAGTGCATTTTTCATTCGAAACGTGCTGTCATTACACCGCAACAGATATTTTTTCAAACTAGGCTATTGTTGCGAGCAGCGCGCCGCTTTTTGTTATCTCCCCCTCAGCTAATGTGCAATCCTTTGACAATGACGCACGCGTAATCTGTGCCGATATCATTACACTTGGAATAAAGACGCCTGCTGCTGCTGCTCTCGATATTCACTCGCTCACTGCAGCCACTAAATATCACTTAATTGAATCTGTATAGAGAGCTGCTTGTTCCCCTGGTCGGTTATCTCGGTGCAGAGGATGTGCTCGACGACAAGAAAAGAGTAGCGGCGCATCGTCAACACTGCCTGCCCCAGGGCTCATTCATACCCAGCGTGATTTATGCCTTCACGTGACGGCATCAGCGTGATAATCTATTTTGGGGGAAAACGACGAGTTTGTCACGCGGAAAATTGCAGAAGGCAGCTTGCCGCCGACGCCGGCCTTGCTCAGAAGGAATAATCGGGGTTTTCTACGGATTTCTAATCAAAATAGCAGAGGTTTAGTTTCAAAATTTAAGTTTATTATGATAACTTTAAGTTTATGATAACTTGAAAATAAGTAACAATAAATGTGAGAGTAAAAATTGGCTATGATGCCATTACTGAATTGAAAATAGTGGCATAAACTAAAAATCAATCGATTCAAATTTTTCGGAAACTAAAATAAACGGTGAAATAGCTATAATTTGTGTGGAATCTAATGAAGATGGGTGACTGCATGAATCAAGTTTAAATAATTAAATCTCACGATCTTGTGGCACCTTCTCGCCACTACTGTCCTACTACTTTGCATTTAACCTGTATCGCCAGGTGGCAGTACAAAGGTGTTCGACAATCAGTGCACCCTTACTGCACCTTCTCCCCCACTGCACCTTAAGCCTCGCACGACAGCAGTCGCAACACAATATTGTAGTGGCGAGAAGGCGCCACAATCTCAAACTGTAAATTCATTTATTATGGGCCCGCAGACCTCATCAGCATCACTTTTTACCTTCAAAACAAAATTCTTGCCACATGGTTAGCTGGCAAGGTAAGCTTAAAGGTAAAATCATTATGATGTCTGCGGGGCTGAAATAGCTGTTAATTATATACGAGAACGTGGGATTCAATTTTTCACTTCAGATTTAATTATATCTACCCACCCTGAATCAATTCCGTGCAAAGTAGACGAGCCAGCATCTCTAAAATTCATTGAAATCTCGAATCCAAGTTCTATAATGAAAATGTTCCAAATTTAGTGGCAAAAATGTTAGGATTAAACATTATGTCAGCAAACTGAATTATTTACATGCTGATGAACAGAACAAATACATATTAAATAATTGCAATAAATTTATACTTTAAAAAGCAATAAACAAGAGCAAACAAGATATACGTTCTTCAGGTTCTTCACCAAGAAGTTGTTTATGATACAAAAATTATTGTGATGTTTCAGGACTGATATTCTTTGGAAGAGCGTCACCAACGCCATTTTGTCCTATTTTTCATTCACTAAGTGATGTCTAAAAACAATCATTCCTAAGGTGTTTTCGAACAAGTGGAGCCAATCTTACTAACAGTGTGCAATATCCCATACTTAACGTATTTTCCGTTAGCCCTAAGTATTTGATGGGTGTAATAAATTTTGTGAACCAAACTATAGCTGCAATGAATTTTCCAAGGACTAATATCAATAAAGCTGAACGTGCGATAATTTTCCCATCCGATCTGATTGCTTACTTTGGAAGGTGTGCTTGATCGTTTCGTAAATACGCACGATCGCACTCCTGAAGTCGTCTGCCTTGGCTGCGCCGGCATACGGCGTTTATCAATCACGCGAAAACAACATTCTGCACGCAATTCGGCCAAAGTGCTTGTGCTGCTCCTCCAACCCACCGCCACCCCTTTGCTCCGCGCTGTGTGCGTGTTTCCACCTTTTCAGGACAGAGAAGAAGGGAACAAAAAGTTGTTCTCAAATTGCCGCCGGCTGCAGTCAAATTTTCTCGTTGCCTCAATTGGATAGGGAGAGACTGGAAGGAAAAATATCGAATTTTATCTGTGTAGGTTGTAGATAATTTTCAGAGAAAATGTCACTGACCAATTTGCAAAAGAGCTCTCTGAATTTCACCCGGTTCCAACGATTTAGAGTGCCAGACGATCCTGAGAGCTAAAATTTATTTTTCTTGCTGAGTTTTTGCACCGATCTTCGTCCCTGCATTTACATCTATTTCGCGAAATTCGGCGTGCAATTTCTGGAGGTAGTGCGGCTTAATGAGGTGCTTGACTGCACTCGAAAAATGGTGCGTGCACTTTCCTTGCTGACCGCTCGGGACCTTTTCGGCCGACTCTTCTGCTTTCATCGAAATAATAGCGGCAGTAATTTGTGGCACTTATGCCCAGAGGCACATCATCATCTTTTCAGCGCGGCTGGCCGGGTAATAGCGGCCGCGTGTTCTCTGCTCCTTCTTCCTCCCTTATCTGCTTCTAGGCCGCGCTTTTTTCCCCGCCTGCCACTTAAATCAAATGCATGCGCCGTCGAAAGAAAGATTTGCATGCAAACAAGCGCAATTATGCCATCAGCGCCTGAAATATTCATCATCTCTGCATTTTCCAGGGTGGTCATTCGCGGCCAGCGCCCTTATTCCGTCTTCCTGCTTTCTCTTTTATTGCTAAATGATCCAATCCTTCACCGGAAAAAGCTTCGCAGGCATTTTGAGATATTTCTATTTCCCCAGCTAGTACGTGTACAGTGCTGAATAAAAATCTTGCATTTTCTCTATTTTAAATAAAAGGAAAATGCAGCACTTTGCTGTCTCGAGTGGTTCAAATTAAAGAATTAAAATTTGTGCCAGTTGTTGTCAAGGGATTATCAAAGAAGTCAATTTGGAATGCATAGTTTAATTGTGCCTGAGTTTCCTTTTTCAAATTGCTGATATAGTATGCATAAAGGCTGCAGGTTAGTGATTCGTTTAGGAAGCATTAAATTTCGCTAATAATTTTGTCATGGGTTGCTGCAGGTAATAAAGCTAAAAATGTCTAATTTCTTCGAAATGATTTTCTATAAATTTTTAGTATCAATTTATAACACGTTTTTTGGAGTAATAGTAAACTAAATTTGATTGAATTTTGCTTTTCGGTGCAAAAGTGAGTCAGCCGCTGCAGATGAAAGTTCACCTTCAGTACGGCTAGTTTGTTCGCGTTCACATAGGTTTATTGTTGTTTTTCCGCTTGCTTTACGGTTAGTTAGGGGCAGGCTCTAGTGGTTTCGCGGTGGCGGCTCCCACCTTTAACCCAGCATGAGCCAACACGAGCAGCCACTTTCTCTCTTTCCCCGAGGACTCTGGGCCGCTTTTAGCTCCATTTGTGCACAGCGTGTGTGTGCGATTAAAATGCGCGCTCGCCGGCCAAAATAGTTTTCAGCCGAAGATTTAATGCTTCTCGCCACGCGAATAAACGCTCGCTTGGCTGATGATTTCGCACTCTGTTTTTCTTTGTCCGTTGCGCCTCACCTGCCCCTCAATCGCGCCCCCGTCTGTTTGTTCAATTAAAAGCTATGGTAATTTTTATTTATCCACCACGCCTGGCCATCACGCGAGCGCCCACGCTGCATGCGCTCTTCAAACAAAGCGGGGTAATCCATGCAAGGAATATCGTAAAGGTACACTTTAAACCAGGGAAGCCCACAATTGTAATGATATAACAACTTTGTACTTTTTGAACCGATTAAGAATTCTTAAACGATATTAAGGTTGCATATAAAAATTGTTGTAAAATATCTTCCAGCGTATCTTGTGTCTATGTTGTTAAAATGTTAAAAAAATCATATAAGTTTAATTAATTACTCTACAATTTTTATCAAAGAGATAACTGAGAAACCATAATGTTGCAATGCACATACCCTTTTTTCCTCTCACGGCCCAACAACAAAGCAATCTCAAATGGGTCTTGTCTGCGGTGCTGAGTCTTCTCAATCCACTCGTTGTTTGAAGTTGACAATATGAGCTTTCAGAGCAACCTTTCGCAGCCTGTGTCCATTTTTTGTCACTGTTAATTTTCTTTTAACCTTCCAACAATGGAATTTGGTTTGCATCTTTCAAATTAAAAGGAGAAGGAAATATTAGGAACATTTAATTTTGCAAAATTTGCTGTCTGCAACACAAGCCGTGATTTTCTTCTTCATATCTTTCTTATACTGCTTATTCTCTTCATCAGAAGAAAATGACGTGGGTCGCAAGAGCACGAGCAAACACAGATATCCCCTTTTTAGCCTATCAATGAGCTTAGGATGCATTAAATCTTTCGAAAAAGCAAACTAAACTAAATAAAGTGCGTAAACAAGCGTTGGCGGAAAAGATTTACAAGTATCACGTTTTGTTAGCTAACTTATTACATGTGATAGCGACATTAAACACGATCGCAGACGTGCACCGTAAGATTTAATGTGTTTGCGTTTGAGCAGGCCTGATTTGTGATTTATATTTCACTGCAGCGCATGAGCATCATCAGAATAAAAATAAACCCATGTGGATATCGCGTTCCGTCACTTAATTATGTGCGTTTTCGTTTTCATGGCGCGTGCATTATTTAAGGGCGAGGGTGCAGAGCCACCCCAGACGAATGAATCATAAGCCGGGCTTCTCCCCTGGATAATTGCAACTCGCTGAGCCCGAGGGACATTTTCCAAACCCAAACACAATTATGTGTCTTAATCCTCTAGAATCATTAAGAGAATTATACAAAAGAATCAAGAATAATATGGAAGAGCTTCCATGAAAAGTTTAAAAAATAGCAGTTCAATTATTATAGCCAGTGAAATTTAAACCTTTTTATAAAATGTTGTGACGTTGATCGTCAAGGGAGTCTCTGATGCATAATAGAGTTTTTGGGTCCAGTAAATTGTTTTCAATATGATAAATGCAATATTTGGCACACAGTGTGCACATAAGAGTTAAATTATTTAAATAAATCACGATTTTAGTTTAGGTTAAAGTTAAAGTTTTTATTATTTGGATTATTTGTTATTCCTGTAATATTACATAATTGAGCTACAGTCCTGAAATTGGAGCATCTCTCAAAAAGTTAATTGCTTCTTTCCACGAAACGGCTGTGCGGACTTCCTGACTACGACGCGATGGCGCGCATCACCAAGGGCCGCGTGCACCGCGGCGACAACCCTCTGCACCCGCGTTTGCAGCAGCCACCGACATGCACCGAGCTCGGCCAAAGTGCGTTCGACTATCGAGTTGTGGCGGAGTGGAATGCTGCATCACCCGCAAGTTTTATTAACATGAATTTATATCGACTAATTGTGAGAATAAACAAAAATTAATTATTATTATTATTATTTAACTGTCGTAAACACCTAATGATGCACAAAGAAATTACCACGCTAATGGGGTACGTTCTGGAAGTCGAATAATCGATGATGGGCACGTTGCAAAGTTATGCTAGGCGCATTGCGAAAGAAGGAGCCATTTTTCACATCAGTAGCGGCGAGAGTGAGCGAAAAGGGCAGTTTTCCGCGCGCACGAGCCGCGATAATGAAGGCGTTTGGATGCGCGGAGGGGTTAGTAATTAGGGTGCAGAGCGAGAAGGGCGTGTGTTTAACAAACGACCGCGCCGTATAAACTCTATCACTTTGCATGCATAAAAGTTGATATTAAAAATATGCGCGCGAGGCGAAATTCGTAAAAAATTAGCCTCACGTTGGCTGAATACGGAAAGACACGCCGCCTTTTGACACTAAAAGGCTGATTTTTTGCCACCCAACTTTCTCATTACAGCAAGAATTTTAATAAAGCCAGACAGGACCATCACTCAGGAGAAAAATTCGCACCCCGCGTGCAGCGACTTTAATTAAAATTAGCAAAAAATGCGGCCAACAGGGATGACACTCGGTTCGTCTTGGAGCAATCGCCGAGCCACGAATTTTTATCCAATTAACCAAGTTTTTGTTTGAACCAGGATATGAGCGAGGCGGAAGTTTCGAATTTTTAATGAGCGACACGTGAGAAGCTTTGTTTTCCGAACTTTATGTCGCAGAAATATAAGTTGGAGATGCTTAGCACATATTTTTCCTAGAAACCTAGCGGAAAATTATCAAACTTCAAATCTTAATGGCGTTTCATTAGAATCTCTAATTACCAATGACTTGACATGTGTCCTAAATGTGGGGAATTTGAGAGGTGACAAAAAGATCGGGATTTTAGGCCAAGAAGAGTTGCCTATATATTTCATCCAAAACAATTTTATCGATCAAGAAGCTTGATGTTAAGAGACATCTCTGATGGGAAATTTGTAGAGAGGACATATTAAAACACAGAGCGACTTTGTATGAGCACTTGAGCAGCCTGCAGAAGTACCAAAAAGAGTGAAGAAGTGACCAGCTCTACCCATAAATTCTGTTTTGTATTGAAATAGAATGATTTGAGGAAAAATAAAATTTAATGCAGTTTCCTTTTATTATTCGGACAAAATCCGGTTCGGATAAATTATATTCGGACTTATTCCATTTTTTGGGCAATCCAGACCGTTCAGACAAATTCTAAATAACTCATTTCAGATATTTTTTTCGGACAAGTACGTGGTACATAAAATTCTACAACGCTAGAACAATGTTTATTATTTTATAGCCAAAGAGGCCAAACAGTTTTTCATATTTTGTGGTTGATACGTATTCTTATATAAATTGCATTGTCCTCAACAACGTCAAAGTGTCCACCTGACGCTCAAATTGAACGGGAAATGAAAAAAATCTCCATATGGTAATATTTGTCATAACTTAATTGGTAGAAATCTAGCGAACAAGAAAAAAAGGCAGATTCTGTAACCCTAGGAGCAGTAGAGAATTTCTAACAAATTTAGCTACACTTATTTCATGCTTTTATTTCTCATTCTGGGTAAATAGATTAATGTTGCATGATTACACGAAACAATTTTTCAGTGATTATTTAGACATGTTTTCATATCAGTTTAAATTTACCAAATTTACATACTAAAAAAATGTATTTTACAGATATTCAGCAAAAGCTTTTTTGTAGGGAAAAGTACGGCTACAATTATTGCTCTCACATATACAGCAATATTGTCCGAGTAGTGCGGGATGGTGAGTGGCTGAATTGGCAGTGAGCGGAGAGAGGACACGGATCGTGGCCGAACACAAGAGTGTGCTTGAGCGATGTGTGTGTATGCAGCCGGATTAACATGCGAGCCCTGGTCGGTCTGGGTCGGTTGGTGGGTCGGGGGGAGCGGCTCGAGGGGCCCATCACATCAGGCAGCACGAGAGCAGCAGCTGAACAGACGCATCAATAGCCGCTGCCGCCGCCGCCACCGCGTCCCTGGGGCCGTGCGACTTTACTTATGTGCCCTTGCCCAGCCCCTCGCCAATCGCAACATATATAAATTCGGACACGGTCGACATTTCAATTTTTCCCGCAAGCGAAAACCTGCTCCCCGTGGGACAGAGACATTATTGTGTGATTGTTTCAATTGCTGCTCGGACGGTTTGCTTCCAGATTAATCTTCTCGATACGCTCCGTTGCTTGCCCCTCAGAACTACCCAGTGGATGAAATAAAAAGGAATAAAATGACAATGAATCATCACAAGTTATTTCATTGGGATAGTTTGGAAAATATTAAACAGTCATTAGAAATTAAATAAATCTTTTTTAAAAAAGATCGCACGAATGAAACTGATGAAATTACAAGAAACAATTATTGTTCTTTAAATTGACTCAAAATGTTGTGTTTTCAAGCTGGGATGGACAAACATTATCAATTTTTAAATTTTGTTTAACTATTTTGGTTTTTATTAATCGATCATATAATGTATTTTGGGAATCGTGAAGGCCCCTACAGTATCATAAAAAATCAAATCATTATAAATTTTTTAAATTCCCCATTTGTCTTAAAATGAAACCTTTTAGCAGTAAATTTTTTAAAAACGTATTAGCTTAAGGTGACCGCCACGTCAATCAAGGTGTAACAAAAAAATGTAGACTTAAAGAGATTAAAACGAACTTTTCAACTGCAAAAAGTTGCTTCCCATCTTTTAGAAAAGCAAGTTTGAGAGAATGGAGTTACATTCCACACTGCACTTGTTAATTTATTTACTTTTTGGTGGTTAAAAAAATGAAAGAATAAACACAGTTGGTTGTATTAGAGTCATTTATTCCTTTTCCGCGGCTGACTGGAACATTATTTCTCTTAATTTCCTGCTGGCAATAATTACCCGGCGCTGATAAATGAATCGGCGGGTCAGAAATTATTTATGACTTGCGTTGCTCTTTCTCGCTCGCTCTTTCTCTTTCCCCCAAAATGACTAATGACACTCTGGAGAGTTTTCGCGCTCATCTTCCTTTGTTTCGCCCGGCCACCCGCCCTTTCGACCTGTTTTTTCATATGAAACGTCGAGTTTCGCAGGTGAGCAGGTGGCCGGCCCGTTCCATCCATCACGCCAATTTCACCGCTTGTGACGTCAGACCTGCTCTTTTCCATCTTTCCTCACCGTCGATTAAGCGGAGAAATAACTGTCGATTTAAATGTACGAAATGAAAACATTTCTTGAGATATTCAATCCTTTTCTCTGCTAATTACCAGCTTTATAACTAAGGAAGTCTTTCTCAGCTAATAATATCATTATTCTGAATTTACATTTCATTTATATTTTCCATTTTGACATTTTGCACTTTTGTTCTTTTTAATGACTCATCATCTACAATATCGCGATATTATTTACGCATTAATAGCTCGACCGAAGAAAAATGAGCTAATTAAAAAGCTCTCCAGTCGAGCAAAATTCAAAGAAAGCACGGACAATTTACAAAAGTACTTTAATTCTCTTGACGTCAGCGGCTATTGTCGGTGTGGCTCTCATGTGTGAAAAGATAAGGGTGCGCCCCCGCTCTGCAGCCGGCTGATAGGGTTTAATTAAAATAGGCTAATTAATGATTGCGTGAGCCTGCTTTGTTGACCTTTTGTCACGCCAACGGCCTGCCGAACGACCACCCGGCCAGCGATACACTCCAGCATCATCCATCATTCGAAGTTAAATTTCACTAACCCGCTGAGGAAAACTTCCAAACTTAATAAGAGAGTAAAATATCCTTAATAATGAATTTATGAGTAGGGAAGTATCTGGGTTTTGTATCTGGGTTGAGAAATTTAAAATTAAAACAATTTTCGCATATGAAAAATTCCATTGAAACGCTGGAAACGAGCTAACTCTATAAAACAAGTTTTAAATATTCAGGAGCTATTCTGCGCAGAGAAATATGAGTGAGCTCCAGGCTAACAACAACATTTATTATTTCACGATTCCCCACATCCGCCGTTCAAGTGGCCGGTTCTCTCTCTTTTTTCACTCTCGACGTCACCGCCTTTATTCTGATAAAAAAATATTCGGGTGAAGAGGCACAAATCAGCAAGCGCAGCATCCATTTGAATGGCCGTCTCAAGTCGGATTTTCGATGCGAGAGATGCGGTTTGTTGTACCCTACCACTAAAGAAAGATCGAGTGCGTGCAGTTGGCTAAAGGGGTTTATTTTTTGTGCTGCGGATTGTGTTGAGAGACCGAGTAATGCGTGTGTGGACGAGCACTTGAATTATTGTTGCGCGCGCTGCTTTTGTGTTCAGAAAAGACCGAGAGCTACTTACTGCCCCGAAATCTCCTTTATGCCGGCAGCAGAAGAAGGGAGAGAAAATGCGAATTGCTTTCAAACAAATTGATTACACTTTTTTACCCTCACAATTAGACAAAAATCACTAATTTATAATTAAAGTCAATAGCTATAGCGAGCGAGAAAGGGTGACTTTTTGCCAAAACAGCTTTACTACTTCCTGCCAAGGGGAAATATTTTTTTTATCAAAATTAAAATCAGTATTTTTACTTATAAACTGCGCTTAAGCGCATTCCTGTTTATTAAATTCATTGTAATTGAAATGAAGATGACAGCAAATATCAAAAGGAAATTTAATGTGTTGAAAATAAACACACGGTTAATTGTCATTAAAATTTGCATTTCTTATCTTGAAAATTGAAGGCATTAAATATTTGAAATTTTGATTTCACTGTGAGTATCTGTAGTAAAAAACACTTTTTTGAACCGAAAAAGTTTGCTTTTCGCTCTCCTTGGCTTGCGCCTTGAAGACCTCGACTCTGAGAGGGTGGCATGCTTCTTCAGGTACGACCTGACCAACAGGGATGGACACGTCACCCTGGGGACAGGTGCTCAGGGCCACGATCAGGTCCATGTCGGCAACAAACTCTATGAAGTCACCCTGACGCGCCGGGCTTGGCTTGCAAAAATAGCGATTGTCCTCGCGCCTGAAACCAGTGCACATGAAAATGTTGAAGACATCATGCAGGTCCCTCTCCCCCAGACCGAACTTTTTAACGGCTTTTGTCAGGTTTTGATGGCACGTGTGCTTCACCTGCTCGCCGCTAATCAGTTTCACTGTGTACTGGTCACACCTGAAAAATGTCCATTTGACACCCTTAAATTTCATTATTTTGATGAAACTTTTAAAAATTGATCTTTTGAGTTATTTTGAAGCATCTTATTTATTTTAAATCAACATCACGGTTTTTATTATTGTGTATTATCTGAAATCGAGCCACATCATAATTTAAAAAAGGTAGCAGTATAAATAAAAAAAATAATGGGAGTCCTATCAGGAATTCAATTGTTTATTTTTTTTTAATTCCGAGTTATCGACTGATTTTAATTGATCGCTGTGTTTTTGCCCTTTGCGCTCGGGATAAAAATGTCAGCCCCAGTATGCATTATTCTTCACCTATATACTCATTGCTTGTTCACGTGTCCCATTATTATTATTGTTTATTCTTGCCAAAGTCATAAGATACAAAATATAAAAATAACAGCAAGAAATGGCATACAATGCTTGCAAATAGTTCAACTTTTTCAAATTATATTTAAAGGAGGTAACCGTCCAAAATTTTCTAAATAATCAAATTACCTCAAATATTGGAATTTCAATAACATTTTACCTGGTGCCAATTACGTCGTGGACACCAGCACCGTCCTCATCGACGCCATACTTGATAGAGTCGCCGACGATGGTCGCCATAGGGTTCAAGAAGGGCAGACAGCTCCAGAGGCGGTCACCTTCGGTCAAGTGAGCCGCATGCAGTTGGCGTGTTTTTCCTGAGTAAAAGCGCTCCTTTGGGTTGCGCTGATTCCACAGGTTCAAATCCCCGACCTGGGGGCCACTCGGCACGCTTATGCGGCATAGGTCATCTCGCTGCATGCACCACGCTCGCCCGTCCCTTGCTGGCACCGTCAGATCAAGCACCCTGACAACACCAGAATGATTTTCATGTTTTTTATGCGAACCATCAGTACCATAATTATATTACATTTTAATTTTAATAGAGGTCCAGATAAAAAGGTCCAGAGAGCTGGTGATTAAGTTGTTGACGTATGTAGTCACGAATAAAATAAATTATCACTCATCTTGAATTGTATCATTTTTATTCTACAACATGATGCTTACCGGACATTGGAGATCAATTGTTTTGGAAATTAATGCAAAATCCTTGTTGAATGTTTGTTATTAAATAACTGCAATGTTTTAAAACAACAAAAATATGTATTATAAAATAATAAAATGGAAAAAAATCATTACCTTTTGCCTTCTGCCGCAGCATTTCTCAAAATTTTGTAGCGTAAGAGGTCAACTTTAGTTGCCGCGCTAGCTTGGTAACAAACGCTGGGGCTCTTCTCTCCTTCCTGCTCACTCATCCTCTCTGGACTATACTGATCTTCTTTTTCATGGTGCACCATCCCACGGTCAGTCTAGCTATGTAATTTAGTTAATTGGGCTTTTGATATAACAGCTGGCTGTGTGGCTTAAGTGAAACAGCGGTCGTTGAGAGAGGTCAAATTGATCACATTTGGGATGCACAAGTGCACAAAAATTTTACATGTAACAATGATTTTTCTAGTTTTGTTTATTAAAAATGGAAAAAATTGAACTTCTGAAGCGCGAGTAGCAATAATTGACAGGAAGTCTCGTGAGCCACAGCTCGTGCAGTCACTCAAATCGCCAACTGCAAATTGGAATGGAGGAGCCATCTATTTGCTAGGTGTGATTTTAGTTAGTTTTAATAAAATTGCACATTTAGTTTTACTCTACATTAAAGCCCGTATATATTTCATTTTAAAACTCGGATTATCAAATTCTGACCGTTCACAAAGGCAAATTAATTCCTATAATATTTCATTTTTTAGTGTTTATAAGAAGAAATAACTACAAAAAACTTAATAATTTCAAACTAGGAAAATATATTTTACTTGGTACAATTTCAGGAACAAAATAGCAATTATAGTTGTTGGTTGACTAATATGCAGATCAAATTTATAAAAAAAAACCTAAGCAAAAGATTATACATTCAATATTTTATTTATTATTATATATTTTAAATGTTGCTTTATATTTATCTTATATGTAATGTAATTTTCTATTTTATAATAATTATACGTCAGAAACTGGGAAGAAAATCTGTGGCGTCCGCAAAAAATACATTTTTGTGCTGCAATATTCTAATGTCGAAAATATTGCTTACATGACACGGCTTCACTATTGTTTTTAATTTTAAACTTAGTTCCAATATTTCATAATGTTTAAAATGTTTGTTAGCTGACTAAAGCCTATCTTGCGAGATATATCATAACATGAAAAAGCGAAGGTTATAAAGTTCACGATGCGAGTCCGAGTAATATGAACATAAGCCATTCTTCAGGCAATACGAATATATATGCCTTAAAATTTATGTATCTCAATATTCAAATAATTACACAACATGCAACTACTTCGCACTGGCGGCATATTGCATCACAAGTTTTGTAGCATTTCTTGCGGCAGCTGTGTCCACATCGCATCTGCTTTGTGCATTGTTTATTGCACCTGATGGTCTCCACATCTTCGCCGCATAGCATTCCGACTCTATGTCCACAGGACCTCACCTTCGTGACCTAAAATCACAAAAAATGTCAGTATATCTGAAGAGCAAGTATTTCAAGACGCATACTATCTGCTCGCATGTGACATCTTGGTGGCTGCCATCCAGTCGATGGTAATGGCACTTTTTCAGGCAGACATGTCCGCAGTTAAGTCGCTTCCCACATGGCCTTCGGCACCTAGACAAGTGGGACGCGTGCATTTGATCCCTGCCATTGCATCTGTGGCCGCACTGCAAGACTTCCGAGCAATGCTCTGCTGGGGGCTCCTCCGTTTCCTCCTGCCTTGGCTCTGTTGGATTGTTGTTGCATTTGGGGCACATTTGGCCGAATTCGCTGCTTTGCTTCACTGCAAATTGGTTCTCTGGATGAACTGGACATCTGCAAACAGATTGCATTGCTGACAAACTGTTTCAGTTTTATTTTGTCTTTTCCAAAAACTAGATTCAGACAAGAAAAAAGGTTTAAAAGAATTTTATAAATCGTAGCAAGGAAACATACGACAAGCTTCTATGTCTTGGTTTGCTTTACAAACTTGTGATCTCAAAGTCTATTTTGCTATTAACTCTCTATTTTAGATTTTATATTTGAGTTAATTAATTATATAAAGGTTTAAAAATAAGTAAGATGTAGGGCGAGCAACCTGAGTGTGAGGCAGCGGTCAAGCGCACCCTGCTGTTTCAAACATTCCTTAATCGTATTCCAACTGCCGCATTTCTTGGATAACGTGTCCATGCTCCCAACGATGACGAGCACGTGCATGGCTTTGGACAAGGCTACGCTAATTCTGTTTGTTTTAGCTAAGAACCCGATATCGCCTTGGTGGTTGCTCCTGACGAGGGACAGCAGAACGACGTTGCACTCGCCTCCTTGGTAGTCGTCGACCGTGACAACCTTGATGTCAAGCAGTCTTCGCGAAATTGCGGAGTCTTCCTGCTTCATTAGCTTAAATTTGGCGGTTATATCGAGTATGGAGGGTATCAAAAGACAAAAAGATACCTTCTTTATCAGTGAAACCTGGTCGCTGTAGGTCGAAAGGATTGTGATGTCGTCTGATCTCAAGACCTTGTGCAACAGCAAATATTTGCTGAGGGAGACCACAAACTCTGCCTCATATGGATTTTTTCTGCTTAGGCTCGGGTTCTGTAGTGCAAATACTATTCATTAGTGATTGCTAAAAAAACAATCTTGAAAAAATTAAAATTACCCTAAATTCCCGGAGTTCGGTAAAGTTGTGCGAGACAAATGACACCCTCTTGGTAAAGCAGTGCAACTTTGGTAAGCCGAGCACACGTTCGCTGCTGGTCAGATCCTTGTAGATCAAGGGTGAAATCAGTTTGGTCATCTCGGTTGCCATCCTGTATTGCACGTTCAGCGTGCTGCATTTGCGATTGTTAAGCAGCATTCGTTCAAACAACGACGTGTCCAGTTTAAGAGCTTCTAGTTCGTTGTTTTCAAGTGTTGGTCGAAGCTGGTTTTCGTCCCCTATCATTGGAATAATTAAATAAATATTGGTTCTACTTCCTCTGCAGCTCATACCAATCAAAATGAGGTGCTGACACTTATTCGTCAAGCAAGCGATAACGTGTGCTTCAGTCACAGCTGCAGCGTCTTCAACGATGACTGTAAAAGTGTAAAGCTCTCATCAAATTTCGCCATGCGCTAGCATAAAAAATCTTTTCCTGAATAAAGCATTATTAAATTTTCCGAAAACATCAGTACTGTATAACTATTTTATATCTGATTTTGAAAAAAAAATTGCAATAAAAGTACTTGTTACATTTATATATTTACTAACCGACTTCACATGCCAAATCCGACCGCATTTTCGCTGCTATTGTAGTGGTTGTTCCAATTATGTCCTGTCTGCTGAGTTGGTTTAAGCGTTGGGGCATCGATCCTTTAAATCTATTAAAGTTAAAGGCATCGAGTTTCAGCTGCTTGGAATGTCCAATGCGCACCAGTTTCTTGGTAAACTTGAGCGCTTGCACCAGAAACTGATCAAGAGCAAAATTCGTGTTGCTGACAACCAAAATTGGCGTCTTCCTATTCTGCGCCTCCTTATTTTCGGTGAGGATTTTCGCAATCTTCAAACCAACGAGGGTTTTGCCGGTTCCAGGTGCACCCCGAATGAGCGCCAGCTCACTTGTCAGGGCGGCTTGCAAGGCTACCAGCTGATGATCATCTAGCCCAAGATGAGCCGCGGACGGCCAGGAGCGCAGTTTTAGCAGGTCAAATTTTAAATCTCCAGTGATGCCCTTCATTGACACCATTGATGCTTGACATCTCAGGTAAAGAGGTAGGCAATGCTCATCGGACACTCGGATGAAGTATTGTGGGAATGGGAAATCGTTGGTTTTGATTTCTTGAAGGGCTTTAAGCACCTAAACATAGATTTAATAACATTACAATATTATATATGTATATTAATAACATTTGACGGCAATATTTACGTGGTTATAATGCTCAAAAAAAGCTTTGGCTTCAATGCAAATATATTCATTAGCGAAGATATTCTCCTCGCACCTCTCGCTGAATTTGACGAGGACCTGCTGGCAATTTTTATTCCCACTACCGCTAATTGTTGCGAAGAGCAGAGTGTCGAAATTGTTGCAGGTGAAGCAGACCAGTGAGCCTTGCATTAGCAACTTGGAGTCTTCAAATTTGTTATCCTTATCTTCCGTGGCAAAACAGATTTGTACACCATTATGAGCGGCGGGCTGAAAATTAATTCGGCTGCAGATTTTTATTTCTGACGAAGCAAATTTTTCGCTTTTGTTGCTGCACTTGATATACTCTTGCACGCCTTTTCTCAGGGGGGAAACAAAGTCGTCTCTCAGCAGCCAAAATTGGGTGGAAAGGTAGTGCTCGACACTGTCGTAGCTCCCTTTGACAATATTCGGCTGCGGCTTGATTCTTTTGCCGAGCACCAATTCTCCATATGTCGGCTGAGTGCTGAACGTCCGGAAGGTGTTGAGGTCCTATTAGTCGAACAAAATTTGAAGATAATTAATTTTGGAAGTTGAAAACCTCGAGTGAATCTGCCTTTTAAGGCATATACCAACCATACAAATAAGGGTAAATTTTGATATAATTTTGTCAATTTGACAACAAAAATTCGTAGAAGAAATAGGTCCTGTACCATTATCTCTTACTGTTGCGTACTCTCACTGCCCCCAGGCCTTATTAATCGGTCAGGATGACAGGCAGAACATGCTTTTCACCTAAAATCGGAAATTTCAACACATCTGAAATTAATTTTGAGCAGCGAGGAGCCTTCTGTCATTTCCAAAAGACAAAAACATCACGTTTTGCTGAATATCTTTAAAAGCGCGTTCGTTAACTGGAGTGAGAGTTATAAGATAGCTTGCATCATCAGCACTGTTTTTTAACGCACTCATATTGGCGGCGCAAGCATAATGTTATATATTATGCCGCTGATGTCCTCTCACGTTCTCTTTTTGCAGCACGCGGAAAGTACTAACGATAAAATAATTGTGGATCCGCATGCAGGCAAAATACTTAATTAAAGCGTAGCCTTGAATCGACCACAAATTTTTTCCGGCATTCATATATAGCTGTCGCCTTATTGGGCATTGAGTCGATTTTTATTCATCAAAATAAAATGAAAATCCGCATTGTAAGTTTTAATTATTCTAACAATTTCCTGTCAGTATGTGCTCTATCAATTTCTATTTTTTAGCAATGTAAAAGACAGCTCTTTTTCAGCTTCAAGAAGAAGTTTCCCAGTTTTTCATTTCTCAAATAACAATAATACGAGATCTTCATGGTTGATAATAAGTAAACGGTAACGATTTTGAGATTACTAAATTTACCTGGATCCTTAGTTATCGGCCTTGCCAAATGCGGACAATGGACACGCGCGTACAGCACCAGAGACAGAATAACACCAAAAAGCAAAGTACCTATAGCGCAGCTCTGCCGCTGCTGCTGAAAAAGGTTTATCCCCACTTGTTGTTTAGCAACGTGCGCGCACTCGACTCCACTGACTTAATGGTATATATGGTATTATTTTACTGCGAAAATAGCAGTCGTGTGATATATCATGAAACGTAATAAAAAATTGTCGTGCCTGCTAATCTTCCAGAGATATAAAACTAGATAATACAGGTTTCACTTGTGTCAATACTGTACTTATCTGTGGTCACGTGAACTCAATTTTTAGATTGTGGGCAAGATTGGTTTATCCATCAATCTTATTTCTTATATTGTTGAAAAACACATATTTTAAAAATCATTATTTTGCTAATTAATTACGAGTCATTTCATACGTTAAAGCATTTTTCTTAAGTTAGGTTCATATCAGTCAATACCTTTTCAAAGTGGCCACAGAGAAGCTTGGACCGAATGTGAACATCTTTTCGCCTTTCCCGCATCGAGGTCTTTTATTGAAACACCAGACATTAGTCCCTATGAAGCCGCTGGAAAGGTGCGAGAGCCAGCAAGTAGAGAGTCGGCGCCGGTGCGCATCCCAGCCCATTGAACTTTTTGAGCATTTTAAGTTAATTAACTAACCACCTTTTACCATCTCTGACATTGGGCAGCCAGTTTTAGATCCCCGAAAAGGTCAAATGCCTCCCATTGCCTTGATACTACTGCATGAGAATGCCTAAACAATGCGATTCATCGGGGGCTGGCACCAATTAAAAATTATTTACATTGTTTGCATCAGTAACAACTCGAGCTCAAGGACTGCTCCGTCGCAAGTTTCCCTGCTCGTAAAAAGCACATGTGACGAGTTTTCAGTGCTTCGTTGATAGTTATAAGTTTGTGGCTTCGTGACGCGATTGCTCATGTAACTAATCTTTTTTTGGGGGATTTCCAGTTTAATTCCTCTTTCAAAATAAAAATTAAATTTAAAATGCAATAGATTTTCGCTTGAAGTTGGTTGCATTCTAGTTATTCATTTTCCTATCAAAAGAGCATACAAAATATTTAAATTTCAGCAAACTAGACAAAATTATTTTCATCCAATTGATAATTTTATCCAAATCCACAAATGAAAGTGCTTAAGTTTAACTCCTTGATTCATATTACAGTGATAGTTGGTGAATCCAAACAGAAAATATTTGCACTGACCCCCAGATTAATAAAATAGTCAATCTCGTATGTTCTGGATGGTGTCGGTGAAAAGCATGATGTTGACGAACAGGTAGGCGATCATGAGGTACATAAAGGCGGCGCAACTGACCATGTCATTGATCTCGAAGGGGTGAGCAGCGTCGTCGGCGATCAGCACCGACAGGCCCATAATGTTGAGCACGGCCAGCGCCGTCGACAGGCTGTAGATAAACATCTTGACGGCCGGCGTCGTGCCAATGATGGCCGTGATGAAGTTGAGATTGACCACCAGCAGGAAGGTGACCACGGTGGCGCCTGCCAGTAGAATCAGGTTAGGCTTGGAGGCAAGCGCGCCCTGATGCACACCCACCACCAGCGTGGCGCACAGCAGCAGGCCCACCGTGTACGCACCAGGGCGGCACACGGCGCACGAAGAGCTTACCTCCGCGGAGGTCGTCGCCAGCAGCAACGCCAGCGGCACCAGTGACAGAGAAGTGCTGCAAAAA
This sequence comes from Cloeon dipterum, assembly GCF_949628265.1. Classification (NCBI taxonomy): domain Eukaryota; kingdom Metazoa; phylum Arthropoda; class Insecta; order Ephemeroptera; family Baetidae; genus Cloeon; species Cloeon dipterum. The sequence continues at coordinate 23,649,631 of NC_088787.1, forward strand.
AATCCAAAATTATATGGCGCACTGAGTGAAAAATCATGAATTAACTTTCTTAATATAATACACTGAATATTATTTTAGACCAAAGGCGCGCTACGCTAAAAATGATCATGGTTAGCAACTTAAAGGTACTCTACTTCCCATAATTCATTTTATACTGCATTTTCATTTAACATCTAAGATATTTTCCAAATTTGTGGCCTGAATATTTACAAATACATTCATTACTTGGCTCAAGACAAAATGATTGAATTATTTACTTTCTTAATATTAAAAATTAAATAGAATGGTTAAAATTATTTTCGTTTTGAGATTCGTGTAACGTCAACGCGAAAAAAGAATTAGTAAAAGCAATATTCAAAAAAATTAAAGCAGCAAAAAATTGATTTTGTAAAGAATATATTATTTAAATGGAGTAAATGTTGTGCACTAATGTTAACTAATTAGCCATAAATTTAAAGTTGCCAATTAATATTTGTAGTGTTTCTACTGTCTTTATGTGCATAAAAGTGTGTCGAAAAAATAAAGTAAATTTTCGATACATTACTACGCTATTTTACAAAAGCATGGTGTTGATTTTGAAAGCCACTGTAATTTAATTTTAAAAAAATTGCGATACCTCACAAAGATGTTTATTATGTTTAATTAAATATGCGAGACAAAAAAGGTTCATGAAACTACTGATACTATTTTTAATCTACTCGACTTACTGGAGATGCGGTCTGAGGAGGATGAACGCCACGAAGGAGCAAGTGATAAAGGCTTTGATCGCCAGGTCGACGTATTCGTCACGCAGCACGCTTGTAAGGTGCTGCGGGATAAACAACAAGATGAGGACCAGCACGACGGTGATGGCAATCATTATCATTGTTGGCCGGAACACGTTGTTTTTGTACACATTCTCCACTGCGGAAGCTACGAAAGTGTAAATTAAATTTACTTAGAGATTTGTCAGATTATCAATCCTAGAAGATTGCACCTGCAACGGTGGTCCATTCTTGCCACGATACAGACGAGTCGATCCTGCCCTCTAGATCCACCCTGGACATGCGAGGGAACTTGGGAAAGTCGTTGATGAATGACACACTTGATGAGCGGTTGATGGACATATTGAAAATAAACTCCTTTTCAACAATATAGCAAAAATATCAAAGACTATAGATTTTATTTTACAGAGGAAGGTAAAGATTACATTATCGCCAGTATAACTGTTGCAGTCAATTAAAGTTAATACCATTGTTTGATTAAATAGCTAATTAAAAAGGGTGAAACCCAACTATCAAATTTAAAGTGGAATGATAGAGGGCAACAATTAAAAATTATTTAAATTGTCGGATGCCTTAAACAATTTACCGATAAACAATTTGTTCAACAATTTGCAATAATAAAAAAATGAACTTCCTACAATACAAATTCAAATTTTGCCAATTTCCTCCAAAATTTACAGTGCTCGAACATATTTTCTTGGCATATTCCGATTCCTCTCGTCGAGATCTGTTCAACGGTGTATGCCACTTATTGGGGAAACTCTTGGTTTTTAAATTAAATCGGATTTCAAGTAAGGAGACAGCCATTGCCATTTGAAAAGCACGGTAACTTGCCAGCCAATTTTCTCAAAAAATTACAGCGCTCCTTAGGTCAATTTAGGCTTTAACTGAATCCTAAGGGACGAGTTTATGCATTGACAACAAGCATTTTCCAGGCTTTTCCAGTATCATTCCTCTTTAAAACAAGTTCTCCTTGTTGATTTTACCATTTATATCCTTTGACTGATTATAACTACTGTGGTTTGTGTTTTATACGTACTGAATAAAATTTTCCACGATGAAACAAACATTTTGAAATGTTATTACAGTTAAAATAATAAAAAAGTCTGGTTTCTCAAATTAAAACTCACAGATAAAGATAAAAATAGATTTAACTCACTATTATTTGATACAAAAAAATAAAAAAATCTAATTAAAATTTTAATTAAATTAGTAAGCAGCATCTATCAAATTTATTATTAGTATAGTAAATAATAAAAATAATTTCTTACAAAAATTTAGATCACATATATCTCCCCGTCTGCTTTCCATTCATTCATATTTTAGAGCACATGCATCACAGTTTTATCTATTCAATGGGCGTATGGCAGCGTATAAAATTACGGCGGCGTAGAAAAATCCGAACGGCCGCGTGTGGGTGTAGAGGGTGTAAATGCGGCTCATTCGCGTGTGTTCACCCGGTCGGTTCAAGCGTAGTTCGTCGAAAACTGCTTTTGACTATGTCGATTCGGCCGTTTCTTGGGGTGCTGCTGCTGGTCGGCCCGTGCCTCGGCTTCAGCTGCAACCGCAGTCCAAATGACAACTCAAAACCCGAGTTCCGGCTGCGCTATAAGCTTTTTTGCGAGATCGAGTATGATCCTCGTGTTAGACCAGTGGAAAATATTGATCACACCATCCGGGTCAACATGTCGCTCGACATGAAGTACATCAGTATCGTGAGTTTATTACCTGCAAATATAAACATTGCACTTATGTTTCGATATTTTTTCCTAGGATGAATACAGCAACCAGTTCTCGATTTCCGCCTGGGTAGTGACGGTGAGCTTTTTCACTTTTTGTTCCAGCAGATCTAATCTCGGCTTCTGAATCTTTTGTAGACTTGGTTCGACTCTGAGCTCAAGTGGAACCCAACCGATTATGGTATTGATCGCATCAGCGTTTCCAGCAGCTTGATTTGGGTGCCTGACTTATCGGTTTTCAAGTAAATGTGATATATTATATGAGAATATATTAAAACCTCTAGCTTTCGTTTGGAAAAATCAAAATTTCACCCATCAAAGACGTATTATTTCACAAATGTGGACAGCTTCGTTTAAGTATTTTTGCACCCAGTGAATTAATATTGGTTTTTAATTTATCAAATTTAATATTGAAATATCCGTTTGTTCACATTGCTCTTATTTACAGTGCGGACTCGAGTCAGTTCTTCATGCTTGACGGTGCGATGGACTGCGTGCTTATTTCCAGCGGAAAAGTGAGGTGCGCCCACGATCTTCGTGCTCCGATGTACTGCGACATGCAGCTCCAGAGGTGGCCGTTCGACACGCAAAATTGCAACCTCCTAGTTGGCTCATGGGCCTACAACGGCAACTCATTGGACGTGGCTATCATGGGGGTAAATGTTTCCTTTACTATTTAACCATATCGCTTTGCACGTTTAAGTATCTTTTTAAGGTTGTGTTCCCAAGCTCATTTAGCCCGACTTTGGTTCATTTCAATTTGATTTCACCTTGTAGAAAAATAATATTTACGGATTGGTGATCAGCCAAAAATTACTTCGATAAAGTATATTGAAGGATAAAGAATAATTGCATTAAATTAGCAGATTTTAAATGGCAAACTTGCTATTCCACAGAATCATTAACAAATGTAAAAAACTGTTCATTTACTGCGCCGTATTTTCTTCCAAATCAAAAAAGGTACTTTTGTTTACCTACTTATCAATATTGAGAAAATTAATTTTACGGGAATTTTTCTGACAGAGTAAAAGTCAATTTTTCACCTATCCATTCAGGAAAATAGTGAAAAAAATCTGTTACGAGCTTTATTGATCTTATTTTCAGCGAGGTATTAATACCTACGCATTCACGAAGAGCAACGAATGGGAAATGATTAGTTCAAAGAGCATAAGGAAGGCTTACACATTCAGCAACGTTTCTTACCCATACCTGCAATTCGATTTCGAGTTGAAGCGCCACGCTGCGTTGTTTGCGGCTTCCATAGTCGGTCCTGCCTTTGGTACGTCGGAAAATTTGCTGTTCGAAGTAGGCTGCAAAATTTTTTGTTTCTGTAGTCCTGGCTGGATTGGTGGTGATCAGCTTCCTGATGAATGGGTTGACCGTACGGTGCGTCGTCTGCTGCACCGCCATGCTGGGGAATGCTCTCTTTCTGCAATACGTTGGCTTCCACCTGCCTGCTGACGGCGACACCAGTCCGTACATAGGTGAGTGCACTTTCCAGGCTTGCTGATTTTCTTTGGGTAGATTTTTATTGAATCTAAAGCGACGCATGAGCACCATTATTTTTTATGGCTCAAAATCACTGAATGGGTGTTTTTGTTGCTTTTGAGCAATACAATATCCGGTTTTATTTTGATGAAATGTAATTTTATTTTATATATAATAATTTATAAAAAATATGGAAATTATATTAAGAGAAACTGTAAAATAAATAATGATTTGTTGTGGATTTCAGTGGCTTTTTACAGAGATTCATTGATCCTAACCTTGGCCGCGGTGGTGATTTCGACGCTTGTGGAGCACATGCGAGCCGCAGGCGACGGTGGCTTTGGTGACCTCTGCGGAGGCGAGGCACCCCAGTGGCTCGTGGGGGCGGCTTCCTTCGTCAGGGGGCGCGGGGGCCGGGCAGGGCAGCTGCTCCTCGGCGAGCATGACGCGGAAAAGCAGGCCGACGAAGACATGGAGGACGTGGTGAGTTTAATTTTCCAAATTGGTCAACAAAACAATTTTTCTTTTGAAAGTGAAATCTGACCAGTTGTATTGCATTTCGTTTGAGGTTACCGGTTGAATATCTTTTGACTGTTTTACGTTACTTTCAGTTGACGCCACGCGAATCAGAGAGGAGAGGCATTCCGCGGTGCAGCATGTTCGCCACTTTTATAGACCGCACCGCCTTCCTCGTCTTTAGTATCGTTTACAGTATCCTTCTGTTTGCCCTCGTGCCCTGATGCTTCAACAAATTTAATTTGTATAAAAATTTGGTTGAAAATATGTAGAAAACCAATAAATGAATAAAAGAGTGAAGTACACACGTAAAGCAGCATTTTTACTGAAGAGTCAAATCAAAACTGTTCAAAACATAAATTACATGGTGTGAGCGTTCGAGCTAGCACATTAAAAGAACTGATAATTACATGAAACACTAAAAAAAGTGTGAAATTTTGTCTCTCGTCTTGAGATCAGTTGTGTGAATTTTCGGTCTCATGGTGAGCCGAAATTTGTCATTAGCTTAGATGTAATTTTTAGATTTCAAGGTGAGATTTATTTTTACTTTTTTACTATTTGTTTTTTCATAGAAGCTAACAAATTTTGAGAGAAAACTTTAACTTTACCATTGAACCTTTTTTCTAAAGAAAAGATCTAATTTAACTGTCACTGCTCGTTATGTTACGTTATTTTGCACTGGTATTTTGTTATAAAGAAAACTGTCACTCGTTAGATGACATTTGGCTCATTGCAAAACTCGAGAGTTGATAATAGCTCGTCAGTCACATCAGAGAGGTGGGTGTATTTCATGCAAAATGCAGATTCAAATAACTCTGTCGCCGCACTTGCTAACGAAGAGGGCCTAACAGAAGAGATGTTAATATCCTTAAATCTAGCTTTGCTGCTGCTCTTGCACCTTGCCAACGCAAAGAGCGCGAACTGCAGCGTAGACCCAAACGCAGTAGCCGACCGCCGTCTGAGGGATACTCTCCTCTGCAATTACGATGCAAACGTCATCCCTCTCAACCCGCCAGAGATGAACAAAATCCGGGCGCAGATCAGTCTCTCCCTCAAGCACGTTGCAATGGTAAGGGGTGTTTCTTGCAGACATCAAATTTTTATGCTTGCAAAATAACGAGAAGCCTTATTTATAGAATGAGAAAAAGGGAACAATGACGATAACCGCGTGGGCCTCAACTGTGAGTACCTTTTTGATCTACGTATTATGTACTGCATAGTATTTTGCAATGAAAAATCAATTTTAAATTAGTCAGGGATGTGTCATACCTTAAAATAAAAGCTTTAAGTTTATTAAATACTTTTCCAGTTTAAAATTCTATTGAGAGCGAATTAGGAAAGCATCAAGGTTTTTAAGCATGCAGTCATCTCAATCACATATCTTTTTTTTAACGCGCTTACGACCTATTTACAGAATTGGTTCGACGGCCAACTCGCCTGGAACATGTCCGAATTTGGAGGACTGGATAGTGTGATCATTTCTAGCAAGTTAATCTGGACACCGGACCTGACCATCTATAAGTCGGTTATATGGGTTCATTTTATTATTAATACAAATTTCCACTCGCTCAGCTCTGATATGACGCAAGTGCATCTCAACCATGATCCTGTGAGCTGCTTCCTTGTACCAGAGGCTCACATCTTCTGCGCCTTTAACCTGAACACGCCCATCTACTGCCAAGCAGATCTGCGTCTCTGGCCCTACGACGTGCAGACCTGCATGCTGGAAATCGGCTCGTGGGCTTACAACGGGGAGCAACTACTCGTTGAAAAGGACGTGAGAAGAGATGTATATAAATATTTTTTCGTAGATAATAATTACAATTCCTAATTATTTTCAAGACAAGAAATTAAATGATGCGTCTTTCAACGGACCAAAATAATTAGATTAACATTCAATAGCGTACACTCCAATAAGGGGTGTTTGTATTTTTAAAGTTTTCTTTCGTAATTAAATTTTTCAGGAGCACACAATCTCGGATAAAATCTTTTTTGAAAACAAGCAATGGACCGTTATAGAAATCAAAGTGGAGAACGTGAACGACACTTTCCCGTATGTCTCCTGGACCTTTAAAATCCAGCGTCACGCAGGTCTTTTCGAAGCTGCGTTTGTTACACCTGCTTTTGGTAAAATTGAAGTTGGAACAATGATGGATTATCATATTTAATCAGGGATGTTCTTCCAGCCCTAGCAAGTTGCACGCTGCTTAGCTTCTGGGTAATATCACTAACCCACAGGCTGCTACTCTGTTTCCTGTCGCTGGTATGCAACGTCGCCTTCCTCATTAGCATTGTGGGCCAAATCCACGAGTACGGCGACGAGAAGCCCAAAATTGGTTAGCATCTTGAATTATTTAAAAAAAAAAACAGTTTTAGAGATTGTCAGAAGAATTAAATGCAGCCCCTCTGTGTGTTGCGAGCTATTTATTTTTCCATTTTTTTTTATAACAAAAATGTCACGCTTAGCCTGTAGCCGAAATTAGTAGAGCAGGACCTTTCTGAAGAAATATGGACAAAATACTCAGCTCGCTATATACACCGAAGAAGCTTCATTTAATTTTTCTGACAATAATGACAAACTCGCGTGCTTCTGCCTTCATTGGCATATATCAAGAAGTTTTGGAGATATTTAAAATACTCATATAATAATCGTATCCCTTTTATGGTGATGAAATGTTGTATTCAATCGCCTTTTATCAATTTTTATCTTAATATTCAATTTGCGCCTTATCATTTGCCTTTCGTTTGTAACTTAACAGTTTTACAGATTACATTATTATTTATAGTAAAAGAAACCCTTAGGATTGAAACAAAACAGTTTATATATATTTAAAAATGTAGAAAATAAGTAATCGACACATCAACATCACATGCACTTTTTTGCAGCTGTAGTGTACAGAGATTCAATTGTGTTCACGCTGGTCGCTCTGCTCTTCTGTGTTGCAATGCCGTGGATGGAGAATTCCGAGAGTCCCCAAATTCTTGTCACAATCGCGGACGCCATCAGGGAGAGAGGTGGGCGCCGCAGTCGTCTCTTGCTTGGCGTTGACTTTGAGCAAGATGACCTGGAGCAGAATGACTCGACGGTGAAAAACTTATTACCTAAATCTTTGAGTTGTGAAACGAAGTATGAAACAGGAATGTCAGCAGCAGTCCCGACCCAAGTGTGCTGTGTTTGCGCCGCTGTTGGACCGGATGGTGTTCGCGACTCTGTTTGTGCTCTACACATTGATGCTCCTATCTCTGCTACCCTGAATAAAAATTTTCACACTTGAAAAATGTATCAGGAAACATTAACATATAGCATAACCAAGGAATTTGCTAAATTCAAAACGAAAAACATTTATATAAAACGAGCAGGAAAGGAACTCTAAGCAAGTTTTTAAGGTTTAAAGTGAGTTTTTATAGGGACATATATAAATCGATGTATTGTCAGGGTTACACCCGACACTCCTTGGTGCTTCACGCCTATACGCAGGCCGCCCCTTGCCGGCTACCCTAATATATCAATTCTCCTTTAAGTACACCTGCTGGCCAATCAAGGCAAACCTCTAGTACCCGTTCTTTCATCTCCACCGTTACGCTTGGAGCATCCTAGTAAACATGTTCTACTTAAAAGATGAAGTTTCACGGCTACAATTTTGTTTTTTATTGTATCCACTACTGGCCAAACAAAATCGGACACTTTAAATGTAAAAGGATCCAACACTTGAGCCAAATTTATCGATGAACGCCTGCAAATGTAAGCGGTCAGCAGCCTGCATAGCTCTCAAGCGTCGCTAATTGCATACTTTTTCTTCTGACTTTTTGCTGATTTTTATTAGTTTCTTCTGCTGTGCTGTAAGTATAGGTGAACTGATGCCAGGAAACACGCGCGATTACATTGCAGGGAAGTTGCGCATATAGAGAAATTAGTACATTACGTTTACTCCAGCTCAGCAGATACATGTATGTCAGCTACATTTTTTTAAAATTGTGACTACCTCTTGATCTTTTGCCAGGCATAAATTCACAACCAGCTCCGCGACATTTGAAAGAAATGCACTTTCGTCAAACAGATTCCATTAAGAGAGCTTTCATTCATTAAAACTTTTTGGAACGGGTTTTCCGATTTCTGAATAAATTTTGATATTTTTTACTCTGTCCTCTACAATCTTAAAACTTACAGAGAGCGTCATCTGTGAAAAAATATATTAAATTTACTATTTGAATGCGTCTAAGTTATAAGTGTCTCGCGGGTGTGACCGACTACGACGCGATGTCACGCATCACCCTGGGGCGTGTTCACCGCGGCGATGACCCGCTTAACCCCCAACTGCAACAGCCGCCAGCCCTCACTGATCTCGGCAAAAATGTGTTCGACTATCGAGTCGTTATAATTACTGGAACGATATTCCACCTGTGATGAAGACATGTAGTGTGGCGCAGTTCATTCCGCTCTGCAAGGAACACGTGATTTCAAGTTTTTGAAGTGTTAGTCATGTGTTTTAATACTTGTCTGGGCCCACTCCGGCTCTAGACAGAGTTTTCGTAAGTTGTTTTCCAGAAGTGTAGCCTTTTCTCAAATGCTTTTTATAACTTTTTTATGACATGCTATAACATGAATGCATTTGACAAAATGTGTGTATAAACAATAATATGAAATATAAGTGCTGCTTGGTACCGATTTGTTAGCAATAGGATCAGAATTCCCATTCAATGCGATCTCAACAACGTTGTGGGTGGGAAAGGCAAAGCTCCTAATGCCATCAATAAGCCATTAGTGTGCACGGTGTCCTCGCTTTTACACCAATAAAATGAAACGTTTGAGTTTGCTTTGTGAGACTCTCAGCCCAATAAAATGCATCTCCCAGTCTCGATCAAATTATAAAGCACAACTTTGCAGTTAGATATTAATAGGCACCAATAATATCCACATCCACGAAATTTTCAGGGTTGAAATCCGGTCAGTAAGCCAGTGTATTCACTTAAAGACTTGCTACTGCAGGCACATCACATTTTCTATTAAGCGTTTGTTTCATTACAAATAAGTAAGCACTTCAAGAAAAGCTTCACTGTAACATTTTCACTTTATTTTGATATAAATCAAACAGATACACGGTTTAAACTGAGCTTATATTTGCTTTCGGACTTACAGTGAATCTGAAATTTCAGGATAACCGTTGTTATCTTTTACCAAAAATTCCCTTAAAAATTTGGGAATAGCAAAAAATTTCCGAGAAAATCGTTCAAAATTTTTCCATGCTTCTTATCAAGCAGCGATCATTGTTTTCCTACGGAAATTTTTATTTGTTTCGGCAACAGGGAAATTTTCCCCAACGATAGTATAACACAACTTCGATTTATCTAGTGTAATTTAGATGAATTGTTTGAAATAACTTTGAGTTACTAAATTTGCGCCTCCCATCCCATTGAGCATTTTGAGTTACTTAAATATTCACCTATTGCCTTCCCTTATAACTATAGGTAGCAAGAAAAAATCATAAATAAAATATTATTTTTTCACATTTAAATTTATATTTTAAATTCATCACATTTCGTGTTACAAAATCAAAGTGACACGATATATATATACAGTTTCGAATTTTGTAAAATATAAAATATAAAATCAAATAAAACGCAAATCAAGGTTGACAATTTCAACTCAAAATATTTGCCGTACGTGTCGAGAGAATCCAAGCAAGTAACCAACAACAAGCAAGACAGTACTTCTTTGATGAGCGAGTAAAAATTTTCCATTTAGAACCAAATATAAAAATTACAAATTAATTAATTCTTATAAATAAAAATTTCAATAAGCGTACAAGGTGTACAACACTGCAATCACTACACCTTTCAAGGTTTGCACAGTTTGGAAGCTTCTCTAAATAAAACAATAATGGTAACTTCAAAAAAGCAGACTCAAACATAACATATTTTTTTACTTTACTTTATCTGAAATAGTTTATATTTGCGTGTTTAATTTCAACAAAGTTTTTTGAAGGCAAGTAAATAGAGTTGCCCTGTCAGCCCATAATAAACTTAAATTTTGAAACTAAATAAACAAAATCATATAAAATGTGTACCTTTAACAGATATAGTGTTATAGATTATTATACTAAGCTAAAAGTTTCATTAAAGAAGTAAACTGTGTCTAACATTGACCACTACCTCAACAAAATACACTCGTGTTCGACATCCAAACGTGTATTTCGTCAATTCTTGCTGTTTTCTAAACATATTATGCCCGAGCAGCGAGCGTGACTGTATTTTTTTATCGCACGCGCGGGCGGTGCTGAACACAATAAAAGAAGCTCCCCCTCTTATTTGCTTCCTGATTGCCAGCTCGACCGCCGCGATTACAGTTTCAGACAGACCCCGTCGATCTGTGCCGATGCTATGAGGTCGACCGTGTTTCTGCTGCTCGCCCTTGCCGCCCTCGGGGCAACCCAAGAGCCCCAGAGGGGCTCCGTGTGGCCCAAGCCTCAGAGCACGGTTCGCTTCCACAACAATGGATTCGTCATTGTCTCCATCAACACGTTCAGGTTCAACGTGAGTTAAAAGCAAATTTTCATTGCTTAAGAAATACATACTGAAACAAATAATGCGACACAGATTTTTCACTCTTTTTTGGTCATCTATTTATAACTTTTGGCAATTTGTTATACCTTTGAAATTTATTTACTTGCCGTCAATGATACTTATTTTGATAAGATATATATATTGTAGAAAATTGACAAGACTCGGCTTCATATATTCCCTATTCATGAGAATCACTCACAAAAATAGCATGCGGCAAGACATTTTTATTTTCTATAACCTTTCCTAATTCACAAATTAAAACTTGACATTGTGAAAATTTTGTAAGATTAAGTCAGGTTTATCAACCAAATTAATAATTTAATTAATTTATTATTATTATTTAGTAGTAATAATTACTAGCACACTGCGCCAGTTAAATTTGGGCTGGTTGTCTGTTTAAATTTAAATTAAATTAAGATAGGCATTTAACAGATTTATCACTAGTTCAATATCGTTTGAATTGATCTTACGCTGACACATTTTGATTCGCACGTGTGCACCTGCGGGTCACGAGGAAGTCTCTGTGGAGCGAAAATGAGCTTAATGCAAATGAGCTACACAATATTTAAGCAACAGATACGCCCACACCTCAAAACATCCAACTGCCGTTATCTCTCCAAGTCACTCAGCATGCATTGCGAGATTCCGGTCCTGTTTGTGAATGGTATGGATGGGGGTCGTAATTTTATTTTTCTAGGTTGTAAATATTATTGAAGCTCTAGAATGTATTATTTTTAAATCGGAACGGAAAAATAAGTACTATGAAAAACACCCATTGCTCATATTTTTTAATTGTTTGAGGGTCATGGGTATTAAGCGGTTTTTTGCGGATGCAAATTTTTGCGGTTTTTGCAGCTGGTTGCTCCTGTATTTTTTATGCTCATGTAAAATTACGTTTAAAATGTTAAAAAAATCAAAAACTCATTTTTTTAATTTAATTTTTTAAATTTCCTCTATTTGTATTGATGAATTTCTCGATTGCAGGGCTCCTATGTAGCGAAACATGCACACTCGCTTGCGACACAAACATAACGAAATGTTTACACTATGTTTTTTTATTCATTATTTATTATTCTTGAAATTTTGTTGTATGAGACTCATTTGTAAATGCATGGACAGTAATGGAGGAGCTCCGATTTTTGCACCGCTGCAGTATAAAATTTGTTAGCATAAACAAATATCTTTAACTGCGGCACACCCCGAATCTACGCTGGAAGTTTATTATACAAATTCAACATGTAAATCTTTGGATTTCGAGTCAACACAAACCAAAAATCCGTTCCCTCCCCATAATATGTAGGGCATTTGTTCACATAGAGGTGCAAAAAACCAAAAAAAAAAAACGGGAGATATAAAGCCCTGAGTGTGAGACAGTTTTTACTATTATTTTCAAAATGATAGAATACACTAAATGGGTACTTATGAGTTTAAAGACATTTTGATTAAAAATTATTAAATTATTTTTTGCCTCAGTCTTTGCCTCCTTAAATAATTTAAACCCGTTTAAACCAAATTTATGCATAATAGGCACTTTAATTTGAGTACATTTATTTAGGGAGATCATTTTGCTTGCAAATAGTGGCTTAAAATACGTTGTATAAATGCGCAAATTCAATAAAAAAGGTTAATGCATTTCTTGAAATTTGGTAAAATAAATATTTCAAATCAAAACAACACGCTTCAGTGCCACGAGTCAGTCTCAGGCAGCTCTAATAGACAAAATAAACAACCTGACTCATGAAATAAGTGCGTGAAATTTTAGTGTGCATAGTTGCGTTTTATTTTTTGTATGGCTTGCTTTTTAAATTATATGACTGCATATATTTCATGAAATAAGGCGCACCTGGAACAACAAGTAAGGTTGATTAATTAAAAACTCTTTAAATCAACAAGGATAGTCTACTTTATATAATTCCTTTAAAATCCAAGAACTTTCCAATAATTAATAATATAGATATTGTTGGTTTCTGACAGACCTGCAAATAAATATTTCTTTTAAGAAACTATTTCAGTAGGACACATTGATGTTATCTTAACCCTTGCCGCATTAAAATTGTCCAATTGGTGTTGTCAGGTGACACGCAACAAGTGCGATATCCTGAGTGCCGCACTGACCAGGTACTACAAGTACCTGTCGCTGGAGCGCGAGGCAGGCTATAGTGAGCGCGTCAACTTCCGCGCGGGCAGCAATGAGGTACCCCTCGGCGAGCAACCGCTCTCCTCCAACTCCAGCTACCGTGGCCGCATCGACTCTCTTGAGGTTGATCTGATGGCCCGCTGCGAGGACACCCCGTACTTTGGCATGGATGAGCACTGTCCGATTGCGCTGCACGATATTCAGTCAAGTAAGACTGATTTTTCTTTGCATTGCAGACGAGCTGAGGGTTGACAGCCCCGACGTACCGCTCGGCGCCAAGCTGGTAGCTCATTCAATTTGGGGAATTTTGAGGGGACTCGAGACCTTTGTCCAGCTGGCTGCACCCTCCGCTGATGGCACAGCGGTGAGTTTTGTAACAATTCGATCAGTGAATTTTAACCGCCTTCAGCCATTTCCAAACAGTGTTAAAATAATTACAATTCATATTTACAAAAAAAAAAAAAAAATCCGTCAATCAGATAATATTAAAACCATTTTTAGTAATAAAAATTTTCATTAGTCAATTTTGAGGCATGCAAGGGATGCGTATAAATATTTAAATATAATTATCACTTTAGGAAAAAATTGAAAAATCATCTTTTTTATTATTATGTATTTTGCTTGTGATGCAAAAGACTGAGGAGGAACTTGTTCAGATAATTTGTATGGTAACCACAGAGTTTCCAAATAATTATCGTTGATGTTTTTTCGTCAGCAGATGAGATGTTTTTTAATATTGAGGAAAATTTTCACATTTCATTATTCAAATTATTAACCTTTCCAGCCCAAAAATCTTTTAATATATAAATTTGTTTGAACGCGATGTTTCCTCACGCCACACATTTCATTTTCATCTCTTCAATAATCTCTTTCAATATTTGTAATGCTTGAATGTGAATCAATGGTGTTGTGTGTGTTGCTCTTCATAGCTTCACATGAGCAGCTGCATGATCTCGGATTATCCGCGCTTTCCTCATCGCGGTCTGTTGGTCGACACGGCCCGCCACTTTATGCCGATTGAAACCCTACACAAAATCATCGATGGTATGGAGGCGAGTAAACTTAACACCTTCCACTGGCACATCGTCGACGACCAGTCCTTCCCTTATCAGAGCAAGCTATACCCGGAGCTAAGGTATCTTTTATTTATTTTGCTTTCTTCAATACACAAATCAAAAGAAAAATGTTCGCAAAATCAAGCTCAAATAGATATTTTCATCTAGTTTGCAATAGTTTGGTCAAAGATGTATGTGTCCTTTATAATATGATGAAAAAGAATTTATTCGACACAAAATGTGCACAACGAACAGAAAATATAAATGTTTATAAAAGTTCACTGTTCGTTTTTGCGTTGGCGGCTTGAGACAGAGTTAAATTCTTCATATCAGTCTAGGAAATTTATTATACACATTATATAATAATTTTTAGTTCAGCCTCTGTCGTGTGAATTTTGTTTCAGTGGAAACTGCTGGCTTTCAGATAAAACTAATTGATTTTTCAATATCAGTGTGACAAAATTTATCCAATTTAATAATTATTTGCTGAAAAGATTATTTCCACTATTTCCGAGTTTTTGTGTATATTGTTTCCCTTTTTATTTTATTAAAGGCATCTTTGATACGCGCTTATCAATTACTTTTAATTTTACAGCGACAAGGGAGCGTATAACCCACTTTCACACGTCTACACGCAGAACGATGTCAAGGCGTTAATTGAATACTGCAGACTCAGAGGCATCAGGGTCATCCCTGAATTCGACACGCCAGGTTATTTTCAAAATAATTTTGCATTTAACCAACTTACCCTTTGCTATATAGCTTACGGAACAAAGCGAATAAATATTTTTATTATATTTCTGTTAATCGTTTTTAGTTAGTTTAAAAATAATTATTGGGTAGGCATGAAAGCGAAATAAAAAATAATAGTTTTTCATTTTTGTTTAAATTATATATTCAAACCTTTTTCAGGTCACACGCTATCTTGGGGCAACTCACATCCCGAGTTGCTGACCAAATGCTACAACAGCAAAAGTCCGCTTGGACCAATGGATCCGACCAAAAAGTCCACGTACAGATTCATTCAGAACTTCTTCTCAGAAATTGCTGAGGTATTCCCTGACCGGTACTTCCACGTTGGCGGCGACGAAGTCTCTAAGGACTGCTGGTCATTTAAAAAAAAATCCCCCTAAAATTTAAATAGTGATTACAACTCCATTGCAGGAAAAGCAACCCTGATATCAACAATTGGATGAGGGAGAACAACATCAGCGGCTTGTACAACAAACTAGAGAGCTTCTACATCAACAAAGCTGTTCATCTCATCTACTCGCTCAACATGAGCACTATCGTTTGGCAGGAGGTGTTCGACAACGGCGACACCCAGTTGGACAATAACACGGTCGTACATATTTGGAAACTTGGCAGCTTTATGGAGGAATTGCGGAAGGTAGTAGCTTAAAAATACAATCTTTTACCCTTTCCATCTCTTGAAAATTTTTTGAGTAATTTATAATTAATTTACAACTTTAATTCGGTGAGGTTAATTTCGTGCTTTTCAAAGGTTTTAAAATCTCACCATTTAAAACCTTGAAATTTTTAATACAATGAAACCTTTGCCCAGACGACATCAGCTGGATACATGACCCTCCTATCGTCTTGCTGGTACCTGGACCATCTGAAGAGTGGTGGTGACTGGACCGAGATGTACCAGTGCGACCCGCATAATTTTGATGGCACCGAGGAGCAGAAAAGATTGATTCTTGGCGGCGAGGCATGCATGTGGTCTGAGTTCGTCGACTTCACGAACGTAGTGCCGAGGGTATTTCCGCGGGCCAGTGCAGTGGCTGAGAGACTGTGGAGCGACCGCTCGGTCAAGGATATTCGGGACGCCACCCAGCGGCTCGACGAGTTCAGGTGCCGCCTCCTCAGGAGGGGAGTGCACGCCCAGCCATCCAGGGGCCCAGGCTACTGCCCTGGGGAGATCTTTTAGCACAGACAATAATAATGTTCGTTCGTGTGCGTGATGGGCTGCGGTATTTTTTTCAAGTGTTTTTTGTTTTGATGCGGCATTAAAATACGACGCAAATATTATGCGATTGAATTAATTACTGACTTGTGTATTAGAAAAATATGTGAATGCATTTTTTATTTGTCCACGATGCATAAATCAAGGTATTTTTTATAACTAATCTGTTTTTTCAATTGAAATTTTCCACAAATTGCTTTTATATATATATAGCTTAAAACCTCTTTCGAGATGGGCGATCCCTTGATAGTGAATAACTCGCGAACACCCCATGCCCCAATAATTACGTCGCGAACGAATAACATGGGCGCACAAGCCTCATTGGAGGACGCCTAGTTCAGAAAAGGACCACCTCGAGTTACTGCCTCGGATCTTTTTATTGAAAAGCTAGATATTCATTCCGTTAAATAAATTCACGCGTGCTGAAAAAGTACAAATCAGCAAGTATATCGAGTCGAAAAGCTTTTGCAATCATCCTAATCCGAATGGACTCGTTATTGCGATGAAAGAGAAGAGTCAAATTTAAGCGCAAATCCGCTCGCACCCTAAAACATCACTCGGATTCTCAGATTGTAAGTGCACGCAAAGCAAAATATGCGCTCAACAATGTGAGCCAACGGCTTGGTATTCATAGGGCCGGACTGGCCTATTGGGCTTAGACGCCCGTTGCGCTCCCCGCCTTGGCGCCTACCAAAAAAGTTTCTGTTCGTGCACCCAAATCATTAAATAAGTTAAATTCAGCTTAATGCTCGTTAGTGTTATTAAAATGTTATATTTTACTTAGAGAAACGTCCAAATTAAAATTTCTTGACACCCCCCCCCCCCCCATAAAAGTATCCAAAAAGCCCGTGCGCCTCCTTGCGCCCGGCGCCTCCCTACCAAAATTTCGGAAACTTTCGCTTAGTCCGGAGTCCAGCACTGGTCACTCAGATCTGATGGGCTCTTTTAAACAGAACAAAATTCAAAAGAAATTCAATCTGGATGAGCATCACTTTGGGTTTTATAGATTCTTATACGTGCTAATTTTAGCTGCTCGTTTACCCTTAATTTTGTGAAAACCATTATCACTTGATTATCTTGAAATTTTATCTCTGCACTTGAAAGGAGTTAAAGAGTCGCATTTTGCTATTTATCAGCTCAGAAATGAGGTTGTTTTCACTCAATTCACGGATTTTAATTCAAATTACAATCACACTTTTATTAAGTTTTGGACAGTCAAAAATTTGGCCTAAACCAAATTTTCAAGTAAGCTACCACAACAATGGCATCATGCTTATACCAGCTAGTAGCTTCCGTTTCAAAGTGAGTAAAAAAACAATCAAATGTGTAAATTTGCGATTAGTGACAGCAGCACTTTTAGGTGTTGGTGAACACTTGTGACATTCTAGAAGCTGCTCTGAAAAGGTACCACACATACCTTTTACTTGAGCGCACGGCAGATTACTTGGGCCGATTAGATTACAAGTCGTCGGACAACTTCCGAGGAAACCTCACGATATTGGGCGTTGCTTTGATGGCACCGTGCGAGGACTCGCCCTATTTTGGCATGGATGAACACTGTAGAGAAACATATTTTTAATTATGCCTTAAGAACGACCATTTCTGTCTTCACAATGTGCAGTATTCCATTTCACTAACATCGCGTATATATTTGTGCTGAAATAGATTATGTTTCTCGTAATGGGGGGGGGGGGAACATCCAGAATATATACGATGGAATAAGTTTAGTGAACACATAAGTTAAAACTGTGGATAATATCTATTAATATTTTATCAAGAAGATATTCATTATTATGCAAATAAAATGTGTACATCTCATTGTCATTTACTTTTGAATTAATTATTTGTTTAACAACTTTTTGCATGCTAAAAATAATGTGACATCAAACCTTTTCTTAAGAAAAATACTAATCCATCTGAATACTCTCAGACCTATGATGTATTATCTGTTTGAAAATTTTTTAGACGAACTGAGAATTGACAGTGAAGATGTGCCAGAAGCTGGGAAGTTAGTGGCCAACTCAGTATGGGGCATATTGCGCGGACTGGAGACGTTTGTGCAGCTTGCTGTGCCCTCTGAAGGAGACGAGGCTGTGAGTATTAGAGTGCAAAAAATAGACTGCTAAAAATTAACCCTTTTCACGCCAGTAAATTGTGTATTTAGCATTTATTCGTTAGCAGCTGCTTGGTGTCAGACTTCCCTCGGTACTCTCATCGCGGACTGATGATCGACACCTCGCGGCACTTTCTCCCTCTGTTCACCCTGTTCACTCTGATTGACGGGATGGAAGCGAGTAAGCTGAACGTTTTGCATTGGCACATGACCGATGACGCCGCTTTTCCCTTCAGAAGTGCTCGCTTCCCTGAGTTCAGGTAAAATTCTCATTAATTTTAGTTCATATTATTTACTCAATAGATAATTTTTCAAAAAGTGAAAAGGGGTCCTTCCACCCTTATACGCACGTTTATACGCTGAGCGACGTAATATCTGTGGTCGAGTACTGCAAGCTGCGCGGGATCCGCGTAATTCCTGAGTTTGACACTCCAGGTTTGACTAAAATGGTCTTTTGAACCACATCATGATATTATCGTATTTAGAAATCTCCTGAAATAAAAAATAGATTATATACAGCTTTTAAGCACCAAATTTTTCGGCCAAGAAAAAAGAAAAATCACTAGGTCTAGATTTTTTTTGGTTGTTTCAAGCAAATTTAACCAACCTTTTGCACCAAAAAAGTTACATTTTTTCCCTTACTTGTCATCCCAAACCACAGCTCATCGTTTTGTAATTCATTCAGGTCATTGCCGATCCTGGGGACAATTATTCCCGCATCTTTTGACGAAGTGCTACGATGAAAACGGGGTGGCAGATGGCACATTAGGACCTATAGACCCCACAAGCCAGTTTTCTTACGACATTGTTAAAGGCTTGCTTGCCGAGGTTTCGCAGGTGTTCACTGATAGTCACATGCATTTGGGTGGGGATGACATACAGCTAGATTGCTGGTAAGAGAGTGGAAATCATTTTTTTTAAATTGATCTATGAAATAATTTAGTGTTGTACACGCCTTTGTGCGTTTAATAAAATTTTATTTATAAAAAAAACACAACAATTATAATTCTAAAAATCGATGATTATAGTGTAATACTTGATCATGAATAACTGCACTGAATTTTCGCTTTAGCAAAATCAAAATTTAGTAAAAACTGTCACTTTTCTGCACACAGGGAAAGCAATCCTGCCATAAACCAATATTTAGAGGAAAATGGACTAGCTGGTGATCACAGGATTTTAGAGGGTGTTTACATGGACCAAGTGGCATATTTCGTGACTGTTTCTCTGGAGCGACAGATTATTGTGTGGCAAGACTTGTTCGACAACGGAGCAGCGAGTCTCGACCTGGAAACGGTGGTGCAAGTCACGAAGGCTGAGGGGTTTCAAGAAAAGCTTCAAAATGTTGGTGAAAATGCTCACAGCAATTCTAACGGACTTTTTATCGTTATCGGTAAAACAATTTATAGATCACAGAAAAAGGTCACCTCGCTCTTCTCTCCGCCTGTTGGCAACTGGACCACCTGGAGTCCAAGTGGGAAGACATGTATGATTGCGAGCCTGGTTATTTTGTTGGTGAACAACCTGGAAGGGTGATCGGTGGAGAGGCAACCATGTGGACGCACTACGTTGACCACACAAATATCGTGTCGAGGGTTTTTCCGAGGGTGAGCGCGATGGCTGAACGACTCTGGAGCACATCACACTCTCTTGACGCGGTGGAGGCGACCGCGAGAATGGATCGATTTCGTTGTCTATTACTCAGGAGAGGTGTTGATGCTGAACCGTCTATTGGTCCTGGATTTTGTCTAGGCGAAACTTTCCATAATTAAAAAAAAAAATGTTGTGTGAAGATAATACAGTATTTATATTTCAAATTTGAAAAAAACATTCGTCTTGAATTTCATGGTATAGAAATTTAGTCATGTTTTTATTGTGAAACCGAAATAAATTATATTTCAAGCAGATCAAGTTTCAGATAAAAACAAACGACATCCTTATCAAAAGGTGCAAGCGTACTTTTTTCATAACACTAACGCCCAAGTGAAACCATTAGTTAATCTTATTCCTGATAAAGAGCTTAACTCAATCAGCATTCGTATAAAAGTGCGTGTTGGAGGCACCGCTAGAATTACTGTTGCAAAGATGAAGTTGGTGGTTTTGTGTTTGTTGCTCGCTGTTGGAGCGCTGGCTCAAGACGAGCCCCTCACAAGGGGAATTGGCAAGGAGTGGGGCCCTTGGGTTTGGCCCACCAGGGGTGAAATCTGGCCCAAGCCGAGGAGTACTGTCAACTACAACATTGATGGCTATATGGCTGTCAGAACCAACATTTTCCGATTCAACGTAAGCGTCAAAATTGTGCTTCAAATGATACATAATTTATACAGTCACGAATACAGAACTAACTAGAATTTGCTAAAAACAAGTCAACAAATACTGTATAGTGATCAAAATTTTAAATTCGTTTGCTGCTCAAAGTGGGGTGAACAAAGAAGTTCAAAAATGTAATAATAGTTTATGGATTTTTTAATAATTGTATTTAATGCCTTTTCTAGCTATATTAAATATGATTGTGAGGATTGTAAGAAAAATTTTCCAAACACAAAAATTAAAAAGTAAAATGTCGCTTGAAAATTACCTTTGCCGGATTTTGCAGTTTCAAATCGTTAAATTACAGACTTATGGTCAAAGTTCATAATAATGAACCCTTTGAATTAATTAAAAATAGCTCTCATTGCATGAATTTGTTTTTAAGGTACTGAGCAACACGTGCGACATATTGGACGATGCCTTGCTGCGATACTACAGGTACCTGGTGTTGGAGCGCGAGGCAGCGTGGTCGGACCGTGCCTACGAAAGAATGAAGTCCAACAAAATCCCCACTGGATTTGACAGCATCAACTCCAAGGCTACATTCCGAGGAAATTTGGACGTTCTTGATGTTGAGCTCACGTCCCCTTGCGAAAATTTGCCGTATCAAGGAATGGATGAGAGTTGTTAGTAGCTAAAAATAGCTTCAATTTTTTTTATTTCTCTGTTGCTGTGGGAACATTGCTCCTCTTATCCCTCGATAAGTAAAAATATGTTTGCCAAAAGATAAAATATTAGCATTGTTGTTTCAGATGAGCTCAAAATTGACACGCCAGATCTTCCAATGGCAGGAAGATTGATAAGTCAATCAATTTGGGGAATTTTGCGTGGATTAGAGTCCTTTGTCCAACTTGCCGCTCCTTCTCAAGACGGGTCAGCGGTGAGAGGCGAATTTCTTTCATGCCGATAAACCCATTGACTGGTATCTTTTAAATGCACAGCTGCACATGAACAGCAGCCACATCACAGACTTCCCGCGTTTCCAGTACCGTGGCTTGATGATTGACTCCGTGCGCCACTTCCTGCCCTTACCCACCATGTACAAGCTAATCGATGGTATGGAGGCGAGCAAACTCAACGTTATGCACTGGCACTTGGTCGACGACCAGGCCTTCCCCTACCAGAGCAATGTGTTCCCCGAGCTCAGGTTGGAGTGCAACAACTTTCACACAGCATAGTAATAAAACTGATACTTCATGCAGTGAACAAGGCGCTTACAACCCTTTCTCACACGTGTACACCCAAAACGACGTGAGGAGCGTCATTGAATACTGCCGACTGAGGGGCATCAGGGTGATCCCAGAGTTTGACTCCCCAGGACACACCAGATCTTGGGGAAACTCACACCCTGAGCTACTGGCCACGTGCTATGGCCCTGATGGGCAGCCTGACGGCAGCCTTGGGCCAATGGACCCATCCAAGGAATCGACCTTCGAATTCGTCAACACCCTCTTCGGCGAGGTTGCTGGCCTCTTCCCTGATGGCTACTTCCACCTCGGTGGAGATGAGGTCAACTATACTTGCTGGTGCGTGCCCGTGACTTGGCTCGCAGTCGTTTGTTAATGGGCAGGATTATTTGCGTCCAGGTCAACCAACCAGGCGATAAACGACTACATGGCCTCGATCGGCATTGCCGGTAACTACCAGCGACTGGAAGGCGTGTACGTCGACAGGGCGATTGAGATTGTGCGCAACCTGAACATGAAGCCTATGGTTTGGCAGGAGGTGTTCGACAACGGTGGCTCGTCCATCGACGCGCAGACAGTGGTGCATGTCTGGAAGGTGCAGGACTTCATGCAAGAACTGGCCACGGTGCGCCTGCCTCCCTCACCCCTCATTAACCACAAACTAATTGCTTAAATTGCAGGTTACAGGTGCTGGACACGTGGCTCTCCTCTCTTCATGCTGGTACCTGGACCATCTGGTGACAGGCGGAAACTGGAAGGAGCTGAATAACTGCGAGCCGCACGACTTCTCTGGTACGACTGCGCAGAAGGATCTGGTTCTGGGAGGAGAGGCGTGCATGTGGTCTGAGTACGTGGACACCAACAGCATCGAGTCCAGAGTGTATCCTAGGGCTAGCGCCATGGCCGAGCGGCTGTGGAGCGATGTAACCCAGACAAACACGGTTGAGGCCGCCAGACGGCTTGAGGAGTTCCGCTGCCGCCTTGTCAGGAGAGGCATCAGGGCGCAACCTGCTAACGGGCCTGGATACTGTCCTGGAGAAGTTTTCAATGCATAATTAAGAATTTGGACTGTAAAAATGATAAATAGAAATTTTTCGAAATTAAATGAGTTTGTGAGTTAAAATATAGTTCATGCCAGGTTTTTAAATAAATGCTAAGTATAATAATATACTTTCCTCAAAATTACCCAGTTTTACCAGTTTTGAGTTAGATGAATTAATACCTATTTCTAGGCGGTAGCTCACAATGAGACGCCAAGTTATTTGATAATACATTTATTAATTAAAAATATACATTCCTGAGCATCAAATCCACCCGTACTGCTAGTGATCAGAATTTAGGTTCAATCCATGCCTTGGGGGCTCGGGGGGAGTGCAACATTAATTATAACTCCTCGCGACGCCAAAGCAAACAATCTACAATGCACTTAATCGCGAGCACATGCCCACAATTAACACAGAAATGCCCATATTTTTAACATGTGTGTGTGTGTGTTTTCAGTAAGCTTGCCTCTATGTGTGTGTCTGTGTAGGTTTCTTCGTTGACAAATTTCATTTTGCTTTCTACCGTATTATTAATAATATGTTTACGCATCCATCATCTATTTATAGAATCCATGCCTAGGCTACTAAAAATCAATAAGATATAATCATTGTACTTGTATCAAAGAGGGGAATTCTCTAGATTCGTCGGAAGAACGCGAAAAGAGTAGTTTCTGCTCTTGTGGAAAAGAAATTATCTGCGCGGTTCGCCAGTTTTAGGTATTATTATTATTATTGTTGTTTATTCTCACAAATTGTCAGGTACATTCATGTTAAAGCAAGTCAATAAAAATATAAATAAGCATGTGAGAAAAGGCAGCACTCCTGGCAAACAACTTACGAAAGCCCTGTCCAGGAGGACAGAGCCGGAGTGGGCCCAGACTAGTATCGAAAACACATCACTAACACTTTAAAAACTCGAAATCACGTATTTCTTGCAGAGAGGAATAAACTGCGCCACACTACATGTCTTCATCACAGGTGGAAGATCGTTCCAAAATTTTACCACTCGATAGTCTAACACATTTTTACCGAGATCAGTGCGGGCTGGCGGCTGCTGTAGTCGAGGGTGCAGCGGGTCATCTCCGCGGTGGACTCGCCCCAGGGTGATGCGTGACATCGCGTTGTAGTCGGTCACGCCCGCGAGGCACTTCTTGAAGAAAATGAGATCATTGTAGACTAGTTGGGCTGGCACTGATAGGTATCTGCAATTTGGTGCAAGTATAAGTGGTGCATATTATTCTTGCCTTTTTATAAAGAATATTACCACACTTAGCAATTAAGAGAATAGAACTGTGAGGAAAAAATAAAACGCTCTCTTTAGCAGCAAATATATAAAAATTTGTTCCCACAACTTGGTAAGGAATCATTAGCGTGTGTGTATTTCGGTGTGATTTAGTGTGTAGTACATCTCTCTCATAAAATATAACCGGTTTGTTGTGTGGTAATGGGTATCGCACACAACAACGCAAAAAAACAACAATATTGAATGAGTAACAGTGCTTTAGACTGCGCCGGCGACGCCTCACCTCAGCGCCAACACAACAGCTAGTCTGCAGATCTGTCCGGCACTGACCAGACAGCAAGCCTGTTGAGGCTGCGGACACAGCGGTCGGGCCGGGCCCTGAGGCAAAGGTATCGCGCCCAGCGCACAAAAACGAATAGGTGCGGTGAAGGGGGCGAGCAAGCTGATAAAATATAGATAATAAACAACAACTTCCTTCCTTACGTGGCTAGCAAATGAATGTGGTAATGTGATGAAGTGTGTGTGATACTTTTTAGATTATATATTATATAATTTTATGTACTCGATTTTTCTGACATTTTTCCATTAGAGCTGTTCAGTATGTGAGCCATATTCTGTCAAAGCAACAAAGTTCTGTCCAGGGGTATATGGATTTTGATGAAATTTTTTTTTGCGTTAATTTTGCCCTAATTGACCGTTACACTCCTCACAACGTCCCTAAGTGCACTAAAGGGGTATAAGACCAATTCGATTTGTATGGAAACCAATACTTCTTGAACAATCAACAATGAGCAAACTAATTATTTTTATTTCTGTGACAGCAATCCCAGTAAGCTTGTCGCAACCTCCAATTCATAGACTTCGTAAGAGGCAAGTGAATATTTTGTAGATTTTGATGGTGCAACAGAGAGAATATATAAATGTGCTTTCAGCCCTGCGGATTTCGCAGCGATCAGCACTCTTATTAGCTTTGAAATCACCCGCGCCATCAACATTGGTCATGTGAAGAGGTTTAATGAAGCGCCAATTTGTGACGAAAATCGCAGTAAGAGCAATAACACAACCACGAGTAAACTACGAGACGGGGAAAGCCAGGTAAATGATCTCAATCTTTTTGTTCCTTCCTGATATCTTGCCCCTTTTCTTGTTAAATAATTGATCTCCTTAATCTGGTGTTCGATTTCTACTGTTTAGGCACTGCAGTCTTTTATTGTTAGAAACTTTTGCGATAAACTAGATTATTGATATTTTATATAATTCCTGATTTTTTTTGCGTATTTCTATAGAGAAATATAGTCAAATCCCAATTTATGTGCAAATTTGGTGGTTTTAAACAGCTTTTGACTGGTTGAAATGGATACATAGAGCCATCTTGTCAGCCCAAATATCACGTTTTTTTTTTGTCAAAATTTAGTACTTCTAACAAACAAAAGTACGTTTTTTTTGTCCAAATGTCAAGTGTGTGTTTTTGTCATATTTAAGAACAAGAAATATTAATTTCGTTTATTAAACACCT
The DNA here is from genome assembly GCF_949628265.1 of Cloeon dipterum. Taxonomy (NCBI): domain Eukaryota; kingdom Metazoa; phylum Arthropoda; class Insecta; order Ephemeroptera; family Baetidae; genus Cloeon; species Cloeon dipterum. The sequence goes on from NC_088787.1 coordinate 23,675,272, forward strand.
ATTTGTGTACAACAGATTATATTATATAACAGAAAATTGTCATGTCAGTCATTTGGCAGGTAATTTTGCTGCCTGGGTCAGACTCATTTGGTTCTTGTCACAGCTTAAAAAGTGATAGAAATCCATGCTCTTATCACAAAGTTTACAAACACAGCCTGGAAGAGCTTCACTATGAAATTCTTTAATTTTACACAGCAGATAGTGAAAGCCGTGACAAGCATGCCGTGTTAGCGTGTGCCTGCTTGTGTAGCACACGGCTTTCCAACTCTGGTCAACCATCGCGGGCGTGTCGAAAAACCCCGGCTCAATCCGGAAAATCTTAAACCACTGGTTTTGAATAAATTTATTATAATTTGTGGTGTGAGGAAGAGCAAATCTATCAGCTAAGTCATCTACAAAGAAACTAGTGTCAGCCAGCTTGTAAGACAATCTCGATTTCATATACTTAGATAAGCCAAGTGCTCTCTTTAGAAATCTCGACTTTACTGATTCTAGCTTGGCAAAATCACTCAGTGTCAGGTGCGGCCAGATCACCTGCACACCATAGCTCGCGATAGGCGCGATTGCGAGATCAAAAAGCTTTAGGGCTGTGTTAACAGATGACTTTGAGAGGGAGGTCATTTTAGCCGTGGCAAAAATTGCTGCTCTAGATTTTTTCAAAATATGTTTCGAAAATGAGCGGCCGGAGGATTGGAGCGTGACTCCCAAATAGTTAAACTCAGAGACAAACTCAATTTTCTCATCATTTACGACAAAAGAGTCAAACTTCCCAAGCCTGCCACGCCCTCCATTTCTGAACTTCACGATTTTACATTTTTGAAAATTTAATTCTAATTTCCTCTCCATTAAATAGTCAATTAGTAGAAGTGTAAAGCGCTTAAGATCATCCAAATTTTTGGAAAGCAAGGAGCCGGTAGAGCGTATTCAAGAAAGGTTTTTCTGTTCCTGTCCTGACCTGTTCCGGGAAAAAAATTTCCTGTCCTGTCCTGTTCCTGTTCCAAAATTGGATTTCCGGTCCTGTCCTGTTACTGTTTTTTCCTGTTTTTTTTTTCTTAAATTTAATTCAAATTTACAAACGAAAAAGAATTGCAGAAAAACACTAAAAAATGTAATTTTTTTGATACAGTTGATTGTTTCCGTAAAACGCTTGTTTTTTCGAACACCACTGACTATAATTAAAGAGTTGTGCATTTTAATTAAAACTTTAGAGCAAAATTGTAAACGTCGTCATAATTTTTAGGTTTTTTTTTAAAAAAAATATTTATTTTAGAGCAGTTATTTGCGAGATTGGAGGTCGATTGGACGCGATTTTTCAGCGTTGAAATTTTTAGATGGCTGTCATATTTGCTCAAAGTGCTTGGTCTAATAGATGGTGAAATTCCAAATTTGAAGCTCGGGAATGGGGGCGTTCCCTATTTTTTCGGTATCTAAAAATTACCCAAAAAATAAATTCAGTTAATGAATTCCAAATTCCAAACTGCAACTCTTGACTGCGTTGAGTTATCACCTTGAAATTTTCACTGCCCAACCTAGTTTTTGATCCTGAACAACTTTTGCATTTACAAAAAATCCCTGGTCGAAGGTCAAGGTCACCTTTTGCGACCTTTTTTGAAAATTCAAAATTAAGGGATGATAGCCCCCTACGATTTTTTTGGGGTTCAGGGCTGAAATGTAGCCCGTGAAATTCTGCACAAGCACACCAAGTTTCATAGGTGCAATCGCGATAGTTTTGCTGCAATTCGAATTTGAAGTTAGAAAACCTGCTCGAGGCCGCTTTACCGCGCATGCACTCAGAGCGGCGAGTTTGCCTCTCGTTCGTTAAGTTGACGTTTTTCGCATTTCACTTTCTTAGAAACACCAATGGGGCCTAGGGTAGACCAAGGAAGTTTCAAATCGACCTTCAGGGTCCGTCCCTGACGTGACCCTGAGATAACAAATTTCCAATTTCATCGAACTTAGTGTCTTTTTATAGGTTTTCACCGATGTACAGCTCAAATATACAGCCAAAACTGTCGAATGACAATCCTGAAACCGGTTCTTGAAATAATTGTGGAAGCAATTAATCCAGACGTGATGTGAGAAATGGTCAAAATTTTGAAATCTTAATTTATAAAAAGATTCTTCTGTTTTGTACACATGAGGTTCATATTGAGTGTTAAAATTTAACGATCGTTTCTTTACAAAGTTGAAAAATGTGATTTAGCCCAATAAAAAATAAATCACATTTTTAAAAATCTTTACTTAAAAAACGAAGGAAACAAAAAAAATTTAAAAGTAGCTTTTTCGCTATATCCTTTAATAACATTTTTACATAGCATTAAGCATATAAGACCTTTATTATAAACACCATCAACACATATTATGAACTTCATGTGTGCAAAATAGAAGTATCTTTTCATAAATTTAAGATTTCAAAATTTTGAAAGAAAGTAAACATTGTAAGGCAGTATCAAAATGAAAAGTAATGCTGTCTATAAATGAGATATATTTGATATAAAATAGACCAAGAATGGAATTGTTTTGAAACAAAATTCTTGTCTTGTCCTGTTCCTGAAAAATATTTTCCTGTCCTGCCGGAATTCCAGGAAAAAGCAGGAATTCTTGTTTCCTGTTTCAGTTTCCTGTCTTGGAATACGCTCTACGTCAGAGGCCATTCCAAAGTTTCGTTTTTAAAAAAAAAATTAAGTGTATTTTTCTTTTCATGTTTTAAATATAGAAAGTATTATAACTTTCAGATAATATTTAATAGACTTAAATTGATCCATTGAAAATTAATAATTATAATCTGATCCACATATTTTACTCAGAGCATCAGCCTCAGCTGTTCACTTAACAAAACTAAAATATTTTAAGATAACCGTTAACTTTAATTCATCTCGGTCCAAGCAAGTTCGGTACAAGCTAGCTTCTTGCCTGCTTCAAGGAAAACAGTAGAAAATACGAAGTTATTATCATCCAGTTTTGCTACAGAAAGAGCAAAGTTAGTCATAAACTGTATTTTAGAGTGAGCATCAAGATCAAGTCACACGCCAATCTAATTTTATTCATATTTTCATCAGCGAGCACCTTGAATTGGTCCAAGTTCCAGGCGCCATCAATCCACCTGTCGCATTCAGGTAGAAATCTTCGCATAAATCTACGCTTGTGTGTCGATTCTTGCAATTAATCTTGCAGCTGTATGAAGAAAAGACTGAAAATCAGCTTCGTTGTTTTCCGTTCAGCAGGTCGAGTAAAAATATTAGTGACGAGTCTGTTTATGATATTTCCACTAAAATATACAAAATGAAAAACAAAATATCACAAGTGAATATAAAGGACATATTATGGAAACCTCGACAGTGCGTATCGAGTCATTTCGAAGAACAACCAGCCATGATGCCCAGCAGGTTCGACCACGTGAGTATAACAAAAGAGAATTTTGTGGCAAAAGTTCCGGGGGAAGTTGCTCTTCACAACTTAATTTGAGATAAATTATGAATAGTTAAAATATCACATAGGAAGTCAAAAGGATCTTGCTTTAACTCATAAATTTGATTTTAATTAACGTATTAATTATTGTTATGCAATTTTGATTATAAAGGTACGTGAGAAGTTTCTAAAACGGGAGTTTGAGTTATCTAAAACCACTGACGCAAACTCAAAATGCAAGTGAGTTCTTGAAAATTAAGACGCGTAACATTATAAAAAAATGAATGAATGAACTGAGAAAATGGCAAATAATTCAATAATTTTTCTAGGTTTTATTTGCGAATTTTACCCTTGTACGCATTTTTTATCTCCCTATTTGTGTTCCTATTAATATACATTGCTGGTGTGCATCGAGATTATAAGCAAGGTCATAGCTGTGGAGAGTTTGAATATAAAACATCAATATCAGGTAAATGATTATTGTGCTTCCCGTCCCAAGACACCCTCAATACGGGGCGGGACTCCCACATATGCTCTTTGGAAGCATGCAGTTAGCTCAATTTGCTTTCTTTCCTTACAATTAGCTGCAAGAATTACTTCGTCAATCGACACGAGCGTCGATGCGTGCGACGACTTCTACCAGTTTGCATGCGGAGGATGGATCGAAAAACACCCTGTTCCCCACGGCGCCTCGCACGTGGACCAGTTCCAACTCCTCAAAGACCAAAGCATGAATCAAATCAGAGGTTTTTAAACTCATATTGGCCGGTATTATTACGTGACACGCATTTCGATTAATGTAGAAATCCTCGAGGCTAACAGCTCACATTTGACGATGGTTCCTTTTATGCAGGCGAGAAGTTTGTACCGAAGTTGCTTGGATGAAGGTATCTCTTCTGCGTGACTTTAAATCTAAGACAATATTTGAATTTATTATTATTCTTAACATGAACGATAATAATGAATATCGAAATATGTTATTTCATTTCAACCAAACAATTAACTTAAAAGTATGGATACCAATTACAGATAATATGTATTTTCCTTAGAAAAAATAGAAAAGAAGGGCGTGGAGCCCATTCTGGAAGTTTTACGCTCTCTAGGGCTGCCGCAAGTGCCGACGTTGAAGAAACAAGAAAGATTTTCGTGGCAAAGTGCTCTAGTCAACGCAGAAAAAATGCTGGGCGATAGCATTTTCTTCTCATTAGACATCATCCAGCATCCATTAGACAACTCCAAACACGTCCTGCAGGTCTGAATATGGACCCCTTTTTAAAAATATATATATCCACCAATTGATATATATATATAAATGTTATAAAAGCATGACGGGATCAGTATAATTTAAAATATCTATTTTTGATTTGGTTACCTATTTAAATCCTATTTTTCATGAGCGGTATTTAGAAATTTAAGAAATATTGTCCCGATGTTGCTAAGTGAAACCAATTTTGTTTTTATCCCATGTTGTAATAAAAAATGGAATAACTCATCCAGTAAAATTTACACAAATGCGCATCATTTTATTTCATATTTGAAAGAATGCTATTTTCAGCGATTTTCCTTCTTCTACGAATTTTTTGTTGATTTTGCAGGTACATAAAGGGAGCTATAAGGAGTTTCCAGAGACCCAATGTCAGGGAGACAGACGAGATACTATGGAAGCTTTTATTGCTGATTTCATCAACATGTTCATCAAACACGTAATTTTTTTTTAAATGTCGCTAAAAGACCCAATCATTCTATGCTTGGTGTGAAATTCGTAGGTTCCAGGCGCGACTGTTGACGCGAAGCGAATGGCATGCGATATATATGCGTTTCACTCGAAACTGAGGAACATGACGACAAATGCGGGGCATTACCTGGAAATAACCGCGAGTGAATTGCAGGAGATCACCGACTCGCATATCAGAAAAAGCTCCACCAACAGGGTAACTTGACCATTTCCTCAATATGTACAAAGTTTATTCTCATCTCTCAACTTTTTCGAACTCAACCAGTTCAACTGGTCTTTGTACTTCAACCAAGTGCTCGATATCGACGAAAACGCCAGCCTTATGAGAAAAGAAAAGGACAGGCGGATCATAGTTAGAGATCAGCAATATTTCGTGCGGTGGTCCCGACTGCTTCAAACCAGCAGCCCTGAAGTGATCGGTGAGAGATATTTTGCAAATCGGCCTTACTTGGAAAAAGTTACCAAAAAGGCCAAAAAGTTAAAAATAGTGTCAATAAAAATAATAATACGTACCTCTAACAGTGATAATAAAATATTTTTTTTTTATTTTGACCCAATATTTAAAATTCAGAGATGTACATCTGGTGGAGAGTGTTTTCAGCCCTTGCCCCTTACACAACAAGAGAATTCCAAATGAGGCAGCAAAAACTCTGGCAGAAGGTCGGTGGCACCCGCATAATTACTCCAAGGTGGAAGGTTTGCGTGGAAATGGTCAACAAAGCGTACGGATTTATCGTTAACTTCGAATACGCTAAGATCCATCTCGACAAAGACCTGAGAGAACAGGTGAAAGAAAAATAATTATTCAATTATTGCTATTTACTGGCACATGAATTGAGTATAGCGTTGCTTAAAAAAATTATTTTTTATGATCATAGTAACTGACAGAAAAAGAGTATCTTTCTAATTTCCCAATAACGCATTCTTATTTTGTGTCGAATCTTATGATTTATTTCACATAAATTCGGATAATTATAACCATGCTCCAAAAGTCGAAAAAACGACCAATAATTATAATTCTACTTTCAGGCATTATGGATGTTTAGTGAAATTAAAAAGTACATCCAACGTTATCTGAATTGGATGTACTCAGTGACCAAGAAACAGGAAATAAAGAAAATTGAATCACTAAGAGCCAATGTGGTTAACCCCGATGAGCCGCTGTTCCCCAGCAAACTAGAGCAATTCTACTCCTTGGTAGGGCTGTGAAAATCAGACGATGATCGATTATTTTATTCTGTTCTTCCAACAATCGTTACGGGCCATCAAAGGAGCACTAATAATGCAATTTTAAGCCTTTTGAACCAAAGTTAAAATCTTCTAAACGCGTGTAAATCAACCAAACCAATATATATATATATATATATATATATATATATATATATATATATATATATATATATATATATATATATATATATATATTCGCGTTAGAAAATTTTGCTCAATGTTACAATTTCTAGCTCTCCAATTTTTCTGTTAAACTATTTTTCAAATTCGAAAACTGGGTTTTGTTGCAATTTTATAGACCTGTTGAAGCACAGATGGACATTCAAGAATTTTATTTCAAATAATTTCCTTTTTTGAAGTGCGTCTGCTTAAAATACATAAATTATACATACATACAACTGGGCATTTATATTTTTTTCATCAAATCAATCTGGGTATATGGGTAATCTTTATTTCTTAAAGTGCTGCATGAAGTTTTCCTCTGTTTTAAATTGCTATTTTATCGCAAATTTTTATCTAGATATTCGTTAATGGTTATATTGCTTCTTGTTTATTCAGATCAATTTCGTCGATGGTGATTTTTTTGAGTTGCATTTGAAGATTCTGGCCGCTTTGGAAGCATCAAAATTGAACTCACTGTATCTTACGCCGAAGAGAGATCCTACTTTAGTATATTACAGTGACCAGAGCAAGGCCAACGTCCATTACGATCCGGAAACCAATTCGATTTGTATGGAAACAATCAACAATGAGCAAATTAATTATTTTTATTTCTGTGACAGCAATCCCAGTAAGCTTGTTGCAACCTCCAATTCATAGACTTCGTAAGAGGCAAGTGAATATTTTGTAGATTTTGATGGTGCAACAGAGAGAATATATAAATGTGCTTTCAGCCCTGCGGATTTCGCAGCGATCAGCACTCTTATTAGCTTTGAAATCACCCGCGCCATCAACATTGGTCATGTGAAGAGGTTTAATGAAGCGTCAATTTGTGACGAAAATCGCAGTAAGAGCAATAACACAACCACGAGTAAACTACGAGACGGGGAAAGCCAGGTAAATGATCTCAATCTTTTTGTTCCTTCCTGATATCTTGCCCCTTTTCTTGTTAAATAATTGATCTCCTTAATCTGGTGTTCGATTTCTACTGTTTAGGCACTGCAGTCTTTTATTGTTAGAAACTTTTGCGATAAACTAGATTATTGATATTTTATATAATTCCTGATTTTTTTGCGTATTTCTATAGAGAAATATAGTCAAATCCCAATTTATGTGCAAATTTGGTGGTTTTAAACAGCTTTTGACTGGTTGAAATGGATACATAGAGCCATCTTGTCAGCCCAAATATCACGTTTTTTTTTTGTCAAAATTTAGTGCTTCTAACAAACAAAAGTACGTTTTTTTGTCCAAATGTCAAGTGTGTGTTTTTGTCATATTTAAGAAAAAGAAATGCAAAACAATAAGTTTTCTATATTTTTACGTCAAAACAGGAAAAATGGTAACATATGAAACGAAGAATAATATTTTCGTTCGAACGGATTTTGAAGATAAAAGCGGGTTTAGACTATTTTAAGTAATATGAATGGCCCAAGAGGCTAAAATTACATGATTTTTGCTCATTCGAAGGTCCGGCAACGATTGAAAGATCAGAACAAATAATCGATCGTCTAATTCAGAACCGCGCTGATAATAAAATAATTTGTTGTTAGGCAACGCAAGACGAATGGCTGGCCTACATCTTTGGGCTGCAGAATTCCTTTAAAGCGTACTACTATAATGATGTCCCTCGGCGCTGTGTGGAAGATTACTCAGAAGAGCAAATCTTTTTCCTTAGTTTCGCGAACGTAAGTTTTACATGATTCTAATGCTGCCTAATTTGAATTTGCAGTTGTTAAAGAATAATTGAGATTGCCAACTTTGCTAAATATTGCGTTTGTTGCAGATGTGGTGTTCAAACACGTCACCCACCTCTGTAAATAATTTGTTACCTGGCCGGTCAATGGTGCTGGGAACCCTGTCAAAAATGAACGAGTTTGCGGAAGCGTGGAGTTGTCCAAAAGGCTCCAAAATGAACCCCTGGTGATAGATATATCATTACTAATACAAAAATTACTTTTGAATCTAAACCGAAATTTTCCCTTTTGCTAAGCTGTTGCAATAAGAAATGAATATATAAATAAATAAACGCCGGGGTTTTAAATGTTATTTCTTTTGCATTTTCCATTAGGTAGCTCTTAGCACTTTAAATTTTAAGAAAATCGGCCTCAAAGTTAGCATTGTTTTAATTTCTTAAAGGAATTATGGAGTCGTGCATTTAAAACTTATAAAAAGCATTTTGCAGCTGCTTGAAATGAAATGCCATTTACCAAATGCACTTCAATGTGCTTTCTCTGAAAATCATCAATATTTGCCATAATTTCTCCCAACAGACGGCATGGAGAGTTTTGACAATCGTGTGATTGACGTGTGCTCAAAATTCACAATGCTCGACTGACAGTTAAAGCATTTTCCTCTACTCGTTTCTCTCCAGCGCAATAACCGAGAAGTGCCCATTCTCATGCAGAGCGAATGGATAATTTTATAATTATTATTGTAAGAAGATATAAATATACAAGCCTTGCAATCGCGAGCTTCTGTTTTAAATCCAGCAATACTATAAGAGCGACGCGTGGACAGTATCGTTCGATCGCCGTGTGTGTTCCTTATGGGAACTGGAGCTCCAGTTAAATACAAGACGTTAAACATAAAAAAATAAAAGGATTAACATAAAAAAATTCAAAATTAGAAATCACAGAGATTATATAGCTTGATATCAACTTATTATTTTTACTCAGCCGCATTAGTAATGGTCATATTCGCCTATGGGAAAGATGGCGGTTTTGCCAATGCAAATCTTCATCGCGCACCCCCCCGCGTCGACCACCCGGGTTTGGCGGTGATCGGGGCCGAATTGCCGATTTTTTTACATTGGAAGATAGGGACGCCTCCTACGTCGGGGGCCCCTGCGGGGCCCCCCCGGGCCCGGCGGGCGGCTCCTCCGGGGGTCCTCGGCCACTCGGGGGGCGGGTCCGGAAACCGTCTTCAGCCGGGTCGAAGCGCAAAAATCTTTGCACGCATCGCGTATTAGTATGGTAGAATATACGCATTATAGACGAATCCAACGTGGGGTCCTAGTCGACGTTCGGACGAGCGGTTGAATTTTGGAAATAATAAACCCAACTTTATGCCGATAAATTTCTTTCCAAAAGGCGAAAGTAGCGTAAAGAAATCATTTTGATACATAATTCATCTATTGGGCATTTAAAGTCTGCTTCGCCGCATAAACGCTCCGCCAAAATCGAGCGCCGCCTCACCGCGCTTCGCGAAATTGTCGACTGCCAAATCGTGCACCGCCGCACAAAACGCCTCAAAAACCCTCGCCGCCACACCGCGCTTCGCAAAATTGTTGTGTAGGAAGTATTAAACGATAACGTTTAAAAAAAAATCGTGAAAACCAAAAAAGTCACCGCCTTGCACCCGTGTTCAAATTGACGAATTCAGCGCTTAAAATGACCAAAAGTGTGTCAAAGTATCCGAAAGAAGCGACTAAACCGGCAGCCCTCATGTACATCGACCTGAGGAAGGTTGGTGGCGGGCGAGGGTTAAAAATCCACTCAAATTACCGCGAATTGAGCTCGAAAGTGCGAAAAAAGCACCAACACAAGCATCGAGAGCGATTTCAGGTCGTTTTACCCTGGAAAAGGTCGGCAGGGTATTTACCATGAAAGCCGAAACGATTATGTATCCTATGACGGTTCGTGGTCACAGATATCACGAGCGGTCGAAATTTGCGGAAAATAAAACCATTCTCGGCTGCAGAGCCGCCGCGACGGCCAAGTAAAAAACACGTAAAACCCGAATTTTATTTTTTCTATGGGCTCGAAAAATCTGAAAATTGGTACGCAGACCCGTGTCGGTCATCAGCGTTGGTTGAAACAAGTTACATTTCATTTGGGGTCTGCGTCTCGAAAAAATCGCCACTTTTTGTTTTCCCCTGTTATTCTTATGGGCGAAGTTGAAAAATACCGGGTTTTTTTAAGTTCAAAGCGATACCGATTTTCAAATTTTGATTTGATCGTGCCGTACTTGGTCTCAAACGATTGCCAGATACAGAGCGCTAAATCAGCATCGTACAGAATTTTTATTAATTGCTCCATTCGTGAGATTCGGCGGCCGAAAGTTGCAAGTTTAGGCGAAAACATGAATTACCGACTTCCTCAAAAATTCCAAAAATCAAACCTTAGTGTACGATTTTGATGAAACTCGCATAAAATGATCTTCATTCAATACCTAGCTCAGATGGCTAGGCGGCATATCCCAAAAAACCTCGGGTCACGTTAATTTTTTTAAATTTTAACTTTTTGGAACATTTTGCCGAAAGTATGCCGCCGCGTCCCGAAAAATCGTCGGATTTTAAAAAAATAGCACACGAGCACACCGGGACCGTGGAGGCGCATCGTCTGGTGTAGCAAAAATTGTCCGCCGGCCTACAAGGGCCTCGGCCAGGCCCCAAAAACTAAAATTTTAAAATTTCACAAACCGTGTTTTTCGACCTTTAAAAATTCATAGCTCTGGTCCTATTTGTCCTATAACCAATGTTTTCCATACTCGCCGCAAAATTCTGCGTCCGATAGACACCCTCGCCGCCCTCGACCAGCCCTTTTTTCCAAGCGGCCAAATGGATGAACTAAATTTAATTATTCAAATCAAACAATTTTTTGATGTTCCAACTTATTTTTTTAAAAAGCTCCAAAATTTAACGGTACAAATATTTTCAACAAGAATTAAATGACAAATAATTTCCTAAATTAAAAGCCAATTGAATATTTTTTATTTAATCGTACAAATAAACGGTCATATGTGTAAAAGGTCTGTTCACAAAGGACAAAGATGAGAGTTAAAAAGAGGATTTTTAGTCTGCGCGCGGTGTCTTTAGCGCGATTTTTAGTCTGGCTGCACATGCTGGCACGGGCCTGCATGGAATGCCTATGCTGCCAGTGCTTTTGCCTGCCTGTTATGGAGCGCGGGGTGGGCGACGGGCGGCGGAACTGGGACTGCTAGGATCACTGACTACACAAATAATTCCTGCTTCGCTGCGTGCTACTTTACTTCATTAATCTATATTGGGAGTTTGCGAACTGATTTGGAACTTGACTCCTTCCTCCTTCGTTTTTCTTAAGGAGAGTAAAGGTAGGAGATGCGAATAAACAGCTAGAGTCACCAAAAGAGGGGAAGGGGTGGGGATGAACAAAGTTTTTCTGTAATGATTGTATTGTCGCCGCGAATGGTCGTGCGTCCGTGTGAGGGTTTAAATACTGTTAAAAGGGTAAGTAGTGTTTTGACACCTTAATGATAATGAAACTGCTGCAGCGATTGTGAATTTAGCTCCTGCTCAAGGTGCGTCGCGAGGTGGTTGTAGGGCTGCCACTCTCCGGGTTTCGACCGGAGATCTCCGGGTTTGGGACTGAAAACTTTAACACGGGAGCATAGGGATCTCCGGGTTTGGGACTGAAAATTTAACACGGGGAGTATAGGGATCTCCGGGTTTTCGAGTCCAAAATCTCCGGGTTTTAGTTTTGGAAGTCTGGCACTCCTAGGTGGTTGTCGGGTTTTTGCTGTGCACTAAAGCTCTGGGAAGAATGCGTTTTTTTACGCTTGGGCCCTCCCGCGGCTGGTAGCTGCTGATTTCCTATGGTTGCAGTCGCTCTATCAATAATAATACAACACCTTGTGTTCAGTGAAAGCGCACATTATCGTTAGAATAGCATTTTGCTTGCGATGCGTTTCATTAAATTTTTCAGCTTGATTTTGATTACTAATTAAATAAGTGGCCCTCGATCGAGACTGCTTTCGCAACCCGTCTCTTTTGGTTCCTCTTGCAAGTGGCAAACCGTACAGGTTTAAATTCGTCCTGGTCCCAGCAAAATTGCGTTACTTTCAACAACCAAACGCGAATTTCCTTGTTGCAAGAAAAGGTCAACAATCAATTCGACAATGAAAATTTGGGTGCTTGTTGAACGTTGCGTTAGTTACAAGTTTAGACAGGCACATGCATGAGAGACACGCAGAAAGCATGCAACCGCGTGCCTGTATTAGAACTGCATTGAGCTCTAGTATCCCGGCTATGCAAGACTGGGTTGAGGGGAATGCGTACATACACATAGCAGGAGCTGGAGACAGCGCTCTTTGATGTTTAAGTTCGATTTTTTTTTTCATAAATTTTGTCGAAATGGTTCAAGAAGCATTTAATTATTTTAAAAAATGAGTCAAAAATTGTATATTGTAATAATTTATAAGTTGGAAAGTTTTATTTGTAAGGAGCCCGGCTGGATAAATTGCTGGCATGCTATGGCTTGTTTGAACCTAAACATAAAATAGTTTAGCCTAGCCCAGATATTATTTGTTTCCCTCAAGAATATCCCCGGAACCATCTTCCTTAAACCGGGAATATTTTTCTCAAACACTCTTGATTTGCAGTGTTCCCAGTCCCACCGAAAAAAAGTCAACCAAAAGGATTGGGTGCCCGCTTGCGGTCACCCGGCTACCCTCCGTGGGCACCCAGATGGGCACCCATTGGTTACATTGCATGTCCAACCCTTCGGGCAACCGCGGCTGGTCATGATCAAAATTTGGTCACCTAACGTGCACCCCATTCTTACGTAAAATTTCCTGCAACGAATTTGATGGCGTGCCAAAAGCAGCTAGTGGTTGCAATCACGTCCGCCGCAAACCTATTTTGGAACCAGCTAAAATGCGGCAGTTTTCAGCTTTTCTATGATTTTTACCGTCTGAAGGTAACACTCATTTCTAGAGGCTCGTCAGGATTTGATCTACTGGATACGAATTTAGTGAAATGAACGCCAATTTGCACCATCAGCTCAGTCATTCCACGTAACTTGCTGCCAGTGAAGGTGGGACTCAGGTTGTGTCTCATTTTGCGCCAATCGTCACCCTTGAGGCTCAACAGTGACCGCGCCAGTAGGTCGTCCACGCTGAAACTATTGTTCAGAATGTGTGTAGGTAATGGATAAAGTCTTTACTTCCTCCTGGCGAACGGTTGTCGGTCTGTAAAGTGGTCAAACTGCTTGACTGTTCACTTCACGTACCAGTTCCCAGTCCCACCGAAAAAAAGTCAACCAAAAGGATTGGGTGCCCGCTTGCGGTCACCCGGCTACCCTCCGTGGGCACCCAGATGGGCACCCATTGGTTACATTGCATGTCCAACCCTTCGGGCAACCGCGGCTGGTCATCATCAAAATTTGGTCACCTAACGTGCACCCCATTCTTACGTAAAATTTCACTTCCTAATTTGTTCATATAAAATAGTTCAATTTCTGTATGCGTGTGTGTGTAAATTAAATACAGAGATATGGGTATCCAAAAGCTAACCATTGGCTGCCCGCCTGCGGTGTCTCGTCTCTCGTCCTTAAATTCCGTGTCCTCTAATTAATAAAGAAACAAACTGTGGGCCGTCTTAAATCGATAATAAAAATATTTTGGCCCCTTAAAACTAAGAATTAAAAAAAGTCGGTCGACAGCCCGGTGGTCGGGATTTCCATGCGTAGCATGTTCGGAATTACCATCAAACATTCTCGCACCTTGGCCTTCCAAGTAACATGAAAAAATAGTTATTTTATCCTTCTTGCTTAACAGGGAAGTTGTGAAAAATCCCGGCGCCCGGCTGAGGTTTCCACCAGTGAGCCACCTTTTGGCAACCTTGTCATCTCGGGCTGTCAGGCGATAGGTCAATCATCTCAGGACTCTCTTAATTTTATTCATTAAAAAAGTTAAATTTCAGATTAGTTAAATATGAATGTCATCGAGGATACGCAAGCCCCGCAAGCTGTGGAAGTTAATCAAGAAAACCCAGTCCCAACGGTAGTGAAAAGCCTATACGACATATTTGAAGAAATCATTGCACCGCCGAACAGGTAAGATTTATTATTTTTAATATTTAAATTTTAATTGTTATTTATTTATGGGTGTCCTTGGTCAAATATAACATTTTATTTTTAACGGTGTTCTACTGGTAATAACAGCTGCTGCTATTATATGAGCGAGCACACTGACGTATTTGCATAAATAACATGCACATATATTTTTGTTTTCAGGATTACGCGCAAAGTGGTGTACGCCGTTGCCATACTAGGCTTGGCTACCCTTCCTGGCTTAACCCTTGTCCTAATATGTAAAGCAACAGAAAAAGCATTGCAAGTAAACGGAACAGACCACGATGTGTACTTCATAGTGGCCAATGCATTGCCATTGGTTTGTGGAGCCATCATTGTGTTACATTACTTATGCCGAGAAGATCCAGCAGTTGCACAGAACCAGCCAGTTCCCCGTACTTCAACTTCAAACCTATTTTACAAGTATGCATTGCTACTCTACGCACTAAGCCTCGTAGTGTTTTCGATTGATATTGTGTTTGCGCTGCGAGCATCAGTGGACACTACTTCAGAGATGATTTTGAAGGTGATATATTTAATTCAATTTTTAAATAACCATGTTTACTTTTCATATTTATGATGGACCAGTTTTTCGAAGCGACACGCGTTTCGGTTAATTTTTTACTAATGGCATCAAACATGTTACTCTCACAACAATTTTAATAAAGCGAGAGGTGTGTATTTTTTGTCTTTGAAAGTGAAATCGCTTTCTCATACCATAAATATACCCCGTCTGGCTGAAAATAGGACTTAAACTAACTTAAACCCCGTTCTAAGACAGCCCTCTGGTTATAGCTATAACGAGCAAATTTAATATTTTGATGAAATTTTTTGTTTTGTATAGGCTGCCATGGCAATACCTGCTATCCAGCATGCTGCCATTGTCAAAATCACTGGAAGACTGTACCAGGCAAATGAAAAAAAGTCCCTACCGTTTGATAGGGCAAGTGCTGTCGCGATGGACGCTTCTTTTTTGCTTTGCCTAGCTTGTACTAAAGACTACAACTCTGATAAACAACCTAATTGGCATCGGGTGATCTTGATAACCACAGGAATAGCTATAATGGCAATCCTTCCCTCACTAGTTATCTACTTGGCAGCGTATACAAAAGACAAAAAAGAACCAGAAAACACATTTACTTGCTGTACTTACAATTGCTTCTGGGATAGAGAGAAAACGTACAACGCTGTGTCGCTTGTTGTCAACACTGCGATTTTGATTGTACGAATAACTTTGTGGCAACTTGATCAACCAACATCGCTTTACTGGTTGAAAAACTGCTTTGAGATAGTACATAGCTTGGTGTGTATTGTGAAATTCGTCGCCGAAAATGAAGAAGTAAATATACTATATCTTATAACTGCGCGGTTTAACTTATTTATTGAACTCTTTTGTTGATGTTACAGCAACCCATGGTCGTGCCCAGTATTGTGGTCGAGCCACCGCCGCCACCGCCCAAATTTCACTGCAACACATCCACAAGGTACTCAGCCGCTAGGTCAACCAGCAGGCCAAGGTCGTCGTCAGAGGCTGCTGGGGCTGTCGAAATTTCTGACGGCAGCAAGATTATCTTCACCGCTGATGTGCCTGGCCCAGAGAGTCTGGTGGGTAAGAAAGATATGGCCAAGGTCGTCTCGCGTGTCGACGCATCCGAAAAAGAGGTGATATTATTTTTAACTGATTACATGGTTGTAAGGAAACAATAACATATATCTAAAGCAGAGGATGCATAATTATAGTAACTGTTACTTATAGTAGATAGCTGTTGTTGACGCGACAGCTAGGATATATGCGTTTTTTGTATTTTAAAAGAGTCAAAAAAAGGACTATTTGGAGTATTTGGTATAATTATGTAATTATGAATAATGCAGTAAAATTATGAATATATACATTCAACATTATAAGTAAGTAATATATGATACATACACTGGTCACGCCGATTGATCACGACTTCAATCTAAGAGTAAGAATATTTACAAAAATATGTTATACAACCTGCTGCTAAAAAATACTCATTTTGAACATAAAATAGGAATTAAACTTTTTTCATAGACTAAAATAAAACCATTAGACTTGTCTAAAATATATTTTGAATGACTATTTAATCATGCATATAATTAAACATAAATATATACATATGGGAAAACTACAGTTTTCGCCGCCAAGTTACAGTTTTCGCCACCCCTACTTTAACATGGGATTCTCCTAAGAACTGGCGAGATGTGTAACGCGGCAGAAACTGTAACTTTACCATATCCTTATTTGTATTTATACAAGGAGGCTAAAAAATATTACTTATTTTTTTTTGTTGATTTTAAAATTAATTAAATTTTGCTTCTGTTGCCACATGCATGACATTGTTTATAAATTTGAAGGTCGTCTCTTTATTTTATTTTTCACGTTTCATTAGTTCATTTTCAACCAGTAAAAATTGGACGCCATTATTGTGTAAGATTTAATTTTCAATTTCAGGTTGCCCTAAACCCAGTAAGAATTTTGAGGAATGAAGCCGAGGAGGAGCGTGCCGAGACAGCACGTCTGTCAAGTTTTGTGGGTGTGATTGCTGTCGGCGACCTGGTGAAGAGCACTCTGGGTCCCAAAGGCATGTACAAAATTCTAGTGGCCCACGGGCGCAGTGCCGGACAGGTGGAAATCACCAATGGTGGCTCTACAATCGTCAAGGCGATCGGGGTGGACAACCCTGCAGCTAAAATTCTCGTCGACATGTCCAGAGTGCAGGATGACGAGGTTGGTGACGGTACCACTTCTGCCATTGTTCTTGGTAAGCAGTTAACTTCCTAATTTTCTAAAAATGCTAGATTATAAACATGCTTGAAATCTGCAGCTGCTGAGCTTTTGAGAGAAGCTGAGAAACTGATTGAGCAGAAAATCCATCCTCAGATCATAATCGCTGGGTGGCGGAGAGCTTCTCATATTGCGCTAGCCTCATTGGAGAAAGCGTCCGTGGACAACAGGTGATTATCCTTGACATGTCTAAAAGCTTCAATCAAATTAACCTTAAAATATTAGTGGAGATCCAGAAAAGTTCCACAAAGATCTGTTGAACATCGCCAGGACCACCCTGAGCTCAAAGATCTTGTCCCAGAATAAGGAGTATTTTGCGAATCTGGCTGTTGAAGCCGTTTTGCGACTAAAGGGATCAGGTGACCTGAGTGCTATTCAGGTGATCAAGAAGCTGGGTGGCTGCATGGAAGACTCATTCCTTGACGACGGCTTCCTGCTGGACAAGAAGCCTGGTCTGCACCAGCCCAAGCGCATTGAGAAGGCCCGCATTCTTATTGCTAACACGGCAATGGACACCGATAAAATTAAGGTATCAACAGTCTGGTAGATATGATTCAGGAACTTGAAACAGCTTAAACAGATCTTTGTTATTTTAACTTGTAATCAAATCTTATGTTATTTAAAGAAAGGTTTGAAAAGGAAGAATTTTAATCAAGTGAAAACGTATTCAATGACGATGTTAAACAAAAACGGAGTTAAAAATATTTGGAATTCCTATGTTCAGTAAGAAAATGAAGCGTAATATCGTATTTGATATAATTTAGTTTTCTAAGTTGGATCAATATAGGTATTAATTATTTTATATTTCAGGTATTTGGATCTCGTGTCTGTGTTGATGCTGTTTCCAAAATCGCCGAGTTGGAGTTGGCTGAAAAAGAAAAGATGAAGGACAAGGTCAACAAAATCGTCAACCACAACATCAATGTGTTTATTAACAGGTAGCAAGCACAGCTCCTGTCTTGATATCCATAACTAACTTTGAACTCTGCAGACAACTGATCTACAACTACCCTGAGCAGCTGTTTGCCGACGCAGGTGTGATGGCCATCGAACATGCTGGTTTTGCTGGCATCGAGCGATTGGCTTTGGTCACAGGTGGTGGAATTGTTTCCACCTTTGATCATCCTGAGATGGCCAAATTGGGACATTGCGATCTTGTGGAGGAAGTAATGATTGGACAAGACACCCTGCTGCGCTTTGGAGGCGTACCTCTTGGTGAGGCGTGCACTGTCGTCATCAGGGGTGCCACTCAGCAGATTCTTGATGAAGCCGAGCGATCTCTGCATGATGCCTTCTGCGTCCTTGCCGCTACGGTCAGGGAGACCAGAACTGTTTATGGCGGTGGTAAGTACTTTGCCATTTAACATATTTACATTTATAAATGTGATACATAGTGATTTATTGCAAAATATGTTTTGGTTACGCGAGACGCATTTTCTTCCAAACTGACAGTTTCCCTTGTTTTTTTCTCAAAGCTATTTGATTGCTATTGTTTTGAGAATCTATTTCTTATTTTTTTTCTAGCTTTGAATTGTTTAATCATGAATAGGGGTTTACATAAGTTCACTGTAGACTACAAATTTTATTGATAGAATATACTGTTAAATTTTCAAATGGGTTCATAAAACAGTTATGATATAAGCTTGAAATTGGTATACCACAAGAACTATACTTAAATAGTAATACGATGGATGGCTAAAAGCCCCCAATAATTTTCTGTGTTCTGTGTTGCTTTGTGGGTTGAAATATTTGCCAGGTTGGTATATAAAACAATCTTGAGTATTTAGTCTAAAATACTATCACTTTTTGTTACACAGGTTGCAGCGAAATGCTCATGGCCAACGTGATCAACGATGAGGCAGCACGCATTCCAGGCAAGGAAGCCATGGCAATGGAGGCATTTTCCAGGGCACTCAGGCAGCTGCCCACTGCCATCGCTGACAACGCAGGATATGACTCAGCACAGCTGGTCAGCGAGCTCAGGGCTGCGCACAGCAAGGGTGAAAACACCACGGGACTCGGTAAGACTATTAAGGCTTGTTTTAACTCTCATTAATACCAAATTTATACACTTAGATATGGAACAGGGCATGGTAGGCTGCATGAAAGACCTTGGTATCACTGAGTCTTTTGTGGTGAAGCGGCAGGTGCTGTTGTCCGCCTCTGAGGCTGCTGAGATGATCCTGCGCGTGGACAACATCATCAAGGCTGCGCCAAGGAGGCGCGGGCCAGACAACCGACCTTGCTAGTTCTTCACAGGCGCGTATTCCACGAAGCTATATATACTTATCGTTTTTTGCACATTAACTGTCAAAGCATTTATGGAAATTTGGTTATTTTTTCGCTACTGAAGGCAATGTAACCAATTTTTGGCACATCAACTAAAATTAAAACAGGATGAGCAGTAATTTATCTCAATAATTTTACTAAAATCTTACTGCGGATGGAATGACCCTAATTTAAAATAAATTACCGAACAATTTTGAACTCTTAAGACCTATTTTATTTATAAGCTTTCTGGGTCCACAACTGGATCCTCCCGTGATCTCAGTTTAAGAAGGAAGCCTTTAATTGGTGCATTGTCCAATTTCTTGCGGTCCAACCTAATTGGGTACTGGTCAGACGTGTTCAGCTCCAATTTGAGAAAGGCTAGGGTATATGCCAAAGCGATTTTCACCTCTAGAAAACCAAACCGGTTACCTGCATGAGCAAAACAGATATTAAATTTCTTGACAAGCTTTTGTAGTCTCAAAATTAGCTATCAACATATTGAGGAGCTTTTTATTTCATTACAAGGGAAACAGTTTTAGATGGAAACAAACTTGGGAGCTCCCCCAATTATGTATCAGCCCTATAGCAATTTAAATCCTCTTTAAAGTCAAGTGTTGATACATTTTTACAACAATAAGTAACTTCTTAAAGTATACCGACCTATGCAGCTCCTAGGTCCTGAGCCGAAGGGCATGTAAGTAAAAGGTGGCACTTTGGCCTTACGTTCCTCACTGAAACGCTCAGGGATAAATTCCTCAGGGTCCTCATAATAGCGTTTGTCCACTTGGAACGAGTAGAAGGAAATTCCTACAATATCCCCATCCTTGAAAGTGATGCCAAATTCGGGCAAATGTAGGTCCTTTGGTGCACACTCGGTCACCAAAAGCCGCCACAGGGATCAAGTTGCACCTCTGCAACAATAGTTTTGATCTTTAAATGGCGATCGTCTCCTCGTAGACCCTAGATTTTTTACCTGCAATAACCATGTCAAAAGGTACTTCAGGCCCTGGATGGCGTCATGTGTCAGCTTTCCCCCCTCGTTTTGGCGAACGCTACATCTACTTCCAACCTTAGTTTTTTCTGCACATTCTCTTGCCCAGCTATTACAATGCAGAGATTATTGATGCTAATGCGGAAACCGTTTCAAATCCAGCCAGAAAGAAGGTGAAGGCTTGCACCAAGATGTCCAAATCAGACATAACTGTAACAATATTATGGATCTTTATTTATTGCATCAGGGTTTGAGGTATTTAATTCTGTGCTCTGTGCTTCACTATCCTTATGCATTTTTCAGTACTTAATTTCCACTAGTGCTTTTAAAAAATATTAACAAATATTAATATTATTTGAACGCATACAATTATTATAACTTGAATTAGGTAGTTGTCACACTTGTGTTTGAGTCTACAGGCTTGTTGGCGTCCTTGCACTTCTGGATTTGCGCCTTGCGTTCGTCAATCAACAGCTGGATCATATCTGGTCTGGGACTTATTGTTTTCCTCTCTGTAACGCCCTTACGCTTCCAGTACGAGTGACACCAGTAGCTGGCATAGGCTATATAAAGATCCACCAAGCCCGCAATTGCCCAAAGAATGAACAGAATCATCATGCAAATATAATAAGATGCTGAACCAGCAGGACCTAAAATGTTTAAATATATTTTTATGTTTGTAGCGATCAAATTTATACAAAAGCCACTTATATCAAGCTGCGCAACCACAAAAGAGTACAGTCTGAGCCACTTGAATGGTAATA
This sequence comes from Cloeon dipterum, assembly GCF_949628265.1. Lineage (NCBI taxonomy): Eukaryota > Metazoa > Arthropoda > Insecta > Ephemeroptera > Baetidae > Cloeon > Cloeon dipterum. Next base: position 23,696,465 of record NC_088787.1, read on the forward strand.
TCTTATCTGATAAAATTATAGGTGTGTATAGGGAAAAGTAAAATTATCCATCAACTTGTTTCCCCATAAGGATTTTTTTAAAGACAAGTCATGCACAGGAATTACGCAGTGGCATAATATTAAAATCCTAAATTTTGCCTTACATTTTAATTGCAAACTTTATAATTAATTATGCTGCAGTCAATATTTTTAACTATAAAAAATATATAAAATATTTCTTGCCTTCACTGTCTCAAACCCCTTTGATGTTTTTGTATGCCAGAAGAAATCTAAATTGAATGCTTGATATTTCTATCCCTTATATGCTTCTCTAGCAAAGTGCGCTGGCAGCAGCAGCAAAAATATATGCTCTTGAAATTATCTGAAGGCCACAATGCAGTGGAAGGGGGACAAAGAAAATAAATATTATGTGCGAGACCTCATCCTGTGGGCGCATCGCGCAAAAACCAGCTGCACTTTTAGCTAGATTTTGCTTCAAACCCAGTAGGGCGTGGGTGTATAAAAGTCAGGCAACATAAAACAAAATACACCTAATATATATTTTTGTAGCTTTCCAGCTCCAGTACAGTATATTTTTAGCCCAGTACAAAGCTTAAAAGGAATTGGGAAGGCTGAAGTGTTAAAAAGCGGGGTTTTGCTTGATGCGTGAGTCACCGCAGTGCCAGATAATACAAACTGACATCATCTTGTGAAAACTTCGCCGCGCCTGATAAACAACGCACCACAGATTTTCAAGTAATTAAGCTGGGTCCTTTTTGACAAATTGATGGAACTTAACAGTCCCTTAACAACCCGCTAAAATTTAAAGACATTACATGTAATCTTAAACAAATTCACGGCCAAAATGCTGTAATTAAATAAAAGATTTTTTGTAATGTGACGATATTTTATTTGTAAAAGCAAATCATAAGAAAAGTTCACACGAAGATATTTGTTTGTAATTTCATTTTATCTCTTTTTTGCAGGATGTCCTTGATTTTGACAATTATATCTGCTGCATTTGTGGCTATCGTTCTTGGGCTGCTCTACCTTTTGCTTGACCTCAGTGGAAGTCAGAAATATTGGGAGAAAAAGAAAGTCTACACCCTGAAAAATAAAACACCGATTTTGGGCCATTTTGGCCCTCTTGTGCTCAGGAAGAAATCATTCTCCCAGCTAATATACGTACAGTTTTCAAATGAAGATGAGCCAAAATAGAAACTTATTTAAATAAATTTCACTAGGATTTATACCAGGATATTAAGCAAGGTGTAAATTTTGGAGGCATGTCTCAATTTCAAAGACGTGGACTAGTTGTCAACAATCCGGAGTTGATAAGTGAAATCACCATTAAGCGAAGTTTGAAAATTTCATGAATAGGAGGCCTTTCGTGGATCAGAAGTAAGAATATTACTTACCATAAATGTTTTTATTTTTATTCAAAAGCTAAATTCTGTCTCGTTATAAATTTACTTATTGGACTCTCAAAATTTCCTATTTCAAGCATTTTTTTTATTTGAGTAAGCAAAAAAGAGTTTTTAAATATATGGAAATCAAGTTTTAGTTATCCCTTTGTGGCCACTAATTTTAGGACAGACCGATTTCTGGGCCGTTCTCTGCTTGGTCTGCAGGGCGAAGAGTAGCGTGATATGCGCCACAACCTGAGCCCCGCGTTCACCGGCTCCAAACTACGTGGGATGTTGAGCCTGATCGGATCCACCTGTGACAAGTTCAATAACTTTCTCGCGAAGCGTGCGGAACTGGTCGATGAGCCATTGGATATTTACAACTCTTCCCGTCGCCTGGCCGCGGACCTCAATGCAACCACTGCATTTGGCGCACCTTCTGACTCGATTTCTGACCCAGAATCAGAGTTCTACAAAAATGGCATCAAAATCATGGACTTCAGTGGCAAGAGGGCACCTATTATAATTGGATACTTGCTTTCGCCCCCGTGAGGATACAGGATTAGGGCAATGGGGGTGATTTCACTTTTCGTTTTTCTCTCAGGTAGATGAAATTTCTTGGAATTCCGTTCGTCCCACAAAGTTTGACAGACTTTTTCTCCAAGAAGATCTTCGACACAATCAGGTTCAGGGAAGAGAACAGTAAGTCCAGAGCCGACATGATTCAGCTGTTGCTTGATGCAAGATCAGATCAGAAAAAAGGTAATGAAATTATGCAGGCATAAAAAGCCAATCGCCTTCTCAGATGAAAGTTAATTGATTTTACTGGAAATTTGGGTGTTTTGAAAAATTGATCAACTTTTTAATTCATTTCAGACATCCCTAACATGGACATAGCCTCTCAAGCATTCACATTTTTCCTTGGAGGTTTTGACACAATGGCCACCGCCTTTTCCTTCACCACTCACTGCCTAGCTCTGCACCCTGACGTGCAACAAGTAAAGGTGAGAGAAGAAATTAGAGAAGTGATGGCCAAACACAATAACAAGATAGACTATGAAGCCACCAAAGAACTCAAGTACATGGAAATGGTCATCTCGGGTAAGTTTTTTTCTTTCAAAAATGTTTCTCAAATTTTAACAATGAAAATGATTTAGAGGGGCTTCGGCTGCATCCAGTTGCGCCTATGTCAGACCAAATTTGCGGCTCCAATGTAAGCTTTCCCGAGTTTGGCCTGACTATCGAGAAGGACTTCCCAGAACCATTCAAATTTGACCCTGAACGTTTCACCGAAGAAAACAAGAAAAACATCAAGCCATTCACGTATCTTGCCTTTGGTGAAGGACCTAGGAACTGCATTGGTATGAAAGCAAACCTTACTTAAATCAGCGCTTCTACTTAAATATTAAATTAGGAAAACGATTTGCTCTATTGGAGCTGAAAATTGGGTTGTCCAAGATTCTGAATGAGAACCAGCTAGAGGTTTGCGAGAAAACGAATGTAACGAACCCAATGGTTTACACCACAGCCTCCACTCTTGTGCAGCCAGAAGGAGGATTTTGGCTCAAAGTCAAGCCATTGAATGAAGAATAACAATAATCACTATTTTCACATCTAAATATTAGCTATTAATTTTTCATAAATGAATGTTAGCGCTGCTGAAATCATATGATCAATAAATAAAATAAATCAAGCTATAGAATCATCATAGACCTGTATTTTTCTTAAGATGAGTTAAACTTGCACATGTTTCTTTTTTTGCATAATTAAAAAGACAGTCACTGATTAATGTTTGACCATAGTTCCCAAAGTTGTCAAAAGCTTAGAAAAGCTTCCTGCACTTTCATGCGCTGCTCTTCATCTTTAACCAGAGGAAGAGCGCCTTCCAGCTGCTTAATGTGAAAGTCCCTGAGAAACTTGTTGCACTGCATTACGGAGCCACCAGTGTAAATAGTCTTCAGGGACACATTCGCACCTTCCAGTTGCGTTACCAAGGGCACTGCACTTGTCACTAGTTTGTGAGGACCGTGGCGCATCCTCACATAAGCTATCTGTAAGCAAACCACAATGTCGTGATTAGTTGTGGCAAACTATGAAGGCCATGGTGTACGAGGCACTTGCCTGTGTCCTTTCACTGCAATATTTAGCAAGGAAACCATTCTGGATAGCAGCCACACCAAAATTTCCATGCAGGAGCTCCACTTTCGTCATCAGTGCGGAATACAGCGCTTGGAGCTCTCATCCGCGGCTTACATTTGCTTTTTGACTCCACAGGAACCACTTCCAAGACTAGGTATCGGTTCTTAAATATCACCATGATGATAAGTTAATATAGTTTTTCTGAAAAGAGAGGGTAAAACTGATAACTGCTACTGGTTATTAATTTGTCAACATTAATAAACATAAGTTAGCTTTGCTGTGTAAATTAACATTAGAGTGGAATAAGTTCATTATTTTTGTCTTACGCCCTCCCAATTGGAGTTAGAAACCCACCTCTGTTATGGTTACTATATAATGATTCACGACAGGGGGGGGCGGAGTTAAAGGGCGGGGGGCCGAGGGGGGTCCGGGCCCCCGAGGATTTTGGCCGCCGGCCCATGGGACCCCCTGTTTGCAAGCGGCCTCCCTATGCTCCTGTGCAAAAAAATCGCCAAAATGGGGTGGATCGGGGTGAAGCCTGGGCGGTCGACAGAGGGTCACTTCCAAACGTGTTTACTGAAGAGAAACCGCGGATTCCTCCCATAGGTGAATTAAAAAAAACTCAGGTTGGAGTGCAACAACTTTCACACAGCATAGTAATAAAACTGATACTTCATGCAGTGAACAAGGCGCTTACAACCCTTTCTCACACGTGTACACCCAAAACGACGTGAGGAGCGTCATTGAATACTGCCGACTGAGGGGCATCAGGGTGATCCCAGAGTTTGACTCCCCAGGACACACCAGATCTTGGGGAAACTCACACCCTGAGCTACTGGCCACGTGCTATGGCCCTGATGGGCAGCCTTGGGCCAATGGACCCATCCAAGGAATCGACCTTCAAATTCGTCAACACCCTCTTCGGCGAGGTTGCTGGCCTCTTCCCTGATGGCTACTTCCACCTCGGTGGAGATGAGGTCAACTATACTTGCTGGTGCGTGCCCGTGACTTGGCTCGCAGTCGTTTGTTAATGGGCAGGATTATTTGCGTCCAGGTCAACCAACCAGGCGATAAACGACTACATGGCCTCGATCGGCATTGCCAGTAACTACCAGCGACTGGAAGGCGTGTACGTCGACAGGGCGATTGAGATTGTGCGCAACCTGAACATGAAGCCTATGGTTTGGCAGGAGGTGTTCGACAACGGTGGCTCGTCCATCGACGCGCAGACAGTGGTGCATGTCTGGAAGGTGCAGGACTTCATGCAAGAACTGGCCACGGTGCGCCTCCCTCACCCCTCATTAACCACAAACTAATTGCTTAAATTGCAGGTTACAGGTGCTGGACACGTGGCTCTCCTCTCTTCATGCTGGTACCTGGACCATCTGGTGACAGGCGGAAACTGGAAGGAGCTGTATAACTGCGAGCCGCACGACTTCTCTGGTACGACTGCGCAGAAGGATCTGGTTCTGGGAGGAGAGGCGTGCATGTGGTCTGAGTACGTGGACACCAACAGCATAGAGTCCAGGGTGTATCCGAGGGCTAGCGCCATGGCCGAGCGGCTGTGGAGCGATGTAACCCAGACAAACACGGTTGAGGCCGCCAGACGGCTTGAGGAGTTCCGCTGCCGCCTTGTCAGGAGAGGCATCAGGGCGCAACCTGCTAACGGGCCTGGATACTGTCCTGGAGAAGTTTTCAATGCATAATTAAGAATTTGGACTGTAAAAATGATGAATGGAAATTTTTTGAAATTAAATGAGTTTGAGAGTTAAAATATAGTTCAAGCCAAGTTTTTAAATAAATGCAAAGTATAAAAATATACTTTCCACAAAATTACCCAGTTTTACCAGTTTTGAGTGAGATGAATTAATACCCATTTCTAGGTGGTAGCTCACAATGAGACGCTAAGTTATTTGATAATACATTTATTAATTAAAAATATACATTCCTGAGCATCAAATCCACCCGTACTGCTAGTGATCAGAATTTAGGTTCAATCCATGCCTTGGGGGCTCGAGGGGAGTGCAACAGTAATTATGCCTCCTCGCGACGCCAAAGCAAACAATCTACAATGCACTTAATCGCGAGCACATGCCCACAATTAACACAGAAATGCCCATATTTTTAACATGTGTGTGTGTGTGTGTGTGTTCAGTAAACTTGCCTCTATGTGTGTGTCTGTGTAGGTTTCTTTGTTGACAAATTTCATTTTGCTTTCTACCGTATTATGAATAATATGTTTACGCATCCATAATTTATTTATAGAATCCATGCCTAGGCTACTAAAAATCAATAAGATAATTATAATCATTGTACTTGTATCAAAGAGGGGAATTCTGTAGATTTGTCGGAAGAACGCGAAAAGAGTAGTTTCTGCTCTTGTGGAAAGAAATTATCTGCGCGGTTCGCCAGTTTTAGGTATCTGCAATTTGGTACAAGTACAAGTGGTGCATATTATTCTTGCCTTTTTATAAAGAATATTACCACACTTAGCAATTAAGAGAATAGAACTGTGAGGAAAAAACAAAACGCTCTCTTTAGCAGCAAATATATAAAAATTTGTTCCCACAACTTGGTAAGGAATCATTAGCGTGTGTGTATTTCGGTGTGATTTAGTGTGTAGTACATCTCTCTCATAAAATATAACCGGTTTGTTGTGTGGTGATGGGTATCGCACACAACAACGCAAAAAATCAACAATATTGAATGAGTAACAGTGCTTTAGACTGCGCCGGCGACGCCTCACCTCAGCGCCAACACAACAGCTAGTCTGCAGATCTGTCCGGCACTGACCAGACAGCAAGCCTGTTGAGGCTGCGGACACAGCGGTCGGGCCGGGCCCTGAGGCAAAGGTATCGCGCCCAGCGTACAAAAACGAATAGGTGCGGAGAAGGGGGCGAGCAAGCTGACGAAATATAGATAATAAACAACAACTTCCTTCCTTACGTGGCTAGCAGTTGGTTAGTTAAGTGTGTGTGATACTATTTTTAGATTATATATAATTTTACGTACTCGATTTTTCTGACATTTTTCCATTAGAGCTGTTCAGTATGTATGTTTTTAGTGTGTTATCTTATTAATGCATCTGATAGAACAAGACAAGAAACTAGACGGACCTTGGTTTTTTTAATAATCGTCGTGAACATCTTCTTCCCCCTCTTGGCAAAAATAGTAGTGTCTGTGTGTTATTATTAATTTTTCCTCCTCTTGTGTGTGTTGTTGTTGTACAGAGTAAAAAAATTGATGCTCTCGTCGCTGCTATTTTCACTAAGCGCTCAGTCAGTCCGTGAATGAATCATTCTAGCAGTCATTAATTGTAAGGCACTCAATGGGTACATTACAAATGGCAGGATGAGAAGCCAAGTTTGCGACTGCCGGGCCAAAAGGCCGCGCGCGAATGCCGCGATCGCTCTAATGGTATAATAAGCGTACAAATACAACACTTTTATCAAACAACCGAGGCTCTTTCTCGGCGGGGAAAAAGCGCCTCTCAACTTGGTAAAATAAAGTTTAGCACCTTATGGTTATTACTCGCTAAAACTAAACTGCGACTTACGACCTAGATGAATAAATTGTTTTCTTTTCGCTTACTTTCGCGCATGACTTTTGTCAACAAACTGTTTTCTGTCAGGCGGCTTTTGGATGTTCCGCGCTACTTGCTGCTTGCATTGTTGGTAGGATGGTAGTGGTAGTAGTGGTGCTTTCCCTGCCAATCGTCGCTGTGTGTACATGTGTGTTCAGGTAGATCTTATTTGGCATTGAGAGATGATTGCGATGGATGATGCTGGGGGCAGAGATCTAGCCACCTTGAGCAACACACAAACCACACACAAAATAAGCATCATACTTCCTTTTTAATTGTAATAGATAAGTACTAGATGTTTGCATATGCAAATATCAAGACAATCCTAAATCTTATTAACATACAAAAACTGAAAAAACATGCAATAATATCCTGGTTAGTTTGATTTTGAAACACATGACCACTCTCCAATCTCTATAAGTTAGCATGGCAAAACTTGCTTATAACAGTGATTATCCAAATTGGTGAAAAAAGCTTTATGTTAAAATTTTGAATTTCAGTTGTGAAACCATCATATTAGATTTTCTAATATTTTTAATTAAGCTCCACAATAGATGTGCATCACAGCACACAACTCAAACTGGACGTAAATACAGCAATATTGAATTCAGCAGTTCTTTTGTACCTTTAGTTGCTGCATAGTGTGATATAAACATACTCTCAGGTTTCTTAACATTATAGAAACATTCACTTCTTGTTTATAAATTATTTCAACACTAGCAAAGTAGGAAAACATCAAATTCCATTTAATTTGAGTAAAAATTGTGTTTCTACACTGCGCATTAGTTCTAGAACAATTGATATAATAAATGCAATAGAGCTAATATGTCATGTGTGAAGCAGGCACCAACTCTATTGCGTGATAGTATTGGTTTTTGGTTTAACACGGCCTGCAGTGCATGGACGCCGACCCAAAATTTCATAATAACTATAATTTCACAATAAAAGTGTTGCCATGTAATAGATTAAGTTGGAGTTGTTGTTACTAGCGCTTTATTACTTTTCATTTTAAGAAATTGCTGGAAGTTTAAGCAATAGAAGCATTTTGTAACGAATCCAGGATTGGAAATAAAAAAGAAAACAAAAATAATAACAATTCCATATTTTATATGATCCTGAGATCTGAGTACACAACTCACTTGGAAGTCTTTAGGCCTTAGCCACGGGCCTCTGTTGCTGCTGCCCGCCCTTGCTGTTGTTGTACTTGCGGTAACCACCGCCCTGCTGGCCACCGCTGGGGCCGTACGAGCCGCCACCTTGCTGGTGGTGGCCATACCCGTTGCCGTAATAGTGCATGTTGGGGAAGTGACCGCCGCCACGGCCCATTGGCGCAGGGTACATGTATCCGCCGCCGCGGCCACCGCCAGAGGGCATCATGCTATCATAGCCACCGGCAGGGTAGAAGGGAGGAACCATGCTCGGGTGGAACGGACCGCCATACGCTGTGAAAGCAACTGTTTTGTCAACATCCAACAGTTGGGGCAAAAATCTCATAGTTAGTACTAGTGCATTGAAATAATAAAAAATATGCAAAAATTTAACAACTTAAGCCACAAAATGTAGTCTTAAATCATGGCAACAAGCAAGCCTGATGCTACAGATTCTAATCCATAGCAACCGCATGCTTTTCTAAAAACCAAATGCAAACTTAAAATTACGAAAAGCGTTTACTGTGGAATCTACCAAAATGTTAAGCGTCATTAACTTCCTGATAAACATGTTATCCTGATATTCGGGAAATATTTTGTATTTACAACCTGTAATTGCTACAACTAATTTTAACATCCAGCCATAATTTATAATAGAATAGCTTGTATTGGCATCAAGTTCGTTTCAGAATACACGTTGGGTTTCAAGTATTATTTACCACTGTTTATTTTTTGTTTCTATTTCCATGTAGCATTAAGTTAAAACTTATAAAAATTAATGAACTATAAAAATGTCTATAGAATAATTTACTTGCGGAAATGTGCGAGTATGCAATAATTATCAGCACAAAACCCTTGAATGTAATTGGAAAAGGATAGTAATACTTACAAGGCATCAATTTCTTCATTGGTCCACTTTCAACATCTCTCAATGACTTCTTTGTGTTGACAGTGACTCCGTTGATGTCATGCTTGGTGGCAACTGGAGCAGGATCCAATTATGTTAGTTCCATTGGTAAATCGTCCTGGCAAACTTACAAACAATCTTGTCCACAGCATCAGTGTCGTCAAAGTAGACGAAACAATACGGTCTTTTGGTGTTGGTCTCCTTGTTGACAGACCAATAGATCTTCTCAATGTTGCCAAACTGCTTGAAGTAGTCTTTGATTGCGTCTTCTGTGACGCTTTCCTCTTTCAGTCCTCCTACATACAAAGTCTTAGTCGTTGAAGCAATATCAGGTGATTGTTGCAGCTGTAAAATGGCATTAAAATAATGATAATTCAAAGCGTTTAGCCAGACTACATTTACGTAAGGATAATTGAATGGGAACATATTTTTTGTTCTCTAAAATATTACGCATTTCTAGAAGCATATGGATGCAAAAACACAAAAACGAGAAAAACATATTCCAAACATTTTATCGCATTATATTGATTTCCATGATGTGAGGATTGTGCAGTAAATACAATTCAACTCTACCTCTCCAATTAACTTGGTTTAAGTTAATGGAGAGTTACGACCATCTAAATAAGCAATACATGAACATAAGAGTTATAGTAAAATTATTGTAAAAATAAATTAGTTTGGCTGTATTGCTAAAAAATATGAGTAATGAGTATATAAGTAACAACAAAAATGTTTTTAAAATGGAAATTGTTACTAACTTTCACAATGATAACGTGGTCAATTTTTGATCATGGATGCACGGAGTATTCACTTTAAATTGTTTAATATTTTTAATTGACTCTTTCAACGTAGTGATGTCAACTCAAATAAGTTCAAAAATTACTTACTCCTTTGGGAATTGACCTCTTGGTGGTGATCTGTTTGGTATCCAGCTTATGCGGTCTTGCCAGTTGCGCCGCATCAACGCACTCCTTACTGGCAAATGTGATGAAGCCAAACCTTCGCGACCTGGCAACACACGCAACAAAAATGAGTACTTGAGTGGTCAGATAGGCAATAGCAACAATGGATGCTTACTCTTTGGTAGCAGGGTCTCGCGCGATCGAGACTTCCACGACCTCTCCATACTTAGTGAAGAGTTCGCGGATGTTGTCCTCAGTGGCTGAGGAAGGAAGGCTGGCGACGAAAAGTTTGCAGGACGCCTCTTCAATAGCCTCCTGCGAGACCGGCGCGTTCTGCCGTGGGTCACGCGGAGACCGCCGGTAACTCTGTTGACCGTGGTTTGTAGCTGTAACTGCTGCTGCCATGTTAGCTGTGTAATTTGTACTCTGTTAACAAACGAACCGTTGAAATTATACTAGGGTGTCAAAAGAAAAGACTTTTTAAAACTAACAAGCTGATTATTTCTAAGCAAAATATATTCATTGTTATTGGTTGCATTGTGTCCAAAATAAGTACATCATACATAAATAATGTTTGTTTTTTCTTTGCCTCAGGGGAACCTGAGGTGCACGGTTGCCATTTTTAAATGGTTTAACATTTAAATTTCTCGATTTATCATATGTATATAACGTTGCTACTTGTACTAATTTTAACAATTAAGTCCTCAGAGAGAATGAAAGCTTTCAGACAGCACTGGAGAGTTGGGCAAGCCGAAAACAAAAATAGCCCGGCTGCAGCGAATCGAGTCATGACAAAGAGTGGGGCGGGTCGCGGGTCGGAAACAAAATGCACTCGAAGTTGGCCATGCGGCCACATTCTAGTGGCCGCAATCGCTGGCTGAGAGCCTTCCTTTTGCCAAAATCAGTACGTTCGAAGACGTCGGTCTACCGACGCCTACAACCTGATGGATGAAAGGTCGATTTTTGGCCAGGACACATGAGATCTGGGTCGAAAATGTGCTGGGACAGACATGTGCTCTGCTGGCCGGATTATACACTTTTAAGGAGCAAACGCCACACAATTTCCGAGCTCATTTGATTAATGAATGGCTCAGGGTTCTTACCAAAATATGCGGTGGTTTGTTTTTGGCACGGGGATTGCTGTTTTACGACGAAAATGCTGCTTTTTCAGCACTACTCACGCCGGTTTCCTCTTGAAAATGATGTGGAGTGCGTGTGGACATGGAGCGCCAACGTGACGTAGCAGCCAACTTGACAGAATCAACGCGCGAATGAATGGCACAACGAATACAAAACCACGTACCGCTCAACTCATGCCAGTTATTTACCACCACCACCTATTAAAATATGTACATTTTAAAAGATGCCCTGAAAAAAATGGATATAAAAATTAAAATTGCCCAGAACCTTATTTTATACATAATTATCTTACAAAATCAAACCTATAGCATGAACTTGTGCACCAAAGGGTAGTAAGGAAGGCAAATGTTATACGTCATTGAAAAACTCAATGGTCTCAATGATTTTGCAAGAATTTGCAACACTTGCCGTCCGACTTCATATTAAAATGGCCAAAGAAAGTCGTTTTTATAAATATTTTTAAAGAATGAAGATTATACAGGACAGGTTGGTAATTACATAATATCTATCTTTTTTTGCTGCTGGTGCTGGTTTGTCAATATAATTCCCCTCTGTTTTCTACTCCCCTGATTTGTATCGCATAGACGCATAATATCGCATTATTTTGCTTCTGCATAGTGATGGGAATCTTTGAGAAAGTACCTATCGAGAACCGATAGGTAGTTTTTTTTCACTACCGAAAAAATATCGATAGGTTAACCGAAAAACTATCGATAGTCAATTAATCGATAGTTTTTAAAAAACCTTTGAAAATGCGTGTTTTTAATCCCGGAAGTAAAAAAACCGGTTAAATTTGGGCGCACCGGTTTCAGCTGGTAAAATAGGCGCGCCGGTTGCAGCTGGTAAAATGGGCGCACCAGTTGCAGCTGTTTAAATGGGTGTGCCGGTTGCAGCTGGTAAAATGGGCGTGCCGGCTGCAGCTGGTAAAATGGGCGTGCCGGTTGCAGTAAATTTAAAGTTCGCGCCTAAAATTGTGGAAAACTGTTTATTTCATTTATTTATTAAAGGTGGCAGCACTCGAGCACTCATGATTGCTCCCTCTACCCTTATTTAGAAAATAAACAAAACAACTATGACGTCATGCCATTTCTTTTGTCTTATTAATGATGACTTTTAATTGATCAATTACTTTCAATTTGTAATTATAGAGATAAATTGCTCAACAGGAAACTCATATAACAATATTAATTTACTTAATTTATAGTATGTATAATTGATCAGGATTTTAAGTGCATGCAATTAGCCGCCTTTCCAGAGTTGGTGTCACTTGTTTACCGCATTAGTGTCAACCACCTGTCTCGGCTGTCTCTAGCTGTGTTGTGATTGAGTTTATTATTGCTTGATTTGTTATTATTTATTTTGTTACTGTTGTGTTTGTTTTAAGTATGTGCAATGTGGGAGTGACGAGTGAGCGAACGACAGCTGTTAAAATGGGCGCGCCGGTTCCAGCTGTTGAAATGGGCGCGCCGGTAGCAGCTGGTAATATGGGCGGGCCAGTTCCAGCTGTTAAAATGGGCGGGCCAGTTCCAGCTGTTATAATGGGTGGGCCAGTTCCAGCTGATAAAATGGGCGGGCCAGTTCCACCTGTTAAAATGGGCGCGGCGGTTCCAGCTGATAAAATGGGCGCGCTGGTTGCAGCTGTTAAAATGGGTGTGGCGGCTCAAAAATCATGAGATATTTTTTCCGATAGGTTTTGACCAAAAATATCTAAAATCGATAGGTGATTGAGAAAAAATACCTATCGAAATATCGATATTTTCACCGAAAAATATCGATAGTTCAAACTATCGATAGGAAAATTCCCATCACTACTTCTGCATAGACACAGACCACAGACAGTGTTTGAGAATTACGTAGTCTAATACATAGTCGAAACTCGCATATGTACACCTAAATTGAGTGATTTTCAAGAAATCTAGTATTTTTCTTGGTAATTCTCATAGGTCAATATTATTACTATGGCTTCTGAAGATGTGAAAGCGTTTCTCTACGGCTGGTGCGGTAAGCGGAAAGTTACGCCGGAGTACGACGTCAGGCCTACCGGTTTGTATACAATAATATGATAGTAAATTTGAATCTGATTTTAACTTTATCGTAAAATCTACTCATAGGCCCTAAGCATAGGCAGCGATTCTTGTGTGAGGTGCGTGTGGAGGGCTTCGATTACGTGGGGGTGGGGAATTCTGGTAACAAGAAGGATTCTCAGTCCAATGCTGCGAAGGATTTGGTGCAGTACCTCATCCGCCAGAGCTTCCTCAAACCCGATGAAATTCCTGAAGGGGTTAGTTTGTTTTTATTATAAATCATCTAAGGATTACATATAGCTTTGAACACAAATAATTGAATACACAAATGTACACAGTTGTTCACTCTCGACAATCAAAATTTAACTTGCAGTGCATGGGTATTGGAGCCCCAATGCCGAGCGCCCCGGCACCGATGGGGCCTCCAGGGGGTGGCTTCTCGCGCCCAGTCTTCCAAGAGGGTATGGGCCCCAACGATCTTGGTGAGGCCTACCGGCCAATCAACCGAGAGCGTCCAGGCTTCAATTTTGAAGCTCAAAGACAGGCGGAGGCCAGAAGCGTGGAGGAGGCAGAGGATGTGGACATGAACGCCAGTATCCATGGCAACTGGACTGTCGAGAATGCCAAGTCTAAGCTGCATCAGTACATGCAGATGAATCGAATCCAGGCAGATTACAAATATAAAACAGTTGGGCCTGACCATAATAGGTGAAATTTTGTGATGATTTGATCAAAGGTTTTTTGCGCTACTTTGTCTTATCATCACTTAAATATATTTTGCGTTTTTATTCATTACTTAATCTTGTGAATAGAAATGCAGAAATGTTGAAAATCAATTTTTGACGTTTGAGATGTTTTGGGCTGTGTTTGGATGCGTGTGATCCCAAAAACAGTTTCTGTTTTGATGTTTTCTCGTGCTGGAAAAGTTTTGAATTAACTTTTCTTGCATGATGCTTTGTATAAAACCTGTTAAGAGAACGGAAAATGCTTAAATTTAATAAAAAAAAAAACTGCATAGATACATGTACTTTTAAATTTAAGCATTTTCCTGCAGGTATGAAATGGCCTAGTGAAAATCATGTCAGCTCAAAAACATCTCATCCTCTTGAAAGTAAATAATGCCAATCTTGCTCCAAGGAGAATTTTTCTAATCTCTCGTTTTAGGAGTTTCCTTGCTGAAATGGGATTCTATGTAAAGGAACTCGGCCGGCGTATGTTGAGAACTAAGATGTTAAAAGTGGAAATAATAACTCTTTGATCCCAACAGACATCAGCGCGCATGAAACGGGCTCAAACAAACAATCTGCGTCCAAGAGCTGCGCCCTCTCTTTGGTCAGGCAGTTGTTCCACTTGGGAGTGATTGAGCCCTTCAGTGGCACCCTCAAGAAGAACAAAGATGCTGATCAAATGAAGCCGTATCCAGTTGTTCTAGCCCCAGATCTCCAGACACAGATCTATGATACTCTCAACGACTTGGGAGTCGCGCCCATTTCAATAGTAAGTTCCGAAAGTTTGAGCGTAGGGGTAGGGCAATTATATTGGCTTTAGTTATTGATGTGTTTATTTTAACCCCTTGTTAAGTAAAGGGGCTCCCAAAAATTGCACCTCACTTAAAGTGGATGCGGGGTTAAATGTTTGGTGTCAGCAAAAATGCCCTCACTAGACGTTCATTGGACATTCATGCTCCCCAAGACAAGGAAGAACTCTGTGGGTGTTACAATTTGTGTTGTGATTTTCTGAATAGGCAAATCCTTGTCAGAAGTTACCTCATAAAATGTACTCACTTACGTTATACTTATTGACCATACAATTCTGACAGTTCTACAAAAAAGAATATGGAAACATCTTAATATTAAGAAGAGAAAAGTCATTATCAGATAATAAATAGTATTTAATTTAAAAATAAACTTCTAATTTATTTTGGAATTCATCGTCTGCCACCTGGTGGCAGTTACATGAACTATGAATCAATGTTCATAAAGGGTGTCTGATGATTGCAGCCAATGCAGCCTCCTGAAGTACCAGTGTCCCTTGTAAGTGCTCAACACTTGGATGACCTTTTTCCGCCAGCTAAAACGCAAGTAGCTGGCGTGGTCAGCTGGGCACCGCCAACATCAAACTGGAATCCATGGACTGGATGCAATTTCGAAGAAGAAGACCACTTTTTTAATGTAGGTGTACATTTTTCAATATTTTTTCATTATTCTTTCTCAAATCAAGAATCACTAAACGAAACGGTATTTGCTTCAGTGATAATGTACTTCACTTTTTGTCTTAGTCGCACTCAAATATATTTAATGGAATATAGCTAGTTCAAAGAATGTCTCTTACTTAAATGCATTGAAATCCTTTTGTGTTGAGACTGCCTTAGTTGCTTTTTATGCATTTACTCGCCTAATTTCAGATGTTAATCATACTTTTGAATAGGTTAACTTCTAAAAGACTTTCCTTGATCAAGTCTACTTATTTAGTTTCTTAATGATTCAGTCAAATTTTCCATGGAATCCTGGATAATATGTTATGTGAAAAGCAGCGTCAAAAGTTATATCTTTTGATCCATCAGGCTGACTTGGAGAGAGTGAGCGAAGACCTGGCGCAGACACACAGGGAAAAAGCGCAGATGGACAACGAGTTTCAATCAAGGCTGAAGGAGCGCGACGCTCTGCCAGTGTCTGCGCAGCGCCGGACAATCATGGAGGCTATCAACGACAACCCTGTTGTGATCGTGCGTGGAAATACTGGCTGCGGCAAGACCACACAAGTGTGCCAGTACATCCTGGATGACTATATCCAGTCGGGACAAGGTGCCCACTGCAACATTGTGGTCACTCAACCACGCCGCATTTCAGCTGTGTCCGTGGCCGACCGAGTTGCTTTTGAGCGTAACGAGCAGCTCGGCATGAGCACTGGCTATAGCGTCAGGTTTGAGTCCTGCCTGCCCAGGCCGTTTGGAAGCATCCTATTCTGCACTGTTGGTAATTAATGAAATTATAAATAATGTTTTCCTCAATTATTTATGATTTCCCTAAAATATAAGTATCAAGTTTTAGACAATATGATAATATTAATAGCAAATCATATAAAGATTAAACGATACAAAATAATTTTCTAGTTAACAGAAATGTTGGTCAGTGCATTCATTAACTTGTATGAGTTATTTTAAGCCAAACCATGAAAAAGATATTAATTGATTTTACCGGTCAATGGTACAAAGCTACGCTATTAAGGGCTCTAGGAAGTTTTGTATTTTTCGCATCAACCACTGGAGTAATTCTCACTGTTTTTCCTCTTTATTTTTTCTCAACAGGTGTGCTCCTAAGAAAGTTGGAGAACGGCCTGCGCGGCGTATCACATGTGATCGTTGATGAAATACATGAGCGAGACGTTAACTCCGACTTCATTCTCGTCATTCTGAGGGACATGGTGCACTCCTTTCCTGACTTGAGGATCATCCTTATGTCAGCTACAATTGACACTACTCTTTTCAGCAATTACTTCAACAACTGCCCTGTTGTGGAGGTACCAGGAAGGGCGTATCCTGTCCAAGGTAACTCTTCAAACAAATTGGACTCCACCATCAAACATGAAGCAGCTAACAGATTTTTTTCTGGTTGAAAGACTCACTATATTATTGTCCGAAAAACATTAAAAATTCATGGCGAGTTACAAATTATTTCAAAATTTTCACTGCCTCGTCGGCACCATTTTCGGGTGCAGCACCACATAATGAAAGTCTGATTTATTACCAACAAGGATGCTAATGTCATATATACATAGTGAAAATTTTTCTATTATATATATTAATGTTTGAATTCGGTTTGCTTTCTCTAGAGTACTTCTTGGAAGACACTGTGCGGATGCTGAACTTTGTACCTTCAGCTGAATCACGGCGGCGCAGCAAGGAGAAGGATAAGGAGGAGGGCATTGGCGAGGATGATGATGAGAACCTGAACAAGCGGGTATCTGACGAGTACTCAGTACTAGTGCGCAATTCAATGGCGCAGATGAATGAGAAGGAGATCAATTTTGAATTGATCGAGAACGTCTTGGACTACATCAAGGGGCTCAACATTCCTGGTGCAGTGCTTGTTTTTCTGCCAGGCTGGAATCTGATCTTCGCCTTGCTGCGCCACCTGCAGCGTCACCCGACTTATGGTGGCAGCAAGTACTGCATATTGCCTCTACACTCGCAGCTGCCCAGAGAGGATCAGAGGAGGGTCTTTGACTCAGTCCCTCCCGACGTCATGAAGGTTAGATAAAACAATCTGAAATAAAATGTTTATCTTGATTGTTTAATGGGAACTAAAGTCTTTCTTGTTGCACTAAAAATTTAAAGCTTTACTAATAATTGCTCTGCTAATTGCTTAATTCCTCCATCAGATTATTTTGTCTACTAACATTGCCGAGACATCCATCACGATCAATGATGTGGTCTTCGTGATCGACAGCTGCAAAGCCAAGATGAAGTTGTTCACATCTCACAACAACATGACCCACTATGCCACTGTCTGGGCTTCAAAGTCCAACTTAGAGCAACGCAAAGGACGTGCTGGTCGAGTCCGACCTGGGTTCTGCTTCCACCTTTGCAGCAGGGTGATTAAACTTTTTTAAACATTCATTTACAGTTTTTAATTGTAAATTTGGTTGTTAAAGGCGAGATTTGAAAAACTAGAGGAGCACATGACACCAGAAATGTTCAGGACACCTCTGCATGAACTTGCACTGTCCATCAAGCTCCTTAGACTAGGCAGCATCAGTCACTTCCTTAGCAAGGCTCTTGAGCCACCACCTTTGGACGCTGTCATAGAAGCTCAGGTTCTCCTCAAAGGTATAAATCATACTTTGGTGTTCTGTGTAAAATGAAGAAATATAAATAATTTTGCATCTCCAAGAAGTAAAAATTTGTACTTCATTCAATGACTTTCTCTTATGAATTAAATATTTTTCAGAAATGAAATGTTTGGACTCAAATAACGAACTGACTCCTCTTGGCAAGATTCTGGCTAAATTGCCAATCGAACCAAGGCTAGGAAAAATGCTTGTTCTTGGCTGCATGTTCAAGTGTGGTGATGCCCTGACCACAATTGCAGCCAATAGCTCCACATTCCCTGACGTGTTCAACATTGGTAAGTAGATAGTATTACAATTTTTTTTTCTGTATTGTCACGAAGGTGGTTCTATTTGTTTTGTCCAATTTTGAATCCTTTGGTGAGATATTATTTGAAATCAATCAAAAGAAGTCACAAAACTTCTCTCATTGGACTCTATTCTGTTTTAGGAGTGGACCAAAGACGGCTGACTTACCAGCAAAGGTCGTTCGCAGGCGTTCGCCACTCAGACCACATCGCCATGCTGAACGCCTTCCAGTGCTGGGAGGACGCGCGGATGAATGGCGAAGAGTCTGAGATGCGGTATTGCGACTCGAAAATGCTGTCTGTGCCCACCCTGCGCGTTACTTGGGAGGCGAAGAACCAGCTGCGTGACCTAATGAGCAGCATCGGCTTCCCAGAGGAGACGATGGTGCCGCAGATCTACAATTACACGGGTCCTGACTCAAAACTGGACATGGTGGTGGCTCTGCTCAGCATGGGCCTCTATCCTAACGTGTGCTTCCACAAGGACAAGCGCAAGGTTCTCACCACCGAGTCCAAGGCAGCGCTCATTCACAAGACTTCAGTCAACTGCCACAACGTTGGACAGGAGTTTCCATTCCCCTTCTTTGTGTTTGGTGAAAAGGTATGCCTACTTAATTTTGATACAATAAATTGTTACGTGTAAATTTAAGAGATGATCATACGTCATTTTAAATTTTAATTCATCATAAGATTTGTCATTTTTTGGTTATGGTATAAAATCAGAGTTTGAGATAGCATTTAATATTGTAACAAAAACTGGCAGGTCTTGTTACATATTAATTTTACTAATATTATATAACAGTTAGAGAACTATTATTTCTATTACGATACTTTCTATAACCATTCATTTCTATTACTCATGTGCGGTTTGGGAAATCTGGGATATTTGACAGAAATTTATTACAATACCCTTCTAATAATGAACACATCCGTTCAATTGGTTTATTCACATTTTGGTGCTTTATCCCTAAATAATCACTTTACAGGTTAAAACATCATGCATATTAAGGTTTTGAAGATTTCTAAAATGAAGTGTAACACTTAAAAAATAAAGTATTTTTCTCCTTACAGGTGCGCACTAGAGCTATTTCTTGCAAGCAGACGACCATGGTCAGTCCAGTCTATCTGCTGCTCTTCGCAGCACGTAAGGTTGAGTTTGTGGACAACGTAATCAGACTGGACAACTGGATTAACCTGGAGATGAAACCAGAAGTGGCCTCTGCAATCGTCGCTCTGCGTCCGTCGCTAGAAACACTGGTCATGAAGGCCGCCTCTTGTCCTGAGGGCGTGCTTGAATTGTCTCCGCAAGATGATAAGTTGATCAACACCATCAGGAACTTGTGTAAAATTAACTCCTGCCGCCATGAAATGGAACAAGTCTCTATGTCAGGGTAACTAGGATTTAAACTAATTTATTTTGGTGGTTAAGTTAATGTAAAATACAAGAATGAACTGTTGTTTTCAATTTCGATTGCAATTATTGTTAATATCAGGATCCCATGATTTTTGCAGATTTGTCTCAAAACGGCCTCCAAGAGGACACATTTTTGGCTTTGGTCAAGATGGACCTTCCGCTCCTAAAATGGCTAGGGGTGGTGGCAACTTTGACAGCAGAGGTGGTGGCTACTTTGACAGCAGAGGCGGTGGCTTCCAGAATCGTGAAGGTTACGGCGACCGTGGTAACTTCCGTGGAGGTTTCCGGGGTGGTTATCAAGGAGGTGGCTTCAGAGGAAGAGGTGGATTCAGAGGTTAGATAAGTAAAGTTTGAGCTATTATCATATTTTTTTCAGAACATATAAAAGTAGTCATTATTAATTTCAGAATTAAAATTCATTTGGCATGGTGTTATTATTTTCATTCAGCTGAAAACCTTACTGCGTAGTCTCTTAATTAAGATAAAATTTTGTTTGGTTGCAGGAGGTTTCCGGGGAGGATTTGGAGGTTATCAAGGATACAACGGACGAAGAGGTTCATACTAGAAAACTAAATTTACTATGAATATTGTATCACACTCAAATTCACAAATAAAAGTTAAAATGTAAATATCGAGCACAATCAGGCATTCCTTTGCCATAGTTTATATTCAAACACTATCCTTGGATAGGACTCTGGCTAACTGTTCAATGGCCGCGCACTGTCGATCAGCCATGGTTTTTATGTCCGTCCTGATTTTGGCTAGCATAGCGATTTTCATTTCCTCGTTTTTTCTATACGCCTGGTAAAACTGTTTAAACCATATGGGGTAATGTAGCTCCTCTTGGCTAGCGGTCGGATTAAGTGTACTGAGCACCGCAGTTGGCTCTGTTATGATCTTGATGGTCGGCTGGGTGGGTTCTGCTCTAGTAGGAGTGTGGCTCAGAGTAGGCATTTCATTGATTATACTCGCGTTGCTATTGTAGTACCTCCTTGGCTCGGGGTCGCGCACCTCGTCCCCAAGTATACTGCACATCACCTGAAGGTTAAGGAAAAGTTAATCAAGTTTTTATATCGTTGATATATTAATCAAAGTACGTCTAAGATACATTAAAATATTAAACTTAAAATTGAAGCAGTGAATATATTTCCCTTCTTCCCTTTTTTATGATGCAAAAAGAAATTATTAATTACATATGTCAAGATTGCAGCTTCATGCCCAATTTTTAATTTTTAGTAAAATAGTGAAACTTGCTGCCCACATCATCCATATCCACCTTCCATTAGCAAAATAATGGATACAATAATTATAACTATTCAACTACATAATATAACTTGATAATGAACTGTGAGATATCCAATGACTTTCACTTATGTTAAGGACAATAATTGTTTAAATAAATATACTTTTTTCTATCTATCTATTTCTATTCAGTTAAGCTGTAGAACACGCCTGGTAATCAAATACGCATATTTTTATGGCTCGCATAAATAATACTTCACGTCTTCTTTGAAGTATTGCGTACGTGCCTCATAGAATGCCCATTTCTTCTTGGACGCAGGGCCCCGGCTGCTGAACTCAACCTTCTTGAAAGTGTTCTTCAGACTGCGCCATTTGGCCATGCAGTTCTCACTGACGTGGACGCTGCCAAACTTCAGGTTCAGCCTTTGCGCGATCCCATCCCAGATCGTTCCCTTGTTGGTGTCCGGCTTTTCCAACTCTATCTGGTTTTCTTTGTACTCCTGAATGAGGGCATCTGTTTGCTCCTTGCTCCAGTTCACCTTTACTGTAATTGAATTCGCGGGGTTAAAAGTTTAAAGAGCCGAAAAGTGAAGGAAATTTAATGATCAAGTTCGAGAATGCACTCGGAGCAGAGCGGAGTCGGCCTCGAGCAGTCGCGAGTCGAAGAATACCTTCCGTGCGCGCCTTCTTGCTCTTCTCGGGCACGGCGTATTCGAAGCACGACTCGTCGGGTAGGATGACAACCACATTTTCCGGTGAGGGCAATCGCTTCCTTCTCGCCAGGAGCGTCGACCCTAAAGAATTGAGCGATTCGTTTACGTTGTTGGCCATTGTCTTTCAACCTTTCCTACTTTTCGAACAAGCTCATAGAACTTGTTGACACGCCCATTTTCCAAACCAATTACCCCTACTACCTCGTTTGGTGATGATGGCGCGAAAAGCATACACCCCAAGAAAAAAAATTAACCATGAAACGTAACAAACTATTGGCATCGTCGAATTCCATTCCTGACTCACATTATTTATTGTGCTTCAGGCTTCAGAAGATAGTTCGCGAGATTTAATATGATATAAATAAATTATTTATTGATAATATAGCCCTAAAATTATCATAATTAGGGGATCACGTAAAAATGAAATATGTGTATTATCAGACTGTCTCAGAAATAAATTGGTTGCAGTTTTTAATACTACATATTTTATGCATTTTATTATCCCTGATTGGGTTGTTTATTGGGGTCATCCGTTGATATTGTATATACATATTCTTGCTATGTCATTAACTGATAAAATAGGAATAACATGTTTTTGACGTTTTTTTTTTTAAATTGAAACCTATTATTATAATAACATATAAATTTTACCTCATCTTTTAATTTTTTAAATACATTATAACATGATAAATTTGCAGATTGTTTCAGAGCACATTTACCAGCAGAGCCTTTTTTAATTGTTATAAGAGCAAAAAAGGAAAAGTAGACCCGGGGTTTGTTTGAAATATCGAAAATACGCAAAAAGATAAATACTGTATAATGTTAAAAATATTTGGAAATATAGTGTGCCTAAGTTTAGTATTTTTCATGTTCCATTTATTTATATACTCGTCCCTTCGTCATTTCTTTGAAAACATATATTCCATAGGCTTGAAAATATTGCAGTGATAATATCTGTGGTAGCGCTGCCAAAGCTCTCTGTTTTAGCTGTCTCGTGTATTATAGGTATCTAAAGCAGAGCTACTTTAAAGCGACAGTTGGCGTAAACGTTAATACTTAAAGTAAGTGATAGAATTAATTTAATAATTTTCATTCTGCATAAGACGATTCTAAATTTGTACCCCTTTTTTAAAGGATGGAACCAAATAATCTTCTCGAATTATTTGAGTGTCCCGTTTGCGTGGACTACATCCTTCCGCCGATCAAGCAATGCCAAAACGGTCATTTGTTCTGCCTGCCCTGCAGTAATAAGATGAAAAACTGCCCCATCTGCCGAATCACCATCACCAACAATCGCAATCGCGCCATGGAGACCGTGAGCTTGTGTGTGCGACTTGAAAACTTCAAAATTTCTTATACATTATTTCATTACTTCAGGTAGCGAGATCGATGAATTTTCCGTGCAAGTACCAACACTTTGGCTGCAAGAAGAAAGTTAAATACGATGAGAAGCTTGAGCACGACAAGAGTTGCGCTTTCAATCCTTGTTACCCCTGCGTGGTAGCTCAATGCAACTGGCGTGGTCCCTACCATGAAGTGCCACTCCATCTTGAATCTGAGCATAAAATCATTACCAATCACTCTGAAGGAGCCATTTTATTTCCTGTAAAAGGCATTATAAACTGTCAGGGTGAGCATTTTTTGGAATTTCTAAGAATGCAATGGTTCACGCGAGTCTGCATTTTATTTACAGAAAGCAATAATGCCATTGGTTATTATTTTTAATGACATTAAATTGTAATTATTTTTATTTCAGTTAAATAGAAAAGTCCATTGAAATACTTTCGGCAGAGAAAGAAAAAAAAGTAACCAATTTAATGGGTGCGAATAGTTCAAATCAATCTGATTCATAGCAAGTTAGGGTAATTTCTGAATTGTATCACAATTATTTTCCGTGTTTACGTCTTGAGCTCTTATATCATATAACTCAAACTTAAACGCCACCACATGATTTCTCATTATTGTTGTTTTTTTCTTAACATATTGTGCAGTTTATGGAGACACTGCGCTACGATAAAAAAACCTGATTATTGAATTTCTGACAAATCTAAATTTAATTTTAACTTTATAATTAGCAAAATTAAAATTACACTGCTTTCAATATTTAATTCTTATTTAGGCTGTGACCAATGGATGATGTCGGCAAGTCGTCATGGTCGGTGCTTTGTGGTGGTCCTCTCTGAGTTGCCCCCAGATAAGCTCATCGCCTTAGTCTTCTTCGTTGGCAATCAACAGGAATCGGGAAGCTACCGCTGGGCATTGGAGGTGGGCGGCAGCAATAAGTCAATAAAAATAGAAAATATGAAGCCGACCTCAATCCTTGATATCAAGAAACTGAGCGTCAGCGGAAAAAATGCCTTCGCCTTCTCTAAGAGTGACGCAACACGTTTTTCCTCCAAAGGAACGCTCAGTTTGATGGTGTCCGTGACAAAAACGTCTGGTCCCAAATTTACAGCTAAAAATTCCTAAAGTGCAGAGGAGGATGTGTATGTGTTAGGGATGGAGTTGAGATTATAAAGTATTGTAAACCCCTCTGAAAAGTAGAATATCTTGGAAATATTTAATGATTTATAATTTGCAGTTAAATGTGTATGATTTAGTCATTAAATAATGTTGAGTCTTGAAAATAATGGCTGATTTTTTTATACCAAATGCTTCTGTTAAGATTCTAAGGCTTAATTAATAAACACAGTAAATCTACGTAGTTGATTTTTCATTGCAAAAATTGTCACAGTTCACAAGGATATAATTTTAGTTAATAAGAGTAAGATTTTGACCCGGCCTGAAGGTGCAGGTAATTAATGCTGGTAATTAAATCATAAATATATCTCCTATTATTGAAACTCACTTGCAAGCATAATTTCCCGCTAAACCAAAAGCAAATGTAGTTAATAATCTTTACAATCATTAGAGCAAAGCCCCAGATTAAAATATTTTTTCGCCATTCGTTTTTGTTCGAGACCATGACTTCAAAATCAAAATAAAAAAGAAATTATTTCCCCTCTCGCTTTTATGATTTGAAAAACCATGAAACAATATTATTGGTAAAGTACTTTATTGTGTAGTGATTGGTTCTGAGACTGCGCTGTTAACAATTTTACTTTGAAAATAAGTATTGCTGCAGTTTTAACACAGGACTCGAGTCTAAAGGAATGAGCTGTGCAGTGCTCGTATGGTCGCATTTGAATCAATTTGAACTGTGTGAAGGTAAAAATGAAATATAATAAGTTGCGTTTTTGTAATATGATATGTCTTATTGTCCCTCTTCAGAGTCCTAAGAGCGACGGGAAGGATGGATGCCAACGAAATTTTAGAGCAGTTAGAATGTATCGTATGCATGGACTACATGGTGCCGCCGATCAAACAATGCGAGAACAAGCACTCGACCTGCTCGCCTTGCAGGGCACAGTTGCCGACGTGCCCCTTATGTAGGGGCAAACTGACTGAGAAAAGAAACATCGACTTGGAGAAAGTGAGCAAATTAATAAGTTATAACCTGATATCGGTTTAAATCAACGACGGTTCCTAATTAATAGAAGGCAATATTGGTACAATTTCCGTGCAAGTTCAACATGAATGGATGCGATAAGATGTTGAGGCACGATGAAAAGCTCAAGCATGAAAAGAATTGTCCCAAGATGCCGGTTTATTCGTGTGCCACGGCGAACTGTAACTGGAGTGGGTCCATGGGCCGCTTGGCGGAACATATGAAGGAGAAGCATGCTGTCATGCATAGTAACCAGTGCGAGGGAGACATTTACTTCCGGGTTAGCGGAATATTGAACTTGGCAGGTATATATATATATAGGCGTCCTATATATTATCTATTGCCCAACTTTTTTCTGTATTTTCTCAGTATAACAAGATAAGAACGTTTTGTAAAGAAAGAAAAAAGGCCACATTTTAAATACAAAAACAGGAGAAAATAAAATCTTTAGGGATGGAATGATATTATTTTTCAAGATTTTACGGCCAGTATAATGAAATAAATAAATATTTTAATGAAAGTGAGAGCATGATAGATAAAAACGTTGTGATTAAATTAATTCAAAGTATTTTCATAGATATCAGTTATCCCTTCTACATTTGGTCATTGCTATTTAATCTAGTTTTACCCTTTCTATTTAAATAGGTTCTGATCAATGGATAATGACAGCAACTCGCCACGGTCGAGATTTTCTGATCATGATGTCACAACTGCCACCAGATAAAATAATCGCTTTTGTCCTGCTCGTTGGTTCGCCAAGTGATGCGAAGCGTTTCCGATGCAGAATAGCGCTTTGCAACTCAAACAAACGTGGAATTAAAAACGCAAAGTTGAGCTCGATTCTCGATATCCAAAAAGTTCGCCTAGATAAAAATATGCTAGTATTTTCAAAAGCTGACGCACAGAGTATTGCCAATGATGGAGCCATCCAGCTTCAAGTGTCTATCACTAAAAATTAAAACAACCTAAAACCGTTCAAATTAAAACAGCTTATTTCTAAGAAAATTTCAATAATATTATAAATGAGTGATAATTATTATTTGTTGAAGCAGGCGGCACAGCGAAAATACATTATTTTAAGGTAACCATAAAGTGTAATATATTTAGATTACCAATTCATTTAATTTAACGAGACTAAACTTAACGATAAAAGATTTTTAAGCTGTTATGTGCTTTCATGAACATAATAACCCGATTTATATGTGCCACCTCAGACGAGTCGGCTTTCTGAGCAGAACCCCTTAAGAGCAGCCTGCTACTCTCTATAATGCCTTGCCCGTATCGCTCCGTCTAGAGCCCCGTTTCAGTGAGTTTTCGAGTGCTTTGCATAACTTGGTACACGCTAAAAATTTTTATGATGCTGATGAGTATACGCTAAAAATTTTTATGATGCTGATGAGTATATGGGTTATGTTAAAAATTTATAAGTGCAGAGATACTTATGGAAATATGTTGTTATTTTGTTATTTGTATTTTTCTTGTGTGTATGACTGTATTTGCAAATGGATGCCTGCATTGTAGTGATGACTTCAACCTGATCTATTTTTGTAGTGACATGCCATAAGTTAAATAAAGATGAATTGAATTGAATTCTACAAGAATGTTAAGTTGTTTCACTTCATTAATTATATGTTAGGTTTCTTGAGCTCACAAAAACAAATTGATGCAGCAATTTTGTTATGCAGGTAAGATACTGCTGATGAGCCGAAACAGCTGGTTGAACAAGTGTACAGAATGGAATTGTGTTACATAATTATTCGTTTAATAATTTACCTTGTAGCAACATAACCTGGTTTGCAACCCCGTGCTGAGTAGAACAATTAATTACGTTTTTTTTTCTTATTGTTTCTTTCAATAAAATTACTCTCCATCAAGATCGTTTTACAATAGGAACAATATATATGCATTATAATTATTTTCCCATTAAAATTTGATTGAAAAACTTAAGATTAAATAATTCAAAATAATTGTTTATAGAAGCTATCTTATAAAAAATTAATAGCATGATGACAGTTGAAGTTGAAAGTCGTTAAGTTAACTCAAATAAACAAAAATACACTAATAGTAATTTGAAAAATAATAAATTATACTTAATATGTTACCCGCAGTGCATGCCTGCACGGCGGCACAGTATTTTTCTGTAGCAGGCGTTTCTCATGCATTATGCCCCAATGCCGCATTCCTAGTTCCAAGGATAATTGCAAGCTCGTCAATTCCTGCTTGGGCAATTGAAGGTTTATCAAGATGTTTAGTACTTTCGGTCAGTGACTAAAAGTTGTTGAAATGACAAGTCAACTGTTTTGTCTGCAATGCTTCGCGTGGATTATTTCGCAGTATTATAATGGTATCATGGGAAAAATCAATATAAGATTGAGGGATTTATTTAGGAATTCAGATTGGTAGTTTTACGACTTCTAGCCTTCAAACCCAGGGCTGTGTAGTGCCTGCAAATAGGTGGCACTTTCATTCCACCTTTTTCAACCTGTGCACCTTTCCTTAGTAGCACAGGATCAATACCATTTTTTGGTGCCTTTTTATGGTGGCTCGGTTTTTACGACAGTTCTTGAGCGCTAAATAGTGTACTTTCATGAACTATCATCTTTTTTGCAAATCAGATTCTGTAAACAATGGTTTCTCGAAACCTTGAACAAGTAAAACAGCAGTTCAGTCACAATGTTCAACGATCAAAAAACAAGACACAAGCTTGATTGCGTTTACAATGTAATACAATTAAAGCGATAACAAGTGTACCGCATTTGTGTATAGTTTAATCTAACTGATTAAAATTTTATTGGTGGTTCCTGAAATATTTTTTCAATTTGAATGAGGAGTATGTGTGGTTAATGGTATCAATTGACAAGTGATACGATTTTGATTTAAACTAATTTCTCTATCAGATTCTGTTACTATTGTGAAGTGAATCTATTACGTATTGAAGCCATTGCTTGTTTACTTTCCAATAGAGGGAACATTTCTGTTACGCACTAAACCCATAAAACTAATAATATTTTCTATTTTTCCCTAATGTATACTCGTCCAATGAGTATTGCAAGTTAAGTTGTGAAGATGAAATATACCTTTGCGAGAAATGGTCATTGAAATTAAGCCATGGCGTTTGATTTCTTGTTAGTTTAATGTGTCTAATCATTCATTAAATACAACATGAGTTTAATTTGATTTTGAATAAAGCTACAATGCTAATAAATATTCCAAGGGTCAACATGCATCAATCCTGGGGGCACTTTAGAATAAATACACAAAGTTCAGTAGTGCAATTGTAATTAAAACAGCCCTCTCAGTCGTCAAATTGACATCGCGTCTGGCAAAACATTGTCTGAGAGAAGAGTTGAAGAGCAATTCAAACCGACAAGGGTAGATATTGAATGCAGATCATGTTACTTTTATTGCACTGATTCCGCAAAGTCTCTATAAACAGACAAAGTTTCAAGTTTTTCTTTTTCAGACCGTTGCACACACACAAATAGAACACAGAATTGCGGAGAATGTTCGAAAATTAATATATAAATTGTACTTTTCAATACTACTTCGGTTACGTCAAAGAGAACAGTTTGAAGCCGTAGGAATGTTTGAATCAAGCCAAGGGGAAAGAAATAGATTTGATATGAAAATTCGATGCACAACAGCAGTTTGGAGGAATGTTAAAATTAAGGGAAAAGCTGCTTCCAGAGCCATAAGATAGGCCATGCTCCATACAGAGAAGATCGTTGTTCATCAAGAACAGAAAACATTTTGACACTTGCCAACTGCAGCAGCCAGTCTTCAACCAATCATTGTTTGCTTTAAATGCGCAGATCGTGGACCAGCAACTTTAATATAAGTCTGTCCAGTAGGTTAACAACAAATATGCCAAGACCAAAACTGGCCAAACACCAAGAGTAATAATTTTTAGGCCAAACTGTGCAAAGCAAAAGTGATCTTCATTTCAAGACCAATAAAAGCCTTAATCAAGATTGTTTAATTGTAGACCAAACAAATCTGATTTAAGTCTAGCAACGCAAAATGCAGATATTGAGAAATGTACACGTTTGTTTGTTAAAAAAAATGAATATGTAAGTCCAGCTTCTAAGAAACAATATCTCAAAATTTCTCATTGGTGGTTGCAACCAATTAGGGTCGGCAAGTAAATTTCTAACAATCAACATGACGCACACGCAAGTTTATCTCTCGACTAGAGCCCAAACGTAGTTATTCTTCCGATCAGTTAACATGCCTCGCAGCGTAATGATTTGTATATACATAGATATATAATTTACATAAGAAGTAATTTAAAACCGCCTCAAATTCCAACATACAATATTACACGAGTTCTTATCACAGAGGGTTGAACTAGTTCCAATCAAGACGTTTTCGTAAAATATCAAAAAGCAAAGAAAAATCTAAATGACGTTACTGTATGGGGGTCATTCTTGGGGCCACTTGCTCTCCTCAAGTATTCTATCGAAGCAGTCACGCATAAACACAAACTGGAACCAAAAGACAAATATTAGATGTTAAAATTTTATGAAAAGAACAGCTCTCATCTCTTCAAAATATATTGAAAAATCATTATTATAAGTGTCTTGTTAAAATTCATCCGCGGTAAGATTCTAATTGTTATATTTTTTTCATTTATAAATTCAATCGACAATTTCATATGAACATTGTCAACCTGTGGACAACTTATTGCCTTAATTTTATCTATTACTCATTGAAAAATTAAATAGAAAGGAAAAAGGAAAGATACTTACATAGGGGGTGAATATCTTGACCCAGCGTGGGTTCTTGTTCGGTTTTTGATACTGAAAGGCGAAGGCCATTCCTTCCTCCTCCAGGTCTGACTGCGTGATGTTGCTCCAAGGAAACTCTACAGTTTGACCCTGAAAATGTATATGAAAAAATTACAGATAAAGATTGACATTTACAAGCAACCACAACTCACAACTAGAGTGCCATCCTCTTTACAGGCGTGCAGTTTGAAGCAGTTGGTTGAGATGGCAGCCACAACGTGTCCCTCTTTCCTCGAGTCACAAGCGCAATGGGGAAACACTAATTCGCCGTAACCAGGTAGCTCTCTCGCCAGTTCTAGGTACTAAAATTAAAAAATTCACGTTTATTTTACAGAGGATAAATTTATAATTTTTAGAAAAGCGCACCTTGTGTTTTTTAGATGAGTCCTGGAGCGCTTTCAGCTGGTACAGTCTCTCATCGGCTCTGATATGTCCACGATTAACTTCGTCAATGGCCTTAAAACGAAAGAAATCAAATTTTAATGCGATGATGTGTAGATCAACTGCTTCATTTTCACTATCAGTTAGTTGGATATATTCATAGCAATAATCAGCAAAAACTCCTGAAGCGTCCGCTGCTCGCAGGGGTCGGCAGATTTTCCTAAAACTTTTAGAGCATGTAGCCCCATGCCTTGAATCACTGAAACGACAGATTTAAGGTTCAAAACCTCAGATGTGTGTTTGGCTACATTCCTCAAAGTTTCAGGCAATTCTGCTAACCCCTGCCAACTTGCGGAATTGATGTTTAAGAAATTTGAAAGTGATATATGAAAAAAGGAAAATTAAAATTGAAGTTTTTTAACAGGCACGGTAGACACTTACCTGCCAAAATATAAAAGTGGTAGCCTGGTCGTCAGACGAGAGAGCCAGTTCTTTATTAATTGAGAATAGCCACTTTCGTATCGCTAAACAAGTGGCAGTTGCAGTACTGTAGTTTTGAGTGTACAGATTGTGAGGAAATTCGTTGGGTTGCAGTTTTCGCTCTGTGAAGCCATAGTAAATGAACAAATGTTAATCAGCCTGTCCTTTTGTGCACTCACCAAAATTATATTCAACTATTTCAAACAGAGCAAAGAATTTGGCCACGTCTTTGCGCATTTTGATTTTCTCGACAACCGCAGCATAAACTTGATCTGTGGTAGCATTCTTTTTCACTGACACGGTGACAACCTCCCTGTCAGGTAGCAAGACCTTCAGGTCGATAGGAGATAAATTCGCCTTCAAATGAGTTTTAGTATTGGAAAGAGATCAGTTAAGGCTGGCATTACCTGATCTTCATCGGTGTCGGTAAGGAACTCTTGCATTATGTCACTCTCCGCAATCACTCGGACTGCGCATACCTTCTCCAAATACTGCTCAAGGCCCCGTCTCCTTGAGTCTAGCTGTTGTTCACTTAGCCTGTGCAACAAAGGAAAATTGGAAAAAAAACTCATTTCCAGATCATTTTTAACTAAATGGTAGCAACTAGCCAAAATAGATAATAAGAAAATTTTAATGGTTTTGATGATATTAATTTTTTTCAGTTGTACTTTTGCAACAGTATGGAATACAAAATTTCTGCTTCAATTATCCCAGAGCAATTTTCAGTCAGATATTAAATTTCATTACCCTCCAAGCATTTTAGCCCAGGCAGTAATAGGCTGATTTTGGTACTTACGTAAATGGCCATTTGCCTGGCAACTTGGGGTAGCTGAAGCCGACAAAGTCTTTTTTGAGATTTTCGTGTAGCTGCGAGAACTCTCGGTATCTGCGTGAGCACAAATGCCTGCCCGCCATGTAAATGTTGAACACCTGCAAAGCAGCCACACGCGTTTGTTATCAAAGAGCCACTCGTCGCGTTTATTGCAAACTTACGACGAATCTCTCGCCGCGCCTGTCAAGGTAGTGATAGTCTGGGATGGAAATTGGCAGCGACCGCTTTTCCGAGTAGTCAATAAAATTGTAGTTGATTGGGTCTTCGTTAGGTTCCAGTCTTTCAGCCTCCTGTGTATGGAGAGGCATTATTAGATAAAAGCTGTCGTTTGACGTTTAATTATCAGAAAATCGATTCCTAGGAACAATCTAGTTGATCTCTACATTGCAGTAGATCTCAGAAAACACGATTCATTTTAATTATAACTTTAAGTAGTACTTTACTAATTTAATTAAATAAAAATGGGAAAGAAGAAAACTATATAGGGCAAGCCGTTGTAAATTGTTAAATTCTTCTGTAAAAATAAATAAATTTAATTCCAGTTGGCTAATTGAGATTCTTTGTTTTTACTGAAGGAAGGAAAGAAGGAAGGAAGGAAGGAAGTAATCTTCATGAACAGTTGTTAGATATTACGCTGACCAACAACCTGGCTAAGGTCAATACTGACAAGCACCACTGTTGCTAGTGAAAATCCCATTTCTAATCCAGCGTTAAAAGGTTTAATTTTCTGCACTTTCTTTACTGAATATAAAGGATAAAGCAGAAATAACAGGAAATCAATCGGACCAAATTAATTGGAGACATTCATTCAATTCATACGAACCTGAGGAGTGACGGATATGACGGTCAGGGTGAGGGTGTCGCCGCCAGACTTGATCAGGTCAACTACCTGCTTGTGAGTAGCGCCCTCCACATTAACGCTATTCCTGAAAAGCGGAAAACAGTCCACGAATTAGTGTCGTGAGAAAATTGCCGCTTGCGTGGGAGATGAAATTAATTTAAAAGGAACCTTTGGTAGCGAGTGACTACGCACTCGACGCTCAGCATGATTCCGACTCAAAAAGTAGTGAGAGTGTTGCACGACAAAAGCGAATAACAACATGCGTTAGAAAGTATCGACGATTGCGAGAGCAACTCCCACTTCGATCCAGATCGCTTTGATTTGCTCCACTGGCCTTGATTGTCCCCTCAGGACGGTGCACACACTGCGATCATCAGGTCAAAAGTCAAAAGGGCACAAGTACGCAAGTGAAAACAATTAGTAAATTAATGGGTATTTTCGAACAGAGAAATTTCGTGCTAGCGGTTCATGATGCTGGAAAAATTAGGAATCTTCTTTCATCGCGTTGGCTGTTTTTAATGGATTTCTCATTGGTGCAGTATTTCAGTAAAGATAACCTGTGGCAGTTTCTCTAAAAAATAAGGAAAATGCAACCAGTGTAGCCAGCCGTCAACAGAAAATTAAATGTTTATAACAGCAAACATTTTTCGCCTTGCTAAGCAGCTTAATTATTGTTTAAAACGTTCACGTTTAAGGTTATAAAGCGGAAGTAGGAAATTGATTGTAATTTGCCACCGAAGCAGTGATTGGAAAGGACCTAAGTTTTCCTCCTGCCGTTAACACTTTAACATTTATAATTTGCGGTTCAAATGGAATGTAAATCCATACTTCATCCTTGGTGATATAATTATATCGCCTAATTATAAACGCCTCAATAGGTTTTGCGGTTTTAAGATGAGTGACATACGTGGCTTCTAACAACAAAGGGTTGTGTCCCACTGTGTAAAAAGATTTTCGTAAGACCCGCTGCTATAAAATAAACAGTATCATCTCGCGTGGAATTTCCTAATTTAACTGTTATTTTAAGAGGAAACGGGGAAACCCCTGAAAAATAACAGTTTAAACTGCAATAGTGTAGATAATTAATTTTCAAAAATTGGCAAACACTGGAAATACAAAGCCGGCCTAATAAAATTGAATTACTAGTATGGGGACCTCGCGTGATAGATGAATACGGAAAACTAGATCACCTGACTTTGATTTGTTCCGAAATTGATATATATAAGAACATTATTTTCCTCAGCTTAATATTATTATTTTTTGATCTTTTTATCCCTGTCCGAGGACCGGGAAGGGCGCGCACTGCACTAGCACGAATACTGAAACCCGGGTGCTAATAACACCGCGAACGGATAACATGGGCGCACCAGGCCGCTCAGCCCACTCAGGGGCCACTTGCATCCGCACCGAGGACTTTTTTTATACGCTAGACATTCGTCCCGTGAAGCCAAATCACGCATGCTGGAGAGGTGCTTTTATGAAAAAAATGACATTTTCTAGATAGAAAAACACAATGTTTCAGTATACAATGCTTCGATAATGACCATGTTCCATTAGTAATTTATTTTCGATAAAGTCTACAGGAACTTATATCGAAAAAAAATAAATCTAATTTTACACGCACAATCAATCTGTGAGTAAACTCTTTTGATATCAAACAAAAATGTATATTATTTTTCCCATGCCCTCTAAAGCAGGCCGATTGGGGCATAATATATTTTACTCTCTGGCGCTCAGCCCATCACTGATCACGTTGGCTAAAGGGCTGTGTGTGTGTGTGAGCGTGCCAGTCGAAGCGGACAGATCACGCGATGGTTAACTTTCAGTGAGAAGAAAGATGCAAACGAGCCGTGGGGAGCACTTTTGGGGCTACATAGCTTTTTTCGGCGGGCAGATCGATTTTTGCGCCGCGCAACAGAGCGCATGCTGACCCAGAGAGCCTTTCCAGCTGGCCGCCTTGACTTTCCTTTCCGCAGCTCCCGAAATACATTCAACTTTCGTTGGTCGTAGACGGAAAATAAAAACCGAACTCTCGCATTCAATCGCGGCGCTCCTTAAAGTCAAGAGGAATGAAGGAAGGGTTACGAGTACTTGCTAACCTTGGAGCCCGTCTCGCAACTCACTTGCACTTCGTCTGATTGCTGTTCGCGGAATGCGAGAAATAAAGAAGGGACCGAGAGTTTTGAATTGATCATCCATCAATTAAAATCAAATTAAATATCCCCATAAGAAAATGACATCATTTATAAACAATGTCAGCTAATTTGGAAGATTTTTCATTTTGGTGAAATCAGTTTTGCTGTCACTAAAATAATCTCCAGTCTTGGCAGGCTTGTCAGCAGGCGATGAGCGTGATTAGTCATATGACAAGACTCCCACTCCCCCCGCAGCCAGGGCCAAACCCCGCACGGCGCACCGGGGGTCCAATCGGGCCCAATTGATCGCTGCTCGCTCGATAACGTTTTAATTGCCGTCCCCCGGCGCGAGCGGGACGGCTGCCCGGGTCGCCGAATTACGGGGACGGTGGAGGGGGCGGGGTTCCGGGGGCGGCCGGGGCACTCACACTTCGAGGATGCGGTCGCCCTTGCGGACGCCGGCCTTTTCGGCGGCGCCGTTCTCCAGCACGGCGCTGACATGCTGCAGCGGGGCGTACAGCTCGCCGTTGATGCTGCGCAGTTGGCCGCCCTCGCTCACTTGGCCGCGCACGTTGAAGCCGAAGCCCGTCTCCGTCTTGTAAATGGTCACCACCCGGGGCCCACCGCACTGCCGGGGCCCCTTGGACGCCACCGGGGGTCCGCCGTCCGTCTCCGTTTCTGCCATGTTATTTACACCACTTACGGTCGGCGACGTTCGTACCGCACCGCACTCTTCTGCCTGCCTGCCCGCGACGCTGGCGCCACTCTGACTGCTCGCTGGTGGATTCTCGGGGAATCTGATTCATTTCTCGAGTGTAAGGGCCACTACTGAGCAGTGCTGCCACTCAATACGCGATTATGTTCTCTACTGGCGCCAACCCAAAGGGGGATTTTGGAACATTATTTCGACATTTTTGCAGCTAAAGGATGTTAACTAAGTTTTACCGTTTATTAATTTGAAATACCTTCCAGATAAATATTGTTTCTAATAAACATTTTTTGCTCTTTTTATCCCTGTCCGAGGGCCGGGAAGGGCGCGCACTGCACTAGCATGAATTCTGAAACCCGGGTCCCAATAACACCACGAACGGATAACATGGGCGCACCAGGCCGCACAGGGACCCAGCCCACTCAAGGGCCACTTGCCTCCGCACCGAGGACTTTTTTTTGAAACGCTAGACATTTGTCCCGTGAAGCCAAATCACGCATGCTGGAAAGGTGCAAACCAGCAAGTAGCGAGTCGACGCCGGTGCGCCTCCCAGCCCGTTGAGCAATTTGAGCATTTCGAGTCACTAAACTAACCACTTTTTGCCATCTCTGACATTGGGTAGCCAGTATTAGATCTCCGAACTGCTCAAAAAATACCTCCCATTGCTTTGACACTCCTGAGAATGTCTTAACAATGCGAGCCAACGGGCTGGTTTATCATTGTTAAATTTAAAATTATATGAATATAGCGAGATATTGTATTCATTCGAATATCTTTTAAATATTATAATTTAGTTTACTTTTTCTCCCCCGCTCGATATG
This sequence comes from Cloeon dipterum, assembly GCF_949628265.1. Lineage (NCBI taxonomy): Eukaryota > Metazoa > Arthropoda > Insecta > Ephemeroptera > Baetidae > Cloeon > Cloeon dipterum. Next base: position 23,732,670 of record NC_088787.1, read on the forward strand.
CCGGATTTTTCAAGTTTTGGAATTAAGATATGTGCTCCTAATACATATGTATCGGAATATACAGATTTAACATAGCAACGGATGTTTCCTTTAAAATAGTCTTAACCTGAACATGTTAAGATTGAAGCTTCGCCAGGAGAGGGTCGATCGCTTTGGGTTTGCTGTTGTTAATGCAATTTGTTCAAAAGCACGGTTCATATTTAATTTATTTTCAGAGGCTATATAATATGTATTCTCATGCATGAGATTAGCCTCTGAGAGTAAGAGCAAGAACAATTTAAACTAATGTGCATTTTTAGGACTGGAAATATTGGAGAGCCTTAAAACATTAACCTGCTTGGAGTCGCAATGTTGCAAAATTCAATATACTCTGCATCTTTAAATCCTAATAAAATTTCCTTGTAGCTATATCAAATGTTGAGTTCTGTAAAAAAAAGTACGAAAGGTTACGTTTTTAAAATCTGTTCTACTGGATGTTGTGGAGTGTGGAGGTTCAACGACATAAATTGAACATAAACCATTCTTTCCCTTGTATATATTCAACATTTATTCTTTTTTTGTTTGAATTAATCGATTTATTCCATCTTGATATCAATTAATGAATTGCGCAGTGTGTATATTTCACCATTAATGGCAGCAAAATTTAAGATATAATTACTCATCTTTGTTATAATGCATTCCACCTCAAGGATACACAGCAACTTACACTGAACATAATAATTATTTTTTTCTGCTATTTATATTATACAATCTTTTTCTCCATAAATTACTCTACTCATTAACAACAAGAGCAACAACATCGTAAGTAGGATCGATCGGCTAAACGTGTGTTTTTTCACGCTCGACATTTAGAAAAATATATTTACAAAAGGTTATTGTGACAGCCATAATATTTTTCCAACAACTAAAGTCGATCTGGTCCGAACGAGAGAAGTTATTACAATAGCAACATGAACAAATAAAAAAGTAGACATGCATCGTTTGGGGTACATTGTATAATTTAAAAGTCTTAACGACGCGAATAAATTGCTTAACAGTGTCTTTTGAGCTTACGATTCTGTTGATTGAAACTTAAGTCCTTCATAACGCAATCTCATCTTGTGAATTGGACCACATTTTCTGAAACCCTGCCTGCAGAAACCCACTGGGTTAATTTTCTCTATAATTACTTGAATCAATGTTTGATATCATATTATAATTTCATTATTCTGATCAAATCAATCCCGAACTTCATCTCTCCGCTCAGATACATAGGAAACCATCAACACATTGTTTTCCGTCTATATATTTGCGCACGGTCAAGTGCATTTTGATTATTTTTGGTATCACATACGACATTTCACCACAGGTATATAAGGGTTTGAGTGAAAAGTGACAGGCGAAAAATTTACTTTCTACGATCAACCGCGGTACACTCAGCATAGTCCATAGTAGGGTAACACGTTTTTGTCACCTCGCATGAGCTACACACTTCTTCAAGCTGCAACACTAGCACCGCTGGCACCCAGAAAAAAATCGGCTAAAGACAGCAGCCGCCACTCTTCGCAGCTTCTTTTTTCAAACCGCTCTTCTTGACCACTTCTCCTCTGGCTGCCTGGGGCACAACTGTCACATTTCCCACGAAGAAGGGCTGAAGGATCTTTTTGAAGATCCGAGTCACGCAGAAGCGTGTATATTTTAAAACAAGCTTATTAAATGTGCTGCCCTAGTATGGTATTTTCTTCGTGAAGTTTCCTCATTTTAAGTACTGGCGCTTTTGCTTGCTTGATGTACGTTGGTAACAGGTGATCGGTCCTACCAGCTATCGAAAAATTATTCGCGACCATTCATATTGGCAGAAACCGTGAAACACTCTGGCTAAATGGAGGCAAAATTGCCCTCACATCCAGCTGGAAAGCAATTTCGTGATACCAGGATTTCCGAGGTCTCCGCGGTTATTTGGGTAACATTCCGGAGGATATGAAACGTGCGTTGATACGATGAATTCGCGAGGGAGGTTTGAGGCTTGGTCGCGATTTTAGACAGGTTATTGTCTCGCTGGGTTGACAGCGGAGGGCCAGCTTATGCTTTGACGTCGGTGGCTGAGTTGCAGCCGCAGATAGCCGCGAATAGTCTGGCGACGAAGCCTCTTGCTCTCGTGTGCCACGGCCCTGTCCGCTTCACTCGCCGTGAACCTGAAATCCCCAATTCACGCGATTAGTCGCTGAGTACGCTGGGCCTCGCATTCCAACTTACCACCACTTTCCATCTCTTGCCGCTCCACCTGAAAAATCAAAAAAGGATGGTCAGGTGGTAGTGCGAAAAGCTTTTACAACTTGTGTATACAAAGTGTATGTGTTAGTGAGAGGAATACTAGAGAATTTAAGTTGATTTTGACTTTACTTAACTCTCTAGATGATAGTCGACAGCTGATATAAAACCATGCTGAATTATAAGTGATATAGCTGAATCGATTGAAATATCGACTTGTTTTGAACATAAAATTAGACTATATAGCGAAAGGGAATACATAGCTTCTGTTATGCAATTTATTTTTATGATCTTTAGGTCTGATGTTCCTGCTAAAATGCTGGTTTGGGACACATTTTCAGCTCTTATGGCTATTTACTTGTTCTTTAATTAGATATTTTAGTCGTATGATAGATTTGAGAGTAATATTATTAGTTATGGATGACCGAGGCCCTGTCTGTTAATTAATGTTGCAAAGCTTTAGATTGCTCTACATTTCGACCTTAATAAACCAATTATGTATAGAAATATCATATTCCGTTAATGGTTACCAGAGTAAATAAATAAGATAACAATTTGTGTAAGTTAAAATTAAACTTTGGAATTATTTAAAAAGTAATGTAGTATAATGCAATCTGAAATGACAGTTTGTTGAAAAATTCAAATCAATTTTTCTAACGTATGGTGCAACTGATTTAAATGCAAATTGGACCAACACGTGTGTGCGCCTTTTGCATCGGTATATAGATTATGTATAGTGGGGTGAAAGCTGTATGTATATGCACGTACAGCTCGATATTGTGCCCGTGCGAGGGGGAGCAAGGGCAAGCTGGCCACTGAAAAGTGCACATATACACACACGGGGGACGAAGCCAAAGAGTCGAATCAATAATCCCTCTCGGCTGCTCCAGCGAGCTCATCATCCACTAGCCAGCAGCATGCTTGTCTCTCACAGCAATTCTGCTCCAATTGCTAGTAATTTGATGCAAATCGAATTGCCCTCACTCGATATGTGTCTCGACTATTTCTCTATATACGCGCCCCTTTCAATGAAGTCGTTCTTTCGTCTGCTTTTTACAGCTCTCGTGTAGATTTGTAAGACTTGGTTTTCAGTATGTTTTGAAAATGAAATCAGGTAAATCCAATTCTATTCATGTAAATAATAAATGACTGATTTTAATTTTAATAGGATCCTAAAAAATAAATCGAGCTGATTTTTTTAATCGGCTGATTTAAAAAAGCTTTTTTTTAGGGCGAATAAATGCTGTGTTGAATATGTGTGATCTTGCTTTTCATTACATACATTTTAGGTGTTAGAGCATTGCTGTGAGAGGAATGAATGGAACAACTGTAAATTTTCAAATTTCTTCTCTGATTAATTTTTACAAAACTTTTCTTTTGCTAAATTTATCACTTAGTGGATATAAATCATGAAATGGTAAAAATTGCTCTGGTGGTTATTGTCCGCAAAAAAGGGTGCAAAAAATTATGTCCAACGCCCCCCCAGGGTGTGTCAAGTGTATGGTGTTGAAGAGGAGCGCCGAGGGGTGTCTATGAAAGTCGGTTATACCTTTGCTTGGTGCGCCCTCCTGGTGGCCTCCTCTTTGGCCTTCTCAAGCACGTCGGCAACGAACTTGGACGCGGCTTCCATCAGCTGAGGGTCGCTCTTGAACGCGGCCACGCGCTCCTCGTGTGTCATCTCGGCGCTGCCGCACGCCGCTGCGCCGCCGGGCACCGTAAGCGTCACACTCATCGTGCCATCTGCAACACGGTCATAATTGACAAAATCAATATAAGACCATATGCAAATCCGAGAAAGACTAATTTCTTTGATTTGGTACCGGACATGAAGGATTGCCCGTGACCGAAAATTTGTAGGGTTGACATGAAGAACCAGCATTCGTTTTGGAATGAACACAACTCTGTAGGCTCAATAAATCTTACTGATGCTATTAAAAGCGAGCAAGCCCACCTTGAAAATATTTCCCACTATTCCCAATATTTCCTGCGTATGGAGAAAGAGAAAAATATTTTCCATAGAGCAAAGGCTAAAAATAGCACGAAGCTGTGACGAAATCGGAGCATTTGTAATAAGGTGTACAACGACATGACTGTTGCACTGGGTGTTGCGTGTTAATGAGTGGCGAGAATTGCGCGTGTATACGTGGTACTAATGAAAAGGTACACACAGCAGAGCGAGGACCGACGCATTCGCGCTCCACAGTCGCTGTATGTGTCGCTAATTACTTGTGCGCGCTAGCAGCACGATTTGGGTCTGCATGTGCTGTGTGTCGCGAAAGCACAACCGCGGAAAAGTTGAAACCAAAGCTTAATCAGCAACACGCACACTGCGCCAAACTTAATTCGCTGTGGACATGCGAGAGATATAAACCAAACACTGAATTCGAAACTGGCTTGTTTGCAATCTTCGTTTCGTAGGTAGAAAATGAAATCATGTGGTGTGCAAATGCGTTCAAAGATGTGTCATTATTTGTTCTGTTGAGAAACTATGTATGTAAAAGATTGTGACAATTGGCACGAAATTTTCTTCAGTAATGTGTCAAAAGCCGCCACTTGAATGTATGAAATCATGGTAATTTGTATATCTGCCCACTTCATCTTATCTTTTTAGCCTCTTTGTCTTGATAATGCCAGAGTTTAGTCATAAAGAAAGACGGAACCCAGTTCGGTAGAGAACAAGTGTGATTCAATTCAAGTAAATATTAAAAAATTACCTTGAAAGATAATGATAACATTCGATTATTTGACGAATTGCGATTTCTTGACGCCACATCTCTGGTTAAGACACTTCACTATTTACCAATTAAAATACTTTCGATAAAAAGGTTTTCTTTCGTTATATCCAATAACGTAAATAACGTCTATAGATTTTTAGATAAAAAGCCGATCAGCGTTAAAATTATCAATTTTACACTATGTTTTTGAAAACGATCGATGTTTCAGTATTGCTACAAGCTTAGAGACGACACGTTAAATACTTGGAGAAGAATTGAATGCGATACCTTTTTTCACATTTTGGTTGCAAAAAAGACCGAGAGCACAATTGAATTCCTGATCCATTCTCCAATTTAGGTTCATGTGATGAGAGTGCGCTAGTTCCTTTGTCCTGATATAGACTTCCAAATGCATTTGCCTCTGGCGTTAGCTTTTATGAGACACACACGTCACGTTGACTTCCAGCGAAAAGCCTCAAAGAGAATAACTCATTATGCCCTTACATCTTGTTTGCAAATAATTGAGAGCAGCGAGCAGGAAAGTTTCGGAGCAAAAGGACATTTCGCCTGAGCAGAGAGGCAAGGAAGTTTGCCTTCGCTATTCTGGGGTGCTGCAGAATTTCCATTTCAAAGCGAAGCAATTTCCCTTCACGAGCTTCAAGCAATTTGTCTTTTCCTCCTTGCTGCTGCGGACGCCGGAGTAAAAATATTTTCCCTCCGTCAAAATTCAGCATAATTCACTAAAAAACGCCACACTCTGGTAAACGCCCCTGAACTCGTTATAAAACACAAACTTTGAAGAGGGTTCGAAATATATGTGCTTATATATCATCAATGATTTACTTGATTTCTTCCCCAGCACGTCGCAAAATGCAGAAATTTGCTTTGTTAAATTGAGTAAAAAAAATCAAATAAGTCAAATCTTTCAAAATATGACTATGTATTTTTTACGATAATTTTTTATGGACGAAAATCCCGAATTGAGATTATGTTCAATTATAGGTTGTTAAGATTTCTATAGTATAGGGCGTGGCGTGCATTTATAAATTTGCAAGTCGAAATGTAAATTTCACGCGTTTTCGCCTAATTGTCAGTTAGAAGCAAACAATGCAACACTATAAAAAAACATTAATTTATTATTTTATTCATTCAATATTTTTTGGTGATTAATAAATATGTCCAGGAAAGAGAATCAATATCAAATATTTGCAGTTGTAAAAATATATGAACTCACTGAAATTCACTCAAGAGCATGAAATAAAGAGCGAATCGCATTTGCAAGATTGGCAAAAATGATCGATTGAGCAAACTTGTGCGGTATCAAGCACAAACAATTTCCCACCACACGCCGCAGGATCATGTGCAAAGGTGTTTACGTATACCTGGCCGCTCGCTTTCAATCTATCTTAAAAGCTCTGCCACTGGGGAAAACGAGAAGCAGACGTGCGGAGATAAATCGAGCGGATTGCCCACTTTTGATTCTAGGCATTTTTGTGTCAATTTGGTCTATTAGCCTAATCATTTATTAAAATAAAATTGAAATACACGCACTTAGGGGGAAAGGCATATTCGTGTTCTACATCAGAAACAATTCTGGAGACAATAAAAATCTAAAATAAAGAATCATTATTAAATTCTAGAATATATTTCCTGGAAGCGCGTACATGAGCATTAACCCCAACTGTGATCCATTATTTAACTAAATTTGAACTAATAATTCCATGATTTTCAGTCACGAAGGGAAATCATCAAGTTTTATTAAACACAAATCGTGTACCACAAATCGTTAACTATAATATCATTTGTTTACATAAATAGGTTTAGCAGACTTAGCCGCTTCTGTCAAACTAGTTTGGTTACTATCGCAGCTTAGGAAGTGGAAAAAATTCATATCTTAACCACAAAGATTGCAAACGCAGGGAAAGAGCATATTTTATTGCAATAGCCGTGCCAAAGATTAGTAGTTCAAACGGTTATCATAGAAAAATCAATAAAATTATCTGTAAACTGTGTTATTTATAAAATTATGACAAATATATCTCTGATTTATTCAGCTATGATCCGAAAGTGAGTGTGCCATTCTTGATAATTTTTAATTGATTTGCAACCTCAGCGGCTGCGCTAAAATTGTAATAGGAAATATTGCCGTTTGATTTGATCCATTTTTTTCAGCGCTAATTTAATAACAGACGATTCGTTTGAATTCCACGACGATCAAGTATTTTATTTACACACTTGTGAGGTCTTTCAAAAGGATAACTTTTGGTGCGCCCAATATGGCTTCCCCTCATCAAAATCCGCCTCCTTAGCTAATACCTTCGCAAGTTGAAAACTAATTAAAGCGATTTCGAGCCGAATCGGAATTTGAGCGTTATTTGCACAGGTGCGGATGCTGGGTCGCGTCGCGAAAGATTCAAGGGAGAGAAAGACTCCTCTTCGGTCGGTGCGTTTCCACTCGGCGAGAGAGCTCTATTGATCTGCAAAGTCGCGTGTATGTGTGTGCGAGAGTTCAGTTGCACTTGGCAAAAAGTAGCTAGCCTGCCTCCTTGGCGTGCGAGTAATAATTATCCACCAAAGCAGCAGCACGGGCTGCAGGTTGACAGGATACGGGATGCTGCGTCATTGCGAAACACCTTCTCCTGAGCAGTACAAATGGAGGAACACGAAGAGAGGCCTGGTAATGAGCTATGGGCATCGCCATCTGCAGACTCATTACGCGCGGGCGAGCAATAATGAGCCATAAAATGGGAATGGTCAGTCTGATGAGCAGTTTTGTCACTCGTTCTTGCATCAGGATTTTTCCAAGGAAAGAGTAGAGCGAAACATTTTAGCTTTCGATTGGGATTCTTGTTCTAAATATTTTTTTCAGAATGTGAACTAATAACTAAATTGTAACAGCTGATGACTTTCCATAGCTAAGAATTAACAGTCACAATGTTACTGTTGAAGTGAATTAGAAAATATAATATTTATGCTCCATTAGAGCATTATTCACAGCGTAACGAGCTCAATGCCGTGATTGGAAACTCAGCCACATCAAATAAATTAGATAGAATTGCACCCTATCTCACTGGGTTTTCATTTCCCAGTTTGCCAGGTCAATAAACAAAATCGTTGGCAGAGGCAAATTACAGATTGTAAAAAGGGTAATGGATTCGAACATTTATGCGCGCGCGTGTGTGTATGCACTGCTGATCGGACGAGATTTCCATGCAAATCGCAGCAATAAAATATTCATTTATCCGTTCCGACTCGAAACAAGGGGATAAAGGAGAGAGAGAGAGAGAGAGAGAGAGAGAGAGAGAGAGAGAGAGAGAGAGAGAGAGAGAGAGAGAATCGGTTTGTCTCAGTGAAATCCCTTCAATCCCCTGCTTTGCTTGATCCTCTCAGCCAAACGCGCGTCCTCCGCGGATTTGCTCATTGTCTGCGGCAGGCACTGCTACACTACGTAGTATACCGCATGCAAATATACATGGGTGCCAAACATGGCACATCCTCTGCGGCAGCCATCGTCGCTTTTGCTTATTATTATTTTATCCCTGGCTGCATTTGAGTAAATTCAACAAGAACTAACACCAATCTATAAACTATGGGCCAAAATGTTTAAAAAATATAAGAAAAACTTCAAACTTTACTTAACTAGATAACTGGGAGAACTAATTGCGAGAAATCTGTGCTGCTCTCTTTAATTCCCTATGTTAGCTAAAGAAAGGTGAAAAATTCAAAAATTAACTGCCCAGCAAATGCCCACAGCCAAAAAGCTAGAATTAGAAACGTCTTAGTTAACATCCCCAATTGCAAAAAGAGACGTGTTTTTGCTAGCGCTATATGTAGGTGTGCAATCTCTTTATACTACGACCGAATAATTTGATATAGATCGATCGTGGCCGATCAAATATTTGGCTGAAGCTGTGGAGGAAGCCGCGGGCGGCGGACTGGACGAAAAATGAGGTTCACTGGCCCCGGCGGCCGCTCGCTAGCAAGCCAGCCAGCTTCCTGATTTAATCTCATTTGTAATAACTGCGAGGCAGCCGGCGACCGGCTCAAAACTTTGCCAAGGCTCGGTCAGCATCGAGATGCAAAGTCATTCCAGCTCTTGCGGCCGCCGGCGGTGTAGCATAGAAATATTATATAGATTTGTGTCTACGACCGCAGGAAAATGTAATGAATCGTGCAAAAGGCACTTTTTTAGAAGCACGACAACGCCCATGTTCCTATTAGGTCGATGAAAAGTGCTCTAATTAAAAAAATACTGCATCTATGGCGGTTGCGTGCTGAGCCATAAAATAATGTTTTGTGTTTGTGTTTAGAGGGATATTTCATCAATTCGTTTAAGCTTTTAAATTCAAAAGCGAATTCTCAAAGGATAATGAAAGGCATTAACAGGGTAATATTTTAAATACTCTCCAAATGAATCTGTATACCCTCTCTCATTGTTGATTTTTTCGATTTAAATTTACCACTAATAATGAGAAAGCCATTTATGCAAGAATATGAATTGGAGTGCGAGTGCGAGTGATCAAGCTAAGCGAGTTGAAGATTTTAAATTTATGAAAGAATTGAGATAATTTTTCTGTTACCGTTATGCGTTGAAAATGAATCCTCCAGAGAAACTGTTCCCGTAATATCGATCTCATTACAAAAACACACATGTATATTGCATTCGCGTTTAGTCGCCCACCATGGGATTTGTCAAACACGAAATTCAGATTTGGCAGCCACACCCGATTCCTCCTTTTATCTTTCATATAAAAGGCGTTTAATTTTCCCCGTTAAACTCTTTATTGAAATCGGATTGCATGCTCGCTCTATTGAACAACGCTTTAGAAACGTAAATTTTGATTTATAAAGACAAACACGGCGGCTCTTTTTTCCATTCAGTTTGATACCACATTTTCCTTCTCGGAAAAATACCCTTTTCCACCCGTTTAGCTACAACTCGTGGAGCACAGGTGTGAGAAACAAAGGCGAACGGTTCGTCCCTTTGAGCTGCAAGGTGTGACTGAAAGGTGCAGCAGGTCGAGCGAAAAGTTCGCTGCCGCAAAGAGCCTTTTTATGCTGTCAGCTAGGCGGCCGCCCGCCAGTCCACCCGGGCAACAGGTTTGCAGGCTGAGCTCATTCAACAGGTCCAGTGCTCTATTTTTACACTACTTTTTCAAAAACTAAATCAAAATCGTGCCTCTTTCAACAAGTGTGTAAGGAGAGTATGATAAGATGGATTTTTTTTTGACAAACCCATGATCAAATCCTTTAAAAGATTACATAAATCGATTGTAATAATTAATACCACTTTGCACTGCAAAAATTAATATTATACAGGATATGGTATTTAAGTTTTTGTCAAGGCAACCTAGTTGAGACTTTCCATTCTTTTTAAATCAAAACTTAGAATTTATTGTTTTTACTGTGTCCTAATTCTGCGGTCAAATCAATGTAATGATTTATAACAAGATTTTTCAACGGGCGCATAGGGATGAATACGGTCTGATTTATCAGTTTTACGCAAGCTTTTTCTCATCTTAGTTGCATACTGTCTGACTATGTTACTACTTGAACTAATTTGTGATGAGAATAAACAGCTATAACAAAAAACCCGGCAGTGAAGTCAATTTTGAGTAAACGTCAAGGTCCCTGGTCATCATCCTGATCAGTCTAAAAGGCCTCCTGGTGGGTGGTGACTACGTGGGATCAAGATTGTAGTGAGGACCGGCGCCCTGAACTCGCCTTCGGAGACGAACCCGGCCAATCTGATTTGTCCAGGTGCCAAACTTGGCCTTTTTTGTGGGCCCGTTGGGTCATGTGTAAATTTTTAAACAAAGTATAAATACTCAGATAATTAAAAAGGTAATCATTATATCCGAGAGTTGCATTTTTCGATTTACCTTTACTTGCTAGTAAAATAATCTGAAAGCAAATTTTCTTGGCCTTAAATTTTTACATTCTATCTGCTTTCGGTTTTAGGAATTTGGATTCATATCCATACACCATGTTTTAAAACCACGAACTACAACCAATTACTTCTTTTAAATGAATCTCCCTGTTTAGAGAGTTAATGATATATGGATTTTTTTCGATTTCGCTACCTGCCATGACTGTTCTGCAGTGCAGTTTCTTTCGTTGTGCAAGGCGTATGTGATTTTATGTTTTACGAGTATTTTTTGTTGTTCAGTTTAGTCATTTCGGCTTAGCTCTCCTGCGTAGATAATTTCTTAAATGCTCAAGCTCACCCACAGATATAGATTAAAATAAGCAAGCAAGTATTGAGAATTTTGGCTAAGGTTAAATTGGTTGTAAGAAGCGGGTTGCCAAGATTAAAGGTTTTCAACGACCATTGATTGATTCAGGTAATTCTCTTCAGGTAATAACGTATTATGAATTTTATTCAAGGCCCGCGAGGCCAAAACTGCGAACTGTACAGCACAAAAAGGTTTTTCACAATTTTCTTTTGAAAAATTCAATTTTATGTCATTCATTCCTTCTAATGTTTACCTCTGGGAGCTACCAGATTGTAAAATATTTTTGAAATAATGTTTCTATTTCAACAGTTGTATTACGTAAAATATAAATTCCTTCTCGAATGTCGAACGCATACGGTCAATAGATTTCTCTACGGTCCATAAGCTATGCAATAGAAATAAATCTAGGCGCAAACAAGGCGCGCGATTTCGCTCGCTTGAGCTGACAGGCGCGCGCCGCACTTCTGCGTCAACACCTCGCTTCCATTGTCCTACGAAAATCGTGTTAAATTCATGCATGAGATGTAAATTGAATCGGATAATTGTCCTCCCATCCCATTCGTAGCAGCAAGCCTAATGTGACTTTCAAATCAAGACAAAAGGATGCTTGATGTGACATATTTTGCCTTTGTGGAGCAAGTGACGATTGGCAAATTGCATCTAATGAAACTGCTAGAATCGCAAATGAGAGGCATAACTAGCTATCTATTCTTAGCTGAAGATTTAAATACAAAATAAAAATATTTCTTCCAGTTAGGGACGAACGGAGAGTGAATGTCGACTGTTTTTATCGGGAAATTTTACCATGAAAATTGGTTTTAGGTCAGACTTAAAATCTTTCAAATTAATTTTAATGGATTGTTGTGTAAGTATAATTGGAAAAATTATCTGTGTATGACTTGGGCAAAAAATTAAGTTTACGAGGAAATTAAAATAACATGACTTGAAACAAAAAACATGAATTTAAAACGCAGCGCGTCTTGTATTTCCAAGCACCATATATAAGAGTCACAAGTTAAAATAGGACTCTACATTATTGCCAAAATGAGCAGTCTAAATTCTGCAAATTAGGCTGTAACTACCGTCAAAAGAGATCAAAAGGTGTCTTCTTGTTCTTCTCCGCCCAATTAAGGTAAGTGATTCTATTTGGGCTTCAGAAGAAAACATTGGAATCGGCTCAGACAGTTGGCCCTCTCGTTCTCGGCGGGCGGGCGGCTGCGCGAGCGAGCGAGCGAGCTTGGGGCTGAAAGTAGCCTGAGAGAGGGTTGTAACGCGGACGGCGGGGGTACAGGAACTTTAAGCGTCGTTATGGCAACGTGACGTCAGATTCGCTCCAGCTCCACCGACCGACTGACTCGCCGAAACGAATGCCGACCGACGAAACCAATCTCCCTTGCTGCTCTCACCAAATTATATTCATAAACAAAACGACCGCACTTCTTCATACTCGTCAGAACGCAAATAAAGTTATGAAAGGGTGAAGCACGAGTGTCTGCCACTAAATCCACTTTCCTTTGATTTGCCACCACCGTTTGTTTCACGGCGAGTCCTTAATTAACCCAAACAGGCTGCAGCAGTTTGATTGGAAAAAACTTTCTCTTTTCATCGATTTTTGTTAGTATTAAATCTTTGTTTTTCTGGTGTATGCGCTATTAAAAAGTGTGACATATAATACGGTTTCAATACAGGAAATATTATAGACTCATCTGCTAATAAAAAGTTTTCAAAGAAAAGATAAATTAATTACATGATTTTAAAAAAGTATATCGACATAGACTCGCTCTATTTTCAGGAGTTTCAATGAGCCGGGCTGTTTTAACTCTCTCATTCTGGTTCATTTCATCGATATTTAATGATTAAAATGACATTTTTGTGATTGGATCACAAATTCTGAAATGTCTCGCAAGGAGGAAATCACAACAATTTTTTACTCGTGTTTGATTTTATGATTTGCTTGATTGGTTTTCTCTTCGCTGAAGAGCAAACAAGAGACTTTTGCGTGCCATGGACTCGTATATTTTCTCCGTAATGAGTTTTTATGTCCCTTTGTCTCTAAAAAGAAATATCTACTTTTCATTCCAATATCTCGCAAATTGTATTCGGTATTACCAGAGAAACAATGAATTTCACCGGCAGTATTCATTTCTTGTTTATTTGTTCTGTTCTGGGTGTCACTGTGAATTCCATCCACCAAATAGGCTAGGTTTCCCTATGTGAAACTCGTCAAACGTGAGATTGGCTCAGCATTAAATGCTTCGATATGAAATAGTACATATTTTCAGAGATTAACGCACCATATATATGCAACCTGCGAGAAGCCATTTATTCCGTACACATTTGTATGCTCTGCAGATTCCTATAGCGAACCATTGGGCGAAACGAGTTAAGCTGCTCTCTCTAGTTCTATGGTGTATAAAATCTGAACTGAATTCGCTCGAGGCGAAACGTGCAACTCTCCAAATTGACCGCCGAGAAAAGGAAATTGGATTTGGAGGTGCGGTGTATATATGCGATTGCTGAATTCAATTGTTGGCAAGTAGCAAACTGGATACCGACGTTTGGTTACGATTCTCAGAGCGAAAAATCCCAAGCTGTCATTGAAAATTTTCATATTATCTCCATTACCAAAACGGCTCTCAAAAATGTGATTGGGTATGAGCTACTTATTAATGCAACAATAATTGTTTGATATTTATTAAGTCAGGAAGCATTTATTTGTTCAAGTAAAATTGTTGAACCAAATCAACAAATACATTAATTTTATTAGAGTTTAAAATGGCAGCAATTTTCACTTTTTTAAGGGACTTCAACCGCACGAGACGATAATATTTCGGAGAGGATTACATAAATTTTATTTGGACAGTTTAAATTAGAATCAAATTTAATATTGTATTCATTCCAGATCAGCAGGCTTAACGTTTCCCTAAACATCCAAAAGAAATAAAAACATTACTCAATTTGAAACGCAGAGAAAAGTCAGTCGGCCAGAAAACCTTATTTATTTCAGTATTTGTTTGAATATATGCACTCAAATTCTTGTTCATACACATATTAGGTTACATGAAAAATTCTAACAAAAAGCAAATCGTAAAGATGTCGAGAGTAAAATTCTGTAATTTTAGTGGCATAGCTCAAGAAAAATTATGCTTTGATTGATAGATAGGTCTCTTATCTTATCAAACTTTCAGCAAAATGAGTAATCTGGAATTCCGTGTATCACTCATTGTCAGTAGTCATTCTCTTATTGCTACAGCTCGATTTCCAAATTAGGAGAAAATGTGGCGATCATGCATGAGAGTAAAAACGGTATTTCACTTCTAAAAAGACTGTACATAGCCTCTGTTTTCCCTTTTTATGGTTTTCCTCGTTTTCGTCCTCCTCTAACTCACGTGTTATTTGTTTACAATTTTACAGCATACGCGTGCAATGGTAGCTTTTACGACGGTCATATATATTCGTGCATGCGCAATTTTTGGCATATTTGCGTCGTTCGTCTGAGAGCCAGGTGCCTCACCTAGACCAGCAGCTAAAGGGGCCGACTTTTATGGCCAATACTATGTGATTTTCAGACATCAACACAACATGTTTCCTTTATCCCAACCGAAAGATTCAAATATAAGGTAAGCATTTTGACGACTCATTCATTTTTTAAGGTATATTTATTCAATGCTAAATAATTATTTACGCACTTTCGCGCTGTTGAGCAGACGGCACTGCATGTGATTGAATAAGTCATAATGAGAATGATTGGCTCACTGAACTGAATATCAGATGAGCTGAACTCAATATCTGATCCATGATTTCCCCGAATAACTTTGTGATTTTTTGATAAAAGAGATACTATTGATTTTCTCTGGCGAAAAGGCGGCGAAATATCGGTGTTAATGGAGTTTGATGGTGGAAAACGGGGTCAGCGACCGTTGAGGCCGGCGGGCGGCGGCGGCGAATCCTCCTGGACATAATAATGATCTGCGCGCATCGCATATTTATGAATACACGTGCTTGCTTGATAAAGGCGAAGGCACTGGGCGCTGATTCCGAGCCAGGCGGCCAGGCCGGGCGGGCGGGCGGACAGGCGCGGCCGCTGAATTGAAATGAGTAATTGCGCCAGCCGCACACGTGACCTGAACTGGAATGAACAATACCAATCGCGCTCATTCCTCAAATCGAAAGTTGTCGCTAAATGAATAAATGAATCTGGGCTGAGTTTTACGAGGGAAAATATAACATGCGCAGCTGTTGCTGGGAATAAAAGCCAAAAGCAAAATGTGCCACAAATAGGCATTGCAGGAGAGAGAAATGAATTTATAGAGGAATCTAAAGAAAATTATTTATGCAGGTCTTCACTCCCTGCGCTTTTGATTGGTCGTTGAAAAATTAAAAATTGTACGTGAGCTTCATAGCTTTCTGTAGAATATTATGGAATCAATAGCTGTGACGTCTGTCATGTTTCTGTCAACACAACTCCAGAACAACTGCATTGATAGACCACAGCAGAATTTTTGCTGATCTTAAATCCGTGATATAGACCAAATCAAGTCATATTTATGTTATACACTCTCCTATTCAGCTCAAACCGTAACAGTCTCGAAAAGTCGTCAGAAAATGAATGACGCAAATTCCCAGCTTGGACTGACACTGAGACGTCAGCGGTGGTCCTTACGTCAGGGTGGCGCTAATAGGGTTGGTTTTTCGTTTTGCATACACACGCGTGAGTGGTGCTGTAGGACGGGCTGGCGGTCTTCGCCAAAAGAGGTTCTAAAGACGAGTGTAGTTGCACTCTTGGTTGAATCGATAAAATCTGCCAGGAGGGAAAATGAGTGCACGCGGCGGCTCCGCGAGAGCGAGAGAGAACACACGCACAAAGCGGCGCACGTAGATTGCATCTTTTCTCTCTGTCCTCGGTGCAGACTTTTCGCCAAAATCGATTTCGAGGGTCTTTCAATGACAGACACTCAGATTTACCTTCGAGAGGGCGAACATACGGCTCTCGTTAATAGGCTCCGCGCCATCTGCAACAAGTTGTCGCGACTCCCCGATTGCTGAGGAAGCAAGGAAATATCTGGACTAGATCTAGATCGATTCGTTTCTTGGGAGAGTATTTCAAGAGAGCAGCAAATTTTAATTAATATACATACAGACTTTAGGATTATAAATATTAAAAGAAACTAATTCAAGTACAAAAATATATCTCTTTCAAAACTCAACAATACTTGGCCACATTTACTTGACGCACTTTAAATACTACAAAATTATCGGAATAACATATAAAGTGCTTAAGTTTGTTGAATATTTTTTGAATGTTGAAATGAAACGTACGTATTATTAACCCACATTTGATTAAAATGAAAATTAGTTGGGCTATAATCAAGACGGTTCAGTTTTTAATAAGGTAGGTACGTTAAAGCAGCTTTTAAAATCTTATTTAAAGTTGAATTTACTGTCGCTTTAACCCCTTTCTTTTTTAAATATGTTTTTATTTGATATTCAACATTACTTTCAATTTACATACACTTTACTATTTTTATATACATTTAAATCAGATGATGAAAAATGAATTCGAAGACTCCGTAATGCCACTTTTTTCTTGATGACAAATTATATGCATGCTGCCTTATCAACAGATAGAGATAAAAACAAGTTAAAGTCTGCAAGCTCGCTGCTCAGTCTGACTGATTAGAGTTTTAATAAGAATTCATTCTCCAAGGAATTTCCTCGTTTGACCATTAAAGGAGCGCGTTAGTTTTTATCTCGACAGGCCGTCATTAGCGAGCTGGACCGCTACTCTTGCATTGTCCTGATATACGCACACGTGAAATTTAAAACGTATTGAAAATAATCAAAGAACTGACACATTAAGATATGCTCACCTATTCAGCAGAAATATATCTTGTACATCCACACGGACACGATCAGCCAGCTAGTGGTTTTTATATTTTGGTATCCTGTGGCGAAGTCGGCAGAGGCTTGCGACCTGCGAGATGAACAGTCGGCCAGGCAAGGAGAGACTGTAAGTCCCCGCGAGCACCAAAATCTAGCTCCGCCGCCGACGCATGCGCCGCCTTATACAATCGAAGAGATCTCGATTCGACCTGAAAATAATTCTGCAGCTATAAACGAGCAAATAGTGCGATTTATTTACTTCAGGAAGCACACACTTACAATTAGAAAATATTTATATCCTATACTGTTGGTTGGCCAACATTTAGCTTCAAATTCATGTTTTACTCGAAGATTCATCAAAGGAAAAAATTAAACTTTGAAACATAAAATTGTATATGAGCGAGAACTTTTGCTTCAAAGCAAAATGAAATTTTTCCTGCGGATTTTTTGGGAAAGTTGAAACGAAAAATAATAGAATACGCATTGACAATTTTTGGAAAATTTATTTATACCATAGTAGGAAACTCACAACACAAATCAACAAAATAGTCAGAGAAACATCTCTGCTGAGGAGATCACATAATTAAAAACCAAGCAACAAATGAGTCCAGCTAGCACATATCGAGGTTTTGGAACATGAACAAGCCACAACACTATTGCTGGCATAAAGGAGTGGTTAAAAGTTTAGAAATTTCAGTGCTTCGAGGGCACTTTCCACCTTGGCTTGCGGCACATTGACCAGTATTATTACTGTTGGGCCAAAAATGGCCATATTTATTTAGAGGGCAGTTGGGCAAAGATCAAGAGAAATCTCTGCAAAGGGAATTTTTAAACTCCTAATTCAGTAAAAGCTTGCAATGAGTGGAGTGTTTTCTGGCTTTAGGGTAACCGCATTCAGATCAGAACAAAAACCATATAATAAATTCTGAATTACACTGTGCCATCTGTATTTTCGCACCAAAGAGAAACGCTCCTTTTATTTTATCACGTTGAACCCCCCTCTTTTTGTCCTCTTAACAGCATCAGATGCACAAATTGCCAAATCCGAAGCGGAGACAGGAAAACCAGAGTGCAGGAAAGGCATGGTGGTGTGAAGAATGCGCTGTTGTCTCTAGCTGCTGCGGCCCTTCTTAAACCGCTGCCTGGCCTGCGCCTTTGAGTACCTGGCGTGGCCACCACCTTTCTCAGGCATCATTTCTTCCTCAGGCTCGTCCTCCTGCTCTGACTGGCCACTCAGATCAGCTGGGGGCTCGATCAGCGACTTTCTTTGGCACTTGACATAGTAGCGGAAACCTCGCGCAAGTCCATAGCCAACCATGGCGATTCCCATCGTTGTTAGAACCATCAGAATTGGATGCTGAGGACATTGACAACAATGAGAAATATTCACAGCTAACTATGTTTAATGCGGATTTTTCTAAATGACATTTAACTTATGTTTGCAAGGTTAATGTTAC
Organism: Cloeon dipterum; assembly: GCF_949628265.1. Lineage (NCBI taxonomy): Eukaryota > Metazoa > Arthropoda > Insecta > Ephemeroptera > Baetidae > Cloeon > Cloeon dipterum. Next base: position 23,751,210 of record NC_088787.1, read on the forward strand.
TTACGGAAGTTATTACTTAACATACGTCATTTAAATATATTTTCTATTTTCATTCAATAAATTCAACGAATGATAAATTTGGAAATTGTAAGATAGATCTAGAGAAATCAGCCATGTAATTTTGAGGCGGCTGGCTCAATGATTCAATGGCCTCTGTCAATATTATGTCCGGTGGCTGGGCCAGCACGAGCAATTATTCCTACGGCCGAAAACGTGAAATTTGATAGTGCTTTTTGGCATTTTCATTCTCCGGCACTGAACGCTTTTATTGACTTTTAACCTGGCGGCTGGCGCAACTTCCCTGAAGTCACGCCAGCTAACCACGCGACCAAAATTTAGCTGGCAGGTGCATGGAAATTTGGAACAAATAAAAATGTAACATTCTGCGTATTTCTGGAATTAACAATTTATATAATTATTGTTAGAATTAAATTATTTTTTAAGTATTTCTGGTACTGAAGGTCCTTCAAATACATAGATTTCACTATCTATTTCTTGCAAATTTCCGCGGTTTTGCGATTTTCAATTTTGTGGCAGCAAGTAGTGTGGTAGAGTTTTCGTATTTCATGAATTTAAGTTGTTGCAATTTCATTTAAGAAAGTTTTGAGGCGGTTGCTAGTTGAAAATTTATTCCTACGCAAAGAAAAGACTCACCGAGAGGGAGGGTTTCATGGTAGCGATTTGATCAGCAATCACAATTATGACGCCCAGGATGATACCGATTCCAGCACCAAGCCAAGGAATTTGGTCATCAGCTAAAAAAATTGAAACTGTTTTAATAATCAGTTATTTATGACAACATTGGATAGAATTAATTACGGGCCCAATGATTTGATAGGCTTCCTGTTCAAAAATTAATTGGGGATTTTTTTACTAGCGAGAAAAATTAACATAAGTTAGTTTCACTAAAATAGCCCTCACGACTTTCATAAATCTGCCAATGGGAAACTACAAAATGATTTTAATATGAAGGGAAAAACAAAACTTAGAGAAATTCTCGAAATTTATTAAATATTAGCTCTATCCTTGATGTTGATTTTGAAACAGTTAGGAGCATATTGAGGTGCATGTAAAATTTGCTTTTGATTAAACATCATGAAGAGATGTGACGTTAGTCCGACTATTTTAATAAATGACTAGATGATCTAAAAATGTATCAGTATTGCCAGTAACTGATTTAAAAAGAGCAGCAAGGAGCATTGGGTAACCTTTTTTGTCCTTCTGGCACTCAAGCGTTGTCCTGGCGATAGCATTCAATATGCTGGAGTCGTCAGGCTGCAGCAGAAGGGCTTGACGATACGATTGCAGTGCGTCAAGAAAGTGAAAGGTGGCAAATTGCACCTCCGCCTTCCGAAAGTAACCCTGAATAACAGACAGACATGTTACTTATTTTTATAATTCTATTATTTATGCTTACTTTAGCCCAACCAGGATTAAGTTTGATGGTCTCATTGGCGTCTTGCAACGCCAGAAAAAACTGCTTCATCTTGAGGAAGGCCAGCGAACGGTTGCTATAAAGGGAGAAGTTTTTGGGGTCGATTGCAAGAGCGTGGGTGTAGTGCAAAACAGCCTCCTCAAACTTTTCTTCCTTGACGCATGCATTGCCCTGTTCCTTCAGCTCTTGCACGTTCACCTGGACACGTGAGAAGGTCTTAAGCGTAACGCAATTATTAACTACATGATTTATCTGTGTTTCTCACCTCGCTCATTTTTCCGCTGAAGATGCTTTCACAGTCGCAGGCAGCACCGCTTTCCCAGCATCATGTTTAATAAAACTTTTTGTTTTGAACCTGCAACCAGCGGTCGAACTTGTGAGAGGATGAGGGAGGACCGAGTCATCGATCACGGTCACAGATAGAAAATCAAGCAAGAGCAGCTGGCCGGCCGCAGCGGAGAACAACAAAAACACAAATTAATAATCCAATCAGAGGCCCGCAACAAAAACTCAACTATAATGATTGGAGGAAGTGCTGCTGGCTACGACCTCTTTTGCTTGTTTTCACAAACTCAAAATGAGCAATATGGTTCGACAGCACAATCATCCCGATCGTGAGAGGCTGATTGGTGCTAACCAGTGCCATCTAGTTCTAGGGAATATAAACTTCTAGATTTCCGCTCCTTTGTGTTTGTTTGTTTGATGTTAGATTCTGGTCTTGTTTGCGTCGAAGTTCGAAGTCACGCTTTCGCTGTACACAAACAAAATTTATTTGTTTGAAACAATTGGTTTCGCCTGCTGAAAATCAGTGGCTGCACGGTAATTTTAAAACTTCAAATTTTATAAGCCATGAGTGAAAAAACTTTTCAACCACCACTTAACACAACTTCTCGTTATTTTCCTCGTAAGAATGTCATAAAATTGAATCGATGTATGATAAGTGGTGGTCTCAGGTCAAATAGTGATGCACTTCTTGAGCTCTCGTTCATACACAGATTCGGCGTCAAGTTGACCCATAGACGATTTTTCTTGTTTTTTGTGTATCTATTTGTTTTTCCTGTGATTTTTGCAGTTAAAGTGGTTAGAAGCTCTTGCAAACCTATGTCATTTTTCTTATACAAATCGAAATATTATGTAATTCTACTTTTGTATATATACATACATAATATTATATATTGTAATTCTAAATTTAATTGGCACTTGCTTTTTTCAGACATGTCATCAAGAAAAGCTAGTGCTTACGAAGTGAGGGATGAAGGCCCTGGATATGTTGGCATCATTTTCTGTCCAGAATGGTACAACTTTCAGCGATTTCAATTGTTTTGTTCCTCCTAATTTACGTAACTTTAAAAATTGCAGCAACAACATGCTGTACCCAAGAGAAGATAAGGAGAATAAGATTCTGCTCTATGGGGTACTCAAAATATTTATTTTATGTCTGAATTGTATCTAAACATTGTATTTTTGCTTTGTTCAATCCAGTGCCGCAACTGTGACTACAAAAGCATTGCTAGCCGCAGCTGCATTTACGTCAACAAATTGACACATGATATTGAGTAAGTTTCAATTCATTATTAATCATGAGCTTTTATATTGACTCTGCAATGCCACAGTGAAATCAAGCTGATAAACCCTGACGTGATCTCTGACCCGACTCTGCCACAAACTGAGGAACACCCATGCCCAAAATGCGCTGAAACCGAAGCTGTTTTCTTCCAATCCCAAACAAGAAGGGCTGAAGTGAGTTTTATTTTATTTACAACAGGATTTAAAACATACTTTTAATAAAACCTTTTTGACAGGACGAGATGAGATTGTACTACGTGTGCAAAAACAGAAAATGCTTGAACCGTTGGACAGAATAGGTAATAGGCACACCCAGCTATCATAGAATTAAGAATCATTCCTGTAGATGCATTTAAGTACAATACGTTTTATTTTATATTCCATTACTTCACATAATTACCTCAATCCGCTAATGGAATTTTGATTACGGCCATTAGTATAGTGAACACTTTTGGAAGTATAGTTTTGTCTTGTCAGTGGAATTGATTCCGTTGCTAATGATCTTATTGCGTTTATCCACTACTTGATCTAATAAAATAGGAATAAAACTCGCATAATATGTCATATTTGTTATATTACAAAAATTTATTACCTTGAACAAAAATTGCTACAAACTCGAAATCTCACAGAAAGTTCGTTGATTAAATATTTCAGAATCTCTATAAAGTTACATTCGACAACTTGAAATTGTTTGTCATAACACCGGTTACAAAATATTTCTAAGGAATGTGTTTGCGAATAATCGCAACTGAGAAATTGGGATGGGGACTCACTCGCCAGACCAGGAAAAGCAAGGTGTGTGTATGGCACTACTCTTGTGATATGTCATTCAAAAAAGCGTCAACTGCGCGCTTGGAAAGGAGCAACAAACACTTCTTTGCAATGCCAAAATCCCAAAATTCAAACGGAGATTGTCGACGGGGACAGTTTCAACTCGGCTTTGTACTAAAAAGTATTGCCTAGGGGATGTTTGTGAGTGCTGGACTAGCGCTGAAAACGCGTCGGTATACGATCACAATTATTGCGTGGAATATTCAACTAGACTATCGGAACTGTGACACGCTTGAATGTGATAGTAACATAATATATTATCATCTATCTAAGATAACTCTCAATTCACTTATCACAACATTTATAGAGGAGGTGTCGTAAAATCAAGAGATATATCAAAACCCACCCTTTTGAAATCAATAAAAAATAATTTCAGTCAACGCTCTTGCTAAAAAGCAAGTTTTTTTTGGTGAATGGAATAATTCAATATCAAGAGGAATTCCCTAAAATTATCTCTCAGAATTCCTCCCTCGCGTCCTATGTAGACAAGATGAAAACCTGAGTGAAATAACTATAAAATGAACTGACAATGAGGTGTCTTGGTATGGGTATTGTCTCTGACATTTGTCACCTCAGCGTTGAGCAGACTAAAAGGTGGCTCCGCAGCCAGCGTACACCCTTGGACAGAATTTAGCGGCGAGCAGTCCATACGGCTGGCGCGAGCCCACTTGCACTGGCGTCGTGGCACTGAACTTGTTCCACACATGGATGGCCTTGCTCTTGGAGAGACGCCGCATTGTGTCATTGCTGGACGATATGTTGAAGTACAGCCGCCACTGGCGCCAAGGAATCGGGTAGAAATCCAAGGGGGGCATCACCTTGAAGAAATTAATGCAAATTTAATACATTATTAAAATTTTTACAACTTTGTTCATAAAATAGAACTACACTGAAGGAACCAGATCTGCAGGATGAGAGCTTTAAAGCAACTGGTCCTACAACCTGCTTAAAATACTCTTTTCTAGTTTATTCTTCCAGCGAACAACATTAATTAATTATGGCTTTACTTTGTATTTATACATATTTTAGTTAATATGCAGTGAATGTAAAATTTTTGATAAACTTTTCACGTATTTCGAAAGCGGCCGCAGTTGTTATTTACCTCGTCCACCTTGTCAAACAATGTATATACTCTGCAGACACCCGCTGAGGGGTTTGCTTCACCTGCCGTGGGAAAGGAAATAAATTCTTACTTTATACATCCCACTGTTTTCTTGTTTTGCTGGTTTTGCTAAATAATTGAACACCAAACTTAATTCATGGACTGTTCAAAACACGTCAAATACTTCACACGATAATTTTCGATGTCTAGGTAGTCTTTTTTAATGTGATATATAAATTTCGCATGAGTGCAAACGTTTGCCTTAATTTTTAAACCAGGTATTAAGTCCTTAAGAAAATCAACCCGCCTAATCACTGGTAACAACTATCGCCACAAGGCAGCGTTCTCAGTTTTATGAAATTTGGTTCTAAGCAATAAATTTTGGTCTTCTGAACTCGATAACCCAACGACAATTCAGGCTTATCCAAAAAACCACCTTTCGGCCTTATGATTTCGGGTCGCTGAGACACCACTAGAAAATAAAAGACTAATTGTTGCAACAGTAGCATAGTTGAGAGAAATTAAATTCACAAATCAAATAGCTTATCATCCTCTTTAGTCTCTAAATGGGAGGCAGCAAGTTATTTTTTGCCACATGGTATCTATCAAAGCTGCTGATGTTTATATTTTCACAATTCTAACGCCCTTGCAATAAAAGAAGTTGTGTCTCTGCTCTTCCTCAAATGTTCTGTGTCTATTCTTTTTGCATTTAGCTTCAACCGAACAAAGGGGAAAAATTAATTATTGAAAAATCTGCGAGCGCCCTTACCTGGAAGCGACCTTTGCACCTGTCAAAGGTCATCTCCTGGGTATTTTCAGTGCCACAAAGTTTCTGCACAGTGCGGGTAATGACGCCAGGGCCATTGGCGCCCCAGTCGTCGCCACGGAAGTGGTCCCTGATTTCACGAACGCACTCCATCGCCAGGGTAGAGTGACGCTCCAGATTGAGCACGCCGGCCGCGATGTCCTCGCTGGATTCGGCACCCGCAAAATTGGTCAGTGCGGATAGCGATCGCAGCAGGATTATATCCAGATCCATGTAAGTTCCACCGTATTTCCACAGGGTGTAGTACCTGCGTGGACATATTGAAATTTGATAAAAAAAAAAACTCTGATATACAAGGAAAGTAATATTATAAAATAATTAGCTTAATGTTTTATTTCAGTTTAAACCCTTTAACGTGGGGTATATATTTTACCTGAAGGCGTCACTGGTGTGCGACTGCTCAAAGCTGCTGGCCCGGAGGGCACCCGACCTGAACCACTGCTCTAGAGGCCCGCCCTTAAAGTAGTCTACAAGGTTGAAGTAGAGCACGTGAACATTTCTGTAGCCATCCATCAGATTGGCCACGGATGGGTTCTGTCGGCGCACATCCAACTCAGGGGGTGGCGATAGCAGCAGCAGGTAGACGTCGGCTTCAGGGTGCAGCAGCGCCGCGGACTCGACGGCACACGCTTGCCGAGCATTAACTAGTCCATTGCAAGAGGTCTCGACAAAGAAATAGGCCGCTCTGCCAGGGTCCCGTTGGTCCAGGAATATGGTCGCCTCAGGTAGTTGTCTCTCAACCGATCTAAAACGAAGGTATTGAATAAAATTAATATTTATATTGCTTCTATTGCAATAGCTTGATTCGCTTGATTTCCTAATCGATGACTGGAGGGAATGTCTCAAAGGTGTCTCAAAGGATATCTGTACAAAATAAAAACTAATCTAAATATCTGATGATAATTGTCTCTTCAAGAATGGAATTTTTTGTAATAAATTTCTTAATCTTTTTATTTTTTTTTTAAATGGCTTCTCCCATACGAAATTAACAAAAATTCTTCTTAACAAATTTGCATTTATTAGCATTCTGTACTTTATATAGCTCAGACAGAATCAGCCGTCCAGTTTGAAACTCTAATGTTATGTCCTTTCTCAAAATATTAAATTAAAAAGCAACTTTGTTTAGTTTAATATTTGAATAATTTAATGGCAATCACTTATGATATGGATCCTTTATGTAAACACATTATTAATTTACTATTTTCGCTCCAGTTTTTTATATTCTTTATTTCCATAAAGAAATTTCTTTCCAAAATAAATTAGATCACAAAAGAATTTAGAAAATATATAAATTTATAAATGGCACGGCAATAGTTGAAAATTTATTAACTTTATTTTTTCTCTTGAGATGTCGAGATCCTTTAGTATTTTGGACGCACATGCATTAGGCGTATTAAGATTAGATTGTTTTTATTATTTTATAATGCAATATGAAACATTAAAAAGATAGTGAAAGCTCAGCAATTCCCAACACCAAGCAGCACTGGAGCAGAATTAAAATTTTTTAATACAATATTTCACAGTGTATGCGAGTTTTATGTACACTCCAAAAACAGTCTAGTCAAGTTACAATCTCAAATAATTGTAACATTTAAAAAAGGATAAATGAACTAAAATTATGTATATGCGTTAAAATTTTTACTTGTTCTGATCTTAAATCTCTCTATACGTTTTGGGACCGTCATATATTTGTTTTAAAAGGAGTGAAAAGGGGAAACTTTTCTTGTGCTCTCTCTCTCTCTCTCTCTCTCTCTCTCTCTCTCTCTCTCTCTCTCTCTCTCATTAGCATTTATTAAGTTGAAGGTTCCTATCAACTCTGCGTCTCTATATAGTTACAACTGAAGCAGCATCTTTGTTTTTCATCATTCAGCGTCAAAAGCGTTTCGCACGACCTCCGTTATATACAGAGTTCAGTTAGCAACAGCAAAAAAATTATTAACCAAGTATATATGCAAAAACTGCTTTCAGGTTCAGTGTTAATGCCAGTGTAGTAATCTTTCGCCAAACCTGCATTTGAATGAAAAAGTGCAAGAATTTTTAAAGGAACAGTTTTTCAAGTGTTTTATTTCTCGCCCTCTTTTTAATTCTTGTTGTTAAATTATGTAAATTTATCAGGATATGGCAATTTATGTGGTAGAGCTGCACTACTGAGAACCATGATAAAAATTAATTGGAAGATTAAACCACCTACTTATTCTTTTTAAATTAGATAGATTGAAAAATGATGATTGCCCGACTGAACAGAATATCGATAGTTATACGAGTTATACCTTATTGTTAGTAAAATCGAGACAGTCTATTTTTGCTAAATTTTAAGTGGTACAATAACACCGTGAACAAGGATTTCTCTCCTGCGTTTGTAATCTATGTAATAAATTAATCTCATTCTCCGTGCCACTTCCTGACCTGTAGTTAAAATCAGTTAAATGAATAAGACATATATACTTATACATTCCTTCAGATGATTTTGTGCCCTAATATTAAGATTTCATCTCTTAAATTTTAAATGAGCGAACGCACATTCCGAATTTTGACATTTCGTGCGTGCTTTTGCTGAAGTCGTTGGATGTATTAAAATGCACATTTTAATTTATCATCGGGATTGATGTTATAGGGTCAAATAATACACCCTACATGATATTTCTATACGCATTAACTGACATTCCGATTAAAAAAATGAACAAAATTACGAAACTGACCGATTTGCCGCGTGCCGATCGCACCTCTGTCCATAGCCATCTCCGAAGAGCCTCTTGAGGAAGATTCGCACGCCAATGCCAAGGGGTTGTTTCTGGGGGGCGTTGCCGTTTTCGGGCAGCACGGCGCTCTGCGGCCCTTGCACCAGCAGATTCGTGCCCAGAAGCAGCAGCAGGCACAGGGCGAGCAGCGCCAACAAGTGGCGCCGGCTGACCACCGCCAAACCCCGACTGCCCTTCATCCCCTCGGGGGGTGAGGAAAACGCAGCTCCATCGTGCCTTCCCCCTCGCCCTTTCGCGCTCTCGGGGGAAAATCTCGACCAGCCGCAGCTGAAAAATACGAAAAATTTCACTGAAACAAAGGGTTGCAACCCTCGTCGTCGGAAGAATCCACCCCCAGGGACGCCGAGACTGTTCATAGTCCGAACTTATTGCCCGGACGCACCTGCCCTGCGAGAAACTCACCTATTTTTGGCGGTGGTTGGCCGAATTTTGAGCGAGTCAGCGTCTGCCGATGCACCCCTTGGCGGCGCGAGGCACAGACTGAATCGCCTGGCCAAACACACACGGAACGGCGGAATGCTGCTACTGCCGCTCGTCGGCGCAGACGCACGACTATTCAAATAATTGCATCGCGAGGGTCCCTGTTTGCACCTCCTGAGGCACCTGAGGTAGGTACGCGAGCACGAGCGTGAGAATTGGATGAGTAAGCTATATTACTGCGTCGAACGATAGTGCTCCTTCAGCTGAACTGATTTCGATTTAAATTTAAATTTCGGAGTCGTTTTGCGTTCTAAGGAGAAAAATCCCAAAAAGTGTGACAGTTTTTCACTATAAAAACATATTATACTCATCATAAGAACTTTATCTTATAGCGTATTGTTGATTTGTTTGTTGTATTTGTTCTGTATTATTTCATTGTTGCCGTGTAAGAATTGCAAATCGTCATTGTTGTTTTCTAATTGTTAACGCGAATATTCAAATTGTATCATTCTTCAACTGGCAATTCAGTGAAACGGACGTTTAATAATTCGCGGACCCAAGAATTTGGGGTAAGTGCCGTTAACGATAAAAATATTAATGTAATTGTAATCAAATCAACAATACGCTATATTCTTTTATTTTTTAAATAAATTTACATCATGTATATCTCATCCAATATCAGTTGATTTTTATTGTTGTTTATTCTTTCCAAAGTCATAACATAAGACACAAAATATAAAAATTACAGCAAGAAATGGCATACATGTTTTATCAATTTTCGTTTCTGGATAATCCTGATTTTTATTTGCAATTTCAAAATTTGTCTAAACTTTAATAGTGCATGCTGTATATTCATCCTTATATCTTTTTTACTTCGTGGGAGTGCTTCCATTTCCATTATCGGCACTTCCGTTTGCTCGTGCAGCCGGCTTGTTCTTTGTCTGGCAAACGGTGTGTTATTTCGCATAAAAAGTAAAAAAGATGAGCAAAATATTTTTGAATTTGATGTATCCTCGTATGAAAACTAAACCCCGAAAATACTAAATTCAGAATTTAAACCTCAATAATCTGCTATTGGCTAAAAGAGATTGAGACGCGGTTGAGTTATATCATAACCAAAAAAAATTGAAAATTGAGCTAAACTGTATAATATATAGAGTTCATTTTAAGTGTTTTTATGGATGAAAATACGTTCAAACAATGATCTGCTTCATTTAATATTTAATTTTTCTCATTCACCTTTTTTCGTTTAAAAATATGGCAATTTCTCTTTTCAATTATTGCTACTTTAGACATATTTTTTTGAAACCACGCCAGTAACTGTAACTCTTTAAAATAGCATAAAAATTTTCTTCATTATTTACGTTTAGGGAAAAAAATATCCACCTGCTAGCTAAAAATCATGCCAGAAACTCACCTCTCGAGTAGCGTTAACGAGCATTTTACCAAATCGCGTGTGGTAGATAATTTGCGCGTTTGAGTCACGCAGCTGCTTTATAATTACTCTCTCAATTTTTGCGCTCACCGCGTTATGTATAGGGGAAAATGGAATAAATATCGAATTGCACTGCCTTTACTTGTGTGGTTTCACCTACAGATAGGGGTGTTTGGTTGGCCATTAGCTCCAATAAGGCGCGTGTGTTTCACCAGAGAAAAATGACACTAATGATCGGAAATGAATGTTGCTTTTTTCATAGCGTGCGCACCTTGCCGGCACATGTACGACGCATATATGTTGTCTTATCGGACGTCGTTCCGCCACATGGGGAATAAAAAAATAAACCTTCGCCGTGCGCGCAGAGGAAGGTTGAAATAATATACATATTATAGCTGGCGGCGTGTCGGCTGTTGTGCTTCACTGCACTCTTGTGTTGCAACAACACATACGCCCTGACCTTTACTGAGCAACCTGAAAAACAATCGACGAAGAAGAATTCATTACATAATAGGACTACGAGAGTCGGCCTTTATTGACATAAATTTTAACTTCTCATATTCTTTTTTCAGCTGAAATTCTTCACTTTTGATTTTTTTCGATTGATATACATATTTTAAGTATTTAATGCGTAAATCAATTTCTATTTACCACTGTTGGGCAGTGAGCGCTATTCTTAATTTCTTAGATATTCTGTCATTTATCATCATCATTATCATTATAAAAGGTAAATGTTGGCAGTAAAAAGTTGAAACAAACAAGATAAATAAATGATATATATGTTGATATTGTATTAGAAATAATTTTCAACCAATTGATTCACAATATCATTCAAGAGTTGAAATATATTTTTACTTATATTAATCCACATAATAAATACTCTTTTTAAACCCTCGAAACCAAAATTTAATTTCTTAAACTTCAATTTTGTTAACGTGAGCGATAGTATGAAAGAATTGAAAACCTCGTGCGTTAGAAAAGGTTTAATTGGGTTCAGCCTTTCAAACCGGATGCTACCAGAGTTTTGAATGGGCAAATTTGATATTTAGAGCGTCAAAATATTTCAAGTTTAGCCTTAAAAAATATTCAAAATATTTAGAATTCATGTGAATGTATTTAGCAAACTAATAATTTTGTATTATAAGTTTTTTATTAATTTTTATAGAAAAAGAGCAGTTGTTATTTTTTTTCCAAGCTCTGGTACAATTAAAGCAATTTTAAAACCTGCTGTAATTCATAGAAGTAAACAAAAGTGATATGAGTTTTAATAGAATCTGCTATGGCCATCTTTCAAAGTTTGGAGAATCCTTACAAAGAAAATTATTTCACTGGCGCGGAGACGAAAACAAGCCTCCCACTTAACAAAAGCAGACGCGTGCGCAGCTAAATCAAAGTAAATTCTTTAAGGCTGATCAGTCCAAGTTGAGCACTTGAAACGGCTTATTGAATTCGAGCTAGCACTGAGTAAATTGGTCAATCAAGTGGCCACATACAATCAAGAGACAAATCAAGGATGGACCAAGGATGACGCGACGCGCGCTAGGAACAACATCATAAAATGATCGCTGCTAGGTATTGTATTTATTGAGTGCCTCACGAGGAATTTTCCCAAACTACAACACTTTTTTTAACTAAATTTCAGAAAATTTCTCGAGAGAACGATTTAAATCAAATTTCCCTCATAAAAAGGGAAGTGTGTCTTATCGCTTATTTGATAACACTGTTTATCAGGACTATAATAAATTTTTTCCCTTAATGTTTGAGGATTATAATTTACAATTTATTCGAGGTTCGTCAAACACGGGTGGCTTATTTAGAAAATTTTAAAAGCGTCAGATTCTCTAAAAATCTAGAGGTTCAGAAACATTCCGACGGGCAGCTATATAGAGGCTAGAGTTCAGTTCGGCTGAGGGTCAAATAATGGTCTGAATGGGACATGCGTGTAGCACGAGGGGAATAAAGCAATTGACGATGACAGAAGAAAGACCCGGCAGCGGATCTGCTTAACAAACCGTCAATTAAAGCTACTATCAAGCGGCTCTAGTGGATATATTTTGTTCGTTGTGTAAAATGATTAACCGTTGCACTGCTCTGGCAGCTCATGATCTTCATTTTTTGCAACAATATGGGCAATGTCGTTGGTGTGCGTTGATCGAAACTCTTATCACAATCGCCCTTTGCACTGTTTCGCAGTAAAAGTTTATTATTTATAATAAACTTTTACTGATTTTTTATTTATTATAAACATTTGTGATAAAATATATCAAAGAGAATTTCATTTTACGAGTGCACTGTTATTCCCTTTCTTGAGGCATTCTTGAAACACGAAAGGATTTATCTTGGCCGTTTATCTACGACACTATAATAGATGTCGGGGAACTACTGAGAAATTCGTTAGGTTTTCTTTGTCAAAAAGTAAATAATATCACCTGTAATACAGTAAGGATAATTTGCGGTAAGGCCAGAAAAACTAATTTTTATGTAATTTTGGCATAGTAACGGTTTTATAACAATTATAAAACATAGAAGAATTTTCGGCTCAAATTTGATTACTTTAATTTAAAAATTGCTGCTTTATATAAATCCAGCGCAAACTTGACAATAAATTTGGCCCATAAAAATCTTGGTCATATTGAACAGGAAAAACAGTGGTATTCTGCATAAAACATAAATTACATTAAATTCATCGCAGCTTTTAAAGTAACGGAGGTAATCTGTGATTATAATGCCCTTGAGTCTATTGGCATTCACACAGTGACATGCAGTCAAATTATGCCAAGAAAAATAATTTAGTTACAGAAAATCTTAATAACGTATATATGTGAGAAAATTGTAAACATTTCTATTTATTGGCCACAAATATGGAAAATAATTGCTCTCATTATTAACGCTTGGAAGCAGTTTTTTCTAATTTATTTGACGTTTTCTCTCCTTGAGCAACCGTAAAACGCTTGCCTGTGCAAACATCTCGCATAAAAGAGGGAAGCTAACCTGAGCCAGTCTTTAAAATAAATAACGCTGCAGAGTCGCTTCCCACACGTAAAATATATTTGATCAGTGCACTCGTTCGGCACATTCCTCTCCATCATATTCATTATCTTTTTTCAAAAAAAACTTTTTGTAGGAAGCCGATAGTTAATAATATATGTTTGCTATGATGATTGGATAGGAATGCATTTTAACTGATGTGTTTGTGAAAAGATTAAACGGTTCAAACATGAGCGTAAATCAGCTATAAAATCATTATTCATTTTAAATATAATTGAGATATTTTTGTCAGCAAATTTAGAAACCCGTGCGTCAAACATATCTAAATTTAGGATCATGACAGCACACACTTTTACCGAAAACTTGTTTCATATTTTTGTTCGTAGAAACTGTTTTTCCATTGCTGGTTGATGTTATTCCTTAGTGTGCTTAAAATATTGTACTCTGCCAGACAAAAAACTATTTAAATTTTGAAATAGGTGACCACTCGAGGTTGTTTTCATATTGAAAATAAATTAAAGAAGGCTCCATCCTCGTTGTTTGATGGCGTCGAAACTGGTCGAGAATTAAAACGAAGCATTAAAAAACAACGAGGATAAAGCCTGGTTTCATTTATTTTCAAAAGAAACTATTTATTTTCTTTTCGTCTCAAATCAAACTGCAGCTCACTTTGCAGCGCTCTTGCTTCTAACAGCGGCGACCTCGCTCTTTGCTCTTGTGCTGCTCGCGTATCAAAATGCAGCTTTATTTCCACTCGCGCAGCGAGAGATAGGCGATGGTCAGCCTTTGTCATTTTGCTGGTGATAACAACAAAGCTGCTCTCTTATGTCAGTGCATCTGCCACAGTCAACGAGAGTGCATTCGTTTTTCTTCACTCCTGTCAAACGGTTTGTCAAATGAACTTTTTTCGTCTCCGACTTCAAACTTAAATGTTAGAGGTCAATAAATTTCCTATTAGTTTTTTTCTACTCGAACAATTTTTGACCAAAAGAGGATATCCGTCTTTTCTTCTCAAAGGAAATGATTAAATGTTATTTATCTTTATTGTTGTCTAGCCCAAACATAAAATTAAGAAAAAATATTTAAAAATTGTTATAAGTTGTGTACATTTTATTGGAAAAAAATTTAGGAAGAAAATTTTGCACACATGCTTTCCCAGGCAATGACCCACGCTAATTGCTTAATCTGTTTTGATGTTTATCTGTTATCTGATGTTTCTGATATAAAGCGTTATTGCTGATTTGGTTGACACACTATGATATTGTTTTCTCTGATATTTTGTATTTTATTAATATGTTTTTCTTGCTAGAAAAATATGATTTTGTTCTACTGCATTGATCAAGTATAGAACTGCTGTCAGGATTTTACCATATTACGATCAATAATATTGTTGCCGATGCAATCGATGTAAAATGATTGGGCGGCCAAAGGGTAGAGGGGAGGGAGATTCCCAGGTATAAAACCACCACTCACGGGGAAGATTCTCTTTGTGGATCGGATTCTCCTGCCGGCGGCGGACCGGCCAAGATGGGCTTCTCTTTCTCTCCCCCGCTCATCCCTTGGGTAGCCACTGCGTTGAATGTCCATCGTTGTCCACGGTAGTAAACTACCACCTCTTTTATTCGGACGGGCTAATGAAAGCCGTCAATCCCTATCTAATATTTTTGCTTAGGGAAAGGGCCCAAAACTCGTGAGAGACCACCGACGTCACGGCAGGGTGCTGAGCACTTACACACCCCTAGCGGCCCCTGCCCGAAGTTGCTGACGGAAAAATATAGCAATCGCAAAATATTTTGAAAGTTTAATTTCCCTTGATTTAATTGTCTTGCTTTTTTTTAATAAAAGCATGTCAGAAAAACATCTTAAAGTTCAAAATACCTCTCATCTTTAACATTTGGCCATTTTAGATAGCTAGCGAGCTAATTAGAAAATTATAATTGATGATATTCATGCTTTTGAATAAAATTTTTGTTTATATAAGAGGAAATATATTGCAAATAAATATTATCTTTTGGAATGATCATTTTTACTGTAGATAATATCGTCGTATCAAGTAAAAATTTGTGTTTGTTCCAAGCAAACTATATGCTGACGTAACTTTTTAACCCTAGACCTGCAATTTTGTGGACTGATAAAAAATTGCTATTATATAGGAGGCGCAGAGAACGTCGCAGATCGCTCCTGCTGGAGATGGCAGCGCGAGGCGAGTGGGCCGTGCGCGCCGCAGAAGAGAAGACCGGCATTGGAAAACTCGCAATGCACGTGTTGGCCGTTGCCGCCACCTTCGCCCTAATCCCTTTCCTTCTCATCTCGGCAATAGGTGAAGTAGAATCCACTATATTTTTAAAATAATGAATTGACAAATTCAATTTTGAAGACATTAATCGGAGTGAAATTCCTTCTGCTTTCGATGCGTCAATATCGCAGTGCCAAAGCGTTGGCACAAACACGAGCTGGTCCTTTTCTGGACTGGGCTTCCTCCAATGAGGTCCGTGCGCCCATGTTATTCGTTCGCGATGTTACTGGGACGCAAGTTTTCGCTTTCTCAAAAGACGTGAACCGATAAAAAATCCAGTTACAATTCTTGTTTTTTCTCTCTTAAGCCAGCTTTTAAAATATATTCTTTCTCCCTGATGCAAAATTATTAGTATTTTGGGATTAAAATTTTGGTTCGCTTGGATTTGCAGGCGTGGCCGTGTTCCGTAGACTGCTGCGCTGGCTGATGGCTCAGTTCTTCCCTGATCTGGAGATGGACCTCAGCCCGTCAGTTCGCGCGGCCTCAGACACCATGCGCAACCAGGCCATGGTGGCGGTGCTCGCACACTTCAGAGGCGCCTGCGACCTTGACTTCGCCAAAGGGAAGATTCTGGTAAAAATTTTCTGTCGCAGTTTAAGATGATGAATCACTTTTTAAATATTTCAGGAGGAAGTAGTTGAACGCAGGGACAAAGATGGCAAGCAGCTCTTTCCCAAATTGAAGACAGTGCTGACGATCAAGTGGCACATGTACATGTGGCTTCACAAACCCGAAGCGTTTCACATCGACAACCATGTCGTGCTTGGCAGCAGACACTTTAGAGGACGACCTCTGTCGGAAGGAAACATCCAGGTAGTGAAAATACCTGATTTAAACTTCCAAAAAAGTAGATTGTCGTTCAGATTTAATTCTTTTTTTACGTGGATTTTACTTGAAAGCCTAAATAAGTCGTGAATGTTTATATTATAAATTCCACATCCAGTTTTAAAATCACAGCCACATGCCAGAATTAAAAAAAGCAAAAATTACAGTCTCTGGTATCACAATTTATCAATCTAGAGTTTCAACACAAAAGTGAATTCTGTTTTGCTTAGAATTTCAATGCTGCAGATATTAAATCTCTCTGATGATCAAAAGTTCATTAAAAATTCGTATATATGTTATTTTTCAACCCTGGAATCATTCCAATGTCAATTATGCAATTATCTCTCACTTATCGCAGCGAGTGAATCACGCATTTGGCTGCAGCTGCGCAGCTATTGTGTAACAAGCACAACATGCGTACCTTATCAATGAAATCGGAGTTTAGGGGGTTAAACCGTATGGTTCACAGGATTACGTGAGTGACATCGTGTCAAAGGGCATGCCGCCGAACGCACCACCGTGGCAGGTGGTGCTGATTCCTGTGTCTGGCGGTGCTAACTCACCGTCGTTTTATGCGCTACTGCGGCTGCACCACCTTCTGGCCAACGAGAACGCCGCCTTACGTGACCTGCTGGCCGGCGACTGGGGCTGGGGCGACCGACCCGTCGTGCCCCGCGCGCACGCCACTGCATCCATTTTTAACGCGACAGCCACCTCGCTCCGCTCCGCATGGCAAGTGAGTCTATCAAACAGCACTGCTATTGATTTTTAATATTCCGTGTGCACTCTGCTTTTGCATGTTTCATTATGAGCGAGGGCTTTCAATGTCCTACAGGCAGTATTCACAAGCAAGGGAAAATATTGGGATGTTATGGGCTGCTGAGAAAATTGAATGAATCCTTTTGTAGTTAATGAAAGTTTTTTAGGTGAATAAAATGTATGCAAAACATTTTGATCAATGGAATCTATTTTTTACAAGGAAGCCATTGTTTTCATAATGAAAAACTTGTAAAAGCACGTTAATGCAAAGAGTAATAAGAGCATTTTCAAAAAAGCAGTTCTTTGCGGATTTTTAAAATTTTGTATCGACAAATTTTTCCCTAGATTTTGAAGTAATAAATAAAATATTTGTGAACCTTTTTCGTAGCGAATGCGTGCGGAAAAAGATCCCGTGGCGGGAAACAAGTCACTGCACATGCCGCTATTGGATACATTAGCTGTAGTGTTGCTCATCATAGTCACCGATTCAGTTTATGCTGTACTGAAGACCGAGCCATGGATTAACCTTCACCAGCCAAAAGTTTGGCTCCATTCACTCAGGGTGCAGGCGGACAGGAGGGATCTAACCCTCAGAAAATTTTTAAGTGAGTTTTTTTAATTAATTAAATTATAAATAGATGATTTAAGGGTCAAATCATATAATATACCCTTTGGATATAAAAAATAATAAACCTATTTTAGTCCCATACCACGCACAATGGAATTTTCTATCGCTTCAATAGGTAAAATATTATTGAATGACACACTTAATTATTCAAGATATTCCAAAATAATTAATAAATCATCGTCTTCTTTCAGATTTGACATTTCAAGCGTGTTTCCCGACGCACTTGTTGGTCGTCGGTGTTCGTCTCCTGTTTGCATCAGTCCGACTGTTCCTCCAGGGTCCACTTTTACTGCTTCAACTCTTTCGAGACCAAAAATCGAATGTCTTTGGCGATTTCATCAGGGAGGCTCTGTTCTGGATGAGGGTAGCCTTTGAGGCACCGCTCGTTGTTCTGAAGGAGCTTTTCGCCAACGTGCGGAAGCCAGCACGGGCTCACCAGTCCCTCTGCGGTCGAAAATTGGTCTCCTGGTCTGAGCCGGTGTCGTATCAACTGGTATGTGTTTTGTACTTTGAGCCAGGATTAGATTTTTTAATACTTTAAAGTGTATGTTTCCATATAATTATATTTTTTTAACCAAATAAATAAATAATACATTTTGTAATAATTTAAGTGAGAAATCTAAAAGTCTTCCTGTATATGTAATTTTTATTTCATGCTTTGAGGCATGACATTAAAACTTAAATCTTGATTGATGGAAAGACAAAACTTATTTAATTTACCTCAAAAGCTATTAAAAAATCTGATTTTTTTTAAATTAAAAAAGGGAGGAAATAATCGTTTTTTGCAGGATTATTTAGCATAAAAAACTGCTTTGAAATTGATGTGGAACACACATATTGAATTTATTAAATTTTGATTTCCAAAGGTGGAACGGGTCGCCCTGGCATCAGACAGTACGCCCGCCGAGGTCCTCTTGGCATCGGCGGTGAATGCTCTGCGTGATTACTTCCACCGTCAAGGCTTGATGGCGCCCTGTACCAGCGTGCAGCCACCTGGCGCGTCAGGGGTTTTCGTCTTACCACCGCCGTTAGCTGCACAGAGCGGACTCACGTCTCTAAGGGAGGTCAAGCGCCACGTAGAGGCCACCAGACGACAGCCTGCGCTTGTGATCGCCAGTGCATGGTTCAAAAAGTACCTGACTACCTTTATGCCCTCGCCATTGGTAAGTTAAAATAACATGACTTTTGCAGTTTTGAATCTATACATTATTTTGGCAAAGAAAGAGAACTAAGAACAATTTGATATCCTGAAAGATTCATTTTTTAATACGAGATCAAAATATTATTGCCTTCCTGCAAATTCTGGAATAATTCAAAATTCTTAAACTCGATCATGTTACGTTGTTCGTGTTTATTTATTATTAAGTATGTATTTTCCCTTGCACAGGTTACGGTGGCTTTGAATTGTTTGACTAGAAGGTACGCTGCCACCATCATGACATGCGCCCCCGAAGTCTTGCGCTCAGGACAAGCCAGCCTTTGGGGCTATAGAATGGATAACGTCTTGTTGTGGCGGCCGCCGCAAGCAAACATAAGTAAATGTCGCGCAAATATCAAGGAACTTATGATCTCAGCGGGTAAAATGATGATGAATGCAGTATTTTATTTCTAATGTTTCTTTTTGGAAAGTATAAACCATTTTGAACGAATGGCTAAGATTGCATGAGTTTATGTCACCCTTCACAAATTTTCCACTTTCCATTTGTTTCAACATTCATGCATCCTAAATTTCTATTTTTGATAATTTTGCTTTTGACAGGCGTTTCTCTGTGCGTGGTGCGTTCGGGTGAAAGTGTGCGCCTGGCCATGATGGCCGACCAGGGCACGTGGCCGCACCAGGCTGCCCTGCCGGCATCGTTCCTCGCACACCTCAAGGAGATGGCCGCGTCGCTGCGCGTGCAGTCGCGAAACTCGACGCCCAGGAACTCGCCACCGCCCGCGCCCGCTACCATTCCCGCCCTGCTTCGCCTCGAGGAGGAAAGCTTGGTCGACTGATCCCCTCTCACTACCCTAGTGCAATATCAGCGCTTTACACCCCTTCGTGATTGCGATTCAGAGTCAAGAGAATTTGGTGTTTTTGTCCTATATGAGCTTCCATGAGAATTTATTCTTGGTTTTTTGAGAATCCGCCTTTTAGGGGACTGCACGATTTTTGTTTTTTTGGTTAGAGAAGACTAACTGGAGTGATTTCAAATTTCACAAATAAAAATGAAGATATGATCAGAATTTCTTGGAAATAAAAATTGCTTCTTGGAGTACTTAATTAAACAATATACATTTTTTTAGCTTGTTTCGCTGCTTTTTGAAACAAAACTTAATCAATACTGTTATGAGTTACCCAAAAGGCGGAGATTATAATTTAATCACCTCTCACCTTCTTGTTAAGTTCCTATTATTGTACTATTTTTCTTTGATAAAACGGTTTTTATAGAATATTGGGGAGTGATTTTTAATTCAAGAAAAACCTTTGTCGGCGTTATTATTATCTGGCATCTGATTCAAACACTAGAAAGTGGTAATATTTTCTACTTATTTTCTATTGGGAGACGATCGAAGCATCAAAAGGTGCTTTTTCAAACGTTGTTTTGGTCTCAAGCGCAAATAATAGAAGTCAAAAAGCAAACACCTCAATAAAGACGCTAGCTCTACAATAAAAGTGCAAAAAGGTCAAAGTCCTCTCACAAAATAAGTTAATATGTTTGTTTTTAAGGATATAAGATTTTTCTTTGCACTGCATAAAGTTATTGACTAGAATAAGCAAACACACCGCGGTATTGAAACTATTTATTAAAAGATATTATATCTGAGCATATTTCAAATTTGATGACAATAAATAATGGTATTTGATATAATCTTAATTCTATAGTGAAAATATAAATCATAATACTGAAGATTCCAAACCATTTCTGACCAAATGATGACACTTCGTAGAAATAAAAAACTGAACTGCATAATCATTATAACAAAAAAGAGTGTAACCAAATCCGAATGATAAATAGAGAGAGCATCAGCCACAAAAAACATCAATGCTGTATTTACTGTACTATGATTATTTCTTACGCGGCGTATATGACCTGTCATTTTTATGAATACACATTAAGCGTCGGAGTGAAAAAGCATTCCTGGAAATTTCCGACTGAATTGTAATGTAAAAATTTAGCATCAAGCAAATGAAATACAAACAAATATTTCAAACAGGAGTGGAGAAGGAAGGAGACCAGTATTCTATCAAACTCTTTGGAGAGCGGTCGCGTGCAGTGAAAACACATCTCTTTTGGTTTTTAAAGTTTTAAAGGTATTGTATTTTTTATATTTAAAACAATATCAAGATTTACAAAGTGTTTTTAGAGTTTGATTCATATCTTACATCATATCTGGTGGATGGCGATGGTTTGCATCCACATACTTATCTTATAAGACTACACATCTCACTTTTCTAATAAAAATTAAATAGGTTGAAGTTCATTGTAGAGGGAAAAAAGAAAAAATCATATTTCATCCTTGTTGAAATTATAGAAGTAAGCACCAGATTTTAATAACTGTTGGTCTTTTGGAAGTTATACCTATTTTTACGAAACTGCTTGAGGAATAAAACTTCTAACATCGACAATTTTTTTTATAAATCTGATGAGATTTTGACCAAAGAAATCAATCTTAATCTCAGTTACACCTACCACACTGTTTTTGGCATTTGTTCTTTTTGCTGAAGAGCAGAGAAGAATTTACCCAACAATTTTTAATTATAGTTAGGTTATATTTAGCTGATTTTTTTTGCAAGAAGCCGTTTAATGTTTGGGACGAACGTTAAAAGCTGCGTCCACACGCGCGCGCAATTATACAAATTGTATGTTGCTGCCAACCCTTTGGCGCGCGGCATTGGCAATCGGTGGGTGTCGGCGACCTGCCTCACCGTGGGCGGGCGCATGCGTGACCCACTCCGGCGAGGGGTTGGCGGGGCGCGAAAGTGGCGCAGTCCGAGGGAGTGGGTCGTGGGCGCCGAGCAGTGAATCGCCGCCGGCGTCACCAGC
This sequence comes from Cloeon dipterum, assembly GCF_949628265.1. Lineage (NCBI taxonomy): Eukaryota > Metazoa > Arthropoda > Insecta > Ephemeroptera > Baetidae > Cloeon > Cloeon dipterum. Next base: position 23,773,108 of record NC_088787.1, read on the forward strand.
AGCCCCATCAGCACGGTAAGACAGACGTCGGTCCCGCAGCAGCAATAATAATTCTTTTGTTGTGGCCACTGAGCGGCCGGTCAATCGGCTGCTAAAAATACTGACACACCCGGCCTTGTCCTTGCCCCGCTGGGCTGCCGTGTCTCGAATTCCCTTTCTCCGTCCCGTCGACGGCGGCCGCTGCTCCAGAGCGTTCAGAGGATGGAGATGCCGCGGGAAGATCGGCCAAATTTTCAGGCCTAATTGGGCCACGCTGGCCGCGCGCCCACTAATCTCAAAATCTGTTTCATTATAGACCGCGCGCGCACTGCGACTCTGTCATATTATATTTTTGAAGAGGCGCGGAAAGCACTGAATTAGTACTGCCAGAAATATGTGTGTGTGCGCGCTTGACTGACGAGAACTGTGTCACTTGAGGATTAGGCAAGGCGAGACTCGTGTTAATTGGTTTCAGAGTAGAATCATTTGCACTATTTCGCCTGAATGACCGTAATGGGTATTTTTTTAACATGATTTTCTTGTCTCTACAGTTCGTGCCAAAAGGTATATGTCAAAGCCTCTTTGAAACATAAAATTCACTGTTTGCAAAACATCACGGGAAGTAAATAAATTATAAAGTTTATTTTGTACAGAGATTACAAACGCATCATTTATCTGATTGCCACTTACATTTTTCATTTTCATTTTTAGATAACATAATTATATATATTTGTGTAACATGAATTAAATGGGTAAACATAAATTATGTTTGTTTATAAAAAACAAGCACGCGTGATTTTCATAAATAATTTTTTGCTGAAAATTTTTTCTTGATCAGACTGTGATCACAGTGTTCTTTGATCATAATAAAATATTTCATAATTAATATTTTTGGTTACTCTCACAATCAGTCAAAATATTTCGGCTTTGAAACCTATACTGCTTTTGAAAAAAAATGTTTTTGCAATAGTCTCGCGGGTTCAGAGGTGTGCTTTAATCATACATATTTCACCATTCAAGCATTGAACGCCTAATGATATGCCAGCATGGAACAATCAGAGAGCTAAAATATTTATTTAAAATAATAAACAAATATCACTAATAAACATGATTTAAATTATTAAATAATAATATTAAAATAAGATTATTCAAATAAAATTTCAAAAGGAGAAAAACATTATGCAGTATATTTGAAAGAAATTGCTGAGAAAGAAATTGAAAGAAATTTTAAGAACCAACTTAAATGCACGATATAAATTAATTTGAATATCATAAAATTAAGTAAAATGGCATTAAGTTGTAATAAAATACTAGAAGCCACGCTAATCTCATTCTTGACATTAGCATATTCGGAGAAGGAATGCTATTATCAAAGTGGGGCAAGTCGACCGCGCTAGCGCGCGCGTGTGTTGCGCAAAAGGGGATGCAGTATAATGCACTTGATCCATTCATGCTACTAGTTATGTTCCTGTATTTTTCCATGAGGGCCTGCGTGTGGGGCAGAGCATCGAATTCCGGGTTCTGGAATATTCTACATCTGGGGAGACGCTCACCTCAGGTAGCAACACGCGTCAAAAGTCACTTGTTAACTGTGCAGTTCATTTGGTCAGAAACACTCTGGGCTGGAAAATGTTTGGCGGAAAAAATTCATACCTCTCCATGCCTCCTTACTGGTAAATACGTAGAATTTAATTGACCAGCAACGAAAGAAGCAATTTATTTGCAACAAATCATAGCAATATTTCGCTGTGAAGTATTTTTTAAGTTAAACAAGATTATCTATGCACTTGTTTCTTTTTAAGATGGCATCAAAAGCAACCGGCTTTTTAATTATTCAGAATACTTTAAAATCATGAGAGTATCAGGTAAATCTATAGTTAATTATTTAGAGCATGCCAATAATGTTGAATGATCTTGAATTAGCTCGAAACGAATTGATTCAAAATAATACTGCGCACGCTGCCCCAATTTAAGGGTAAACAAACAGCAGCTGCTCATCTATTTTCCGCGAGTGCAAAGGAATATTGAATAATATCGGACTTGTGTCGAGCCGGACTAATTTTAACAGCAAGCGCGCTTGGTAAGAGAGAGCCCAGCGAGAGTGCAATGATTTTTCTACTGCTCCGCCGTGTCTATTACTATACACTATATAGCCGTACATATTTCCGCGAATTGGGCCAAGTATACGCTCGCGGACGCCAGCTCACTCTCGACTCATTCCAGATTTGATGACAAAATGCTCGTATTCCATTTCCTCTCGATAATTAGATGTACTAGAGTAATTGGCAAACAAAAGCGAACGACTGTCTTCTGCAATTATCAGCGGCTCGCCAAGGTTTTCGCCTCCTTGTTTACCACACACATAAATGTTTGCGCGTTTGCTCTCGTTATGACTCTGCGCTGACTGTTGCTGTATGTGACTTTTAATTATTGAGAGTTCGCCGACAACTCACGGCTGTCACTCACGTCACTTGAAAGAAAAAAAGGAAATCAGAGCTGATCGATTATTTTATCCTCTGTTAATTGGGAACAACAGCAGTCGCACTCGAGAAAAACAGAACCTGAGATTTCTTTAGACAAGATTTTTAGAGTGATAATAATTTTGATGTTGGAGGAAATAATTTACAGTAGCAGATGATTAGAAAATAGCATGTGGAGCAGACTTTACTATTTTTTTGCGGGAAGAGTGAGGAAAAAACGAACTCTGTTGTTTTAAAGATTTGACGAAATCAATTTACTTTATGAATATTTTCATTCCCTACACAAATCACACAAAAACAGCGTTGATGTAAATATATTTACTGCATGTGTCTATTCAATGTTTTAATTTTTTTTATTTTTTCCATTGAATTAAACAACAACAATTTCATAGGCTTTTTTGTACTTCATTTTCATAAGTTTAACGTGTATCTAAGAAAAACTCTCAAAATTTAAGGCATTCTACAGCTTTGCGCGAAAATATTGAACTTCCTCAAGATAGACATAAAGTCAAAGGTAAGATGCACTAGAACTATAATATTGATATCAAGTCCGTATAACTTGGATTATATCCAAAACAATTAGTTTATCCCCAGCTTGTTCAGTCCAGCTTAATCGCTTGGATCAAAATTGCGACAGAGTCAAGGCCTGTTGAAATAAAGTCATGCGCAGGTCAATCACAAGAAGTCGCGCGATATTTTTCTCAACGCACTTCGCGAATGATGTTTGTTGCTTGCGTTGTTACCTTGGCACCGGGAGTGGATAAAGAGCGATCGAAGCAATAGTAATTGTTATGTGAGAGAGTGCGACAAGTCAATGTGCGCATCTTGGCACGGCCAGACGCTCTACACGTGTGCGCCAAAACACACACATGAACGTGACATACTTCTTGCAATCAAAATAACGTGAAAATGAACGTAAATGCTACATGTTGTTACCATTGTAAATGCAGCAACTAACTGCGTTCAAATTTTGACAGTTAAGCGTATTGCAACACTGGGAATTACGGTTGCTATATGAAAATATTGCTTAGTGCGGGCTGACATTGCGTATAATTGATAAGGAATGTCTCATAAAGATTGACTGCATTTTTACCCCCGCGCTGTAAAACATTGTTAGTTATAGCCTAGCCTTTTTGCACGTTACCATTTATTTGGAAATCGAGGACGAGACGAAATATATTGTGTATGAAGGGATACCATAATAAGAAATGGAGGTCATAGTGCTGCTAAGAGGAAGCTCAACAAGTCACAACAGATTTACAGCTCAAAAATCCCAATTAATTTCTCATGCCAATCGAAAGTTTGATATGAGCTAAATAAATTCTTAATTCAATCATAGACTTTGTTCCTTATCTCGATTATAAGTAAACTAAAAAAGGTGAATCACTTCAATAAATTAATAAATCGTAATTGAAATTAACTCGTGCCATTTCACTGATAAGAAGTACCAAGCAGGAAACCGGCTTTCCTCTGGCCTCGTCTCCAATCATTAAAACTATTAACACGCTGATAATCTCGCGGGATGGATGAAATTGTAAAGTTCTTTCACCTCGGTCTTAATCATCACTTTTACCCTCGTACGCGCGAACCGCCGTCACGCTTGCAGTGCGAAAGTGAGAATGGAATAAGTAGCTTCCGCGCACAATATATCGCGCGGGAGGTGACACGAGAGAGCAAAGCCGCAGTCTTAGTCTCTGTGAGTGCTCATTGCTGATTGTCAACTCCGCTCAGCCGGCAAAATGCGGAAATCCAAGTATTTAAATTCCAATCCATTTATACATTTTAAACAGATTATAAAAAAATATCAAATAGTTACGCTTACAACGCGTTTAAAAAAATTTTCAGTCAAGACACAAAATAATCTAATTTACAGGGTACAAAATAATGTTTCTTACTTGTGCGTTTTGTTCGTTGCAGGCACTGTGCTTACATGTACGGCTCAACGCCTACCATCGTAGTAACTCCCAGCTGCAATGCTCCTCTGGTCGGATGGAGCACGGACGGCTCGCCCGTGGCACAGCAGTTACCTGCCGCGGTCCGATCTGCCACCTTCAAACACTCGCCAAGGTGTGTTGTGTGCTAGTGTCTTGTCAAATTGCTGCTCTACATTTCGCACTTTCACTGCCTTCGCAATATTAAATAGATGCTTGAGGTAGTTCGGTGGCCTCAAAAGGCGTTTTAGACCAACGAATTGTGACTGCTTCTTAGCTGATGCCATGCTTTTTACAGTTGTATGTTGAACATGATATACAAATAAGAGTAGTCACCATAGAGGCAACGAATTTTTTAAATATGGGTACTAAACTGAAATAATACATGTCTGTGAAATAAGTTGAATCTTTTAATAGCTCAATCTCTTCTTTAAAATTTTAATACGTGATAAATATACTTCGTTCCGTGTTGAAATCTGTTGCTCAGCAATTGAGTGAAAAATATTTTTAAAAGCGGAATTTCTTTTGCACATGCAGCGTTTCCAGCAATTACGTGTTTTCTGAGTGCTTAATAATTGTCAGGGCTTTTACCTGACAATCGTAACATCATCGGTTAAAATCCCTGAAAGTGATACAAAACTTATTAAGAAAATAGTTTTAAAGGATTAAAAGATATCGATTTTCTACAGCGATTTAAAAAAATGGAAAACATTAAAATCTATTATTTTCTATTTTATTAGTACTAAAATTTGTGGCCATGCATGACCATTGAAAATTTGCAAACTTTATATTTCATTCAACTTAAAGTAAATGTAACTCTTATTCCAGGAAAATTAGCCTCAAATAAGTTGCAAAATACTCGCTTTCCAAGAAAGATATGAAAATAGCACAGGCTGATAGCACATTGGTTTAAAATTACAAAACTAAACCATCTTTCTTAAGAAATAATTTTCACGTGATGTTGGTTGCATTCTTGATCGGAAAATACGGGAAAAATAATAAAAAGATCTTATCTCCGTTGAGTTCAGAGTTTTAATTTACTTGAATACATTTTATGAGATTAAAAAAATTATTTTTACAAAAAACACGCGCACATATTTTGTAACGTTAATATATTATTATTATTTTTCTGCAACAAAATTATTTAATAGAGTATAAATTTGTACTTTCACCCCATAGATTATGGCGAGCTGGATTCTCCGAAACTGGTTAAAAGTTCACACTTGAATGGTTCACTTAAATTAATGAAACTAATCCAAACCACAATGTTTGATGATGGAATTTCTTTAATTTACATTACATCTACATTATTTCAATACCAATATTAAGATACAGCACGTATTTCGACTGTAACGTAGATAGAAATTGATTTGGAAGCTAAAAATAATTATTGATTTCAGTGCGGAAAGCGTAAATATAGAGGTATGCTCCACCGGTGACGAGCAACAAGACGAGCGGGATGGCCCCACGGACGGTGGTTGGGGCTGGGTGGTGGTGGTGTGCTCGCTGGCGCTGTCGCTCATTCTCGACGGCATCAGTTACAGTTTCGGCCTCATCTACAAGGAGCTGCTGAAGGAGTTCCACGAAAGCAAGAGCAAGACGTCGTGGGTGAATGCGCTATTCTTGGCGGTGCCGCTGCTCTCAGGGCCTCTGGCTAGCAACCTGGTCGAGCGCTTTGGCTGCCGCTCGATGACCATTCTCGGTGGAGTCCTTGGCGCCGCCGGCTTCGTCCTCAGCGCCGTCGTTGGTGAGCGAAACTTACTCTTTCGCCCGATCGATAGAATCGAGCTGCACACTTTTCTCGACGGGGCATATTTTGTTTGTCAGAAAAGCAAACACAAGTGATGGTGCGAGGATGTTCAGCTTCAAAGCTGTTCTAGAGAACAATCCATACTTGAGCTGACAGCTTGAAGCTTGCCTCTGCGACATGAGAGCAAGTTAAAGGATGTATATTGTGATATGCGTATAGAAAGAAAGTAAAAACGGTGCGCGAGACAGCAAGGAGAGAATACATATAAAAATACAGCAGGGCGGGCAAAAATAGAGGGAAGGAGTTATTTCACTGTTTTCTTTCATCGCTTTCATCATCTGTAATTTATATGTATTGCAAAAAAGCATTTATCTTATTTTTGGGGAGGCCATAAGACATTATAATTTATAACTTTTTTTAGCGATATAAGGTTCAGATGTTTTATGGTGCTTTTTTAATAGTTCTGACCCAAAAGAATCAGATCAGAGTTAATGTTCCAATGGATATTTCATGCTCTTGCGCGTTGATATAAAAAATGTATACCTTTTTAATTAGTAACAGCTGTATCTCACTAATTCAAATTTGAAACTAATAGCACGCATTTACACTGATTCCTGTTCTAAATGAAATCACTAAAGCAAAATGAAATAAGACAGTGAAAATATAATTGCTGGATTTTTATTCAGATTTAAAATTTCAAATTGAATTTTTGAGGCTTTGATAAAGTCGATAGTTTAAAATGATACCAGTATAACTGAACTTATGTGTCTAAAAAATTACGAACCGAGGGTACAAGTTAACATTCGAAAGTATAAAAATCCAATTTTAAAGTAATGGACACCTAACAGATTGCGAAAAACTAAATAAAACACCCAAATGAAATCCAAAGATTAAAATCCTATTCGAGGGTTAAAAATTAATTGTTTAAACCTTGATATTAAAATATAACGATGTTTTTTTTTACATTTGCGGCAAGGAAACAAAAATTTCCACGCGAGGCTATAAGTATTGCGATTCATTTGTGTGTGACAGTAAGTTTCTTTTAACGGTTTTAACGTATGAAAATATTGAAGCAAAAGTCAAGAAATTGAGAAAATTTGGACCTCCTATATTTTCGCTAATAAATTATGAATCAACTAGTATTCCTATTTCTACAGGGAGCTCAATAGAAGTACTATTATTGACATACGGCGTCATCACGGGTCTAGGCATGGCGTTGTGCTACGTGACAGCTGTGGTCGGCGTCGCCTACTGGTTCGACAAGAAGCTGTCCCTGGCCAACGGGCTTGGGGTGTGCGGCACCGGCATCGGCACCTTCATCATGGCGCCAGTCACGCAACTGCTCATTGAGACCTACAACTGGCGTGGCGCCACGGTTTTGCTCGGTAGGAAATCACTAAGGACCAAATTCATTCTCGTTAAAACTGCTAATTGCTTTCCAGGCGGCGTTTTTCTGCAAATGTGCGTTTGCGGTGCGTTAATGCGTGAGCCACAGTACATCCTGAAACAGAGAAAGAATCAGCGAAACAACGACAACAACAACTCGTGCGAGACATTGCGCGTGCAGGAGCCTGAGAAGGTCAGACGCAGTTTGACTCCAGCACCTCTTGAAGGGCAGCTTGTGCAACATAGGTGAGCCTTAAATCCAGAGAACGATTCTTTGACTAAAAATGCCACGTTCATTCTTGTTTTATTAATTTTTTCAAATTTACCTGACGTTGTTTCATGGTTCATGGATTAAAATTTCAAAACTCCGTCAATATAACTTGAGTGTTAAATCTAAGAAAAAAAAACCATAGTGAAATAGTAACTCTCTCCATAGACACTCGTTGACCTACCGCGGTGCTATGGTGTGTCTGCAGCCAAGGAGAGAATTCAGCGAAGACAACCGCGCCACCTCTTGCCCTGACCTTCTACTGCAGGTGAAGCTTCCTTCTAGGGCTCCGGTCCAGCGGCCGCACTACTGGCTCGATGCCGGACTCTTCTTGGAGCCGGCCTTTTTGCTCCTCTCCGTCAGCACCCTGCTACTCTTCATGAGTTTCATCGTGCCGTACCTTTACCTCGCGGAGCACCTTCTTCGGAAGGGCTACACAGATGTGAGCACAATTATTTAACATTTTCTCTCTGGCACATTTTTTACACTGCTTTTTTGGTTTGCTAAGAAATAAATTTTTAATCCTTGTCAGGGACATTTTAAGAGAGTAAAATTTAAATAATTGTTCCTGCTGCAGAATGAAGCTGCTTTCCTGATCTCAGTGATCGGCGTGCCCAACACCCTGGCCATGGTGTTCCTGGGCTGGGCCGGCGACAAGCCATGGCTGCCAGTGAGCAAAACATACGCCGTCTGCTTGATCGTCTGCGGCATCTCAATATTTGTGATGCCACTGGTTGTATGCTCATACGCGGGGCTGATGACGGCAGTCATCTTTTTTGGCCTCTCCTTCGCCGCCAACTACTCCTTTACTCCCGTCCTCCTCGTCCAACTGGTCGCCATGGAACGCTTCTCGGCCGCGTACGGCCTCATGCTGCTTGTGCAGGGTGCTGGGAATTTGATAGGTCCACCATTAGCAGGTCCGATTTAAATTACAGTAAATTTTTTCCCTCTATAACCAAAAATACTATTATCTATTAATATTTCATATATATATTAACAAGTTACAAATATTTTTAGCCCAAAAATTCAAACTTAGAGGTTCCAAGTTTCTTTCTACCCTATAATGCAATAGTTTAAATATATTACAATTTAGTTTAATTTTTGTAATTTTCAAGGTATGATCTCCGACTTGACTGGAAATTGGGACCTGGCGTTTTACCTTGCTGGTGTTTTGACTGTGATAGCTGGCTTTCTCACCTTCCTCATCCCTCTCTACAGCAAACCATTACCAAGCAGAAAAAAATCGTCAGGAGCAACGCAAGTGTGAGAGGATAACAAAAACTGAACCCGACATTGTTAATAATGTAAACACACATACTATTTCTCGAGATTTTTTTACATAACTAATGAAGACTGAGCTGTGATCGATTGCAGTGATATTAGGACTTAACTATACTCTTATTGTTATTATACAAGAAACTACCCTAGTATTATGCAACTGGATACGCAGCACTATCAGTATTTTTAAGCCTCATCAATGTTAATATACTATAAAAGTATAAAACCATAAGTGCAACTTTTGTGTATTTTTCAGCAGTACTCACGTGCGCTTCTCATTATGTTTGTTTTGTTTGATAAAAATGACTGTAAATTAAGATAGTAACAATAAAAATTCTGTCGCTGAAAAACCGTTAATTTCATTAACCCAATATGAGAAAATTACGATTGACAAGAAACTGATCAGTACAACACACATACATAATTTTATTTTGGAATAATTGTGATGTGATTATTTAGCCCCTATGCCAAAAATAGCAATAACTTCAATTACTCATTCTCAATTAGTTTCATTAATTTGTGAAAGAGGATTAATTATGCTTCATTTATCGCTATTTCGATTAAATTTCAACATGTCAAAGGTTTCATAGCATTTTTTCATAAATTATAGATATACAGTGACAAAATAAAATTCAATCAAAGTTGGTATTCGACAATTTAACAAAATTGAAAAAAGTTTAACAGCATGCTTTTTCTGGTATACACAGCTTCACAATAAATTCATTTCCTCGATTTTTTCTATACGGAATGTATATTTAGTATTATATAATTGCAGTGCTCAACTACTGAGAAAAACGTCATACACGCAATATAAACGGGAGAGTTTCCCGGCACGCTCTTGGATGAGAAAGGGTAGAGCAACTCTTCCCGGAAAAACACACATCCGGACCATTTGAGCAAAGAAACCATATTTAAGAAAAGACAAAACCATGGCAACTGCAGACAAAACATTTTGAAACTTTTATGTCTCACTAGGTTGGTGCACATAAAAAGAAGGCTTATTTGTAAACGATTTTTATCCGTTCATATGAACAGCCAACATGGAGTTGGAAATATCGGCGCGTCTGCTAAAACTTACAGGGCTACTAGAGTTTGAAATGCCTGGATTGAGAGCGAGGCTTTTTAACTGGGGCTCCCGACTGCGGACTCTTATTATGTGCTTAGTTTATGCTCTGGGGATTATAGAAGCGATGCACGTTGAAAATATTACCTTGATCCACACCTTGGTGGCCAGTCAGAGGGCAATGATGGCAATTCTGATCATAACTTACTTCTTCATCTTCCACAAGAAATTATCAAAAGTGAAAAGAATTATGCGCATGTTTGAGGGTGAGTGTTAGAATAAAATTATATGCTCTTTACAAGTTTTTACTTTTTGATTTTTCAGAGTTTCCTAAATTTTCCAACGATGAGACAAATTTGTATGCACAGCACAACTTGATCGATGCTAAAAATATGATGCGCAAAAAAACCTTGATATATTTTTTGATCCAGTCACCTTTTCCTCTTTTCTACACCTTCTTCAAGATAGCTGAGTACCCTTTATATTTGCATTTCTCCATTTTCTTAAAACTAACTCAATTTCAGCTTATATAGTACAGTCAAGTTTCACTATGTGGACATGACGAATGAAAATATTCAAATCCTTTTGACAGCTCTTGCTGGTTACTGGTGGTTCATCGTTCAGCCATGGCAGAAAATACTCTTTAGCGTTTTACATTGTGAGTTTCCATTAAAAGTGATAATTTAAATTAAGCCCTCTTTTTTGTACCTCTCAGCGTTTGCATTTTGGCAATTTACGTTTGTACTCTCTGCTGCTGACTCTTTCATCAATTGCTGCATTTTTGCGACGTCTGAGCACATCAAATTTCTGGCAGAAACTGTGTCCGAAGCTCTTAAGCCGGCACCGTACTCAACAAATATGACCCTTGAATTTCGTGAATGGCTCTGCTATCATCGGCATACAAGAAGGTTAAAATATTGTTAATATTTTCTTAAGGGATAATGGCAACTCTCATTTCAGATTAGTCGAATTGATCAGTGATACGTTTGCGATGCAGTTGAGCATTATAATACTTTATTACATTTCAAACATTTCAATAATGGTCTATTTTTTCGTGTTGGTAGGAGGCTTAACTTTTCACAACTTTCCCCATGCATGATAAAGATAAATTAAAATCATTCCAGGGGTGGGACATAACGATTTTGCCGTTTCTGGTGTTTTACTTGATTCAGCCTTATTTTTACTGCAGAGCGGGAGAGAAGCTTAAAAAAGAGGTAAAGAACTCACTTTTCGTGATGTCGTGATTTCTTGAAATGAACCTTTCAGAGCTCATTGTTGGCTGAAAATGTTAAGCGTGAAATTCTGCGTCAGATAATCACCGGTGAATTGAAGCACGGAACGATGACCAACGCCATCGAGGATTTGATTGAAGATTGCGGACCAAAAAACTACCCCTGTATGCAGCCAATAGGATTTGGATCCTTGTCGAAAGTTCTTTTTGCTAAAGTAATAGTATTTTAGCTGTGAGATAATATACCAATTATTTTAATAAACATAATATTTCAGCTGCTGTACACAAGCAATTATTGGCTATTTGCTCTCATGCAATGGAAACCGATCAACAATAATTAAACTTGTGAAGTAAAATAACAAATATTCGCAGTTCGGAAATTATCATTTTTCTTTAACAAAAATATAATTTTGTTTTCCCCAAGACGTTTTCTCACTTCCTTCCAGTGTTTTGTAACCTTTTCTCTTCATGAAGTCCTTCAGCGCTTGCCGGCCTTCAACGATCTTGTTGAACTCGACCGAAACCACCTTTGGACCAGTAATATATTTAAAAGTTTTCAACAATTGACGTTTAAATTACCGTGATATCTATTTGGCCAAAAGGAATGGTCCTGAGTACATCTAGTTCGCTACCCTCGACGTCTAAACTGAGGAAATCCACGTTGGTTCTGTTTAATGCCGCGAGAAGGCTAAACAAGGGCACGCACTGGACGTCAACCAAACCGGGCCTACGTGCCCCTGGGGCACCCTGGATGCGACCAAGACTCAGCTTCTGCTCGAACGAAACCTGAGAGAGAAATAGAGGTTCAAACAGGTGAATTGCAAATGGAATTTATCAATGCTTCAATAAAACCACACTTTTTATTCAACGTCTCTGAAAACATTTTTTAATGTATTAAAAAAAATATAAAAAGAAATTTATAAAATCGGGATTGTACTCGCGTAGGAATTGGCATTTTTGTTTATTTATAGCTTGATTGTCAATGTGATCGAGGAAGTCTCTTATCAACGCTTGATTGTTTTTCTAATACCATGTAAATCAAAGTGAGAATGAAACACGGTAAAAATAAAAAATATATATTTTAAAAACAGAACACCTCTTGAATAGAGCATTCAAAGGCTGTACTTATTTTTTTCTCAAAAGAAATGTATGACAAAAAAAAATCAAAAACGCCGTTGTTATTAACACATAATATATACAATTCATTTATTTGTCTGCATGGGGCAAAATAGGCCTGCAGAAATATAATAAAGATCATTTTGAAACTATTCATATGCAACTATGTTATAACCCAGGCATGTTCCATGTTGCCTATCCTAAAAAAATTAATGCTGACGTACCATAATCGGCTTCTGTAGAAAACTGAGACACACGGGTGCGAGCCACGATCTGCGGTTTTTGCCTAGCAGGTCGAGGAAGTTGAGCGGATCAGGCTCAATCAGAATACCGGTCCACTCGTTGTACCTTTCGAGTAGCAAGGTGCTGGACATCACTTCTCCGTCCAGAGCACCCGCCTCTATGAAAAAGCCTTTCGTCTAAATGGCAGTCTAAGTCACTGAATTTTCAATTTGTCGCAAGATTACCATATTTCCAAGAAGTCCACTCACAGTCTGCGCGAGTCCTTCCGAGGGGTCGGTGACGTTTGGTCTGTCCAGATAGTATTCTGGGTTATTGTTGTTCGGAGGGACTAAAAGTCTCTCTCGCACGTGTTGGATGAGCTCATCCTCGTCCTGATCAAGCTCATTAATGTGAGCAGCTGCGAATGGAAATAATTAATTTGAATTCGTTATAAAAAAAATAAAAACACACTTTCTTTTGGGAAGTATGTGTACCACTTTGCCACTTCTGTTATAAATCGTTATTATTACATTTCCTCTATTTATCATTTGTCTCAACCTGAAGGCACGTTTGCGGTTATATACGCCATAGCTTGCTCGTAAACGAGGTCTCGTGCGTCTGACTCGAACCTGGATATTGACTCGCGCAATACAAGCGCGTGGAAAATGCAGAAGACTCCAAAAATTAGTCCACTGAAGATCAGTTTCCGCGATGAGGAGCCAGCCGGCCTAGAATAGAGCACCAATCAGCTTGCGATAATTGAGAAATGTATTGAAATTCACCCGCAGTCGTCAGCTATGTTGGTCATGATCATTATTTGACTAAAATTGCAAAACTGTGGAGCAGCGCCACGCGACCGGAAATGAAACGTAGATATGTAGGCCATTTCTATGCAGCGAAACTGTAAAATAATCATTTTTAAGTTTCGAAATTAAATCAAAAAGAAAAATTTTGCCTAACGTGTTTCAAAGTGAATTTATTCAATTTTCTATCTAGTCTAATTTCAAATCAAACCATTTTGTGGCTGGTACTGTATTTTTATTAGATTTTTAACATGTTTGTCTCAAACATTCACGACGACACTTTCATAGAAGTTTGTTGTTTATTTTTATTGAGTTATATTTGCAGTCAGCAGGTTTAAATAACATTCTTTGGCACACAAGGTGTTACATTTTCGGCAGCCCACTGTCGTCTTTGATGAACAAATAATCCTCGTCGGACCAAAGATCGATAGTTTTGTTCACCGTGTACAGCGTGTAGCCTTTGCCTTCAACAAAATTTCTCATCGTTTCCTTCCGCGTTCGTCCGTGGGCGAATTTGACAGAAATCGCCTAAATGTTCATTATTAATAGATGAATCCTGAATATGAATTTGAGACTGACCGCAATAAAAACAGAATCAAATGAAATTGTCTCAAGGACGGGCAGCTCGTCTCCATTTAAGTCCAAACGCAGCAAGTCCACCACGGTCGAGTTCAAGGCTATTAATAGTGAAGCAAGAGGTAGGCAGTGCACGTCCACGGTACCCTCGCCCCGCTTCAAGCCGCTAACGCTTACCTTTGTCTATGAAAATTCATGTGCTTGATTATTTCCAGAATACTATCGAAAAAAATTACATTGAAAATAAGCTTGTTAAGGCAAAGATTGAATTCAAATTAGTTGAAGAATACAAGGTATGATACAGATAAATTTTACTATCCCTTCAGACTGTTTGCGAGTTTTTGTTAATCCCCATATAAGTATCAAAAATTTCATTTTAATGTTTTAAAATCAAATTTTTACGCCACGTACTGTCACATGCACGTGAAAATGTAAAATGAATAATATATGAAAATATCGTTTGAAAGCGAGTAAATTGTGTTTTATATTTTATTCCTTACAAGAATCGGAGTATTTTCTGTGCTAAGGCAGACAGGTGCGAGCCAGCACTTGCGGTTTGTGGCCAGCATTTTTTGGAAGTTTGATGGGTCCGGCTCGATCAAGAGTCCATCCCACTTCTTGTTCCGCTCTAACTCGAGAGTGACAGACATTTCCTCGCCGTCCAGAGCTCTGCTTTCCACAAAGAATCCACTCGTCTATATCGAATTTCAAAGGAATTTCAAAAAATTATCCTCTTTTGCAGAGATCATCGAATTTAATACCTTATTTTCAAAAATTTTCAAAAGTGTTTTGACGAGTGTCGAGTTGGTAGGTTTGTCGCTTTTTCTAAGATTGTATGCCACGCTCCGGTCAGAGGGAGGCACGAGGGACCGTTGTCGCACGTGCCTTATTAGAGACGGGTCGTTCTGATCGAGATCGTTCAAGGTGTCAACTAATGACGAAGATTTTAAAATGATCGAGTTGAGAATAAATGAAGAATTAATTACTCTCAACTGGGAGATAAGAGTACCACTGGCGAACGGCTGCAAATTTAGCTTGAATTAAGACCCAACTGCTAGAACGCTTTTAAATTTCATTTTACCCTGAGGGAGGTTTGAAGTGAGATAAGTCATAACCTGATGTTGGGCTGCGTTTAGGACGCGCAGCTTCGCGTCCGCCAGGTCGCTTTCCAACTGCGTGAGTTGCCAGACGGAGGTGGCAGCCAGGAGACAGCAGGCAGCCAACAACCACTTGTCACATCGCACTCTTGAGAGATTAAGTGAAATTTTGAAAATAATTTATTTAAGGGTTGACCGGGTTGACAAACCTCGATAGTGCTTTCAACGGAGCCGGCATTGTGCGGCGGAGTCTGTTCGCTAGCGTCATTGTCTGATGTAGCAAAAACAGAGCAACGGCACGAGGGGACTCACACAGCTTCCGGTCGACGTCACGGGAAAGGAGAAAACGTGATGAACGCGACTGTCACTTTCCGTGAATTTGCTCTATTTGATTTAATCAGTATATTGATCAGAATGCAGTATTTTTGGTGGTAGCTGGGTTCGAGGCTTATGAATTCTTCGTGCATTCTTAACATATTATGTTTCAAACACAACGAACGCAATCTGAATTCATTTATCTTTTCCATAAAAATATAGGCACCAGATAAAACGTAAATTGGAACCTTTTGTTAATCTTAAAATACAAACACATGTACGTGAAATAGAAAGACTGACAATATATTGTGAACAGTAGAAATTTCCCCACACGCGTTGCGCAAACTCATCCTCTGTTACAACAACAATAATTTCAAAGTTATACGGGTGGGCGCAGGATATTGATTAAACCTAATTTTTGTTGCTCCTATTGCAAGAAAAATTACTATCTATCTTTTACTTTATTCCTTTGTACTTCCCCACTATCGTCCCTACAGAAGTTTCCTACAGCAAACCCCTCACGACGTAAAGCAGAACGATGACCTTAATTACTATAAGAAAGAAGATGATCCGATGAACTAATAATGATATGAAATAAATTATTTGAATGAATTATTTTAATAAAAGTGATATAAAAATCAAATCTAAAAACCTAATTTGGGCATCTGCACTGCTAAGAAGGGCATGAAAGACCGACAAAACTGGGTCTTTTGGTCTGGAAAAAAATGTCGCTGACAATCTGCTTATTTTGATTACTCGGCGTCTAATTCCAGAGGTTTGAATATACAACTAATATTACATGTCACAAAATAAAACTAAATGCATCGTTAGTGAGTTAATAAATTAAACATTTCCCCCCATTTTTCTAATACAGAACGATTACATAGTTTCAACTTCATAATATCGCTGACAAGCTGACTGTAAAAATATGTACCAACGATAACTATGACACAATTAATTAACGATATTGATAAAAGAGTTACTAATTATTACAAAATATGTAGAAATTTTGTGATGAAACAAGTCAATCCAGACATTTTCAGCAATAACTGTTTTATTAGGACATAACTTCCTCACACCATAAACGCATTTTACTTTATTCAGTCTTATTTTTATTTCGAACGGATCAGGCGTGTTTAAATTGTGAGCTGAATACGTTGAGCCCTCTAATTAATTAGGTGAGACACTATGCATATTTTTGACACATATGACGTATTACAACTCTTCGCAGCGGATTGATATAGGGTATAAATAAAATTTATTTTCATTTTTGGCTTTAGTAGCGAAGTTGGCGGGTGTTGAGTTTAATAGTCTCAACAGCTATGTCCTACAAAGATCAATTATCAAAACATGATCGGAATTTTTCTGAATTTAGAAATTTGATTGCGCTAGAAAGTATTTTCCGGTATTTTCATACAAGTTTTTGATACGTTTGTTTTGACTTAACACAGCAGTGTATTTTATTGTTTTATTCGATAGAAACAAGGATATTTAGAGGTTAAATTAAACACTGCTCTTTTTAACTTTGGAGAGTTTGTTTATGAATGAGGGGACTCGAGCGCATTAAAACCAAAACTCAGTCAAATATTTTTCTCAGCACACTGAACTGACTGATTTTATCTTCCGTTTAATATTTTGTAATTTAATTTATTCATTTGGATGTGTGGGGTAAAAATGTATCCTGCTGGTCTGCAATGCATACAAATTTGAATTTTATTATTTAGAGAACGCAACTTTAATTTAGCACCCGGAATTTGCAGAAATCTCCATCCTTTGCTGTGCTTACAGTACAAATAGTAAAATGATGTGCAGCCCACAAGACACGCCACACGCCGGAATGAACACTCAGGGTAGCGCTAAGATCGTACTTGAGTTGAGCGTCGAGGAAAACGGTGCCATAGCCTGCCGGACTGCACCATATAATGATGAATGCTGTGAGAATGGCGAAAATAACGCTATTGATGGTAATTTCAAGTCTGATGCCTTGCCTTGCAATAATGAAAATTATTATTACAGGATTTTCGGACTTTGCGGTGCGTCAGCGATTCAAAACAAGAGTATACTCCATACTGACCTCCCAGCTTTTTATACTGATCAGTATCTGCTTGGCTGTCAATGAAATTCTGCACTCATATCGGCTTGATGCGGAGCTAGCCATCAAAACGATCGTATTCATCAGCTTTATTCAGGTGCTCATGGTAGTTGTGGTCTACTGCAATAGGGGCAAATGGCTACGAGTATTTCCAGCCAACTTCTTGGTCCTTACCGCTTTCACCTTAGTAAATGCGGTTTCCATATCCGTGGCGGACAACGCCTTCAGGTAAATATGAGGAGAAAAAAATATAAAAAATTCCTCTTCTTGGATTTTTATTCTTAATTTATATTGGACAAAATTTCCTTGTTGCAAAAATTCAATTGGTCAAATCATTTAATGTTTTCCATGTGACGCTGCTCATTTCGTGTAAACGTTTTAAATTAAAATTACTTAAACTCTTTAATTTTATTTCATAATGAATCAACACCACTTTAAATGTCATGCTATTTTTACCAATGAAAATATGTATTCTGTGTTAGAACTCGGAACATCACGACAGCAAATCTTTTTTTATATTATCCTCTCTGTATTTTAATATCATTCAGTTTTGTAATTGGCAAATTACTCCAAAGAAAATAAATTCATGTGTGATTTTTTTACGCAGGTGTAACGTGCTACTATATTCGATCGAGGTGATCTCCTTAGCCTTCCTGGTGCTGGCCATTTTTGCAGCACAAAAGTGGATTAAATACTCTTGGAGTCGAGCATTACTGTTGGCAACCGTAATTCTGCTACCAGCACTAACGCTAATCGAGTATTTCACACAAGATGCTTCAACTCCCAGGTACTTAAATCAGGCTACATTATTAAAAGTTACCTAATATCCTTTTTTAGCATGCTTGAACTGGGAATTGTCATCGCCTTAATTACTCTATGTTTTTTCATCATCCTTGACTTGAACTCAATTACGACTGGCAGGAGAGCAAAGTTCTTTTTGATAACTGACATTTTCCCAAAAGATTACGTTTTAGGCGTGTTGGTTTTATACATGGACCTGGCTGGATTAATACTGGTGATTGCCGTTACTTTATTTTCCTCCTTTGACTAAACGATCGATATTGTGTAAAGTATTGGCTTAATCTAAAATTCACTGAGGTGAACAAAAAATGCTTAAGGACCAAGAAAATTCAGTTGCGGCTTCCACCATAAGTCTGTTAACGAACAATAAGATGAGTGAATCTGCTATCAGATAGAGAGCAAGGTCCGCCATTCTGAAATTACTTATATTTAAAGCGTAACATTGACCACTTTTTTAATATAATTAATAAAAAACTGTTATTTTTTGTATTGTTTTTGTATCCAAGTAAACTTGAATAAAATGAAATTAGAAAACCTTATTTTTGCCTTGTATCATTTTGTGATTGGCTAAAACTAAATCAAATTATAAAATAAATAACCAATTGACAAATCATGCTGGAGTAAGTCAGATAAGTTAACTCAATGATTAATTGATATTATTCCTAGCGATCTCTAAAATCCCCGCACAAAGGTCAGTAAATGTATGCGTCACTTAGCGACAGTCAGAGATTTTGATTTAAAGTATTCCGCTGCGTGTTGTGTGTTTAATAGCGATAACTCTTTGACCTGAGGCTGGCCACCGCAAGCAGAAATAAGCGTTGCTTCAGTTTAGAATGCTTCTTCAAGTGAGTGGGACGCGAAAAATGACCAGTCATGAAAAGTAACGCAGTTTTGCTTGCATATCTTTGCTTTTTCTGTGTTTCGAGCGGACATAAAAAGAGCTCCGGAAAGTAAGTGTGGTAAAATAGGCTTTAACAGATTCAGTTTTTATTAATGATCACTAAATAGTAATTTAAATTTATTTCATTAATTCAATTGAAATCAATTTTTATCACTTTATAGTTAAAATTGCTGATTTAATCATGTTTAACATTGTCTCGCTCATTATAGTTATCCAGCATTTCATTATATTAAACAGCTTCATTCAAATCTAAATAAACACTTAAAGCGTTATTTTTTTCCCACTTTTCTTTGTCTGTGTGGGAAATAGGACGAAGTAATAACTTTTGGTTTTAGTGAAGTAAACGAGGTGGTGAAAGGCCCTCGTGTGGAGGTGCTGGGCGAAGTCCTGCGTGAGCGGCTGCACACCCTGCTGGGTAGGAACGCCAGCTTGGACCTGGTCTTCCTGATCGACGCGTCGTCCAGCGTCGGGCCCAACAACTTCGCCAGCGAGCTGCGTCTGGTACGCAAAATGTTGGCTGGTCTGCAGGTGTCAGCCTTGAGGACCAGGGTGGCAGTGGTCACCTTCGCCTCAGAGGCGGTCACTCACGTCGACTCGGTCAGCGAAACGCCCGGCTTTGACGCAGGCTTCAGGCAAAAGTGCTACATCCTGGAGAAGGCATTGCCGTCCATCCAGTATAGCGGCGGGGGCACCTTTACCCTTGGCGCATTCAAAGAAGCTCAGGTGCCAGCGAAATTTGTTTTTCCAATGAGTCATTTCAAATTTTTATCAAAGAAATGCACACGAAAAAGGAGACAAATTTAAAATAAAACTTTTTTTCCTCGTGATTTGTTGTTCATCTCTACACTTTTATTGAAAATTTAACATATCCTTGTAACTCAGCGCATCTTGAAGCGGTCTCGTCAGGGTGCTGCCAGGGCGGTGTTCCTACTGACTGACGGCTACTCAAATAATGGCGACCCACGTAGTGCCGCCGCCACTATCAGGGAAGAGTTTAGTGCAGAAATATTCACATTTGGCGTGCGGAACGGCAACACGCAGGAGCTGCTGGCGATGGCCACCTCGCAGAATCACACCTACGTGCTGTCCAGTTTTGAGCAGTTCGCCGCCCTCGCCAGGAGGGCCCTACACCAAGGTAAAAACCAAAATTGTAAGAGTAAAATGCATATTTTGGATAATAATTGATTCCATTAAAATATTACTATCAATATTTTTTTAAACTCAAATCTTCCATTTGGAAGAATCGGATATTATGCACGAGTGAGTCAAAATAAATGTTTTTAAATATATAGCTTACAATTAGAGTTGTACAAAATAACCTCCATGTACTGAGATAGATATACAAATTGGACATCTGATGCAAACAAATCGTAATTGAATTAAATAAATATTATTAGTGAGGATAAACATGAAAAAATTATATATTAATAATAACTCCACAACCTTGCCCCAAGCCCTCTATATAAATACCTAAAATATTCTGTGTTTAAAATAATGCACTAAAATCCAGCATTATAATACCTAATCTTGCCTATAAAAACACTTTAATATTTTGGGCTAGATCTTAGACCAGCAGACGCATTTGAGATGCAAGATGATGCGAGCTGCTCTGCCCTTTGCGAGGGTGGCTCGTGCTGCGACCCCAGTGCCCACTGTGCGTGCAACATCGCGACAGGACGGTCTACATGCCTTTGTCCTCCAGGCCACTATGGCACAGGTCGGAAAGGAGATTGCCACAGTAAGTGATTGGCGTATATTTTGCTACCGAAATTGAAGTCAAGGATATTTTAGAATGTCCACCGGGCACATTCGGAGCGCCAGAGCGCCTGGAGCGCGGAGATGACGTCCAAGTGTCTCTTCACTGTTCTCCCTGTCCGGACCCAAATCAAGAATCGGACGAAGGCGCCACAAACATCGACGACTGCAGGTGCAAGAATGGATTTACATCAACGCCGTCAAATCACTGCCAGGGTAAGAGAAACGTTAAAAAATTCAATTGCTTATGGGAGAAGCCATTGTAAAATCAATTAATATTTTTTTACTGAAAGTTTCCGAGTGTCCTGAGATGCTGGCTCCCAAGTTTGGCAGCTTCGTGCGCGACTGTCCACGTGTGTTCAACGCAGCGTGCGGTGTTTCGTGCAAGACGGGCCACCAGCTAGTTGGCTCGAGCATCAGGCTGTGCCAGTCGAACGGTACGTGGTCCGGCAGGCCAGCTCAGTGCAGGAAGAAGCGGTGTCCCGAGCTCAGGGCGCCGCAGAACGGCTGGATCCGATGTGATGGCGCTGCCGAGGTCGACGCCAAGTGCGAGATTGGTTGCGAGCAGGGATTTTCGGTGCTCGGCTCTCGTGTCCGCAACTGCCTTGCCATAGGAATGTGGGACGGATTGCCCACCACCTGCAGAGGTGCAAAAAAGATAAACAAATAGAAGAAAATGCTTCTAAAATTTACATATAATTTGTAAAAGTATATCCAAAGTATGTTAGGACTTCTAAAATGTTTTGTGAATTTCATGGATTATCAAAAGTTGGCTGTGTGTTGGTAATGAAATTTAAGATGAGAGGAAAAAATTACTAAAAATTACCCAGCTTACAATAGAGTCATATCTTGCTGATTCCTACTAGAGATTTTATTCGATAATCACTTGATGAACTTAATTAAATTTTACAGACATAAGTAGGACAAGTCAAAGTTTTGAAATTGCCCCATTTATTCAATTAAAACGAACATTTATTAATAATTTATTAAAAAGAATTTGGTTTACAGTATTTCCCTATGAAGCGACCAAACGTCTTCTATATTGCATCTCTATAATTTCGGTGGCTTTTGAAATCGTTAGGACTATTCAGTGATACTTAAAATTATATTGCCCTTTAATATCTATCTCATTTTTCCAGAGGTGAAGTGTCCGCCGCTGGACCTGCCGAAAACGGTGAGCGTAAGCCCGATAAACTGCACCGTAGGGAAGCAGAAAATTGGCCAAGTATGCAAGATTTCATGCACGCAACCGGGATATCAGTTGCGGGGAGCTGCGCGCCGCAAATGCGGCGAATTTGGACGATGGAGCGGATCCAGGATTAGATGCATTGGTGAGTGTTTCAGGCCACAAAAGTTATTGATCATTTTTAAGTCTTATTCCAGATATTCAACCTCCAACGATTGACTGTCCAACTGAGCAGTTCGAGTTTCATACCGACCCTGACGTCGATTACGCCACCGTCAGTCTCTCCTTGCCAGATATTGAAGGTTTCAATTTAGTTATAGCTGAAGCTGCATTTTTATCATTAAAATTTCCTTCAACATTTTGTCTTAAATAAACGTAAAATTAAAAAAAAGGAACTCTAAACTTGCAGACAATTCCAACGACCGTGTGCGCATCCATTTTACACCCACGGTTCACCTCCACAGCGGTCAGATCCCATTGGGTGTCAACCCGATTTCCATTCAAGCCACAGACCTAGCAGGCAACTTCGCCACTTGCTCTTTTAATATTACAATTTTAGGTACGAAACATAGAAACCTTTTCAATCTATTCTACTCTTCTGTAGTTGTTACAAAAAATCAATTATTTTTTCAACCTTTTTTTTATGATTCAAAACCTCAACCATTTTACCAAAGACAATAATTTCTAGACAAGCAGGCACCAAAGGTGGACACCTGCGACTCACCGGAACCTTTCCTCATCCCGTCGCACATCCACGCAGTCGATATCACTTGGGTGGCGCCGCACTTCAGCGACAACTCCGGCCTAGACATAAAGGTAAACTAACCGCTCAACTATTATGTCATGCCGGTTGCCTAACTCTTGTTCAACTCTAATTGTAAGCAAACTCTGTTCTTCTTTTGCAGGTTTTCGCGAGCCACGAAAGCGGCTCGCTGTTCACGCCAGGACAACACAATGTCAACTATGTCGCTTACGATGCTGCTGGCAATAATGCTTCTTGCGACATTAGCATCACCGTTCAGAGTAAAGTTCCCCTTACAATAACGTAAAACATTTGGGAATTGAGAAGTAAAAATGAAACAAATGTATTATGCGATCTTTAGCTCACCTTTTCCAACTAAAGCAATTGCATATATTTAATTTTAATGTCTAATTAACATAATTTAAGAGCATTTATTTTTATCAGTGACATGATATACATTATAATGTAAAGGAACGGAGTGCGACGGTCCACTTAATGGAGACAAAGTGTGCAACGGATCCATTTGCACGCTGACCTGCGATGAAGGATACGACATAGCGATTTCAACGAACGATTTTTGCAAGAGCATCGCCAATGGCTCGTACCCCGACTGTACAAGTAAGCCAAATTATGCTTTGATAGTCTCCACGGGCTAACTCGCTGGTGACCGCAGTTATCGATTTGCCTGACAGCATAGAGCAGGATTTTGGCATCGACTCTGAGGAGTGCGACGAAGAGCAGTCAAACGATCTCAACGACTTGGTATATAAAATTTCTCATAATCTAGCACTGCGATGTGAGTGACTTTATCATCAGTTGGCAGGTGCCGTCAGAATGGCTTGCGGAGATGACCGCTGCTACTTAGAAAAAGTATCTATGTGCGCGGACGCCGAAACTGACATTAAGGACATCGAGGAGCAAGAATCTAATTTCATTTCGGCCAGAGTTCGACGTCAAGCGAGACACGCAAGAGTATTAAGAGAATTTTACATTATATTAACTCTAAATCTGAAAATTTCAGAAGAGTAAGAAAGGCTCCTACGAGTTCACGATATCTGGCAACCACACTTATGAGTTTAGATTGAAAATAGTTGGTAGGACCTTGTGAGGTGTTTTTAAAATACTTTTTGTTTTAAAATTAATTTAAAGGTAAGCCAAAGACAAACACAAAGAGCGGAGACCTGAGGGCAACACTAAGCACGGTGAGGGCTGTTTTGACCTCAGGTACTGTCACCACGAGTCAAAGACTTCCCGTGCTGGATTTTAAGTTTTCTGAGGCACGAGTCAAATGTCCAAAAGGGAGCGTTCTGCGCACGAATGACCTCTGCGGTGACTAACAATAACGTTCAATAATTGTTTTTTGGGCAGAGGTTTGAGTAATTGTTTGTCTTAAATTAGTTCTGTGTCCAAGGGGAACTTACCTACCGTCAGGGAGAAAAGAGTGCGTCCTGTGTCCTGTGGCTACATTTCAATCTCGACCAGGAGAAGAAAAATGTGAGCCATGCCCAAAGGGTACAAGCACCTTGACTACGTCTTTAGCCACAAAGAAACAACACTGCATTGGTATGTTTAGTGTGAAATCGATACTAAAAACTATTGAGATTCAAGGGAATTTGAAAGCTAGTGAATACATTTTTCCAATAATATATAACTATTGTAATTTTGAGGATTTGTTATTTTTTCAGACTGAAATCTATACGTCCGGTAACTTTAAAAAATCTGAATATGAAAATGATTTTCAGATGTTTGTCCACCTGGGTTGTGGTCAAAGAACGGACTGGCGCCGTGTCTTCGCTGCCCAATAGGTTCTTTCCAGCCGGATGCTAACCAGCAAGGTTGCATACCATGTCCTGAAGGTTTCTCAACCCCTCACAAAGGTGCTACCTCGATCAATTCTTGCAAAGGTATAAAAATCGACGCATAAATCCATAGTATCACTAACCAATAAGCATTATAATTTAATTAAAGAAATATTTTGATATGACAATTAAAACGTTAACCAAAAAAGACCTAACATAAGACAAATTTTCGTTTAAAAATAAACATCTTTCACTATACATATAGTTTTTTCACTTGAATTAAGCATATGCAGCGTTATTGTTAATGATATAGCCATAGCAATGCACTAGACATCTCAAGCCCGCACACAAACATATCTTTTGAAATATTAATAAGAACTCATCTGGAGGTATTCATGATGTGTTTCAGCGTTATGCCCAGAAAACGCGATCTCGCGAAATGGGCTGGTGCCTTGTTTAGCGTGTCCAGAGGGCTACACGCAGATGCTGCGTGGCCAGCGGATCTGCGAGCATTCATCGTGCCTGGAAAGCAGGTGCCTCCTCGGACCGATTTTCGCGACGCACCCTTGCGTCAGGCAGCGACCCTGTGGCGGCCTGGCAACCTGCGTGCCCGTTCCGCTGACGGCCCACTCTTACGAATGCAGATGCCCTGCTGGCTGGAAGGGTAATTTCTGCGACCAGCTCGATGAGAACCCTTGTGCCAGCGACCCTTGCACAAACGGGGCCACCTGCGTCAGAAATGGCGCTAACTTCACTTGCATCTGTCCAGCAGGCTTTGCTGGCGATTACTGCGAGGTATGGATAATATTCATGTGTGGATTAAAAGAATTTGTGGCGAACATTATTCACTTTCAGTTTACGTGCCCACAAATTGCAATAGAATTTCTTATTAGAAAAGTTTAAATTTAAAATTTCTAAGCGGACTCTATTTTTTGGATTTAATAAAAAATATAGAAATATTTCTGGTATTCTTGACATCTACTACAATGACACATCTCCCTAACTTTAAAAGGGGTTTGAGAGATAAAAATGAGTTCAAACCAACTGCGCTTTTAAAAATAATTAAAATCAACTGTTTTAAGTTGCTATATAAAGTAAGGATTTAATAAAAAAATAAATATATTTATTTTTTGCCCAGGAGGACCTGAACGAGTGTGAATTCTTACCTTGCGAGAACATGGCCGTTTGCCTCGATTTACCGGGCACCTTTTCCTGCGTCTGTGTGCCAGGGTACTCTGGCAAAAGGTGCGAGCAACTGGAATCCGCTTGCCAGGCGTTCCAGCCGTGCTTAGCGGAGGGAGTTTGCACGGACGATGTGAAGAAGGGTGGGTTTATGTGCAAATGCCCTGAGGGTAGGAAGGGAACACGTTGTGAAGAAGTCACCGACCCTTGCTCGCAAATTAAGTGCCATAATGGAGGCACTTGCCTACCTGAGCCGAACAGTGAAGTTGGAGTTTCTCTGAATGCAAGGTGATTTGTGCTCTTATATTCAACTGCTTTGCTATTTCTTATCTAAAACTGAGCATTTTTTTTAGTTGAGGTATGTAAAATCATTCAAGTACTTAAAATAACTCATGAAAACACATTTCACACGATTTTCTATCTATTTTTACTCTTTACAATTTCCGTGTGTTTCCTCTAGTAATTCTTTACAAAAATTATTTTAAACTTTCAAGTTGTGCATGTTTGGACCCGTATTTTGGCGAATTTTGCGAAGAGAGTTATGGCGCGTGCAAATCCTTTCCCTGCGTGAACGGCGGGATATGTAGACTGGTGCAGGCAGCACCTGGCTATAAGTGCGAGTGCCCTGAAAATTTCGCTGGTGACAATTGTTCAGTGGGTAAGCGTCAGTTTCCCTTTCACTAACAGAAATATAGTCCTCATTTTGCGCAGCTCTTCTTGAGGATGGTGTTCTTCAGTTCCGCGACTCTGGCAACCTTCGTGATTATGTGCTCAAGGAAAATGCAATCAACGTCTCGCTGACAGAGGTTTGTTCACGACTGCGAACATAACTTTTGTGTTCAGGCCAGACGTACGTTTTTCAGTTCACATTGTGCTCTTGGCTGAGAACCAGGGACACTATCAACTATGGCACACCACTTTCCTATGCAACGCAGGTGCAGGACAACACTCTAGCCCTCACAGATTACTCTGGGTCAGATTTTCACGGTGTGTTGTTAGACTTCAATTTAAAATACTCTCCACAGATTTGTTGTTTACATCAACGGCGAGCGTGTGGTAACTGATGTTTCGGCTAATGACGGTTTGTGGCATCTTGTGTGCCTGCTTTGGAGCTCTCAGGAAGGCTCCTGGCTGCTCTACAAGGACGGAGTCAGGGCAGAGGGTGGACGAGGATTGGCCACTAAAACGTCTATACCCGGTACAAGACGTTATAAATGCCCGTTAATAAATATTTACAACGAAAAAGATAAAATATTTTTTGATCCAAAATAAAATATTCTCCGTGTTAGATTTTTCAATGCCCAATAATTTATTAACTTAATACTAATGGGGAATCTGATGCAACTTTTAGGTGGAGGCACGCTGGTTTTGGGCCAGGAGCAGGATTCTCCAGGCGGAAGTTTTAACGCCGAACAGAGCTTTCTTGGGCGGTTGGGCCCCGTAGCAATGTGGCCTACGCTATTGTCCGACGATCAGTTGGCTACCATCTACGACAACTGTAGTTCTGGGGGCAGTGGGGCAAAGCTCGAGTTCAGCCTGGCAGCATCATCAGCACCAGCTCTATGGTCGTGGCGAGAAACTCTCGCCGGAATCAAGGGAAATTTACAGGTTTTTTTAATTTTACTTATCTTATGTACAATAAAGCTCATCAGACATAAATATATATAAATGATAATCTACTAAGCAGAATCACGAAAACTTGATATTCATCCTGTAATATACCTCTGTTCTTCAATTTAAGTTGGAGCCACCTGCATTTTGCTCCGGGTGCCCAGATGAGTTGACTTTGGTCAACGGCCGAGTCGTGGCGGAGGGGACGGAGCCAGGGACAGTGGCAACATTCATTTGCAACCAGGGATATCGATTAAGTGGCGCTTCCTCGGCTGTCTGCAATAAGCGTGGCACGTGGCAACTCACGAATGGTCACGCACCGACTTGCTTTAGTAAAAAAATAATTTTAATCCAGAACGAGCATACTGATCAAACTTTATCCGCGGCATTTTGAAAAGGAGTCCAGTGCGGAGATCCAGGCCATTTAGAGAATGGCTTGGTTCTAGGTGACAACTTTGACTTTGGAGCTACCCTCTTTTACGAGTGTTTTCCCGGTTTTGAAATGATTCAGGGTGACGAGAGGAGAGAATGTCTTCAACACGGCAGATGGAGTGGTGACCAACCTATCTGCAAGGGTATAAGGGGAACGTCCTAGTTTACAGTCCAATCATAACACAAAATCTATTTCAAGAAATTCGCTGCATTTTGCCTGAAATCAAGTACGCCATACTGCACCACTTTGGCTCTGAAGAGGAATCAGTGGGGAACCAAACAGAATACTCTGTTGGAGAGCAAGTTGAAGTGGAGCTTTTATAGGATTAAATGTGGCAAAATATTTAATGATTTATAATTGCAGGTGTCCTGCGAGGGCTCGAGAACGCTAAAGGGAACCAACCTGCTCACGTGCCTCGAATTTGGCCAGTGGGATCACGAGGCACCGCTTTGTCTTTCTCCGTGTGACGAGCCGCCAAGTGAGATCGATAACTCGAAGCCAGTGCTGGTGCTGGGCTCCAAAGCTAGGTACCAGTGCTTGCCTGGCTTCGCAATAGTCGGAAACCCTCTGGCAAGGAAATTTTTGAGCTTTTGTAATTGCAACTGACAGAGTTTTTCCTGAAGGTCGAATGCAGAGAAAAATGGGGGGCATTGCCAGTATGCGACCAGGTAAAGAGAAATCAGCGGTGCGATGCGGCACCAAGCGTGGAAAATGGTCTGCTCGTGTCCTTGATCGGTGGATCTGCCACTTTCATCTGCAATGACGGTTACAAAATGATAGGCCAGGATTCAGTCAGGTTATTGAAAATTTATTCTTAATGATTCACGCTCACAAAAGTGAACCATTGGACCTATTCAAAAAAATAATGCTAATAATGTAACTTTTAAAACGATAATGAACTATGCGGATTAAAAATGATTAAATTCAGCATTCGTGCTAGTGCAGTGAGCGCCCTTCCCGGTCCTCCAGTCCTCAGACAGGGATAAAAAGAGCAAAAAAAAATTTAAAAATTAATTATGTGTATTTTATATACCAGACTGTATTTTCGTTTCATTTTCTTGTTTGTAAAAATATTAAAATAGGTTTTTGTCTTAGGTTTTCATGTACTTAAAATGCTAAATTTCTCTAAAGTTGCGCACCGTTGATGTTGAATAAATTTTCTGATTTTGTTATTGCATTGATAGATGCATGGAGGGTGAGTGGACGCCTGAGACACCCAAATGCCTGTTGTCAGGGTGTCCTCGGTTGCCTCCGCTGGACATGGGCAGAATCACAGTCAAGAGTCACGAAAAGGGTGGACTGGTTGAATACGTGTGTGAAAAAGGCTTTCAGCTGGTCGGGCCAAGGGTACGAAAGTGTAAAGACCAAAGCTGGTCCGGATTCACTCCTTACTGCAAACCAGCTGTCACTTGACCTCTCCCAGAATAAAGTTTAAATAATTCTAAATAAAATAAAATTTTATTTTTAAAAATCTGTCTGTGGTGTATCTAATCTACCGTAGCGGGAATGAATCTTATAGACAAAAGAAATTCATAAATTGAAATTTCGCATCATTTTTAATTTGTGATGTGCAGTATTCATAACATTATTCGATTATTTAAAGGAGCAAACAAGATAAAATAACAGTAATTTCAAATGAATCACTTTTGCGTCAGACTGAATTAGCATTGATAACCGTAACGGCAGACGACAATGGTGCAAACGTGACGTAACTAGTGCCATACATTAACTACAAATAGATTGTTTAGAAATCAAGGTAAAAACATAGTGTACCCGCTCGACACTACCGTCAAGTCGGTTGCCTAACTTACTCTGGCCAAGGTTAGCAATGACAATGAGATCATCCATAACATATTCGCCAGCAATGCTCGCCAATCACGAATGACAACACGTTCCCAAATCATTAAAATTCAAATAATTTTATTTTAACTTTAGATAAATAGCTATTATAAATAACATAAGAGGAGGAGTTTAAATTGAGCTCATGGAAACAGCACCTGTGTATCATCCAAACCTCTCCCAATGACTCTAATCTACTCAAAATTTATATTCATAAGTGCTAATTCAGAGAACCTGATTAACCCAATTGAAAATCGGTGATGGCTTCTTCTAAAAACGCGTTTTTGAAT
The DNA here is from genome assembly GCF_949628265.1 of Cloeon dipterum. Classification (NCBI taxonomy): domain Eukaryota; kingdom Metazoa; phylum Arthropoda; class Insecta; order Ephemeroptera; family Baetidae; genus Cloeon; species Cloeon dipterum. The sequence goes on from NC_088787.1 coordinate 23,803,234, forward strand.
TGAAAATTTATGCAATTTTATTACAACGAATAATTACAGAATGAATTTATGAAGAAGGTTAATTTATGACACTATTTTTTGATTCTTATCTAACGAAAGGAGAGATAAACACTCTGATGTGGATCGATGCGACTATGTGGTTTGATCCACTTTTAACCAAAACCAAGAGGAAATTAATAGACTTTAAACTGTTCTGAAGAAGTCAGCATAATAAATGAAGTTCCTGACGACCATGTAGAGTGTGATCAGGGTTCCGACAATGAAACATATTCCTCTCGCAGGTTGGGGCACAGGATAGTATGCGTACACGGCGGTGTGGACGTATCTGACGAAGGTGTAAAGCCACATCAAAACGTGGCACTCAACTATGTCCGGCGATGTGCTGATCCACATTAGAGAAATGATCAGGAACATTGGAATGTTCTCCAAATCGTTCAAGTGAGCCCTAAAATATAAATAAAAACGCAACATTTGTATAGATATATCTTCCACGCTTTACCTTTTGACTCTAGCGACAGCAGGGTCCTCTTCGGTATTTAGAGTCATGTTTCTTTTGGCATCTTCTTCATTTACAGTGACCTGTGCTCACCAAGCAATGTTAAAATTCTTAAATTCGTATAGCTGTATAGGATTACCTTCTTCTTCATGCGAACAAATCCGGTAGAAAAGGCAACAATGAACATTTTGATGGCCAAAAGACCAGCGCAGTACGCGTAAACCGCGTTCCGTTGCTGCGCTGCCTCGATAACGTTCAATCGTGGATCCATTGTGACGATAGAATGAATCTGGTCTAACGTTGGCGTCGTTCCACGCTGCTAGGAAATCACTGCTTGCTTGCGCTTTTTAGTGTGCTTTTAATATGCTACGCCAAGAACCCACTTGATATAGAGAGACTTTATCTCTTTGGAGATTAACGCATTTCATCAACTGCATACGAAAATTGACGCAGACGCGCGGAACAATCGCAGGAAATGCGATGTCATTGAGAAAATTTGCAATGAGGACATTGATATTTTTAACAAATCAATTTAGGTTATTCTGTACTGTAAAATTTAATAACCATTTCGCTCTGCTGCACCTGTCAAAAATAGGATGGTATTATTTTTATTATCAAGAGCTTGTAAAATTAATCGTTGAATTCAACCGTAAAATTGTTAAATTATCTGTAAACATTAAGATTTGGTCACAGTAACTAAGACACAATTTAATCACGCAAAACTTGAATATTAAAGTATTAAATAGAGTTATCTTGCTATATTAAATAGCATCAGTGTATTTGTTGTAATAAGTTGTATTGCTTTGCAAAAATAAATAAATAAATAAATATATATATATATATATATATATATATATATATATATATATATATATATATATATTAGCTAGCCACATTGTCACTCTTGATAATTAAAACCTAGATACATAATCTTTGAATTGCCAACCTTAGCGTTAAAATAGACTCAAAAAGTGAAATTTTTCATCAAAAGTGGCAATCGATTGATGAGCTTGTCTATGTAACGTTCAAGCATATACTTGAACTTTCTTACTGCATTATAGTTTTAAGATTAATCTAGCATCTACTACGAAAAGAGATAATTTAGTTTTTAGCAAAATCACACACGTTTACACACCTCATCCTTTTATCTTTCAGATGAGAGATTGCGGATCAATGCTTCAATGTTTCACAGATTAAAATGATCGTGTGACATATCATTCCAGTGTAAGAACGTCAATTACAAAAATTTATTTTTATCAATTACATTTAAAAGAAATCAGCATAGTAAATGAAGTTTCTGATGATCATGTAAAGCGTAATCAAAACTCCGGTAATGAAGCAGATTCCCCTAGCAGGCTGGGGCACAGGATAGTACGCGTACACGGCGGTGTGAACGTATCTGACGAAGGTGTATAGCCACATCAAGACATGGCACTCAACTATGTCCGGCGCTGTGTTGACCCACATTAAGGAAATAATTAGGAAGATTGGAATATTTTCCAAATCATTTAGGTGAGCCCTAATTTGAATGGAAAGTCTAAATAAGCAGGTATAAATAAAGGCAACAAAAATTCAAACCTTTTCACTCTAGCAACGGCTGGGTGCTCTTCGTTGCTTAGATCCGTAACCTTCAAAATTTTGGCATCCTCGGGATTGATGACAACCTTGAAAAATAATTTTCTTTAATATTTTTAATTTAATAAAAGATAGTACTATACAACTATTATAGCATTTTTATGGGTTCAAAAAATTTAATGTGAATTTGAAATAAACCTTCTCTTTCTCGCGGACAAATCCAGTGGAAAAGGCAACGATGAACATTTTAATGGCGAGCAACCCAGCATTGTATGCGTAAACCGAATTACGCTGCGCCTGTTCCAAGATTTCTTCCATGGCTTCACTGCAGAATGTCCAAAATTGCACTATATTGATCACTGCAAGCTTTCGTAGCGGCTGATTGTACTAAAGCCCAGTTTACGATAGCATTCTGAGATAAGAAAATGCTAAGCATCAATTCGTTGTCTGTTGCGTAAAATATAGACAAGGTTATAGCCACATTAAATACCAAGGGTAGTGCTTTTTGTTCTTAGAAAGTTTTTATTGAAAAAATTCTACCAAAAGTGTCTGAGGACTCGAACCGACATGTAAAAAGTGATGGCAAGTCCAACTCCAAAGGAGATTGCTCTTGCTGGCTGGGGCTTGGGTCTAACAGCATAGACAACGGTGTGGGCAATCCTCGCCAAGGTGAATCCCCAGAAGAGGATAAAAGCCAACCCATAGCTCGGGTTGGTCAGGATGTACAAAAAGGAGACGATTAGGAAAGATGGAATGTTCTCCAAATCATTCAAATGAGCTCTGTTTGTTGAAATTTTAATTTTATAACTTCAAAATCCTATTGAATAATTACAAACCTTCGCACTCTCTCAACATCAGGATCGTTCAACACCACCTTTCCTTTGGAAATTTTCGCATCTTCAGTGTTTGCGTACACCTTCAGTGGATTTAAATAACATTATTGTTTCTTCTTCTGTTATCAAATAAGGGCTACAACCTTTTTGGAAATTCGTGTTTTGGAGGTCAAGGTGGTGACCCAAAACATTTTGATGATCAAGGTGACTGCGTTAATGGCGTACAACGCAAGCAGAGCGTTGTCCGCATTGTCCTTGCTTTGTTCGAAAACCATGCTGTTTTGGCCAGGCAGTGCAACGGGTCGACTAAAATTTTAGCTGTCACCCTAGCTGCGCTATCTCGTTTTTTATCAGTAGTAAAGAAGATAATGGAAAGTCCACAAACGAAAATCCAGCATAATTAGAGGGTACATGGGTCCAAAGAAACATTAGTTTTCAGTTGTAGCCAGGTTTGGGGAATTTTATTTCGGAGAGCAAAAGTGGATGAGAACCTTCCCGGCCATGTAGCAGGTGATACCGAGGCCGACGCCGAAAGAAAGTGCTCGAGCTGGCTGCGGCACAGGTTTGATAGCATAGACCAGGGTGTGGATGACCCTGGCGCCTGTGTAGGTCCAGAAAAGCGTCTTTGCTACCTCGGGCTCAGGTTCGGTAAGCAGATAAAGGAACGAGATGCACAAAAAGGAAGGAATATTTTCCAAATCATTCAAATGCGCCCTGTTTTGGATCAGAGTCAATAATGAATTTGAGTTTAAAATAAACGCAAATTAAACCTTCTTCTCCTCTCAATTTTATCGTCGGTTCCCAACGAACCATTCAAAGCTTTCGCGTCTTCAATGCTGGGAAATTTCTGAAAAGTGATCGTAATCAATAAGTTAATAGTCATTTGATGTGCAACATACCCTTGTAGCAAATCGAGCCCTAGCGGTGAGTGCCGTCACGCCAAACATTTTGAATACCAGAATCGAGGCATTTTTCGCGTAAAGTGCCAACAGTTCGTTGTTCCGGCTGAATTCAAAGCTCTCACTCATTTTGCTGGTTGTCTACGCAGGCTAATGATTCCAATGGAAGCAAAAATCTTTCAAAAGTTTCAACCTCGGATTGGTAAAAACAACTTTTAGCGCTGATAAGGATTAAATTTTTCTTACGCGATTACGTAGTTTGTCAAGTTTAAGAACGACTTTTTAATTTCACTTCCCGCTCGTCTAATTTCTATATTAATTAAAGCATGATTAGAATAATGAAGTTTTATTTAAAAGTCGGTTTGCAATTGAACAGGAATATAGCTCCTCTCAGCCATATTTCTTAATTTAAACTCTAAGAAATTCATGTCATTCATATGTTTTTAAATTAGTTTGTCTGTTTCTATTTTTCCACTAAAAACATTTTATTTTTCTTTCAACTTACTCATTGTTATATGGCAAATATGTTTTTGTTTCTAGTTGAAAAAACAATGCTCACATAATGGTTTTCGAAATGTCCTTGAAAACGCTTCTAAATAAGAAACAAAGTGATTTGAACTCCGTTAGATCAATCACGTCTAAATGGACTTCTTTTCATTCTTGCACGTCTAGTAATGACTAAATTGTAGTGCTAAGAAGTTGTTGCTGCTTCACTTTGTTTTTACATGCGTTTAATCCAGCGCGCCGAGAGTTCACTGCGCTCTGATTGATGCGGAAAATAATAGGCATAAAGACAGGAAATTTGCATTCTGCCGAGAAATAAATTTAACGCCAGGCCTGTTATTACTCTGCAGTGCTGGAGAGAGAGGATCCGAGAACTCGAAATGATACACGGTCAGCCCGTGATTTGCATACAAAACGCGTCCGAGAAAAATGATTCGCTCCTGTTGTGCGTTGCGTCTGTTCTATTCTATAACGGAGACGAACATTACTCATTGTTCTCTCGTTTTGAAAGTCGAATTTGGCGAGTGAGGAGGAAATGGCACTCTCGCTTCTGCTCGCTCTACTGATTTAATTAAAATGTGTTCTCACGAGAAATGACTTATTATGCACCACTTATATATAAATTTCAAGAGCTGTATGTGCTACAAACATGCTTCATATTGGCTGGCCCTGAGTTGAGGAAATTTAAAAAATGATCAGAATGGAGTATATTCTTGTTTATTCTCATCATGTCATAATACAAATTCAGTACAAATATAGTACATGTCAAAGTCACAAATTAACGATGAGTAAAAGGCAACAAAGCTAGCGATTAAACAGACCGAATTCATTGCAATGCGCGCGGAGTATTTTGTTTTTATATCTTTGGTGATAATTATACTCTCTAGTTTTACAGATAACTATTTTTGTTTTAATACAACAATGCTTGACCAGAAAGATTGGGCCAAAGCGAATCCAGAACATCAAAATTCAACAAATTAATAATTGCTCCCGTGTGCTATTAGGAGTTACATTTTGACACCATCCTGAGACCGTCTTCTTGAGCAACAATACCTAACAGAGCATTTGCCAATACATAATAAGAAAGTGTTTCCTCGTGATACTGCTAAAATTGCTCCATATGAATAAAATTAAAGTTGTCAATTGGACCCCGTTACTAAGAGGAACGTTTGGTAGTTTTGGCTTAGTATTTAAAACAACTGTAGGTGCTGGGGGATAATGAAATTAGGGGATAATTTTCAAGTCCAGCTCTGCAATTCATTATTTTTTCATGCAATATATTTGTCAGATAGTGATATTTATTTTGATTAGTTAACCTTCTCCAAAATTAAGTGTCGTCTCAAATTACTTACATTTTTGTCTTTTCTTAATTGCACTTGCTCACTTGCTCATACCTTCTAACACCGTATTTTTCATTTCGATGACGGTTATTCAAATAGGTTAAAAATAATGCATTATAAAAATAAATAAGTAAATTTCCTTTCTAGCGTGTCTCCAAGCAACACGATCAAAGGACGTTATTTTTTAGCCTTCAAAACTTAATTTAGAGCAGCAAGTATTGTAAAATGTGAAAGATCAGATTCACAAATTATTTTTTAAATAAAAGAGGCGATGCACGCAAACGGCAAACAAATGCATGTCAAGGTGAAATGAAATTTTTGAAAACAGATAATATAATATATGCTATTGATATTAGTCATAAGGTATCTTGATTTTTCTTAAATAAAAATTATATAGTTATAAAAATCGATTGAAATAAAAAATTGTTCAAATTCATTTCATTCATTCGAAATTCTTTGTTTGTGTTTACCGAACTGTCAAAACTGGGCACGGAAGTGCAGCTGCTTTGGTGTGTCGGCGGTACGCGGCGTGGCTGTGCACCAGCGGCAGCGCGAGTGCATTCGCATTGGAGGCAGTCAGCTTGGCTGGCGGTGAGCATGGGCAGCGTGCGAGCGGCGTTGTCAGGCCCTGAACCAGCCAACAGCCCGCAAGGCAGCAGAGCTCGTTCATTTTTTATGCCGTAGTGCCACTCACTCAATCGCTTTGATATCGCGGCGGCCGCGGCGGCGGGCGAGTCACGTGACCCGGCTGCGCACGCTCATTATCGACCTCGCGCTCCTACCTGCGTGCTGCGACTGCTGCGAGTGCTGATCTCCTCAGGTAACCCCAGACGCATTCCAGTCGTCGGTTGCCAGCCGATTCCTCCGCCCTGAGCCATGCAGGTGAGTCCACGGGGTTGCGCCCCACGCGTCGGCCGGGGCGCCGGGGGGTGCTAGTTCGCGATTTTCCGAGAACCGCACCGGCCGCGGATGGAGATAAGATTAAAGCTCATCTCACGTCAGGTGCAGAATACCTGATTTAGTTTCTTGATCGGTTTTGTTTACCCACGCAAAATATTGTGAACATTTTTTGCTTTAAATTGTTTTAAGCCCTGCGTTCCTACAACAAAAGATTAATTTTTACAAAATCCAAATTTTATTTTAAACATTTAAAACTATTAAGTCATATACCACGCAGAAACTAACTGGCAAGTTTTGCAAATGCTCGGACAACTCTTGGCTTTAGTTGAATCAAATAATTGTGACACTTGAAGCTTTAACCAATTTTTAAATTGTAGTAAGTAAATATTATCCATTTAGGAAATTTGTGTGTTATATAATTAACACATAATAATAATTATAATAATTATATTTTAAGTAGAGTTTACTTAACAATTTTACGAAAAATAGTTAATTTTCAAAAAGCATTATTTGTCTTTTTAATTTCAAAATTAAACTCTTTATCGATTTTTGTTGTTTGTTTTAGATTTAATTTTAGTACATCAGAAAAAATACTCAAATCTGCCGCAAATTGAATCAAGAATAAATTTATTATTTAATGACAGTGACAGTTCATGATGTGTTAGCTGCTTGCGCAAGAAATTAAAAAACTCATATTTAAAAAATCCATATTGAGGAATCGTTCAATATGTGCAACGAGAGTTTATCGCACTTCAAAAAGGGCTTATTCATTCTCTTTTTTGCTAAAAGAAGGAAGGGGCTCGTAGAAAGAATCAATGGGAGATATGACCCAAAGAGCTTTGATCAAAATTTACGAAGGTCCATAGCAGGCACAACTGAAATATGAAATCTCTCTCTCTCTCTCGATTATATTATGTCTCTTGCGCGCTCTCTCATACAGCACACACGTACCAATCGATTTCCCTCTCTCGGAATGCCAAGTCACGAATGCTCGAAATCATTAATAAACACACGGAGAGTGCAATAGCAATAGCGGAGAAAGGAAAAATTTGTGATGTTAACGGCAGCACCGAAAAGAGCAATTTTAGGAACGGGAACAAACGCATATTATTCTTATTTCTTTCCAAATGGGGCAGGTAAATCGGGGCTTAGGAACAGTCTGTTTCTCAAACCGACGCAATCATAAACTCCCAAAAACTAAATTAAATGTGATCTCATTAAATTACTCTTCATGAGTTGAATTTATAATTATGGCCGGTTGACTTGAAATTACATCAACCAGATATCCGGAAAGCCCGGCTGTGTCTGACACGAGAGAGTACAAGGCAAGAGTACGCGTCAAAGTGAGTTCAAAGCACTGTTTTCCCCAGCGAAACGCAGGTTTTCGCGTGCTAATGCGGGAAACGGACCTGCACATCAACACACATACACGGCCAAAATGAAGACGCGAGAGTCGTGTGTGAAACAATTTGCGAGAGCGTGATATCCGAATTGGTGTTGCCCCGGGAGGTCACAATCAAACTACAACAACATGTAAAGTACATAGGAACGGAATTAACTGTAAATGGAGCGAGAGAGCTATCACACTAAAATGCCTATTTCCGCGTACCGAGTGTAGGTACAATGTTGTGTCGTTGAGCATAAATATTTCTGCGCGCAATATTAAAATTTATTAAAAATTAATTTCTTTTAAAAGAGAATATTTAGGTTACAAATTAAATCCTGAGAAACATTTTAAATTCTTGGATAGATTAATGGTAATAGGAACAGCTTTGAAAATAACGAGAACAACGACAAAAGTAGGATAAATAAGTATGTTCAAAGTAAAAAGCAGAAGAAAAATTTTGCAGTGATATACTGCCGGAAAGCAATAAAATTTTATTCTTTTCTCCGGCTTATTGGCGGTGCTCAAAAACGTGTCATCGATAAAGGCTTTCCGTCGCGAAAAGATAACCAATCGGCAACAATAACGACTGTGATTGTCTTTCTCTTGTGATCTTTTTTCGCGATTAAGCCGAGATTGCGTTTAATTTTTCCATGGGAACGTGGTGTGCGCGGAGCAGGCGAACAGATTGCGATTGTATTCAGATACAAAACGTGCATATCGATTTCTTTGTGTGTGAGTCAGTGACTTGTCTGCAACAATAGGGTTGCCATCTGGTCCAGATTAGCCGCATAAATTGGTAGATATCAACGATTTTTTACATCAATTTTACCATATGAGCCCCCAAGATTTTCATTTTGAATTATTCTTCTTATTTTTTATTTGATTTTGAAAATGGCAATAAATACATCAACTTTTCATTTTGTAGTTGGCAGACCGTTGCTAAATAGGCTAAACCTTTTAATCTGTTCCACATTTTGTGATTTTTCTATTGAGGCTGTAGTGTGTCAAGTGGTCGGATTAGTTGCAATTTTTGTTATTATCCGCCTGGCCATCAGTTTCAATGACACTACAAAAGTCATTTTCTCTATGATGTAACAATTTTGACATCAACATTGAATCTCGATAATGTAATTTGACCTGTTATTGGAGTTATGAAATGAAAGTAGTATTTTCTGTAATGTTTATGTACCTTTTATGATTTATACTTTAGTGTATAGACATCAGGAATTTGAGTTAGTTCTCTTTTTAAAGTAGCATTGTTTTAAGTTATAAATATTATTATAGAACCTTTAATTAGCACACCTCGTGGGCTATGAGCCTACTGGGTCCCAGTATCACTGCTGAGCGGTTAACATGGCGTCGCAGAGGAGCTTGGGCCCAATGTGAACATGTTTTCGCCTATCCTCACACCGGGGTCATTTGTTTAAAACTCCAGACATGCCCCTAAAGCCCCTGGAATGGCAAGTTTAGTGTCTAAATGGTGCGCTTCCCAACCCGTTGAGCTATTTGATCAGCATTTTGAGTCACTAGCTATGTACTAAATAATAATTACCCTTTGCCATCTCTGACATTGGGCAGCCAGTAAATGCTCAGATAATTTTCCGAGAATAGATATTGTATAGTCTTTTAGCGAAGGATGGCAACCCTGGTAACTGGCCGTACTGGATGTTGTTGCGCGAGCCGGTCCCACGTCTCTTTCACTGCTGACTCAGCCGATGGTGCGTGCCTTCGAGTTTAATATTTCATCGGCATGCGCCTCTTGAATATGAAGAGCCGGGGTGGAAATTGGCGGCTTGACACAAATTTTCTCCTCGCGCTGACGGCATAGGAACAGTATCTTCTGCGCGGCACGATTAGCCTGAAAGAGATCTGGACCGAAATGGAATCTCACGATCAATTTCTTTCTGCTTGCCCGCCGTCTTTTGTGTTGCGCACGGCTAATCCGGCGGCAAATCTGCGCCTCGAATGCACGATCGCGGGCAAAAAGCAAGCGGTCCATTATGCTCTCCAGCTCCACTCAAACTTGCGGCCACTGATGCATAAAGATCAAAGGTGCTTTCTTTGCTGTTTTCTCTCTGTCCCAGTGCAAAAAAATCGCTTAATACTTCAACTTTTTTCGAAACAATAACACATAAGGATTATACAAAATATAAATCATTCATATTAAACAAAATTGTTTTAAGTAAATTATTAAATTTTTATTTAAAATATTACATTTTTTATTCAATTTATAGTTATATATTTCATTTAAATAAGTAATTTTTATGTTTTTCAGTACAAAACATTTGTCTGCTGTTGTAATAATGCTAACTTTTTAAAAGAGCAAATATGACAAATATTTTTGTACTAAAAATATAAAATGCAATAAGTGATAATTGAATCACCGAAGTGTCATAATGAAAGCAATGTATATTAAGACCAAACGCGAAGATTTCAACCGATATAGTAATTTTTCATTTAAGAATAAGCGCATGTTATGTGAAAAACTGGCAACAATGATTCGTATTAAACACGATAAGAAATTGAATGAGACGAATACTACGTTCAAAAGTTTTTTAGTCGGATTGCATTTCTGTCGGACGGAGTTCATGCACCGCTGCGATATCCTTGACACACAAATGAACGGGAAATAAATAAAGAGAGTTGAAGTCAGTCGAGCGTTTTCGCCGCTGTCGTCGTCTTTTGAATCCATTGAACCAACAATTGATAAACGCGAATCGTAATCGACCAGCAAACAATTCGCAAGCAATGAATGAATCCTCGCATTTGCCATTCAAACACGATAAAATAATATTTGAGAATGCGTGGAGGTGAGGGCAGCAAAAAGCCGGCGGCGCCCGAGTTCATTCACTCTCTGAAGCTGCTTGTGTGTCGTTTGTTGGCAGCAGAACGCGAACGCTGAGCAGAGGAGAAGACGCTGACTCACTTTAGCCGGAGGCAGACGCGGGGGCGGCATGACCTATTATGCAGCCCTGCACGGACCCCCTTGAGAAATATTATGAAGTCGGCGAGGAAATCGGAAAGTAAGTTGAATGTAGAATCTTTAAAAAAAACTAATTCAAAAATAAATGGTCCATCTCAATTCGCTGGGCAATCTTAATCTACAAATAAAATCTTCACACCTCTGAAAAACATTTTTGCTCAGATTATATTAATTATTGAAATTAATCGTCACTATTATCATTATTTTCCTTCAGAATCAGCAAATTAATGAGCTGAAGCCACATTTATAGCTATCAGACACCATTTGACCTCAAAATTAAATATATTTGTAATTTAAGCAGGATTTCTCAAACTTAGAATTCGTATTTGCAGTGGACAGTCAGCGGTGGTGCGACGAACGGTGGAGAAGGCAACGGGACGCACGTTTGCGGCCAAACTGGTGCGGAGGCGGCGGAAAGGAGCGGGCGACGAGCGACGGGAGGCGGCTGTTCTCGCCTCTTTGCGCCACCCAAATGTCGTCGGATTGCATGAAACCTTCCAGCAGGCGCAGCATTTTGTCCTCATCCTCGAATTGTAAGTCTACATGGAATATTTTACTTTAAATAACGTGCTACATTTCAACTTAATTTGCAATGAAAAGAAAAAAGATTTGATAGTCCAGCTCGCATAATTGGAGCTAAAATTTTTTAATAAAAAAGACTGATTTCTATCTTTTACATTTTAGTGGTATCAAAATCACACTACAGCCAATAAAAACGGCAAAAAGTAACTTGTCAAAACTGCATAGTTATGTTAGTAAAATATTGAAGCTGCGCATTTTCAGATGTTCAAAAATATGAAAAAATATATTATTTTCATGCTAACTTTTATGACAGTAAATCTGTAAGTTAAATTAGCAATTTTTTTATGAAAAATACAAACACGAAATTAAATAAAAAAGGTCTGTCGCTAACTTAATTAACTTAAATTAAATATATTCACGTAACGAGAACAAATTGATTGCAAATGAAGGAATTGAAATCAAACTGACTTTAGCTAATCGTAAGAAATTAAAGCTTCAATAATTTTTCTCAGATTATATGAATAAGGGATAATTCCTCAAAAGCCAATTAGTATATGGAATTAAATGCAAAAGGAATAATAATACATGTCCTTTTGATTTCGACTTGAAACAAAGTGCGAGTCAAGTGCTGCTGTTGGGACCCGTGAGATTGTGTATTAGACCATTTGACACGCAATTTGTAATGCACGGTGCGAATTCGAGCAGCGTGCGAAAGGCAGCGGAGCATAGAGCGCTCAAAATTAATTGTGTGTGTTTGCGAGTGCAGAGTGGCTGGGAGTGAGCTGGAGGAGGTGTTGGTCGCTAGAGGCGGAAATCTGCCTGAGGCGCAGAGCCGAGACGTTGTCCGCCAGGTGCTGCAAGGACTGCACTACATGCACTCGCAGGGCATTGCCCATCTCGACCTGAAGGTACTAACAAATTTTATTGAAGAAACGTAAAACGTTAAAAACAGGCTGAGGTGCAAAAGGTCTTTTTAGAAATAATGATATTATTATTATTATTATTATTATTATTATTATTGTGAAGGCTATAATCAAACTGTAAAAATATTCTCACTTAATAAATATAGTTTACTAATAAAAAAATTCTGTGCTCCGTGATATTTGATCAACTTTAACAATAACATATTTTGCAGCCTGAGAACGTGATGGTGTCCGGTCAGCAGCCACCCTGGACTGTCAAACTGATTGATTTTGGACTGTCTAGAGAGGTGTCTGGCGGAACAGAACGAGCTTTGCAAGGGACGCCAGAGTTCCTGGCACCGGAAGCGGTCAATTTCGAGCCTTTGTCACTCGCCACCGACATTTGGTCTGTGGGAGTCATCACATATCTTTTGTAAGAGCGTTGTTTTCGTCCTTGGCTTGGCTTGGTGCTCATAAAAAGGTTTTGTTTTAGGCTGACCGGTGTCTCGCCTTTTTTGGGCGAAGACAAGCAGTCGACCTTTTGTAATATTGTGGCGGGCGATTTCGACCTGAGTCAGGAGAGATTTGAAAACGTATCCAATTTAGCCATCCAGTTTATAACCCGCATTTTGGTGCAAGACGCAAGGTGAAACTTCGATGATTGAAATGTTTGTAGCGTTAAATAACAATTTTTACCCCTCTTCGCAGGAAGCGTCCAAGTGCATTGCAGTGTTTAGAGGACCCCTGGTTGAAAACCGAAGTCAATTTGGATGAAACCGTCGAAAATATTGTCGTTGATAAGAAGAATAAATTTTTTGGAAGTCATTGGAAGGTAAATTTTTAAACTACATACCATGAACTACAAATTATAACAGCCATAGATAAAATTTATTTTCCAAAATTTTTTAAAAAAAATGTAGTTTAAATTGTTGGTTTGTGTACTATGATGTGGATTCAAATGTTAATTCAAATTCTATAAAGTGTTTGAATATTTCCAAAGCATTTTGAGTCTAATTAATATTGATGCAATTTTTTGAAAAGTTAAAAAGGAGCACTTCTGTTCTCGTATTTATGAGCAAATATTGCGCTAATTTATTTTAATATTTTTTAAATAAAGAAACTAAATTTAATTATTTAAAGAAAATATTTAAATTTTTCATTTATAATTAATTACATAATAAAAATTAATTTTTGCAGACTTTGTACCATGTGATATCAGCATCGCGTTATCTGCAGAGCACCTTGTCTAAAATGGAGGTGACAGCGGAGGAGAAGTTCGTGCAAGAGGAGATAGTGTGCGAGAAGAACAAGGGCCAAGTTGTGATGCTCGAATTGGTGCCGAACCTGATCTGTGATTTAGTGGTGAACGATTTGCACCCGGATGCTTCTCTTAATGGCAGTGCCGACAAGCTGGGTGAGCGGGAGGAGACAGAACTGACGGGTCACGTGTCCACCGAGTTCTCCTCCATGCCCAACACGCTGACCAGTAGTGACAGTGAACAGTGCCAAAGCCTGGACAGCAAGGAAACCACCGACCTGGACAGCCCTGATCCCAGGTCGGACGCCGCACGCCAGAGTGGACAAGAGATTGCGTCCTTAATTGACATTTTAAGGAAAAAGGTAAGAAGTATGTTTTTACTATCTGGATTAGCTCCCTCTCCAACAAACTAAGTTTTAAGCCGGAATTTTATTGCTTGCGCTGAAATGGTCTTAATATTTGAACCTCATATACTGCTAAAATAAAAGAAGCACAACTGTACAGAATTGAAAAAAACATTATATTTTTAAATAGGCATACTACAAAAACATGAAACATTTATTAAATTTTGAGATATTTGAAATCTCGAAATGTGCGTAAATCAAAGATACAAAAGTAAATACTTAAAAAATGACACTCAGTAAAATATGAAAAACAGTCTAATTTTGCTCGACTCTGTGTGCATTAAAAAATGATTAATAATAAGGTGATGGCTATCTAAAAAGCTTGCATCTTGTACTGGACCTGTTTCAGCCCTTTTTTTGCATACTTTCCATTGCTATTTTTTTCAGCAGTACTTTACTCGTACCCAAAAAATCCATGCACACACTGTTCTGAAAGAAAACATCGTGATAATTGCTGAGAAAAATAAAATGAGAGCAATCTGAGGAAATCTCATGTATTCGCGCCACGCACCTTCCCAGTGACAAAACTTTCGTTTGACAAAAATTCACAAGCCTGAAAATTCGTCATCTTCTGGAGCTATTTTACAAAGTGCTTGTCAAAGAGGATTAATGCAACTATACACTGACATCTTAGAATATTTTGTAAAATATAATAATTACCTTTTTGAAATCAGAAAATAGAAAAAATATACGAAAAGAGAATTCAATTAAATTAATGAAAATATCACAATGGCTCATTCTTAAAACCAGAATTTTGCTCTTGACAATGAGTTTTATTCTTCCTCACGAAAACAAAGAATTTCATAGCTCACCTTTAAGCATTGAGATTTTATACGTCCATGTTTGGATGTCGTGCTTTGGTTTCCAAACATTCGTCGAGCCGAGAAAAGCGGCGTGAGTTGCCCAACGGGTTGTACATAAAAACGGTGTACAAAGCAGATGATCCCTAATAAGGAGCGGAGATTCCAGTCCCTAACCCAGCAACTGTCTGTTTGGCTTGATTCGTAGAGCAGGCAAGACAAGATAAATCAATGTCAAGTGCACGCCTCCGCTCGTTTCATTTACAAAAAGCAATACACCACGTCAAACTAGTTTCATCCGCCAATGAATCTTTCCAACTTTGGTTTCTCCTCTATCTTACCTTTCTTTGGACGAGGAAACCATTTTGGCACGGAGCAAAATGTTAAAAATTCGCCCGAAATAGAATGGCAAATTAGCATCCATTCCTGCCTCTCGTCGAGATCAAGTTCCACTGGCGTTGGTTGGTTGTTAAGTGGGGTCTGCTGAATTATAAAACCGAGCTTGCTCTCTCGTGCACTGTGCAGCAGGGTTGTCTGCGCATTTCCCCGGCCTAACATGTGTGCAGAACACACACGAGAAATGTTGATAGATGTCTTTTTCCGTCCGTGTGTGCGGAAGAGAGAAAAGAGGCTCTCACGATAGATTGTGCCTGCGTGGTTGGAAAACTAATTTCCCAGAAATCGCGCTTGCCCCCGGCTTGAACAAAGTGGTATTCGCAGTAATATTTTTCTATTTTAAGCCGTAAATTACTCGAGAAAGCACGAAACGTCTACCAAAGTGCGTCTCACATAATATCGCATGAAAAACTATTTGCTTACAATCTCTGAATAATTTCATTTTCACTTTGTCTATAGCTTTGACTAACTGTCAAAAAATCTAATTTGCAAAAACGAGAAGAAAAATTTAACTTATTATGAAATTTATTTAATTCTTATTAGAAATTCAAAACTTTTGTTTTGCTTCAGTTCAATCTTGAAATATCATATATATATCATACCTAAAAATGATATTGAATATAAATTGCGATATTGCAATGCGATATGAATGTTAAAAAGGAGCAAATGCCTGTCCCATACTCAATGTGCTTGGCATTTACGTACACGTTTTCTCGGCCGAATCATTTACTACCAAAAAAGAGGTCAATGCAAGTTGCACACACGCGGAGAAAAAAATCATGTAAAGACTCACGCATCGGTGTGGATGGGGTGGCAGTAGGGGTTTGGAACGCGGATCGATGCGCGCACACGCCGGCCGGTCGCTTCCACCCTCGGCCACCAGGGGTGGTTATCCTCGCGCCCCTCGGGCCCCCGTGCGTCCCGCAAACGCGAGAAAGTTTTCTCGCAGATGGTGGTGCAGTAGCTCGTCGTGGTCGGCATGCACTCGCAGGGCAACCCTTAGCCAGCAGCAGCATCGGCAGCCACCCTCGGCTCGGCCGAGGCCTCCCCCAAGATGGTCGAACTAGCGTCTGACGTGCTCAGCCAGCAGGTAGCTTTCCCTCTCGTCACCCCAATCACCTCCTGCCCCACAAATTTTGTAAAACTTTCGGATCGCAGAGGTTGAAACTCACCTTGGTGCCTCGATAATTTATTGGCAATTTGAAAATTTAAAATTAGATGAGGGGATATCCTATTTGGGACTAGATTTTTACATTGTGAGGATAGGAAATGAGAAATGAAAGGTATATAGATGAAAAAGAAAGGGAAAGAAAAAAGAAAGGGAAATTTTATAATTAAATTATTTATATGTTGTATATAGACTAATTGATTTGTCTTTGATATACTCTCAAAAGGGTAATTTTGTATTCACATGTATATAAAAAAATCAAAATGCTCGTGAAACATTTTTGTGTTCAGGTTTTCAGTTGTGACTTTCTCCGCTCGAGAACGATCGATAAGGAAATAAAAATTGAATTAATGTTGCAAAATCGGTTAAATATATCGTTGATATAGGGATAATCCAACTATTGTAGACTGGAGTGCACTCTATGTCTGTTATTATGCAGCCGGCACGCGTCTCGTGCATAACGTGCTGCCTAACCTCGAGACCTCTCTCTCCTGCTGCTAATCAAGCACGGGTGCGTGCTGCTTAAATCCAGTTTGTTTATTTACCTTTTCGCCGCGTGTTGAACGACTCTTTTCCAGCCACCTTTTCCTGTTGCCGGCCGAAAATATTGCAGAAGAATCGATTTTGGGCTTGTAAAAATTCTATGAAAATGCACACCGGAAGACGCTCGCGTCGTAAATAACCGCTCTTCTGAGTGCTCGCTTAGGGATGTGAAAAATGAACTTTAAATTTTTTTGGGAATTAAGACTCACAGCCTTGCACGAACGGTATGCTTGGAATCTGGATCAAGGGTAGCATTATTATTATTATGAGTTGTTTGTTTCCTTGAAAGAAATTTCAATTCTGGTGTACATAAGCCATAAACAGAAACTCCTCGAGCTTGTCGATTTTCTTCAAACTTCCACCGACTATCTTTCACGCCCCAAACGCTCATTAAAAGCTGGCGTGTCGCGTGCACGTCTCATTGGCATATCATTTTCCGGCTGCTGACGGAAAAGATAACTTTCTGCGTTAATATTAAGCTAATAGAGAATATATTATATCGCTATAATATTCCACATTAAACACCTCCGAATAAATTTGGGGTAATATTATCATTGTAAACCAGCATCAGTAATCCATCCCGTTCTCAATAATATATCACGTTAATATTTTTGTTAACCAGGACTCTGTGACGCAAGAGGAGACAGACGACGAGGCGATGAACACGGTCATCACGGAAGTGACAGAGGTGAGCGACCCTGACCAGACGCCCGACCTGGGCAGCAAGGAGAACCTGGAGGGCCTGCTTGGCGGCACGGAACTCGAAGCAGGCGACTCGAGGGGTGAGACGCCCATTTTTTGGGCAGCTCGCCAAGGAAATGCGGAGGCGGTGAGGCTGCTCGCGTCCGCTGGAGCCAAGATCGGCGCCCAGAACAAGGTCAGCCTGCAATGAAAATTCGTACTCATTTTTTTCTCACAACTCAAAAGCCAATTAGTTTGTACAATTTTTGTTGGTTGCGACTCTTCTATGTGATTTTGATAGAAAATAAATATTGAGGTATTGCTACCAAACAGAACTGAATATTAAAATCTCATTTTTCTTATTTTAATAATAATTATTGCTATGTATTTCACAAATTCAGAAATAAATTTAGGTGCAAGGCCAGAATGATCATACACATATATGTAGACTTTTAATTCAAGGCTTTGAAAGAGAATTACAAAGCCAGAAATAGAGCACTAAAAGGTGGAGGATTTCAACCCACGAAATTTGTAATGCGAGCTGAAGAGGGGAAAATTGAGTCGTTCTTTTGGATCCGGCAATTTATCCAGCTGCCTGGCAACCCCAATTTCGCTCCCCATTGGCCGAGATAAATCGCAGCCCCGGCGCACACTGGCTGCCCGCGGAATTTCCTCTTCTGGCAGCGAAACAAAGCGCTTATTTATGTGTCCGCCGTTTAAAGTGAAATTATTGCCGCAGCCTCACTTGGCCACACGAGCTGCATCCATGCCAAAGTGGGAGGGTTTCATTTTCCTATTCCGACTAACGTAATTTCTCGGATCTCCACATTATTACGAGTGTTCAATCAGCAGGAACGAGTTCTTGGAACAGTAGCGTTTCGATGCCAAAAGAGTTTTCTGATGGTCAGAAACGTGGGGTGCACTTTGGAAGACATTCCAGGACATTTTTTTTTAATTTTGTTATCCATTTTGAATAACTTTGTTTATTAAAATGAATTTAAATACTTTTTTGTTCTAGTTATAAGACTCGGATTCTAACCGACCTAACCTGCAAACTGTATGCAAATGGAGAAGTTTAAAATGATAACTAAATCTTGCATATAGAAAATGTATTTTACAGTAAAATTAAAATGAGAACTAACCCCAAAATCAAATTTACCTTTTCTTCCAAATTATTGCAGCTGGGAGAAACGTGTCTGCACGTGGCATGTCGTTACGGACACGCGTCAGTAGTTGGTGCCCTGTGCTTGCTGCCTTTGGACCTGGATCATCGAGATCTGGTAAATTCAAAAACAACAAATGATGTAAGTTAGTTATTGATCCAATTTCAACTTCAACAGGAGGGAGAAACAGCGCTACACGCGGCGAGCGCACGTGGACACAGCGAATGTGTGCGTCGGCTGGTGGATGCGGGCGCGAGTCTCGATGTGCAGGACAAAAGGCACAAAGCGACGCCACTGATGCTGGCAATGCGGCGCCACCACTCAAGGGTGGCACTGCTTTTGCTCCACGCCGGCGCCGACCTCGAGACTCCAGACTGGGTGAGTTGCAATACCAAGGCTGAAATTAACGCAAATTAGAGGCTCTAATTGAGATTAAAGGACGTTGTGATATATGATAAATATGAGAAACGGGCTCTGTTGCAACATGAACGAGCTAGAAAATTACAGACTATGATAAAATCCTCAAATTAAAAACATCAACCGAGATAGGTTATTTATAAATGGATTCGAACAAATAATCTGACTTCTAATTTTTCTCAGAAACTTTGTTTTTCCTTATTTAGTCTTATATAAAAGGATTAATTTTTGCTTATCAGCAGGCACCAGAAAATCTCCTATTTAAAAAAAATTCGTAATATTTTCTCATGTTACATGTATGCTGAGGGAAATGGTTGAAGTAAATTCCTCAAATCTTTCGAATGCCTTTTATTAATGCCTCAAATTTGGACTGTAAATATATGAATATTCAATAAGTATAAAATATTATATAACATGCATTAAAATAGTATATAACTAAAATCGTCAAGATAAATATCACACTCATTACTCCAATTAACAATTACTTGTTACATCACAATTCATGTCGGAGTACTTTCAATGCACTTTAAATTATGTCTCCTCGATACTGAAGCAAAAGCACGCACAGAAATATCCTTCTTTGAGCTCTTGATGTTGCTCATCTTATTTAGCTTAAATTATTTTTATTTGATCTACAATCAATAGCGTTTCCACCGCTTTCTATCACACATCACACGACTATTACTAATCAAACAAAAACCGCTTATTCTTAGGTTGGTGATACGCCGCTACACGTCGCGGCCTATGAAGGGCTTTTGTCGGTGGCGCAAACTTTGTGTGCCTACGGATGCAAGGTGGACCTGCCAAACGAGGCTGGCCTAATGCCATTACACGTTGCCGCAAGGAGAGGCCATACCGAAATTGTCAGGCAAGTATTTTTTTCTGGCTGGAAGCCACAACAA
The DNA here is from genome assembly GCF_949628265.1 of Cloeon dipterum. Lineage (NCBI taxonomy): Eukaryota > Metazoa > Arthropoda > Insecta > Ephemeroptera > Baetidae > Cloeon > Cloeon dipterum. Next base: position 23,823,307 of record NC_088787.1, read on the forward strand.
TTACAATTCACAATTTACTTCGACAGCTTCCATCCATATTTAGAGCAAATTTGTATGTTTACCTCAAAACATTGCCTGTCTGGAAAGAACTAAAGAAAATCAATGATTATATAAGTTTAAAAAATATGAATTTAATTTAAGTATTTTTTACATCACAATAATTACCAAAATACAAGTTATAATAGATTGAATTAAAATTACATTTTTAATTAAAGGTGTCTGTGTTTATCTGGCTGCGACGTGGAGAGGCGCAATTCAGACGGAATAAAAGCTGAAATCACAGCACTGAAGCACGGCCACCAAGAGGCGGCAGAGTTGCTAGCGCGGTTGAGCAACGTGAGTAACGAAATTTTTAATTTCTTCTTCGTATCGACTTTAGAGCTTGGTGCATATTCATTAAAATTTAATTGCTCATGGCGTGCAAAGAGAGTGGAATTTGAATTTTATCTGCAGCTTTTCATTGGCGTCATCCATCAAAGGGGCCAAATGAATTGCCTGCTCGCTGTTTTTCTCCGATCACATTGCGCTAAAGCAGTCCACGAATAATTCATAGGCGCGGCAGCGGGACGAGTTCATCCGCCAATTAGTGCCTGGCACCCATCCAATCAGCAGACTGACGGTCAAACTGCTCGGCCACTCCGGTGTTGGAAAAACCACCTTGCTCGACACGCTTGGCGCCGGACTTCTTGCTTCCTTCTTCAGGAGGAGCAAAACGCCCGCAGCTTCAATTTCTGGTTTGAAAAAAATTCAATGTTCTGTCTCAAATACAAAATAGATTCCCAATATAAAAGGTTAAATTTGTATTGTGTAGTTTCCTTTTTGACCTACTGGGTTTCACGCAGAACCAAAAAGAATGTTCTTAAACGATTTTTACTTCAAATCTGATACAAATGCGTACTTTTCATAGCATCTTATGAATTAGACCATGTTAAAATCATGCAGGATTCACTGAAAATTGAAGAACAAGTAGTATAATTAGGGGTTTTATTCCTGAAAAAACCATACCCTGCTTTATCCCGTCAGTCACCATTCGCAATCAATCGCCATTCATACAAAATAGGAAACAAATTGCAGGTCCTAGTTCACCAAATAAAACGCAAATCGAGATGGATGTCACGGCGAGCACAAAGCCCGAAGAGCTAACTTTCGACACCAAAGCCTCCCTCGACGGCACAAGAGGCGTCGACATCAGAAATGTGAGTTCATGGGAACATCTTTCACCACTAATATAAATTTATGGTCGGCGGGGGACGCCTGATTTATTAGCCATTGTTTTGGATTTGCCTAATTTTCCAACGTGAAAATGCATTTGTTTCAGCTGTCAGTGGCTGGCGTCGGCGAGCTGAGCGCATGGGAATTATCTGGTCAAGAAGCGTATCTGTCGTCGCACCACATCTTCCTGGGCTCGCCTCACACGGCTCTGCACTTGGTCGTTTGCAGTCTGGACGACCCACCCGCCACCAGGTTGCAGCAGTGCCTCTTCTGGCTCTCTTTCCTTAAAGCCAGGATTGCCACTCAAGACCCAATCAAAAATGGTGGAGCTCCCCGGTAAGCTACGACCATCATGCATTCTTTCATTAATAATGATCCAATTCCATTATTAACTTTTATTTTATAGCTAATAACATGGTATTGATAAAGTATAGATTTTAAAGGATTTATGATAATATGATACTTTGACTAAGAGACGTTAATTTATTTATTAATTACTTATACGACTAAATATAATTTAGTTTTACAATTATTATTTTACGAACAACGCCACCTAAAATAAATATAAAGATAAAATGTAAAAAACGTATGCATGTAATTACAAAATTGTTTTAATTATTTTAACAATTTTTTCTATACTAGTCATAATGTTTAAATTAAAAAATATTTTTTTATTATTTTACAATTAAATCAGCAACTTTGCAAAGTGTGAAAGACTCTCTGATTATATATAACAATTTTGCCCACCAGCGGTCACAATTTACGTATAAAAACGAGCTCAACGCGCTAACCATACAAAAAAAGGTTCAGAATGCTGCACAAAAACAGCCGCCCTAATTTTCTCTCTACCTGACCCTCCGCAGATGGCCCATCAGGGTGGTGTTGGTGCTTACGCACGCGGACAGCGCGCGTTGTCCGAAGGCGCAGAGTGGCGAGTTTGTGAGCAGCGAGGCTCAGTGGCTGTTGTCGCAGCTAGAAGGGCACGCCGCCCCCGCCCTCTGCCTTCACCCCGTACCCCTGGTAATCGATGCCCATGTGGCCGGCTCGCCCGGCCTCAGGGCGCTTAAGGCCATTCTCAACGACACTCGGCATCAGCTGCTGCAGGTTTGAAATTGAATTTGGTAGAATTACGGTGGCATGCGCGAGTTTAAAAGTGAAATATTAATTCGAAATTAAGGGTCATCAATTAAAAAAGTGGTGCTTGCTGGGAATGCTGTTTTTTAGCGCGGAGATACTTCCTCTCTGCATTAAAACGCAAAGCTAAATTAACTTACTAACTATTAACAACTTGAGCATGCATTTTACATCCTTTCTGTTCCTTTTTTATTTTCGTTTAATTACGCGCTGAGTTATTTTTCAGGACATTGTGTGCACGCCGCATGGAATTTGTGATAGCATTAGCAACTACTTGTTCTCACTGGTAATTTTTCCTTGTTTTTTCCCTCCTCGATCGAAACTTCAGACTGTCTTATGTTTTTCTCATTTGAGTGTTTGCATCGTAAACTGACCGTGTGAATGTGGTTGTGGTCACGAGTTAAGATTTTTAATTCTCTCTTCCTCTCACTTTCTGTGGAGACATTTAATCAAATGTGTTGGTGCTTTTCTGCATGTTATTCAGGCTCAGCCGCTTTCAGTCGAGTCAAAAAAATTAAATCGACCCGGCGACGGCCAGTGCACTCGAGCAGGGTCGGCAGAGTATACGCCAGTTAGTGAGTCAGACAGGGATTACGTAGATGATGAACTTGAGTTAAGTGCACGACATAAAATCTATTTGACAACAAAAACAACTGCTTCCTTTTAGTCAGTCGCTTAATAGTTGCCCACCAAATACACACATTATTACATGTGACAAGACATTGATTTCTTTTTACCATTATGTTTTACCTAAACTATATAGATTCTTGTTTTTTAACAGTAGGTGGAAAACTACCAATCAGAGTTTTATTCTTCCAATTAGCCACTTTGTTGTACATAATCTTTTCCTTTTCGGTGTATTGTTTCCTTTCTGTGTTTATGTAACGTATTTTGATTCGTTTCCTTTGAGTGTTTTCCATTGAACATATTTTTCACACAACTCGAGAAGCTATCGGGCAACAAAGCTAATAAGCTTGGTGCGAATTGCAGTTGGTGCCTAGAACTTCAGGCCTTTTAGACGCCACGCTCAAGTGGCTACAGGGGTGGCGCAGGGCGCACAGCGGTCTGCCGGTGGCACAGTGGGCCGGTTTTATTCAACTCGTGCGTGCTAACGTCAACCCTTTGACTGGTGAAGAGCATCTTAAAGAGCTGTTACACCAGCTCTGCTACATGGGAGAAGTAAGAGCAAAATTAAATATAATTTTTATTTTGACTGCCAAAGAAGCATTTATCACATTTTGTTCCCGATAGACTAAAAATTTCATGAATTTTCGGATTTTGTGTTGCTGAGTGTTGCGGTTGCACCATTTTGTTTGTCCATATTTCTTCAAACTGTTATATAATTAAAAAGGAAACTCCAGCACTTATTACCAATTTTGAAAGTGATTTTAATGATTTTTCATTTTAAATAAACTATAAGAACGTCATATAAGTTGCAAAAAGTCAATTTTTAATCGTAAAATAGAATATAAATTTAAAGTTTTTGTCGCAACTTTACTTTTAATTTCTATTAGAACTCATTGATGACTGCAGAAGGAATTAAGTATATTTTTTTATTTTAAGCAGTAGATCAATGAAATTTAATTTTTTTTAACATTTTATATGTTGCAAATAATTTTGTTGTAGGTTTCATTAAATTTTAAGATCACAAATTTTGATTTCTTTAGGCTTTGTGGTTGAGAGAATCGGGCCTGGTATTCCTGTGTGTGCGGTGGCTTGGCAATGAACTTCTGGGCCAATTGCTGTCGCCCGAATTCATGGCAGCCGCAAGGGTTACTGGTTGTTACACCCCTTTAGACTTCAACTCGGCCTTCCCGCAACCCGCCGACCCTAACCTGGTGCTCCATGTGCTTGAGGCGCTCGACTGTTGCGTCCAGGTAAGCAACGGAGACTTAAACTCTCGCAATAGGTCTAAAATCTGTATAAATTTTGTTTTTGATGAATTTTAAATCAAATTAGAATCATGGATCCTCGCTGTGTAAATTTTAAATTTGATTAAAAACTAATAATGATTCGAGGTTATGATAAACCTGATTGAAATTAAATTAATTATAAAAGACTTTGTGAAATATGAGCTCAAGTATCTCATTCATGATTCATGATGACTTAAACAACGCAAACAATTTCAGTGTGACAATGATGGTGAAATTGAGTATGAATTCCCGTGCCTCAACTTCATGGAGACGATCGATGGGCTATGGGATCCAGCGGATCCCAGGTATGTGGACGGCGTATACTGCGGTCACCGGTTTCGCGCACCAGCCGGAACCTCGCCCTACCTTCTTGCCAGCATCTTCCCCCGCATCCAGGTGCAACTGCGCAGGGCCACCCAAGGCGCTGGTGACCCTGACATGGACCTCTATCAGTGGCTGCACGGCTCAAAACTATGTTCAGGCCTGCTGGAGAGCTTGGTAACCCTGGAGCGGGGCGGCCACGTCGAGATCAAGGTCAGAGGACCGTCCCACATGAAGAGCAACTGCTTCTACTTCCTCGAAGAGATCCTCGTGTTGTTTGAACAGGTCTGTACGAGTAATTGGTAGATATTTTAATTGATATTTACCACATTCACAGACCACTTGAATTTTCCTTCTTAACAATGCAATTAATAATCTGGTAACCCTTTTTGATCGTTTTGCCTCTTTTGAGATGGGTGACCCCCTAGTAGCGAAAAACTCGGGAAAACTCCGTGTCCCAATAATATCATGAACATAAAACATGGGCGCACGGGCCTCATTTGAGGAAGCCCACTTTCCAGAAAACTGCCACCGCACCAGGATTATTTATTGAAATGCTAGACATTCGTCCCCTGAAATTAATTCGCGCGCAAGCTGGAAAGGTGCAAACCAGCAAGTTAGCGGATCGGATAGCATTCGCAACCCTCCCAAATCCGAAAGGAAACATAATTGCAATGCTAGAGAATTAAATGTAGGCTCAAATCAGCCCGCACTCGTTCCCCCAAACATCGCATTAATCACATTGGAAGTGTACACTTCAACAGTGCGAGCCAATGGCTTGGTATATTTTATTTTGTTTATGGTTGTGTTTATTTATTTCTTAAAAATTAAAATAACAATTTTATGATACCCTGATGATTTCGTTTCAGGTAATGATTTCGGTGAGCCCGGGACTAAACCTGGAGCACCGCGTGATCAGTGCGTCCCAATTGAAGTTACACGCGGTCAGGCCGGCCAATTGGACGTCAGAGGCCGTGCTGGAGGCAGCGCTCGACTCGGACAACGCGCCTCTGCAAGCGCAGCTGCGCAACGCGGCCACTAACGCGCAGGAGATTCTGCTGGACGTACTGGCGTTCGGGGCCTCGCAAGTGATGTCGTCGCTGGTGCTGGGTACTGACCTGCCCATCGCCTTCCTGGGGCTCAGCGCCCGCCAGGCCCTGAGCAGAGCGCTTGACCCGCAGGACGCCATGGGTCGCGACTGGTGCCTGCTCTCCGTCAAGCTCGGCCTCGGAGAGCGTCTGGCCGCTTTCGAGGGCGCCTCTGCCTCTACTAGTCCCACCCTCAAGTTGCTCGATGAGTGGGGTAGAGACAAGGGAGCCACCATAGGTGAGGACAATTACTTTTTTGCCTTTTTTTGGTATTGATTTTATTATAAATTCATTTAAGCTGATAAGGACTAGGAAAATAAAGCTAATAAGAATAAATCATAAAAAAATGCCAGTTATAAACACTCAGAGCTCCAAAATTGTTGGATGAGTATTCTTGATCGGGAAAACTACGACATTTATTGTCAACACTATGTTGTTTTCAAATCCCTAAAGCTTTTTGGTAATTGCGTATATATAGGTAAACAAATATCTCCAATATTTTTAATTCCATGAAAAACATTTTACAGGCATTCAACCACTAGATAAAACTAGATCCAAAATTTGAACTATAATTTTTCCAGGATGGTAAAAAAGGGGCAAACTTTTTCTAAAAAGGCTTTTTACCTTATATAATATTTTATTTTTTGAAAAATTCACGTCATCATTTGACAGCTACGAGGATCATGAATAACCAAATTGTAAAATCCAATTAGATTCTCCTTTTAGTCCACATGCCATGAAAAATTTTCTATTCCATCCAATTTCATTATTCCTTAATAGATTTTATTTTTTTAAAATTAACTGCAGATTTTACTTTCTTGAATATGAGCATGCTAAAAAATTGTTCTTATTTTGAAGACATTTTCTGTACCTTTAGGTGTGCTGATCAAAAAGCTAAAGGAGTTGGGCCGAGAAGACGTGTCCCAGCACCTTCTGAGGTTGGCCCCTCTGTACAGGGTGCTGCCGTCCGATGAGAGCTGGTCGGACGAAATCGACTCCAATCCAGACGAAATCCTGGACACGAGCAGCTCAAATTTGTCCCGGTGACCGGCAGGTTGAATCATCTGAATTTGACTCGATACTTACAACAGATCTAATAATCTAAACTTGGCAAAGGAAGCGTTTCCTCTCAGCGTACAGAGGAGCCGCAGGAATTTTGCTGCGACAAGGGTTGAGGGTTGGCTGAAAAGCGAAAGTGGAGTGGAATCCACTGGGGATTGCATTGAGGAAAGCAAAAAGCACACTTGAGAAATAATATTCCATCCAAAAGGAGTCTTGTTTTGGCTGCTTGAGATGTACTCTCTCCTGACTTTTGCGGTGTGTGCATTCGATATTTTTGGCGAATGCGGCGATGTTGAGATTTGATAAAACACACAATGAAACTGTCCTTCTGTGATGCTTTGCGTGTCAATAAACTATTCAAATTATTGGTTTTTGCTTTTGGAAAAGAAAAGTGAGCCTCTGTCAATTGAGATATTGTTAAATAAACGCCTAAAATTTTATCTTTGCAGCGCAGGGAATCGTAAACTCGCGATGATCTCAACTCACAAACACACACACACACACACACTTTAAGGAGCTTTTATTCGTAAACATTAAGACAGCTCAAGTATTGTACTGATTTCGCATCGAGTCTTTTGAAATGTCCAAATTTCATCAAGTATGCATAAAAAACGTGCATTAAAGCTGAGTGTTTTATAATGTATTCAGAGCGCGCGCGTACACACACGTAATAAACAAACCTGCATAATATGTTCAGAAACTCGTTGATGGCGAGCATTAAAAAAGGTGAACTTTGCATAAAATATGATTTGCTCTCGTTGTTCACAATATAGACAAGCTGCGAGTGTGCGCAGAGTTGGAAATGGAATTTGTGCTCTCTTTGTCTCGTCATAAACAACACACGTGTTATGCGCTTTTGATGTGAAAATGTTTTTTGAAACCTAATCCATTATTCATGTACGGGGGCAAACACCAGACTAACGCTCGCGTTTTGTTCTCAATGTCAAGTGCTGCCGAATCATATTCCCAATATTGCAGGCCTATCAGAGCGTTTGTACAGCTTTCCTAATTCTACACTACTCACTCTTTTGTATGTACAACGTTTCATTTCGCGATATTTGAATGTGCTAACTTGTATAACATTGGTGTGAGCGGACATATTGAGGTTTGTTACACACAAAAGAGAAAAATACAATGAGGCTTAAATCTATGTACTTGAGATATTGACGATTTATACATTTTTATTGTTATTGTTGCTGCACGAATGCTTCGCACAAATAAAATACGAATATATGAATAAGCACATACGTAAGTTTCGCTTAATACAACCTTTTAATGCAAATTTTATCAAAAAAAGGCTAAAGCCGACATCATTGCGTATATTACACTGATTGTTTCTCTCGCATGGGCTTCATTAAATTTACGCAACATTGCAATGTACCAATGCTATTTCAGCAAGCATAAAATACATTTCCGCTGTAAATATGTGGAATATTGCACAATAAATATTGCGTTTCTTTTATTATTGGTTTTCTATCAATTTTACCTCTTTTATTCCACTATATATTGCGAGAATTTATTTTATACTTCTTGAAATAGCATAGGTACATTACAACATTTAATAGGAAAAATATTTTCAGGCAATAGGTACTGTCCTAAAATATCCAGAAGTCTATCTTTGGTTCAATTAGAGATGTTAATTTCACATATTATTGATCTGTCTTGTTTTGCGGTTCTGAAACCCGCTAATAGAATAGAGGAAGAAGCAAATTTTTCTCAGTGTGCCTAATCTTCTGAAGCTCTGTAATACAACTCAGAATTTCCTAAGAAAACGCCGCTTCTTGTTGCGGTGGTCCTTGAGCACAAAGTACACGCGTGTGGCTCACATCTCACATCTGTTATCCCGCTCATAGGAAAAGGGTTTTATTCTCATTACAAGCCTCCAGCGGAGCTCAAGGGTTGGAGTCGTAAATCTCGACGAGTGCATACGCATCTGGGAGGAGATAGCGGTTCATCTGCAGCCGCGTAGCTCTTCTCATTTGGTTCGCGGCGGCACACACTTATCGCCGCTGTATTTTCTCATTACGCCGCTATCTAAATAAAATTATTGCGCGCTTGTGTGTCTGGCTACTATTGCCCTTAGCACCCCTCGCATGCCGTGGGGGTGCGTCGGGGAGATATAATTATACCGCTAGCGCACACATCCATCCTCGCGCGGAAGCTGAGGGGTAAAGATGTAAAGGTAAGTGGCGCGGAAAGCTGCTGGAAAAATGGCATTTCGGATGACTTCGTTAAATATTTACAATGCATGCATGAATAGGGAAATCACACTTCAGTTGTTGCGCCTTGAAATTGTAACCTTTATTGCTGAGTTTCCCTTTTTGCTGCTTCAAATGAAAGACACGAAAAAGATTCAAAATAACTCGCAATTTTCTCCTCTCATCTAATTAAATATAAATAAAAAGATAAATTGGCTACTTTTCGCCCTGATTATTAGAGTTGGAAGGTAATATTGCTGAGAGAAAAAAAGCTATTTTATTTTTTTAGCTAAATTACCAGGAGAAAGAGGTGGAGCGAATAGTCATTCCATTTCACTGAGCCAGCTTTTTTCTTCACAGAAAGAAGCTGTGTGTCGCTACTAATTCCATATATTAGCAAAACTGTAATAAAATCATTCCTTTTTCTTTGCTTAATCCTAGAGCATATTTTCACTTTTCACATTTAAAAAGTATGCATATATTTTGAATGTCGTCTCTGTTATACTTGTATATTCCATCTTATTTTAAAGATTATAAAAAAGGAAAAAGTTTCCAACTTCTCATCGTTCTTTATGAGGCACATGCCGACGTATATTTAACTTTTGTATCACTTCTATATTTCCTGCTTATCTTTCATGGCCATTGTGGCTAGCGCATTTTTCCACTAAAGAGAATATGCTTAGCATGCATGAATTATATAAAATACATTAACATATAAATTATTCGTACAACATAATGCATACAACAGGAGCCACCACGTTGGGTAAAAATATAGTTAAGCTTAGAAGAAAACAGAAAAAATATGCTGCCAAGAGTAATTTCGCTAAAATGTATACTTCATAATCGGCCTGAACCAAAACACCTCTGAGAAGTTCTGCTATTTGTCGAGCCAAGATCGATTTGTGGACTAAGGCGAAGGTATAAATTACCCAGTCTGACGGCAAGCACTGCCTTTTGAGGTTTTAAATTGGCTGACTGAGGGAGCGCGGTCACAGCTTGAATTTAATGAAAGCAACAACAAACAGAGAGCAGGAGCAAAAGGCACCCCTTTCGCATTCTTGGTGCGCAAATGGCTGGCCGGGGTGCGAATTCCGGCCCAGCCTCCTGGCTTGTGAGCGCTATACTTTTCGATTTGTGCGCCCGCGAATAAATCTGCCAGACGCAGAGTGTGAAAATGTAGAGACGCACCCAGCAGATAAGGGGACGCGGACACAGCCGCCGGTCCTTTTTTCAGATTGCAACTGACCGCAACGAAACGAGCACATCCCTGTCCTCGTGTGTGCACACCCTAAACTAAAAATAAAATATAGAAAATGGGAAGGAGAAAACGTGATAACTATACCAAATATTCTGCTGGAGTTGGAAATAGAAACCAATGCGTAGTCCGTGTTCATGAAAAAAAATTAAAGAGATAAATCTTTTTGCCTTAAATAAATCTCTAATAGAGATTTGTTTTCAATGTCGAATGACGCAATGCTCGTGAATATATCTATTAAAATTGTTGGAGGAGATTTTCTTATAAAGCATTTAATAATTTCACCCCCATTTAAATTCCTTGTTGAAATTTAATGAGATAGAATAATTTAAAAAAGCTAAAAATTATATATTTCATCTATAATTACTAATGGGATCGTATTACCGTTATTTCGCTTGACTTAAGAACAATAAAAGATGTTAGAATAAGCTAACAAAATCATTAAATCACATAGAGTAATTTTTTCCAACCGTGAAGGACCAGGCCTTTGTTAGGGTTGTTTGTTTGCTCTCCCTTTGCTGTAGCACATTTAAATTTTTCCTCTATAGAAAATAAATGAAAAATGAAAATTCATAGGCGTACAACATTAAAATTATTAAAGTGTGCAGCCTTAAGGTGTCTGAAATTTTCAACACTTCGGACAGTTTGCGTTGTCATGAGCTACGCACTAGTAGAGTAATGATGAACTGTTAAGTGAGCCAAACACGTCGATATTTTACTCACAATATCAACGGTTAATATATGATGTATTTTTTAATAAAACCATAATGGAAACAAGCGATTTTTAATTAATTGATTTGAAAAATTATGAAATACTTAACTAAAAAAAGCATTTCATCAATGATTAAAACAATTTAAATCTATTTGAGTTTAGCTAAATAATTAGTAATGAATCGTTTTTTATAAAGTATATATTCGCGAACGTTAAAATTCCAGCCAATTCAGACGAATTATCGGCTCATGCTCGGTCAGCTGCTAATCGCAGCTATTTTATAACAAAAAGACTTTGGTAACGCGAAAAATTTATTGAATTCGTATGCAATCAATGAATCAAAGAAATCAAATTCTTCAAATGACTTTCTTGCACTGCAGAAAACATGTTTAAAAGTCAGCGGTTTGTTTCGTATATCTCTTGTGTATTCGCTGCACTATCTAAGGAAGGATGAATGGTGGCTCCTCTTATCATAGCTTATGCGGGCTGGCTGTTAAAACTGTTTTGCTTAGTGCAGCACTGCATTGAAAGTCGAGTGTTTGCTTTTTATTAGCGCGTCAGAAGGGAGTGTGTGTTTTGTGTTTTCAGCACGTGAGTTTTAAAAGGGAAAGCTTGTTAGCATAAATCTTTTTCTGTTTCCACTTACCTTCTCCCTGCTGACGGAGCTGATGATTGAAAACAAAATAAATCAGCATAGTATCGGCCGTATCGGGGTATAACTATTAATTTTGTATGCAAAACTCTCATTTATCTATTTACTTATTTTTGCTACATTGGCTACTAGCAAGAATAATATAAACAAGTATATTTAATGAATTTTATGTTTATAAGCCGTATCACGATGACTCGCGTCACTTTAAAAAAAATACATTCCGTGTAAGCTAAAAGCTATTGGTATTTGAATGTTCAGTTGGTATGCAAAATTTAGGGGCTTCATATCAATTCAGACAATTATGTATCAAAAGGTAAAATAAAGGTGCATTAGACTTGCATCAAATATTGTTTTTCATTTTATCACATATGATCGCATTGATTGTTTAATCAGAAATCCTATTTGTCACTTTTAAAAAGAAAGATGTAATCAACAGATTGTATCCAAGAGATATGAAGTGAGAAACGATATACTTAAATAATTGTCGATGACACATGCTTGACTTTTAAGTATCAATTTTTAGATTACAAAATAATGTGACTGCGTGAAATGAACTTGATAATAATATAACTGCATTTAATTTGAAACTCCAAGATCAAACTCCACTTGATTATGAGAGAGACAAAAAACTGGTATAAAAGTATTACATTAAAATTTTGATTAATCTTTAGTAAAAAGTAGTTCGGGGATCAAATACTGGATGCCCAATGTCTGAGATGGCGCAGAAGGTGGTTAGTTAAGTGACGCGAAATGTTCAAAAAGCTCAACGGGTTGGGAGGCGCACCGGCGCCGACTCGCCACTGGTTTTTGCACCTTTCCAGCGGCTTTAGGGACAAATTTCTGGCGTTTTAGTAAGAGACTTCAGTGCGGGGAGGCGAAAAGATGGCCAAATTGGGATTAAGCTCCTCTGCAGCCACTCGGACTCCATGTTCTATATATATATGTTATCCACTCGGCGGTGTTAGTGAGCCCACGCAATGTACTGACAATGAACAGTTTAAAAAAAACACCACCATTTTTTATCGAGCGCCTGATTAAAATACAATTTCTCGATCTTAAAATGCTTAAACAATATTCTTAATACTTTCATACGTCACTAATAACATTTATTTTGTTCATTCTACCGGTTCCATAGTCTTACACAAAAATTTAAACTCGCGTAATACAACATTGGTTAAGTAATGAATTAATTAATTTTGTGAATGTTCTCAAATTATTGATTAATTTTGTTTTTCAGAACCACCAGAAATTTTTAAAAATACTTGGAGTGCCTATTTCTGTTCTTGATGAACAAATTAAGAATTATATGTTTTGCTCTTTTAAGCACAGTCCAGTTTTTAATGAAAGCAAGTCGTTTACAGCTGACAGCATACGTGGTGCGAGCGACAGACATTAAACGCACAAAAGAGGGCCATGAATGGTTGTGGCGTGGCGTTTGGTCGCACCCCAGCAACTCGCAAAGCATGGCTGAGCGCACAAATCATTATCAGATTTGTCCGATTTTTATGCTAATATTTGTCGGCGTGCGCGCGGGCGTAAACATGGCGGATGCCGCCGCGGCAGATGAGCTTTTTAATCAATCACACATGCACACACTCGACCGATCGAATTATTATTTCTCACCCGACGCATATTTGTCAATCAAAAACGGAACGTGTATGCTGATGGTTTATCGCTAATTTTTCCGTCCCTCGTCGCGCCTATTTCCATACCAACGCGCGTAATCAAACAAAGCTGAATGTTTTTATTCTTTGTTTCTCTGGCACACAAACTCGTGTTTAATTATCTTTTGTGCGCGTGTTCATTTTTGCGTTGTAATCCTACCGTGCGAAACCGCGGACGGAGCGCGAAATGCCTCTGCTCTCGTGACGTGCGATTACATCGATTCAAATTGACAACGAATTAATTTAGCGGGCTTTATCATTCATCTGCTAATTTTGTGATGTCAGCGATTGTTTAAAAACACATTTAGTGAAATTTTTATTCATGCTATCGATTTTGCATTAGCTACTTTCATGCACGAGGAACAACTTTAAGCACTTATTGTTAGCAAGATGCGTTAGCAACTCCGTTAATTGCTCTTGACTCTTGTAACCGCTTGTAACGTTCCATCCCAACTAACATTAAAAAAAATGTTTAAAACAGATCCTATCCCAAGATTGAATCTTTTTCTTAATACATACACTAACTGGTATAAAAATTACGCATTGATGGACCAATAAACTGTCAGACAATTCCGAGTGTTTATATATTTATAGTGCTTCACAGGTTAAATGTTTTTGGGCTATGAAAGATGTTTTAGATGATATCATTTGTGCCTGTCTGAAATATAACATACTTTTCTGTTCAAACTCTGAAATCAACAAGGATGAAGTCTTTTTATTCATATTCCTACCAAGAATAGAACCAACGTCGAGAGGAAATTAATTGTTTCTCAAGATTTTAAGTATTTATCTAGAGATGCAAAATTCTATACGGAAAAAAATAGTATCAAGAACACCATCTAGTCATCGGCAAAAATTACACATTTTTTTTGGCAGAAGATTATGTGTCCTTCCCATCAAAGCTCTATTCATCTTGCGGCCGTAAAAGACAACTGAGGGTGCATAAAAAATTATTACTCCCGCTCTGTAATGTAATGAGGATGAGCACCGTATCCATTGTTGCTTGCAGAAAAGCGCTGTCTACGCAGCGGAATGCAATATTGCAGTGCACGATATTGTTCTTCCAGGACTGCTCGAAATAATATTGATCAGTAGCAATAAAAATAACTACGCGGAGCCATCTGCGCGAAAATATGAAATTCCTGCTCTCTCATCGTAATAATAATAAAAAACGTCCGTTTAGTAATTTCGCGCAGCAGCCGCTACGCTATACAGAGTCTGGCTTGATCTTCCGAGCAAGAAATACTTTTGAATATTATCCCCCGAGGATGTTTGACAATGCCGCGGCACATGATTGCACACGCGTTTCGGGGGGCGTAGTAATTCCACCCCAATTCATTCGGCTTTATTGCGTAAAAAAGCAGTGAACTAGAGGGTGCATCTTTTTTATTCACCCTCGTCTGCATTCTCTCCTCTCTCTGCGTCGAGTGCACATGACGCGTGCTTTTTATATATTGTGAAATATGGCATGAATTGCAGCATGAAGCCGAGAGCGCACTTCATTTAAGATGCAAGCGACTGCTAAATATTTGATGTACTTTGATTCTCCGCTAGATTAAGAGGCAAATGACGCGTGAAAATAAGCTCTAGCGAACGCAGAGAGTTCAGCAAAGTCATTATTGTTGCTAATTAAATATTGTGTTATTTGTTTTGATGCAGTGAATTTTTATCTGCGTTTTGGTCACAACTGCACGTTGAATTGATTTCTGTACTTTTTAGTCTCGGTGCTTTCCTGTTGTAATTAGAACCTTGTTGTAAAATGCAAAATTCACGAGTCGTGACAAATAATATACCTCATTCGTATCGCCCTGCAATAAAAAGTTCGTTCCCTTCAAGGAAAAAAGTTTACAATCTTTTTAAATTATCAGCATGCGGGTGAAATTATTTCCAGAAAACAAAATCGAGGAACTTTTTCTTCAGTTCGCACACCAATAGCAAAATGTTGTTGAAAGTCGAAACATACAAACTGTCAAATTGTGGCAAAATGTATCGCACAAGAAACGTTTTTCTTAACCAACTGACCATAATGAGGAACCAAAAGTGAGTCTAAATCTCGAAAAAAATGTCTTCAATCAAACTCTCTTAATTCTTCATTATATGCTTAGCAATAATTTTACTGCAAAATGGCCTGAGTTCACTAGAATTGAGTATAGTTTGGCAACTTCGAGAGGGGAGGGGGGGCGTAATGGTCTTATTATTAATTGGACTAATCCAATATTTATAATGCGTTGCTGCTGCATGGTTCTGCAATCTCATTATATTTCGGTGGGGTCGCAGGATTACGTGTGGTGATATTTGCGAAACGCATACAATCGTAGTTGATGTCTCTGAGGGCGGGTTTATTTCTTTATATCCTTGTATAACGCACCCGGCGAATAAAAGCATACAACAAGCTATCAAATTTAAATGGACCCTCATCCGTCTAAATTATTCACAGCGTTATCATCATCAACGGTGCCAGCGGCGGACAATTGCCGCGAGGAAGCGCCACCGCGTGTAATATCCATTATATCTTGCTTAAATTAGCTTTTTAATTCGCATCGTATAATAAAACTAGCCGGAGGCTGTCTGAAAAACATAGCAAGAAGCTCTTGTCCATACTATATTGTTCCCTCTTATTTTATGCCTAATTTAAAAATAATCGATATCTATCCCAATATTGGAATTTGATTTATTTTACATGCGATTATCTACGTCTCCGTGTAAAGATTTATTATAAATGATGGAAATTTCAAAATCAATAATTGCTTGGCAATTTTTTCGAGTCATTGCAACACTTTGAAGAGGGTGTCAGCAAACGCACAACTACCACAATATTGGAAGTGAATTTTTTGCCTGGGTAAGCTTTTTTTATTCGTCTACAACGATTATTAACATGATAATGCTTTCGTAATCGTTTTTTTGTCTGATGGATTTTTTCTTGCATTTGTTGCGTAAAAACATATTATTGGTGATTATTGGTATAATGAACACACAACTTTGCGAAATTCAGAAGAATAAATTGTATTTACTCTCATCAATACAGATTTTATGTCTGTGGGAAGAAGAAAATTCCTTTTGCAGTCGGGGAGTAAATCTTGCCATCACAGTACTGGAAATCTTTTAGTTTTTGCAAACATTTGTTACCTAGAATAATAGAAAACAAAGTGTATCAGGTAAAGTGCGACGATAAATAAAAATTAAATACTATCAGTGAACTCCTTGAACTTGGGACACATCTAGAAAATTGAAAGTTATTTTTTGTGGTTGGTATGAACTTTCTTTCAATACCCATATAAGTTCACTTTGAATCATTTGTGTGAACATTAAAGGAATCAGACTCTGCGTTCCGGATGAACAGGTAGCATATTCAAAATTGTCCTCCAAAACTATTTTATTTTATTATTATTAATATTATTCCAGGAGCTAATTAACACTCTCAAATTACTATCTGTAAACTTATATCCCTTATCAGCGGAGAGGAACGGATTGAGAAAGTAGGCAATCACAGTTTGCCATTCTTTAACTGTCGTCAAAGAGGACAAGTGTTCACTGATCGTGTCAGCTTCAAGAATGTTGTTGCTTATCTGTAAACTTGAGTTAATACAGTATTTAAATACAAATTTCCCCGGTACTTACAATGAAAGATAACTCTTTGAAAACGCATTGTGCGAATTGCTGGAAAAAAGGGAAATTTAAATTTATTAGTCGCATGTAAAACTGAACAAGTTTACCGCTGCGTCACAAATGGTTGAGACTGAAATGCAAAAGGCTTTTATATGTAGTTTATAAGAAACGCGTGATTTCAACTCACGATAAGCCTTGCTTTTGGGATCAATGAAATTTTTGAGTGTCTGGTCCTGCAGATTGTTCAGTTGGTATGAATTCATCCAGAGCAATAATTTGGGTGACGCTTTGCAGGCGGTTGGAATTTTGCTGGTAGGGAGCAATGACCCCAGTGGATTAGAGCAACATGTTTCGGGCAGAGTCTGCATCCAAGATTTTTATTTGAAGAGTATTTGCAGAGATTAAATCGCGCAAAATTGACATACCGAGAAATCAAGTTTTTTGCAGTCAGTAGTGGAGTCCGACTGTCCTTTTACGGACGCTAAGAGCTTTAAACAGTTAAAATGTATCAAGTTTCTTTTTCTATATATCGAATCTTACCAGAAGAGGAATGAGTGCCGAAGAGAACATTTTGTTCAGAAATGTCAATTTGATTTAAAAGGAAACCTGTCCTGGGCTTTTATGAACTTTTTTATCTGACCCTGTTCCCCCCATGTTTTGGAGGTGATAAGCGTCCTCCATGAAATTTACCTGACAATGAGCATGACAGCATGTTGATTAGTTTCGTCACTTCAACTTTGGCAGACAAAGAGCACTATGCGCATCAATTTAATCTTCCTTACACTTGTACTGTTCGCCCTGACTGGTAAGATTTCATCGCTGAATATTGGAAAAAGTATTAATTTTTAGATCAGATGCCCGGCGCATTAAGGAGAGGGTCAACGACATAATCGGTGAACACAGAAAAATCGGAGCTTACAACACCATGACTTCACCGAAAGTCCGCTGGCCTTCTAAAACTCTAATTTACAAATTCGATGAAGGAAACACGCACAGTGAGAATTTTAACGATATTTTTTATCAATTCCATTTTAAAATTTAAACTAAACGATCGATTCCTAAAAGTATATTAATGAGAAGTTATTGAAACTGATTTAAAAAGACAAGTTCAAACACTTCCCAAATTAACTCAAGCATAAACATTCCAGCTGCGGACGAACGAAAGTACTATCTAATTGCGATGGAAATCATTGCGAACGCTACTTGCATCAAGTTCAAAGAGCAAACTACAGAGACTGGTTACGTAAACCTGGTAAACAGCAACCCTAAGGGGTGCTACTCAGTCGCTGGCTACCAAGGTACCAAGCAGGCTCTCAACATCGGCTGGTGTTTGAAAAGGGTTTGCTCCTCAATTTGAAAATGCATACAAAATTTTATTGTCTGTTTGCAGACCTACTCGGTAGTGCACGAGTTCATGCACGCTCTCGGCTTCCACCATGAACAAACCAGGTGCGTGTTATAGTACAGAAACCAAAGACTCGATAAAGCTCTTATTTTCAGGTATGACAGAGATCTATACGTGGACGTGCAATGGAACAACATCAAAGAGTCAGTGCAATCCAACTATTGGAAATACCCGCGAACCTACGCCTTCCCCAAATGGAGCTATGACTTGGAAAGCGTCCTCCAGTACCCAATCGAGGACACTCCACCATCGATGCTCCTCAGGGTAATTGTGTTATTTTGTCACAAAGCTCTAGAGTTTCACCTACGTTTACTGTTAATTCTCATCATAAATAAATACAGAAAGTTGAACTACTTATTTAACTGTTTTTAGTCTTCGGAGGATGAATCAAAGGATATCGGTCAGCGACAACGCCTCAGGCCGTCAGACATTCTGCGCATGAGGGCCGCTTACAGTTGCGATTCTGCCGGTTCTGAGACCCGATCAATGGATCTCACCGAAGAGCAACTTCGAGTTGCTCAGTATATTGCTTACTAAATTTCAAATTTTCTCAAAATAATCACAACAATTAATTAACAACATGTAAACCAAATAAAATTATTTTGAGCTGAGAATTCTCGTTTAAAATTATATCTCTGAAAAATGTAATTCAACCTCCTCATCATCCTCCATTATTCTTTCTCCTCTCTCTAAATTTTCTCTTGGGCTATATGATAATTAAAAATCTATTTGGATTACAATAAGATAGTGATGCAGATGCTCAACTCCATTTCACATTTACACACTTGAATAGGCACCAGCAACAATTAAACTATCATTTTGTATACGATTTCCCCATTTTCATAAATAAATTCATGTTTTTTTCCCAGACGAACGATGTTTTTTTATGAAGACTTTTTTGGTTTTAAGCAAGAGCCAAAACATTAAAAGTTATTGTGATCAATTAAAATAGAACCGCACGCTTTTGCAATGTAAAAATGTTTAAAATATTTATGGTATGGGCTCACTTCGGCTTTGTCCGCAATGGCAGGGTCTTAGTAACTTGTTTTCCTGAAGTGAAACCCTTTCTCACATGATTTATATTTGTATTTGACTTGTGATAACATTAATATATTATGACAAAGTGTGAGAATAAATAAATAAATAGTTAATATAAAGATGTTTTATTGAAAATTTGCAGTGCCTTACCAAAATTCCTAGACATAAGAATATTCCTCTAGTCAAAATTTATCCATCGCTTAATTTCGAAGAAACCACCGCTTCAAAATAAAATATTAAGCAAGGAAGCTTATGAAAAGCACTCAAACGTTTTATTCATCTTTGTTTATAAATAAGTTTATATAGATATACTTTGATATTGTTGCTGTAACTCGATCAAAAAGACTATGCAGTGACAACAAGGATTTTCTGGGGTTTTGTAAGGTCATTCGTAAGAATGCGTAATTCAATTAATAAAATATCAAGTTAGATCGCAATTACCATGGAAAATTAAACAAACATACACACGATCGAAAAACTCCTTCTATCCTCAAATGATTGAAGTCTTTGGTTGTATTATCATAAAAAATAACAGATTTGGCCTCACTTCGGATTTGTCCTCCTGGACAGAATATAAGTCAACTTGTTACCTGAATTGCTAACCTCTATCACATGCTTTGATTTGGACATTGGAACCTGTGATACATTCAGGTAATTACGAATAACGTTGAGAGTGAACATCGATTGAGTTAATTCAAATTTGACGTGCATCCTTTTCAATAATTTACCAATTATCTTTCGTGATGTATGTGTTTTTCATTTTAGTGGAGCTTTAATTAGAATTAAGAATTAATGAAAATGTGGCGCCTTCTCGCCACTACAGTCATCATATGCCGCGAAAAAAATTTTACTGAAGGTTATTATCAATTTTTGAAAAAATCTTCAATCGGTCGTAAAAAAGTGCATACAAATATATCAGGTGTCAATATACATTTTCATTAGAAGGACATCAGTATGCAATTATAATAATTGAACCTCTGTGTCCCACGTCGCACACCATTTTGACCAATGAGCATGAAGCATGTTGTTGCTGAGCAATTTTAATTTCTGTTCGAGCAGTTATCATACACCAACATAAAAGTTAAATATTTCCAAGAACCTTACAAAGGTAAATTTCACTTTGTTGTAAAATGTGCTCGAAAAATTTCTTGAAACAGGATGTTGTTTTTTTATCAAAAAAGATAGTGCCGCAGCAGGTATTTTTCTTCCAAAAACTTACCGTGTAATTAACTCTGAAAATGAGGACATCAGCGCAATAAAGATATTAGCGAAACACCTTGTTGAGCCACGTCAATTTTCTAGTGAATTTTAAATTATGTTCTTACACCAAAATTCACGTTAAGAGTTCTAAAAGTATTGCGTACAGTCAAATTGATTGCTTGTCGTTAAAATGCACGAAAGAAAATGTCTTGAGCCCACATTTTTGCTTTTTGCTACGAAAAGATAACGGCACAGCGTTATATCTTTCAATAGAACTGAACATTGCGATATAAAAAGAATATGATCATATAGAATATTATATACTGTATAAAAACGCCCAAAAATCTATTCTTAAGAATTTCCCCACACAAATTAATACATGTATATATAAAACGATCTTGAATTTCCCTCCTCATCAACTCTCTGCTGGATATGGTTAATTACAGCACGCTATACGAAGTTGTGTTGAACTCCGCATTTCGTAGTGAGACCAAAAATATTATATCTGCTGTTATTTGCATTGCTATAAACGCCCCAAATATTAATAATTTTACTCTGAGATAGTTTGTAATAAACTTTGAACTGAATTTTGATTAAAAATTGTTTTATTTTTAGAATTGACAAATTTTAATTCGTCCTAAGAATGATTAAAAATAGCAAATACTTTGTACTATTTGTCAGAAAGCCATTGGAAAAGGCGATCCGACAGTCAGTGCAAGTCAGCCCCTTTTTTGTGACAAGACAACGCAGCAAATTACGTAGTGCAATGACCATGCGGAAACGCTTTCTCCTTGTCATATGGTTTCTGTGAGATAAATTTCCCTTTTCACGAGAACGGCAAAAAAGAAAGATCAGAGAAAAGAAAGTCAGCCTCTTCCAAGTTCTCAAGCGGAATAAAATGTCAGGATTATGTTCCACGCTGATGCTTGGATAACATTTAGCTTTCCAACACAGCGAAAACGTTTTACTGTGGAAAAAAGCGTTATTCCTCGTCTTGAAATCCATTGGAGATCCTTTGATCATACAATAGATTTTTATTAAATGCATAGAAAATTACCTAAACCCCTAAAAGCTAAGTATTCTCTTCCAAACCCTGTTGCGTACGAAAAGTTTGTAAACAATTTTCCTTTCAAAAGGCAGTCTGTTGATCCTAAATTATATTTCACATCAGCCATGCTCAATAAAAATTGGTCTAATACTATAATTGCAAGAATCGTGCTACGTTAATGGGAAATGCGGATGGCTTGAAAATTTTATGAATTGCGCATATATACAAACCTGAGTGCACGTGCCTGCAGGTATATAATGCACACACGCAATACACTAACACGCAAGTGCTCCTGCGGGATCTGTACATTAAAAAAACACCAAATGCACAGTCTTCTCCTCGATGGCAGTATCATCGAGCTTATAAACCTTTTGTTTCTGAAATCTACTACAAATATATTTAAAAAAAAATTAAATCACAAAACCCAAATCGCAGCTTCGTACACATTGAAATTAAAAATACTTATATGTGAATAAGAAATTATCCTATTATCTTCTATTATTGTAGTAACTCTTTTACAGCTTTACAATATTGGCACTTCCAAATCCCTTTTCTTTTTCTCTGGGACATTACCTAAAACTTCATCAAATGCAGTATTAGTCAGCATTTTACGGCTGTGCAGTAGTGGATATAATTAATTTTACTTAACTATCTTTTTATGCGTGTATTTCCATAGACCTTCGATATTGTTCCAGCGTATTCGTATTTTTCAAGAAAACAATAAAAAAAATTTGAAGGAAATTTACGGAAATTTAACCGGAAAGCACTTAAAATGTGATATCTGAACATGTGAGTCGGGCGTGCAACGTATAATTATTATAACATACTATCTTTTGAAATGCAGACAAGAAAATAAATTTTCAACAATGACTTGTCGACATATCATATCACACTTGAAATTAAAAGAACAACCAAAATGCGTATTCACAAAAAATCCTTTTGAGTTGGGAAATTTTTGAATCAATGCAGGTGCCTTTTCAAAAATTTAAATTAGATGCGTTGCAAGGCGTATTATTTTATATTTTCATATTTTGGAAAAACCTATTTGTTGTTGTATGTTTTAATTTATTATTTATTTGTATTTTATCTCATGAAATAGACTGAACTCACCGAAATTGGTTGAGACAAATTAAATAACTCTGAAATCAACGAGAATGAAGTCTTTACCTCTAAAATATGTTTCTCTGTAGTCAATTCTTGAATCTCAGGCCAAAAATGGTTATACCTTATTTCAATACCCCTAGCATCATTGTATTTTCAAGAAATATGTAAGTAAGTTTGTGACCAGTGCATTTTAAAAGGAAAATTTTGTGTTGCTGATAAGAATGGCGGAGGCAATATGGAAAAAAATTAATATGTAATTAAATATGAAAAAATGTCTCTAAGCTCTGTTGTCCATAAAAGCAGCAAAATATAAAAATATATAATCCTCTCTTTTTTGAGTAAAAGAATAGAACTTTAATACATTTATCTTGACTTGCGATAGTTTATATTTTCCACGAGCAATGGCAAACAGTGTCAAATCCTTATCGATCAGCGGTTCAATTTTTTTACGCTTTCGATGTGATGCGACCATTCTCCCTTGTTCCGTGAGCTACGCAATAAAAAACGAGAGAGACAAATTCCGCGGAATTGACAGCGGCAGGCTAGCGTGAGCGGATGCATTGTTTTATCTGGCGGCAAACACAATTTATTATTTCGCACTGAGGGGGTGTGTGCAAATCCCGTTTCCAGCTCTTACATAAAAACTCAAAATATCATATCCTCAAGAGTTTGGATATCTTTTTTATCTCTGCCTTTAATTTCCAACGAGATGAAAATATAATAATAAAAATATGAGAATAAGGTAGTGACAAAATTAACTTTTATATTATTGCATATAGTGTGATGTGACGAGTTAACCGATTGTGATAATTGATAATACCGAAGTATCAGATATAAAATTTATTAGTGAAGTGGTATGCAGCCAAATTGAGTAAAAAGCTTCTTTCTAATGATTTTACAAGGGCTACTCCAACAAGTAAAAAAATCAGGCATGGAAGGCTAACAAATTGAAAAATTTTAAAGGGTTTATAAAATTAATTGCTTCATCATTTTACCACTTTAAGCACTCCCATATTGCTATGGGGATTCAACTTTTAAAAGTTTTTCTGTGTCATTATGCGTTTATAGCATTATAAATTTTTGACGTCAGAACTAAAATGTACCGCTGAATGATCGCTTTACGAACTTATTATTTTTTTTTCTCTTTATCGAAGTTGATATACGTTGATCATAATATATTTTTATAGATTTTATTTTTAGGCTGATGGTGACCAAAGCAATTCTTTGCATCGCGCACTGCCATTTCGAAAATAAAACAGTACACATGTATTGTGTTTGCTGCTCGTGAGGGGTGAAATATGTATAATGCTGCTCCCTTGCTCGTCCGTTTGGCACTGGAATATACACGTTTTTTCCGTACACACACATCCCGGTGCCATCCACGAGCATCATTTGATAAATAAATAACTGTAGAGCAAGTAGTGAGACTTTCAGAACAAAGTAAAATCCAGTTGTTTAATGCAGGTTTTAATTTAGTGTTCATTCATTCACTGCATGATTTATCTGTTTTATTTATGAATTTTGTTTCTAGTTAAGGTCAGTTAAATATCACTTTTTTTATTTAACAAAGCCGGAAACAAAGCCTAAAACGGCTTTGATTATTTTGCTGTTTGATGGCTATTTTTATTTTCACTTACAGTGTAAAGATAAAATCATGTTCGTTAAATATTATTTTATTTTAAAACAGTTAAATTTTGAAATAAAAAATTCCAAAATGAATTGAGTAAATCTTATAAGATTTCTGACAATTTTTAATCAATTGTCTGGAAAAGAGGAAAGATTTATGGATTCCTGATCAAGATTTTGGACTTACCGATCTGTTGCTTTTTCATGCATCTTCGTAATACAGAAAAATCGTCCCTTCATGACCTCTAACCGCGACGCGAATATTTCCACGTTGGTGGCCAAGCCGCGCCAGCGACAGAAGCAGCCGCGTGATAGATGTAGCAAAAAAGTCTTTTTATGCCAATAAACGCGCGTTCGTACTGATACATAATACGGGAGTAGCGCAGGCATTTCCCGTCACACATTCTGCGCTGTGCACGTCTACTTGACGTTTATCGATACGTCCGCGTGTGCACTGGTTCCAATGAAATCCAGTTACTTTTTCCACGCCACTAGTCACTCACATATGCATTTATTGACGTTGATTGAATCCCGCATTCTTTTCCTTTTTCGCGTCGAAGTCTCACTAAGGGGTGGAATCTAAAGTTGAATTTCAAATAGTTGCATCTGCTATTTTCCATCTATGAGGCATCACCATTAAACACTTCCTTTACCATCATAATTCTTTTTATCAAAATGCCACTCACATTGATAAAAACTAAAGAAATAGTGAAAGCAGATCCAGGAATTGACATTTCCGCCATTCTGATTGTTGGGGTTCTCTTCCATTGAGCAACCTTTAATCAGGATATCAGTTAGACCCAAATTGCGCACGCAACGGTGGTCATTATAAAAGGATCGGCTCATCCTTGGCGGCGTCTGCTGTTATTGGGCGCATATAAGTCTTATAGCTGATTGTAACCATGCCTATCTCTCAAGAGAAACCACGGCTAAAAAATTGAACAGACACGGAGTTAAAGCTGTTTTAAACTCACGACTTCTCATCAGCAGTGAACCCCAGCTGAAAAAAATCAGAACGTTTTAAACCCTCGTCAATTTGAAATTTAAATTAGTGATAATTTGTAACTTGTCCTTCTTTTTTAAAATAAGAAACAAAACTAACTAAGATGATTTCATTAAACTCCAATTGAATCTGCACCCATGTGTTAGGAATTCGCATTCCTGCTTAATGAAAAGCATTTGGCTCAAAATTTCTATGGGTGGCTAACGAATGCGTTCGCTTTTAAGCGCGTGTCCTCTGGTCCAACTGCCGGCGCACAAATGCAAATTCCGCGCAGCTGGCGATGATATATTATAATAAACGGCAAATATGTGCCTGCAAAGTTGTTTGACAACGTGCTATATTGGAAAGCGTCGTGTGTTCTGGCACATCTCCTGCCCGCCGCCGACTCACATAATATTGGAAAATGGACGCGTTTTATGCTCTGACTGGGCTGGGGAGCGGAGAAGAGGGTCATGGAGCAATTCCAAGTGTGGAGTCAGCACGATCGGAAAACAAAGAGGTGGCAAGCACCACTGTTGCCCGCCTGGCGCTCGAATAAAGTGACAGGTTACCCTCCCAGTGCCGAATTGAGGTGTGTGTCAAACATGGATTTAACTCCACATTGTGAATAAATCCGTAGCATTCCACGACTAGTATGTCTTCCCACTGCTCATTTTGATAATTTTGAACACTTTAAATTGTTGAATTTTAGGTTGCTCATTCCAATTTGTTTATTATTATTTTAGACAGAGATTTTATCATATAAATAATGATCTCTAGTCTTCAATTCATCAAATTTATATTTATACCTCCCGCCGGTGCGAACGGGAAAGGCTTTTGCATTAAACAGTTGCTGCACTTAACATTCGAGAAATTTATTTTAAGAAAAAGAAAAACTCACCAACGATTAACCTGCGTGTGTATTTCTCTATTTTTCTTGTTATTTAAAAAAATTATTTTGACGTAAATAAGCTCTTTGAAGCTTAGACATGGCTACCCAAATAATAATAAGTATACTTGTCTGGCTCTCTCTTTCTCTCGCATTCGACAGCGATCGGTTTGTCCTCCTCACATTTCGGACTGGAATTCACGCAAACACGCGGAGAGCAGCAAAAGTGTTTTTATGCGTGGCAGCAATCAAAACAAGGCGCGTTACTTAAAAGCGGAAAAGCGCACCATAGGAACGAATTTTATTATTTGCTAAGAGCGGCGTTTTATTTTCTGCTGACAAATGCTCTCGCGGCGAACGCAGAATTACAGCTGCCCCTGCTTCCCTCCTGGCAGGGAATATATTTTCCGCATGATTCATAATTCAATATGAATGGCAAAATGAGAAATTCGTTCAATTTTTCGTCTGGAAAACTAGGATGGAGCGGCGAAGGGCTCTTTTGGTAAACAAACGGAGATGTTTTTGTCAAAAAAGAGAGAAAAAATGACAGGAGAGGAGGAGCTGTTAAACGAGATGGCACAAATTGATTGATTTTCTCAGAAGTTCTTTTTTGGGGAGAGAAATTGCAAGGGCTGCTGTTGAGTAAAATCTTTTAAATGGCACCTTTTCTTAATATATTCTCAGAGAGACAACTGGTTTGTTTTGTTGCAAGTGGTAGCACACTTTGGTTGGTGAAGTTGGTCGCCTCGCTCTTTTTATTTGATAGCTCCAAGTGACCCTTTTACTTATTCCACTTTGATGGCAATCTTGCGAGACTCGCAGCCATCTCCGACAGTGCTAAGCAACAACGTCCTCTCCACGTCGCCGATTTGAAAGCATCGTCCGCATCAGCGTGGGCGGGGTCGAGCGGGGCAATTATGCCGAGGACAAAGTGCACAATGCAAGCTCGTCAAACGCCCGAGCGACGCGGATAGCTGGAGAGTCAAAGGTCGATTCCGTCCATATCAGACTAACAGCGCGCTCCACTTGCTGCGGTCCACCAGGGAATTCGCTGACTTCCCACGTTCCTAATCGAATCAACCTTTTCGAGCATTTTTTTTATTTTTTTATTTTGTTCTATTTGATTGCAAGAAAAATCGATCTGACGAGTTTTGTCGGTTTAGATGTCTATTTCGGTACACAAAGATCTACGTTTGTTTGTCTGCGTAGCGAAACAATCCGTCGGAAGCGGCAAACATGCACGCGCGAGCGGACAAATGACTCCCTGTGCGGCAATTCAGTCAACAATGCGGACCGACCCAACCCAGCACTGACCGAGGACAGGTACACGAGTATCAATGGTCGAGTGCCTGTGCTGGCGGCTGGGCTGGGCCATCTGGATGACGAGCACTTTCCATTGCGTCTATTATGCATTCACCGTATATATACATACAGACCAACGCAATACAAACAGACGTGCTCTGTTCCGTCAGCTCCGTTAGTTTTTGACTATTTTTGGTCGTGGAAAGTGATCTGCTTGTGCGTTATAAGAATACAAAAAAATCAAGTGTAATTGGGATATTTGATGAATAAATCTATGGTTATAAGTCAATTATAGGCAGCTTTTAAAAAAGAAATACAACTTTCAGAACTTGATTCTGTTTTAAATATTTCTCACAAATACAAATATAAAATTAGAGCATTCAGGTATTTTTTCTTACTAAAATTAAGACACTTCCCCAAACTTCTTTAATATAAATTGATAAAATAAAAACACTTCATATTGTACAGTGAAGCAGATTCGCCACCCAAAATTGTTCATGCATGAATGAAACAGCTCAAAGACCTCTAGCAAATTACCATTTGTGCTCTCATTTTGCGAAATTGGCTCAGTTGGACTTCCCGGCTCGCAATATTCATCCCCACTAATTCGGTAAAATACATAGCATGTACGCGTTCCGCCTCTGCTGTTGTCGAGTCTGCTTATTCTGAAGCTAGTGGTGACAGAAAACGGTCCCGTTTGAATTTAATGCGCGCCACGTTTTCACTACCTAATTAATTTTACTGCAAGATACAATGTAGTAAGGGAAAGAGCAACAGCTAAATGTTCCCGTTAACTTGACACAATGAAATTTTAGCATGTTTAATATCACATGACAATCTGCAGAGAAGAATTTCGTCGCGTCAGGAATGGATTTGACATCAAACAATACGCTATTTGATGTTTCTTCATCCACTGTTGTTTGATTCGTATCTTTTCCATCCTTGGAACACTCGTTTTGTGTGGGAGTTGAGTGATTGACATCGCCATTATTTTCGTGTCGCACGCTCGACACTTGACACCAAGCTGAGCTCGAACGTACCGCGTTCCAAGCTCTCGAAATCATCTCGTGCGTGAGAAATGTCTCTCAGCTAGAATATTTCACACGTATATACCCTCTCTGTCCAAGTGCTGCTATAAAGAGAGAGTCTGGAACGCTCTCTTGCATTGTGTCTAAAAGGGGCATTTGAATTCCCGCGGATACAATGGACGCGTGAAAGGCAGATATTGCACACTTTTAATATCAAATACCTCCCATTGTCCGCTTTTATTTCCAATTCAAGTGGAAATATCTATTTTTTCCGCTTGCCCTCACAGTTGAAACACGACCAAATGAATCTCTTTGCATATTTTGTACGAATATGGCTAAAAGTCACAAATCTCTCTCCTGTGGGATTTCTCTCCCAAACTAAAATTGTAAATCTCAAAAATTATATTTTTATCTTATCTTTTATTAAATTAATAATTATGATTTTACACACGGCTTTATAATTATATTTCCTACACGTCACATAAGGCATGCAGGTTGCATACTTAAAAGGACTGATCTTTTTATCTTATGTGATAAGTGATATATTTTATTTCGCTCGTCATCTATGTTGATGGAGGTTATCGTTATGCTATTTACAACACACAGAAAAAAAACCGTTTGTAAATGATCCCGAACATTTTACTCATGCGTAGTGCAAATATCTCAAATTAAATTCAAAATTAATTCTATTGCGGATCTGAAGGGTATTTATATCCCATAATCCTTCACATCCAAATGAACTTGAGCTCTCGTTCATCTACAAATTTGGTGACAAATTGTTCCATACATACAGAACATAATTTGGAAGCACTAGTCATTGTCAGGCAGTTGCTAATAATGTTGAAGAATGTCGAGCAAAGGGGGATCATAAAACGGAATTTCAATTGAACATCAAAAGCAATTTTCAATTTAATTAATACAGCCACAACTTTTTCTTTTCAGATTAAATAAATTACTGAACAATTTGCAAGTCATAAAAATAATTGGATCGTTTTTGAAAAACATTAGTAGTTTTTTATAATTAATATCAACTAAATAATTAGGCTTTGTCTTTCCATTTGCTTTCCTTTCACTGTGAAAAGTCGAGTTGAACACGCCGATTGTTCATGAAATATGATCATTATCAGGTCAGTGTCGAGATGTAGCTCTGCCATACTGCCCTCGAAGGATGCATATCAAAATGTAGCTGTATCACGCCATCAAAGGGTTGCATCCTCTTAAAAAATCTAAAAAAGTCCTTTTTAATTATTTTCCAGCATTCGATTCAAATTCTTGTTAAAATAAAAATATTTATAAAAAGTCTCGAATCGTCAACTTAATCATCATCTCACAGACGGTTTTTCAAGTTGGACTTGTTTTGTCGGCAGATAATGTAGAGGCCAATAAGTGAGAGAAGAGATATAATGCATTTTATTTAATAACATCTAATTTTTATGAATTGTTTTTCCCGTGGAAGGTTTGATCAAAATTTTTAAGTCAATATCTCTTCACCATCCTGTCACATCACGTAGTCTGTAAATTGAGTCCGTATTTTTCTTCGCGGAGTATCTTGATCAAATGCAGGAAGAAGTGGCAGTGCGCAGCAAACCTCTCTGCTCTCCTAATATGCCGGCTCCTTCAGCAGAAGCGGCCTTGTTCACGTCTTTGATCCTCGCGGCAAGCAGGGAGAATAAGTCGGCCCATCGGGAATTGAGAGCGCGAGGCTGGCCTTGCAAGTAAGTTTGCCTGCCTGCTGCTGATGCACCCCTAAGATGGGTGCATTCCAAGGACGACCTAGAATGTAATAACAGCTGACGGAACAAAAATGTATAACAGCTTCTCAACGGAAATATAAATCGCCATCGGCAAATAAAGTAAATGGCGTGTCTGGCTCAGCGCAATGAACGCCAGAGACAGGCTATTTTAATTTGATTGCCGAGGGACGTGAATCGAAACACAAAATAGCAGTAAGCAATAATTCGATTGATTGAATCGAAGGAAAAGAAATTTATGTACCTAGCTAACCTACAAGCAGTAATTAATATTCCTAAAGAAGATATTTTAAATAAAAAATTCAAATTCTTTGGAAAATTTAGCTAGCAATCTCTCTCTGCTTCGATCACCAAGAGTAAAATTATAAAAAAATAAAGACAATAAATAACATCATTGCTTGCATTTTCAACTTAAATTTCAGTTGACAAAAACGATTATTGGCCTAATTTAGCTTGTAGTAAGACCAGAAAGATTAAATCACGTTTAACTCTCGCTGTAAGTAGAAGTGCTGGAAATCAGGACTCCAACTTCTTGTAATTCGAATCGCAAATGCTGACATAGCTAGTTTGGAGGAAACCTTAGAAGGAAACTGCTGTATATATATTCTCGCACGAGCGCACATACCTTGGCAAAGTTTGCTGTAGGCGCGCTCTGGATAAATAACTTGGCTCGAGCGGCGGCTGCGATGAGTGACGCTGTGTACAAACATAGTTTATTATTCTAATTTGCGCGACTTTGCGCGCGCGTGGCAAAGAGATACGCGCGAGCCGAGATGGAACGAAAGATGCTGCGAGGAAACGCCGCTGAGCAATTCGAAGAGCATTGTTGTTGTTGTTGTTTCTCAGAACATCACTTGCTTGCTGAGTTAAAACTATTTATCTTCCACCAAGTCGCTGAAACTTGTCGCCTTGCATTCCTTTATCTCGTACAATTAAATCTGTTTGATATGCCTAATTGAATCCGATTTAAACATTCAGTTGGGAAATAATAAAGTCTATATCGTGAGATTATGTTTGCTGTCGTTTTAGCTCTTAAATGTTATATACGCTATTTACCCCATTCATTATTGCGGAAACTTCAATATAGATTGAAAATATT
Source organism: Cloeon dipterum (assembly GCF_949628265.1). Classification (NCBI taxonomy): domain Eukaryota; kingdom Metazoa; phylum Arthropoda; class Insecta; order Ephemeroptera; family Baetidae; genus Cloeon; species Cloeon dipterum. Next base: position 23,854,596 of record NC_088787.1, read on the forward strand.
CAAATAGAAACAGTTAATTCATAATAAAAATATACATTTCATATTTTTTGCTGAACGTTTTGTCTATGGGAAAAGAAATGGCTTGACTATGCAATATATAAAAAAATCAAGCAATGGACTATAAATTATGGCTATTTAGATTACAATTTATTATTATAAATTATTTTAAAACCTTTGGAAAACTTAAAACTATTTTTTGTTGCTTGAATGTTCTCTAAAATATTAATACTGGGCAAAAGAGCTAATAAAAATAGCTAAAGTCTCACAGAAGGTATCAATTATTTATAGGTTGATTTGATGATTACAGCAGATATGACCAATTTTTATTTATCTAACGGTCAAAATTTATGATCATTAATTTTATGCTTTCACGTTGGTTTGAAGCTCCGTAAAAAATTGTCGACTGCTTAAAATTGCGCTGATTCATTACGTAATTTATTTCACAGTTAGTTCACCTCTCTGTCAATTTTAATCAATAGAAATCCCTTGACATTTTCAACTGTCACTATGCTCGTCCTCAATAAAGAAATTTTTCGATATGCATTTTTATATGAGCAGTGACAATGATTCTGTGGCGGTCCCCGCCACTTCCTGCAAGTCCAGAATTATTTTAAAAATGAATGATGAAATGCTATAGTTTTATTTGATTTCAAAGTCAGCTGCTGTCGTGCGGCAAAACAACACTGCTGGCGCAGCTTGTTCATTAGGGAAAAGTGCCGTTGGTGAAGGGGGCCAACTCGAGAGATAAAGGCGTTGTAATGGACGCCCGGCCGACGGGCAGGTCATCGCGCAACACATGCTTTCTCGGCTTCCCGGCTCCTCAGACCAGACAGATAAGCCCGCGAGAAAATCCAATTGTACATCACTCGCATCATAATCCCCCGGCTGGCCAACCCTTTTCGCCATTTGTGAAACGAGTAAAAGCATCGTGCTGAGCTCCTCGCTGTCAAATGGCACCAGGGAGTTTAAGAACCTGCTGCCGTCGAGGCCAGATTATGCCTCCAGAACCGCATCACTGTCGAAATTTAGCAAAGTTTACGATTTAAATTGACAACCCCAACCCTGTGAATGAACTGAGGCGGAAAAATGTGTTTTGGCGATGAGAGTTTTCCCGTTTACGCGCCGGCGAGAAACTGTAAGGTTTAATGTCCCGCCTGCTCTTGACAGTTTCCATAGCTAAAAAGCAAATAATAGAGAGCTTTGGCTATTTCCGCGCAGCTACAACGCTGCTCGTCTCCATGGAAACCGTCTTTCCAATGTACAAAAAACACACTTAAGTAAATAATGCTGAAATAATTGCAGTTTTGAAGCTTACTCGAACTAAAAATAAGCAGCTCATGTTTTTTTGTATGAATATACACAGTAAAAGAACCGTGAAAGCTTTTGTATTAAGTATTTGACAAGCTTAAATATTATCTTTTATAAATACAAATACTATCAGCAAAATAATTTTCTTCCAATTAGTAGCACATTTGAGCTCTCAGTTTAAAATTGTACTGGACATTTGAAATTCAAAGATAGATTTCGTCTGTATAATAATAGTTAAAAATATACATAATATCTCATCCCCGATCAAAACTAACAATAAGTGAACAAAAATTAATTGCGTTTCATGTTTGGCAACGTTTTAAGAGTATAAAAGTTGGGCCCAATCTCCTTTGCGGCCACTAGGGCCACTCATGCACCATGTTATCCGCTCAGCGGTGTTAATGGGAGCTACCTGGGACCCAGTGAGCTCATAACCCAAGGGGAGCAGGTTGTAAAAAAATGCGATTAAATGCAGCTTTCTAAATGGATTATGAGCCATATTTTACCATATTTCTACTATAATTTCCTGCTCACAACTAGTTAACGGAATCGGGTTGCTGCTTCGATTCATGAGTTTCACTTCCCGTCGAATTTTACCAGCAAAATTATATTAACTTTGAGCACATATCATTGTCATACCAACAAGTACATACAATACCAATTACTTTAATTAAAAAAAATCCCGCAACATGAAATTTGAACGCCCCACCTTGAATAAAGGCTTTTCCCATTGCACCTACAAGTCCCTCCCACTACTGAATTATTTTGCGGCACACTCGACAAAGAGAGCAGAGAGCTCGCATTGATAGTCCATTTTTATTCTCCAACACACTCGGGCACAATGAAAATACCCTTAGTTTTCGCGGTAAAACAAACTAAACCTTTCAAGCAGAAAAACTCAATCAAAACTTGCAGCTCCTCTGTCTTTTACCAGTGGCTTTTTGCCAATCTGACAGTACAACCGAATGCGCCAAAATGGACTTCACCGTGAATTTAATTATTATTTTTAATCATTCTTTTTTTAAACCGTAAAATCTTATCCAGAAACTGTCATCGACCTGTTGCATGCACCCATTCAGCACTCTTTTAGATGAGCTCAGTATGACCAATGGAATGTCACGTTGTAGTCCAAAACCAAATCTTTTGGCCTGGGGAAATTCGTACAAAATAAACACGCTGCAGTCTAAGGACATGAAGAACTTCATCGACATAACATCAAAGGCCTACAGTGCGTGAGACCATACATTTAAAAGCAAATTGACTACAGAAAGTCTGCACTAATTACAGAAAAAGAAGTTTGTTCTGCTGGCGTAAGAAAATCTGAACATAATTCTCTATATGATTTTTTATTATATCTTTATTGCAGGCATTCATGAGATGCGTTTTCATCAAGAACAGTTTCTTTGTAAGCCTTATTCAGAATATACCTATATAGGTACATAACAGTTAATCCTAGAATTTAGGTGATGGAACTATCAACATCCCTAACTTGTCATCTTATCTTGTGGGCATCGCTCCGAACTCAACGTGGAAAACTATGATGAGTAAAATTTTGGATCCTCTCAATCCAGAGAAAGCAAACTCCTATTCGTTCAATGATAGTAGGTCTTTGAATATCGCTCATATGCAAATGTATTTTACGGTCTTGCAGTCGTAGAAAATGATTACGAATACATCGACTGTGGCTCACCAACGGGAAACATCACCCTCTTGCCACTGATGATGATGCAACTGCTGCAAAGCGAGTTGATTTGGGTGCGTTAATTAATAACAATTTTGTATTTACTTAAGATCTCTGGTTTTTCATGACCGCATTCGCCTTTTTGTTTCAGATGTGCCCAATGCAAAATTTGTATACTTCTAGTAAGTGCGATATTGTATAATATTGACATTTTGAATTCTGATATTTAATTTAAATCCACAGAAAACAAGTGTGAATCTTTGATGAACAATTTTCAGTATTGTGACGACAAAATATTCTCGTCCACGGCAAAAGGAGTCTTTTACTTCTCTGTATAAGTCCACTTCAGTAAAAACCGGAAAAAATTAGATAATAATACCTGGATTTTTATTTTATGTGAGATAATATCAAGCACAGAGCACGGTAAATTTTTGCTCATATATATTCAGAACATAATATTATGTTTGTTCTGACGAACAGATTGTTTTGCAAAAGTGACACAAGGTTTACGTGACACTGAGGTTATCCAAAAATGCTCACTTAAAGCTATGCATAGTAAATGGATAGTAAACAAATATTCGTTAATTAAAATATATCTAATCAAATAAAACGCCACAAATATTGTCATTTTGTTTAAGCAACCTTAAAAATAATTTAATTAAATTATGTAAATTTTACGGTGAGAATAAACAATAAACAAATTAGAACCGGTAAATTCAAGATTTTTGAAGAGAGCGCTTTGCCTCTCTCAACTTGTATGAACTGGTCGACATATTTTGTTGACAATATTGAAGAGATATTTTTTTTAACTAAATGTCTCCGTATTACGGTAAATTCTTTTAAAACTAGTTATATATTATTCAAGGTTTCGATTGTTGCCGAAATTCTATGACACGCAGGCAATGGTTGACCAAAAATAGACGTTAGCATATTTATGCTACGGCAAACGCTTGACACGGGTTCCACTGTTTAATTTGCAAAAACAAAAGTCTCTGCCTAGTTGTGAGTGTAACTTTTGTGGTACAAAGATAATAAGCTTCTAACATTTTGTCATCTGTGGTAAAAATAAAGTCAGTCTGTCGTAAGCTTTTAAGATTGCAATGCTAAAAAATAGTTCATACGAGGAGGTTAATCAGAAGACAACAGAAATGAACGGGAAAATTGCACAGTTTGCGGTTGTGAAAAACCTCCGCCTTAATACACAAAAAACAAAGATACTTCAGCTTCAGACGCATACAGCACAAATTCGGCATCTAGTGAAACCTTCCGTGTGGCTAAATTCCGACGAAATTCAAGCGACAGAAAGTGGAAAGATCCTCGTGTAATTGTGTCTGACACCATGAGCTGGCAAGAGCAATGTGAACGAATTTGCAGTAAGTTGAGAAGCGTTACTAACCATTTTATAAAAATGAGGCTTCGAGTAAATCAAGAAACCCTGCGTCAAATATAATTTGCCTATGCCCAAAGCCAAATGTTATATACGATAATTATTTGCGGTGACTCTCCCTACTTGCAAAGGGTTGCTGCAGCACAGAAGAGGATAGTATGGGCAATGGCAGAAAAAAGATCCTAGAATGGGACTGAACACGTATCTTGTAGACCTCTCTTAAGTAAGTTTGAAATTCTCCCTGTCTTTTGCCTTTACGTATTAGAGTGCGTTAAGTTTGCAAGGCGCACCCTGAAAAGTTTCCAGCAAACAGAGAAGTGTCTGATCTCTCTGTGAGGTGAACAAGAAAAAATCACCAAGTGAATTAAAATGACCTGCTTCATGTGCCAATAGTGAGTTTGAAGCTAACGATGCAGAGCCTAGCAGTTAAGCATTCCAAGAATATACAATCATCTCCCGCAGGAAGTGAAAGATATCTCGGATTATAAACGATTCGTAAAAGTGGTGAAAAAATATTGTGCAATTACAAATTTTATGACTTTAATGAGAATATGACGTGTGAGTGGAAAGACGTGTGTTTGTAAATGTGTATAGTAGTGTGATTACGTATTTTAAAATTGATCTTGACAACTATTCAAAAGTCATTGTAAATTGTATTCCGACTTAATGAATAAAGGAAATTTGAAATTCAAATTGTGAACCAATCAATGACTGAAAAATGGTACACAAAATCTGTGTTAAATAAATTGATATATTATTTAATATAGCTGTAACAACAGCTGGGCACCTGATGGGTGTGGAATCGTAAAAAATAATGAAAAAATTCCTATTATTTTCTGATTTTACGTGTGAGCCAACATCCATTACTCAAATTAACTATAACTTGTTACATAGCAATTATTCTAGTGCTGTTTATAATTTATTAAGAGCATTTCTGTGTTAATTTCGATTAAACATTCAAACATGTATGCAACGTTAATTTTATTTTACACAATCCACAAATCACATTGAGAAATTAGAAAATGGTAAGCCGCTGAGTTCTTCCATTAATACGGCCAAAATCTGGTTCTTCATAGTCGTCATAGCACCCATAGGCCGAAAAGATACGATCAATATCGGAGGCAGACATGTTTGTCGCTCGACCAACCTCATACTCATCGGTGACACTCGCTTTGGGCTGAAAACCCCATAATTGTAGTGTTAAGGAGACTCTGTTTTGTTTGATCATAAATATTGAAATGCGAGTGTGTTAATAAAAAAATAAATATCTAATGAGAAATATTTCCCTTTAATAAATTGTTATAAATACCGTCAAAACCATAGAGGGCCGTCCTCCTTTGCCAAAAGCATCCAAAGTGTACATCATGACACTACCAAAGTCAAAATTGTACTGCGGAAAGGCGTAAGTGCGGGGCAGCTTATCGAAATTTGATTTAAATGTAGCATCTATGTTGTCCCACTGGACCTCGACGTAAAGGTCGCGGTCATACCTACTCTGTTCGTGCTCAAAGCCGAGAGCGTGCATAATTTCGTGAATCGTAGTGGTTGTCTGCAAAAGTAGAGGCAAAATCAATTTTTAGTTTGAAACGTGGTTGCATTCTGCTTACATCATCCAAACAGCCATCGAGGCTGTTCACGTTCACAACTCTTGCTCCACCAGAACCGTAGCCTAGTTCAGCGAAGCAGCCACTTTGTAATTGCTGAAACGATAGGTAATCGTTGTCTCCGTCCACCGCTGCACTAAACGTAAGACACGTCTCTGCGGAAATTTCATCCATCGCCTCTATGATGATGCCCTCTTGATCGGCAGCTGACATTTATTTCTTTTTTAATTGTTAAAAATATGATTTTATTTTGTGAGGAGCCTGTTAATGGTAGCTCAAATCTTTTCTAGAATTGGTAAAAAATTATATTTGAACCAGAAATTATGAAAGCAACAAAGTTTTCGTTTGGGGTCCGAAATTTTGCTGAATTATTATTAGCCATATTTAAATTTAAAACTCAAAATGCTTACTAAACTCGCTTGTGGCTTCGAATTTGTAAGGAATTTCGGTGCTTGGCCAACGTTGCTTCGGCGAGACGAGAGTGTAGTATCCGTTGACAGAGTTTCCCCCAGGTCTAGTTTCTCTGACTATGTCATGGGGGTTGATGTGGCTTACCGCTGGAACATAATGATCATTTGCCCATTTTTCCTTTCTTCCCGTAGCAGAGGTGCCTGATTTTGCAGCCATGCCCGCATCTTGCGGTGCACATGCCACCAACGAAAAATAAAAGAAAATGGAAAGGAAAACAGCAAAGGGCTTCATGTT